>NC_138513.1:6577909-7242909 GCF_964252035.2 Podarcis erhardii | reverse complement strand
GAACAACGTCTGCCAAGACTTCCATTAAAAGTCTGGCGTTTGGCACAAGCCTAGTTTTCAGGTGTCTCTTCATGCCAAGAGGCCTGTTCAGATGAGCCAGCCGTTTTAAAAATGATGATTATTGTATCGTTTTTCTGACACATTATTATTTTCACTCTCAATATTTTGTTGTACGCTACTTTGGTATTTTATATCAGCTGTTTACAAATATTTCTTTAAATTAAAATAGAAATAAACAAGGCCCTAGTAGGGCTTGTGCCATTTCTCAAAAAGACCAGTCTTAAAGCAGTATCATTGTACTTTACACAGTCATGACTTTCCCCCCAAAGACTTCTGGGAAATGTAGTTTGTTAAGGGTGCTGATAATTTTTAGGAGAGCCTTGTTCCCCTCAAAGAACTACATTTCCCAGGATTCTTTGGGGGAAGCCAGGACTGTACATGGTGATATGATACAGCTTTAAATATACAGTGCAAATTAGGTCTAAGGGAGTGATGAAAACCTCCACTGTCCGTATGTATGATCTGGCCAGATTGTAATGTTTAGCGTGCTGGTATTCCTATTTATTTTTGTACCTACTATAGTTATTTAGATAAATGGATAGGCTGCTTAGTCAGAAAACTCTCTTAAGTGTTGTACATAATAACATTATTCATGTCACAGCTCAGGACCCAAATATCTGTAAGATAACCTTTAAAGCCTGCCCTTGCTTTAAATTAAAGAGGCTTTCCTGGTGATCCCTAGGTAGGAGGAGGTACATGATCCCCTTTGAGGAAAATGCAGAGGGTGCCAAGACAAGATCTGGCCTTCTTGGTGGTGGCTTCCCGATTATGGAATGCTCTCCCCAGTGAGATGTGCCTGGCACCATCACAGTCAACCTCTAGGTGTTGGGTGAATATGTTTTTATTTATCCATTTATCCTTTTTATGTTATTGCAGGATGAGCTCTTATAATCAATAATGTATTTTGAGATTTTGGTGTTTTTTAATTATTATAAGTCACTTTGAAACTATTTTTTTTGTAGTAAGCAAACAAATATATGTAACTGTCAGGTCTGCCTCTAGATCCCAGCTCACAGAGGACCAACGCCCGGTGGATATAATATACAAAGTCTTTATTGAAGTTTAGTTTCCATTTCAAAGCTCTGGGCGCGCAGACCCACGTCTCGACGCTAGACCGGCGAAGTCCCCTCTGACTCACTGCTCCTCCCACACCAGTTTAAGATCCTAGCCCGGCTCCACCTCCTACGCTGTTCTTTCCTTCGCTGGGTCCTTCTGCCCTCTGGGGTTTCCTCCTTCCTGGACTCCTCTGACGCTGACCCCCCTTGGTCTTCCCCTTCCTTCCGGCGGGCTTTAGGACCTGGCTCCCTACCCGGGCTCCCTGCTGTGCCGCTCGCCTGTACATTTGAACTTGGCGCACGCGCCCAGCCGGTAACCTTCCTCCTGACCGTTTCCCCGCTTCCTGATGTGGGCGTGACCAAACCTGACTCCTCTCCTCCCGCTGGTGGTGAGAGCACTGGTCCCGATTCCTGGGACTCCCCCTCCCCACTGCGCTCTGGTGGGGAAGCTGGTCCTGATTTCCAACTGCTGCTCAGGGACTCCCCGCTGGCCCCTTCCTCCTGGGGCTTCCCCCCTGGAACCCCCCTCGCTCTGGCCATCGGCGCTCCCTTCTGTGAGTCCTCCGATTCGCTGGAGAGGCTTGTGGAATAACTCTTTCCACTGTCACTGCCTGCGCCCCCCTCGGACTCCTCCTCCTCACTCTCCATTTGCTCCCCCTCCTGTGTCTCTCCTTCTGAACCCCTGACAGTAACCAATAATGGTGATGATGTAAGTCCTCAGAGAAGGGCCTTTTCAGTGGTGGCTCCTTGCATATGGAAATCTCTCCCTTCTGAGGTGTGCCTGGCTTCATCTCTTTATCGCTTCATGTGGTTGGTCAAGAGATGCTTATGGGGGAGGAGCAACTGCTGCTACTAGCAACTATCATTCAGTGAAGACTTATTCATTTCTTAATGGGCTGTACTATCCTTGCGAATTTTATGTATTCTTGCCTGCTTGTTTTTCTTGCAAAGCACCCTGTGGCCAGTACAAATGGTGGCATATAAATCATCTAAATAAATAAATCACTCTGCACCTGGGCAGACAGGAAGTAGATCTGGATCTACTGGTATCTTTGGGTGATCCACAGTAGGTAGGCAAGGATTTTTGACTCACAATAGCACAAAAAAACCCAACACATTCTCTGACTCGGCCTGCCTTGCGGTAATGTCTCACTTATGCCTCACTTTTTCCTCACCCGTAAAATATTTGTATTGTCTTTGCCCACGTATTTTGGGCAGATTCCTGGCCAACTTTAGGGTTTTATGTTAGGATCCTTGAACTGTAATAACGCCAATGTGTGTGTTTATACTGTATATAAATATATTGATATATTGCAATACTCACCCTTTTCATAAAACAATCTAAAACTATTACAAAAAAAACCCCCCAGCAGTTTAAAAAGATTATTAAGTCATTGCCTGCCTCATAAACTAAAAGCCTTCTGGATTGAAAAGGTATTTAACAATGTCTCAACAAATGAAACTGATTTGTAAAAATGTAACATGGGGAGGGGGGGAATACGAGAGGGAGACATTGCACACACTTGTGTATATCAATAAAATATTTCCAGTTACAGATAGGTAGCCGTGTTGGTCTGCCATAGTCAAAACAAAACAAATTCCTTCCAGTAGCACCTTAAAGACCAACTAAGTCAGTTCTTGGTATGAGCTTTCGTGTGCATGCATTTCGTGTGTATCTGAAGAAGTGTGCATGCACACGAAAGCTCATACCAAGAACTGACTTAGTTGGTCTTTAAGGTGCTACTGGAAGGAATTTGTTTTGTTAATAAAATATTTATTTTTTTTTTCAAAAAGCTAAAAAGAAATAAATAATAATGTGAGGAACAGTGAGGAAGGCCCCACATATCATGGGCAAGGTATACCTGCACAGGTAGCGTATTCCAGTGTATTTTAAAAAAATACACGTATGCTCCCTACTACCCCAGTCTCGATATAAGAGGAGCCCTGTTGGATTAGCATCCTGTTCTCACAGTGGACAAGCAGATTCCTACGGGTGTAGAAGAGTGTAAACGACAGCAGTTGTAAAACCCCCAAACCAAATAAACAGATAAAAATAATAAACAAAACGGATATCCCAGTCCATCCACTGAGCCATTGTTTTTTTGCATCTTGCTCTGCCTCCCCACCCTAAGTGACCGTTTTGTGTCTGGTTCCACTTCGGGGGGGGGGGGGACTTCATAAAATTCAGAGTAGACCCGGCTAGACTAAAGTGGGCTTGCCCCTGCTAGGCCAGCTATCAAGGCAACCTGGTAAAGGGACCCCTGACCATTAGGTCCAGTTGTGGCCGATTCTGGAGTTGCGGCGCTCATCTCGCTTTACTGGCCGAGGGAGCCGGCGTACAGCTTCCGGGTCATGTGGCCAGCAGGACTAAGCCGCTTCTGTCGAACCAGAGCAGCGCATGGAAACACCGTTTACCTTCCCGCCAGAGTGGTACCTATTTATCTACTTGCACTTTGACGTGCTTTTGAACTGCTAGGTTGGCAGGAGGTGGGACTGAGCAACGGGAGCTCACCCCGTCACGGGGATTCGAACCGCTGACCTTCTGATTGGCAAGTCCTAGGCTCTGTGGTTTAACCCACAGCGCCACCACAAGGCAACCTGCTCTGCCTTAAATACCCCTGTTCTTGCAAATGTTCTTGCAAATGGCCCTAAATTGTTTCTCAATGGCCCTAGATTGGCCAGGTCAGGGTTTTGTGGGGTTGTTGTTGTTGTTGTTGTTGTTGTTGTTGTTGTATTGGCTCTGCAGGTTGTATTTCTCCCTTCACATCCCAAACAATCAAAATCCTACCATTTATTAATTTCTAGGATTTAGGGGAGGCCCCCCCCAAAAAAAACCCCTATAACAATACAAACACAATAGAAGTATGAACGTTCCTTAAGAAAGAGCCTTGTAATCATTGCTGGGCTGCAAGAGTCCCAGGTAACCAAACCTGATCTGTCCTGCTTTCATTTGTTTCAAGACTTGTGATTGTTTATGTCACACCAGCATAGCTGGAAAGACCAGCTAGTCTGGCAGAGAGGACCAGTTACCACTGGTTTTGAGTTATCACTGGCTGGAAAGCAAATACTGTTTTCTTGGTTCTTTCTCCCTGTTTCCCTCAGTCTCAAATGTTTTTTTCCCTCTCAATTAGTTATAGAAATAGTTGGATTCACCTTCAGGTAGTCGGAGAGTCTTTGGGGGCCTCCAGACTGCATTTTTCAAGAGGGAGTCGAGCACGTATTGAATTTTAGGTATGCATAGTTAAAGCTCTCTCTCTCTCTCATCCTAGCACAGCAGATTCACATTTTTAAAAACCAACAACATTTTGAGGTTTGGAAAATAACAGGGAAACACATTGAAAAGTGTAGGGAGGGTGGAAAATAGCAAGACGTGTAAAACAGCCTACAGACAAATCCAGATGAAGGCTCGTCGTCACATAACCTTCCTGCAAACAAATCAGGACAAATGCTAAAAACAACAACCCACCGGACATAGCTGAACTGTCTCTTGGTGGAAACAAATCAGGAAAAATGCTGAATAAATAGGTTATCTGGGGGAGATCTGAATGGCCATCCACTGAGAGCATGCTGCAGAAGACACCTGCAGAAAGAGACTGGCCCTTCCAGGCTGGAGGTGCCCTCCATCTAACTTGCCTCACCACATTTTCTTGAGGATAAAAATGGGGAGATAACATGGGACCCTGAACTCTAGAGGACAGGTGCAATTCATCGTAATAAAATAAATAGACCTCGTATTCAAGAATCTTCAGTATGGAAAAGGAGAAGTGGAAAGAAACCACCCTATGTATGCATAGACGCACCCTGGCACTCACGTTGCTTAATCTGCTCGCACGATTGTTTGTGTGTGGCATGCTAGTTCCGCTTGCTTCCCAACCGGAAATGTGCTGGATTGTCCACAGTTTTATCCTTTGGGCCAGTTGCCAAAACTGGAAGGTGAAACAGTTTGAGAAATGCCAACGCAGCGGAGCGGTTCTTTCAAGTTGTGTGCATGTGTGAGTACTACAGAGGCTCACGTGACGTGTTTGCAGCATTTGTAGGGTGATGTTGCACTTGAAAGCCCTGGGCGCACTGTGCTTTGTGAATGCACATCTGCCTCATACAGCGATTGGTTTTGCTTTGCATTTGGGGGGTTAGTTTGCACTTGGGGGTTTCAGGTTTTTTTATGTGCTGTGTTAATGTGCTTGTTTGCTTTTTACTCGTCGGCTGACTGGGCCACCTTATTTTTCGCTCTATAAGACGCACCAGACCACAAGACGCACCTAGTTTTTGGAGGAGGAAAACAAGAAAAGAAATATTCTGAATCTCAGAAGCCAGAACAGCAAGAGGGATCGCTGCGCAGTGAAAGCAGCAATCCCTCTTGCTGTTCTGGCTTCTGGGATAGCTGCGCAGCCTGCATTCGCTCCATAAGACGCACAGACATTTCCCCTTACTTTTTAGGAGGGAAAAAGTGAGTCTTATAGAGCAAAAAATACGGTATTTTGAATTGTTTGTATTTTGCTCACACACCGATATGTTTAATGTTTGTTTTATAATGTATCATCCATCACCAAGAGCAGTGATGGGGGAGCCTGTGGCTCTCCCGGACGCTACCCACATCAGCATGGTTGGTGACCAGAGATGATGGGAATTGTAGTCCAGCAATGAAGGCCTGAAGTTTCCTCACCTCATCACATGAGGCAACTGACCCAATAGAACTACTAAGTAAAATATGAAGCAGTGGCTGGTAGCATTTTCCAGGGCGCATTATTCTGAGACACTGCCTGTGTGCGCATCAGTCTCCATGCTGGAGCATGCAAGTGAACAGGACCAGATTACTCTTCTCCCCTGTGCCCCATGCTCTTAGGATCACTGACCACATGAAGAAGAAGCTGCTCTAGATGGTATTTTCCCTCCTCGGATAACCCTTAAAGTTTTTGGAACACGCTCAGGATTTGAACTTAGCAACCTTCGTTTTGTGGGCTTAAGGCGCTGGCTGTGGCAGCCACTCTTTCCCCAGTGAACAATGCCTTCCCTGTTATTCCGCTCACACAAAAAGAGCAAGCGGCTTTTGGCAAGCGGGACGCCTGACCTTGTCGCTGGGCCTCCTGGTTTCCATTGAAGGGGACATTTACAGGCTTGTTAAACAAGAGGGCTCCATCTCCATTCGCAGCCCAATGAATCCTGCAAGGAGCTGGTGGACTCTGGGGTTTTTTGTTTTGCTTCCCACCCTGCTCTGTGCTTAATGAAACAGTAAAACACACTCTATAAAGCCCCACCTCAGTGTTCGGAGCAGAGCCCTTGAATTCTCCCTTGATGGGGTTTTGCTCAGCCATCGGCTCGCAGGGCAAGGCTTCCAAAACGGGAGCCAACGCTGAGCACAATCTCTGCCAAGGAAGTTTCCTGCACCAACTATTCTCTGTAATGCCGAGCCCTTCAGGCCGACTGCTCTGTTAGCCTGCCAGGTTAT
Source organism: Podarcis erhardii (assembly GCF_964252035.2). NCBI lineage: Eukaryota > Metazoa > Chordata > Lepidosauria > Squamata > Lacertidae > Podarcis > Podarcis erhardii. Next base: position 7,236,348 of record NC_138513.1, on the reverse strand, counting down.
TTTCCCATTCATTTCTCGCAGGCCTTTCCTAACACCACCTAACCCCACAGTCCTCAAATGCATAATGCACACTGGCTGTTATGAATGAAGACTGTATTTAATTTGTGTGTGCTTTTATCCTGAACGTTGGCACTTTTTATTTTCAAGGAAGAGAGCAGCGGCGGCGGCAGCAACTCTGCCAATGTCCGTGCCCTAGTAAAGGTCCGGCGCCAATTGTAACCCTGGCACATCTTGTACTTATAGAAGCATAGAATTTTAGGATAGGAAGGGATCCTAAGGATCATCTTCTAGTCCAATCCCTTGCAAGGCAGGAAAATGCAGCTGTCCCATACAGGGATCGAACCTGCAACCTTGTTGTTGTCGGCACCATACTCTAACCAACTGCACGATCTCCTGGTTGCCACTGTTTGGTGGTAGAGCATCTGTTTGCAGGCAGAATGTTCTGTTCAGTCCCCAGGATGCCAAAAATACTGAGCTGGAGGGACCCAAGGGGGTGGGGGTGGCAGCTGTAATGGACTAGCTGGACACAGAGGAATGGTAGGAGGCAACTGGGGAACCCCCAAGGGAAGAAGACTCAGAGCCCAGGGAGGGGTGGTGGGACAACAAGAGGTCATCGAGAGCAGACTAGGAGGAGGTGGTGCCAGAAGATGAAGAGGTAACAGGCCTTAGTGAGTAGGGAGAGTCTGTGGCTGAGAGAAGTTCGGAATCAGAAGCAGGAGAGGAGGAAGGCCAAAAGGCAAAGATGACTCAGGCTGCAGAAGAAGCAAGGGTGTTCCCCCTCCTGCTGCAACGAAATCCCTTCCCTCCTCACCTCCCAGGACCAGAAGAGGTATGAAGTGGTATGAACAAAGGCAGACGTAGTCTCAGATTGCTTGGGAAAGACTCACAAGATGAGGAGACTTAGGAAGGTCGGGACCTTCAGTCTCCACAACTTATTCATGGGGCACGATCTACCAAGAAGAGTTGTTGTGCTCATTAGACCTGGCACACCTGTGTAGAAATCCTGTTTCTTCTAATAAAGAGTTCGCTTCGCTTATTCTGTGGTTTGTTGCTGGCTTGCTCCCAACAGAAACATCCATGCCGAAGAGAAAGGAGTCTCTGTTGTGACTTCTCCATTGGTTCTGTCCACAGACCAGATATTTTTTAAGCCACAGGCTGACAACTCTGAAGCTAGGGGAGCTTGGAAACCTAAATCCAGGTGACTAACCTGTGGGCCCCTCCCCAAACTCCCATTATCCCCAGCCAGCATCACCAATGGTCAGCGATGGCGGTGCTTGCAGTTCCAGCTGCACCTGGAAGGTCATATAGTAGCCCCCCCCCCAACTCCCCGGATCTAAATAAAGGAGACTATTTTCTGGATCACCTTGCCAAAAAAGGTCCGTATAGTTAAAGCCATGGTTTCCCCAGTAGTGATGTATGGAAGTGAGAGCTGGACCATAAAGAAGGCTGATCGCCGAAGAATGGATGCTTTTGGATTCTGGTGCTGGAGGAGACTCTTGAGAGTCCCATGGACTGCAGGAAGATCAAACCTCTCCATTCTGAAGGAAATCAGCCCTGAGTGCTCACTGGAAGGACAGATCCTGAAGCTGAGGCTCCAGTACTTTGGCCACCTCATGAGAAGAGAAGACTCCCTGGAAAAGACCCAGATGTTGGGAAAGATGGAGGGCACAAGGAGAAGGGGATGACAGAGGACGAGATGGTTGGACAGTGTTCTCGAAGCTACCAGCATGATTTTGACCAAACTGCGGGAGGCAGTGGAAGACAGGGGTGCCTGGTGTCCTCTGGTCCATGGGGTCACGAAGAGTCGGATACGACTAAACGACTAAACAACAACAACAAATTTTCTGGATGATGGGACAATATCCCTGAGAGATTAAAAAAAACCCTCCGAGCTTCTCCTTGACCTCTGGTTGATCTTCACCCTTCCCCACGGGAGTAGCAATCTCGCTTTCATCTCATCAATTCATACGGGTTTGTTGGAGGGTCGCCTCTCTTAGTGCCTTCTCAGCAAATTTGCACACTGCAAAAAGCTTTTTCCCCCTCCCCTCCTTATGATGTGGCTGTTGCTTAAAGGCCAAGGACAATGTCACTGAGCTGAGTGACGGCTGCTAAAAATAGGCGCATTTCTGTGTATAGAAAAACCGAGGAAGGATCAGAATCGAACACATGGGGGGAGGGGGGAGGGAGAGAGAGAGAGACCCAGTATGCAGGAGCGAAGCAGAAAATAAGGGCCAATAATGAAATTTGGGAGCATTGCCAGAAAAGCAAAACAAGGACAACCCACCTATTAGAAGACTTTCTACTGCAGTGTGTGTTGGGGGGAGGAAACAAAAAAGAAAAAAAAAACCCACCCGTTTAAAAATTACTTAATTTTTTTAAGTTGTGCCTAAAAGGTGAGCGGTAGGATGAAGACTGTAGAACATGTACAGTGGTACCTCGGGTTAAGAACTTAATTCGTTCTGGAGGTCCGTTCCTAACCTGAAACTATTCTTAACCTGAGGTATCACCTTAGCTAATGGGGCTAACACAATTTCAGTTCTCAGCCTGAAGCAAAGTTCTTAACCTGGGGTACTATTTCTGGGTTAGCAGAGTCTGTAACCTGAAGCGTCTGTAACCCAAGGTGCCACTGTATTTCATTAGCAGCAATAAGGGAATTCTGACTGCATGGTCTTATCCCCCTCCAAAAGCCTTTATCATATAATAAAAGATGGCAGCTTCTCACTTTAGCCCCGTTTCTGTCCCAGATGTTTTGGACTGCAAGAGGAGAGGAGACCCTCTGGGCCTAAGGATGTTGCTGGGCTACAGCTCCCATCATTCCTGTCTTGTGGCCACGGTGGAAGGGGCTGATAGAAGTCGCAGTCTAACAGCATTAGACTGCTTCCCCCTGCCCCTGATTATAACAGCTTTGGGAAATCGTTGTGTTGGCTTTTAAATCATATCTAGCGCCGTTATGGGTCACTGGTTGGTCTGATACTACTCCTACAACTACTACTACTTTGTGATTTACCGGTATTCATTTTTTAAAAAACTTTGCCTGAAAATTCCTCACCCTTTAACTTCACATTTCTCCTAACATGCAAGTTTGCCTAATATATGCAATTCTGCAACTTCCCCTGCTATAATGTATTTTTTATTTTTATTTTTTAAGTACAAATTAGAAAACATACATATTTACAACAAAAGAAAATACATATAACCAAGGGGGAAAAAATAGAGAATATTTTGTCTCTTTTCATATTTAGTTATTTATACCTCTATAAAATGCTATTCACAATAAAGGAGTGAAATGAAAGATATCCGGGGGGGGGGGGGAGAAACAAAGAAAAAATAAAGAAGTAAAAGAAAAGAATCATAGGTGAATTTTTTTTGAAGGAGATAAGTATTCACTATACATAGCCATTTCCATCTATATGCTATAATGTATTTTTGTATATCGCTCCTAATACCTGCATTCTATGCATGCTTTATTCTTTAGCATACACATTTTTCTACACACTGCTCAGCCGGAGAACTGCACCGCCAGATTTTGGATAAATCTCGAAAGATGGCTGTCTTTCTCTTTGCGTGCTGTTTTGGAAAGCGCACATTAAGTCTGTTTGCCTTTAAACGCAAACTGAATTTATGTCCCCCCCCCTCCATCCCCACACTGCACCCCCCTTTCATGGCTGGGTGCAAAACCTAATCCCCCCAGGCTGAGGATGGAACCAACCTCTGGATAGTTATGGAAGAGTTTCACAGCAGCTGAGGTTTTAAAACAAATGACTATATTAGGAAGAAAGGGATCTCGTCCTCCAATAAGGTCGAGGCTGCTCCTGATATATTCAAGAATGCGTACCTCTCGGCTATTGTAGTCAACGTTTATGCCTTTCTGAGCATGTTGTATGAGCATGCAGGCTACATCCAACTAGGCCTGGCTTTACCCCAAGAGAAGCAAGACGAAACAGCCAAATGACTAAGTCCCGTGTAATAAGAGATCGGCCAGTATTTGCTATATGACAAAATGTTAGCTTGTTATAACAACAGCCCTGCAAGATCAGGCCAGTGGGCCATCTTGTCCAAGCATCCTGTGGCCAGTCAAATGCCTTTGGGAAGCCTGCAATCAGGATTCGAACACGAACCACTCCCCGCAGCTGTTATTGCTAGCAAAAGGTGGTTTCAGAAGCATTCAGTCTCATTCCCTCATACCTATGGGACCGCCTCTCCTGGTATGCCCCTCGGAGGACCCTAAGGTCCATAAATAGCAACACCCTAGAGGTCCCGGGCCCTAAGGAAGTCAGATTAGCCTCAACCAGAGCCAGGGCCTTTTCAACACTGGCTCCAGCCTGGTGGAACACTCTGTCTCAGGAGACCAGGGCCCTGCAGGATCTGATTTCTTTCCGCAGGGCAGAGTTGTTCCGCCTGGCCTTTGGCTTGGAATCAACTTGATTCCCTCCCCCACTTTTTTTCCCTTTCTCCTTCTGTGTTGGAACTCCTATTTGGGGACTTCCCTGGCTTTTTTCTGGCCCATGTAGGACCAGTCTGGATAGTTAGCCTTGGTGAAGACTTGACATTTTTATCCCCCAAAAAGTTTTTGATTGAGTTTCCACTGAAATGAGGCTGCATTTTAATGTTATATTTTAATCTTGTTTTTTAAGCTGTGTTTCAATAATTTTTTATATTTGGAGTTAGCCGCCCTGAGCCCGATCTTGGCTGGGGAGGGCAGGTTATAAATAAAAGTTGTTTATTATTATTATTATTAACGGTGGAAACATAACATAGCCATCATTGCACTTGGGCAAAAAAAATGAGAGGCACAAATACAAGATGGGTGACACCTGGCTTGAGAGCAGTATATGTGAAAAGGATCTAGGAGTCTTGGTTGACCACAAACTTGACATGAGCCAACAGTGTGACGCGGCAGCTAAAAAAGCCAATGCAATTCTGGGCTGCATCAATAGGAGTATAGCATCTAGATCAAGGGAAGTAATAGTGCCACTGTATTCTGCTCTGGTCAGACCTCACCTGGAGTACTGTGTCCAGTTCTGGGCACCACAGTTCAAGAAGGACACTGACAAACTGGAACGTGTCCAGAGGAGGGCAACCAAAATGGTCAAAGGCCTGGAAATGATGCCTTATGAGGAACGGCTAAGGGAGCTGGGCATGTTTAGCCTGGAAAAGAGGAGGTTAAGGGGTGATATGATAGCCATGTTCAAATATAGAAAAGGATGTCACATAGAGGAGGGAGAAAGGTTGTTTTCTGCTGCTCCAGAGAAGCGGACACGGAGCAATGGTTCCAAACTACAAGAAAAAAGATTCCACCTAAACATTAGGAAGAACTTCCTGACAGTAAGAGCTGTTTGACAGTGGAATTTGCTGCCCAGGAGTGTGGTGGAGTCTCCTTCTTTGGAGGTCTTTAAGCAGAGGCTTGACAACCATATGTCAGGAGTGCTCTGATGGTGTTTCCTGCTTGGCAGGGGGTTGGACTCGATGGCCCTTGTGGTCTCTTCCAATTCTATGATTCTATGACAAGTAGCCACGGATAGCCTTATTCTCAGCCTTATCCTCCGTGGATGTGAAACATCCAAGCTGTGAGCCAACACTGCCTCCTGTGGAGCAAAGTTCTTAGTGAATCAAGTACTTTATTTTATCCGTCCTGAATCTCCCAGTATTCCGCTTCACTGGGTGTCCACGAGTCCCAAAAAGGGAGAAAACATTTTTGCATCCATTTCCCCCGTGGCATACATAATTTTATAAACTTAAGGTAAAGGTAAAGGGACCCCTGACCATTAGGTCCAGTCGTGGCTGACTCTGTGGTTGCGGCGTTCATCTCGCTTTATTGGCCGAGGGAGCTGGCGTACAGCTTCCGGGTCATGTGGCCAGCATGACTAAGCCGCTTCTGGCGAACCAGAGCAGCGCACACGGAAACGCATTTACCTTCCCGCCGGAGCGGTACCTATTTATCTACTTGCACTTTGACGTGCTTTCGAACTGCTAGGTGGGCAGGAGCAGGGACCGAGCAACAGGAGCTCACCCCGTTGTGGGGATTTGAACTGCCGACCTTCTGATCGGCAAGTCCTAGTTTATAAACTTGCCTTCACTCTAAACCAGGGTTTCCCAAACTTTGGTCTCCAGCTGTTTTGGGGCTACAACTCCCATCATCTCTAGATAGCAGGACCAGTGGTCAAGGATAATGGGAATTGTAGTCCCAAAACAGCTGGAGACCCAAGTTTGGGAAACCCTGCTCTAAACTAAGAAGTCCTAAATGCTGCAACCTTTTCTTACCAGGGAATCGCTGCATTCCCTTTATCATTCCGATTGTGCTTTCCCGAACCCTTTCCAATTCTAGTGTGTTCTTTTTGAGGACATGTTTTGGTAACCTCTTGTTTGAGCTACTGCATTGAATTATACATGGGGCTGCCCTTTACTAGAAACAGTTCAGGCTGTTGAATGTTGCAGCTAGATTGCTGGGTACGGAGACTTACCTTGCCCATTTTAAAACAGCCACGCTGGCTTCTGGTTCATTTCGGAGCACAATTCAAACACTGGTTTTTCATTTCTGTGTCCTCTAGATGCTCTGGATTACAACTCCCATCAGCAGCAGCCAGCATGAGCCATTGTTTCCCCAAAAAATATGGCTACCAAGGGCTGCTATAAAGTATGTGCAACTCTGCACCCATCTTACAATTGCTAGTAAGCATTTTCTAAACCACAAGCAGCCCCCCCCCCTCAAGGCAAACAACTAAACCAAACCACTTTATTACCAGTGTTTTCGAAGTGGCTAAACCAAGGTTTTAATACAAAGCATTCTCCTTGACCTTAATGTTAAAAATACATTTACAGTGGTACCTCGGGTTACATACGCTTCAGGTTACATACACTTCAGGTTACAGACTTTGCTAACGCAGAAATAGTACCTTGGGTTAAGAACTTTGCTTCAGGATGAGAACAGAAATTGCGTGGTGGCGGCGGAAGGCCCCAATAGCTAAAGTGGTGCTTTAGGTTAAGAACAGTTTCAGGTTAAGAACGGACCTCCTGAACCAATTAAGTACTTAATCTGAGGTACCACTGTCCATCTCTTTTTTCTTAAATGAGCTCAGAATAGTGCTGGGTCCTCACATCGCAAACCTGGGTGGTTGGTTTAAGCCGAGATAAACACAAGAGCAAGCAGCTTGCCCAGGGCCACCCTAGACCTACATTTGAACCTGAATTCCTCAAAGGCAGCACTCTGCCAACGATAGGTCAACCCGGGGCTGGATTATTTAAATGTATGCACAAAGGTAAATATACACGAAAGGGCCTCAACATTCAGAAATTCAGCAGTGATTTAGGAACAAGAATCAGACCAAAGGCTCATCTCCAACGTCCTGTTCTTCCAGTTGCTTTAGGGCAGGGGTCAGCAAACTTTTTCAGCAGGGGGCTGGTCCACTGTCCCTCAGACCTTGTGGTGGGCTGGACTATATTTTGAAAAATAATATGAATGAATTCCTATGCCCCACAAATAACCCAGAGATGCACTTTAAATACAGTGGTACCTCGGGTTACATATGGTTCAGGTTACAGACGCTTCAGGTTACAGACTCAACTAACCCAGAAATAGTGCTTTAGGTTAAGAACTTTGCTTCAGGATGAGAACAGAAATCGTGCTCCGGCGGCACAGCTGCAGGAGGAGGCTCCATTAGCTAAAGTGGTGCTTCAGGTGGTTAAGAACAGTTCCAGGTTAAGAACGGACCTCCAGAACGAATTAAGTACTTAACTCGAGGGACCACTGTAAAAGCACACATTCTACTCATGTAAAAACATGCTGATTCCAGGACTATCCATGGGCCGGATTGAAAAGGCAATTGGGCTGGATCCAGCCCCCGGCCTTAGTTTGCCTACCCATTCTTTAGGGGAAGCTTGCAAGGAGATAAATGCAAAACATTCTGCCCACCTGCGATTCCCAGCACATGGTATTCCAAAAACACAGCCATCACGGTAGGCAGCCATTCATAGCCTTGTCCTCCATGAATTTTTAGTGGCCATCCTTACACCTTGTAGGATCCAGTTTAACATGTGAAGAAGTGGGGGAAAGAGTATAAACCATTTTGGGATTGCAGAACTGAACCATGCAATCATGAGGGGAGGGGATGACTGTGCAGTGCTATTACTGAGAAGTTAGTTCCACTGAGTTAAGTGGTTTAAGTGCATATCCAGCTGCAGTTTTCAGTCATTATTTTCTTTGAAAACACAGTTCCGTTTTCTAAGTAGCTGTCGCCGTCTCTCTCGTTCATATATAATGATAGGAACTATTTCAAAGTGCATGGGATCTGAAGGAAGGTCTCTGCAACACTCAGGAATGTAATACAACACAAGGACAACAGACGATGTACCAATTTAGTTTTACAGACATCACATGGGGTATTATTCCCTGCCCAGGAATAATTGCGCTGCAGCCCACTTCTTCGGAACGCTGAGAACCGCCATTTTGTAAAGAGCTTGCGTTTATCTTAAGATTCACCTTTCCCTGGAAGGAATACCAGTGGCGGAGCTGGACACTGAGGTCCAGCTCCGAGGGCCTTCTGGCAGTTCCCTCACTGTGAGAAGTGAAGCTACAGGGAACCAGCCAGAGGGCCTTCTCGGTGGTGGCACCTGCCCTGTGGAACGCTCTCCCATCAGATGCCAAGGAAATAAACAACTACAGTCATACCTCGGGCTACAGACACTTCAAGTTGTGTTTTTTCGGGTTGCGGACCCGCCAAAAGTACCGTAACGGGTTACTTCCAGGTTTTGGTGGTCACACACGTGCAGAAGTGCTAAATCGCGCTTTGCGCATGCGCAGAAGCATCGAATCGCGACACGCCACTGCCGGTTGCAAACATGCATCCTGCACACATCACATTCGCAACGCGAGCATCCACTGCATCTGAATTTTAGAAGACATCTGAAAGCAGCCCTGTTTAGAGAAGTTTTGAATGTTTTATCATGTTTTTAATATTCTGTTGGGAGCTGCCCTGAGTGGCTGGGGAAATCCAGCTAGATGGGTGGGGGGGTATATTATTAATAATATTAATATTATTGGCAAACCACCACAAAGAGCCTGAATACCACAAGCAACTCCAGGGCCAGCCTACCCTTCTTGTTTCCCACAGTATTTGGTAAGCAGAGGTACAGTGCCCCTCTCTATGGAGGTTCCACCCAGCTATCATGGCTTATAATTATTCTGTTATATTATATTTCCTCATCCTCGGACATGTCTCCGTACACAGATGGATACGGAATGCACACCCAGAGAAAAATCCAAGGATTAACCGAGCACCCATTCCTCCCCGTCTTTCATTTCTGGAGGTCACAGGGAAAACGTTTTCAGGGTGGCAGGGTTGAGTGGAGTTCAAAAAATTTGAAAGCAAGCACGCAGTGGGCCGAGTTGAACTGGAAATGGTGAGCAACAGGGTGCGGTTAGAATACCCTGCCAAATCAAGCCTGTGTAAACACATGCAAGGAGAGGTAGATCAATCAGGATTTTTTTTTTAATAAAAGAGCCTCAATGAACTCTGATCGTTGAAGAGTGGATTTGATATCCCGCTTTATCACTACCCGAAGGAGTCTCAAAACGGCTTACATTTTCCTTTCCCTTCCTCCCCCACAACAAACACTCTGTGAGGTGAGTGGGGCTGAGAGACTTCAGAGAAGTGTGACTGGCCCAAGGTCACCCAGCAGCTGCATGTGGAGGAGCGGGGAAGCGAACCTGGTTTACCAGATTATGAGTCCACCGCTCTTAACCACTACACCACACTGGCTCTCCTATTGTCTCCCACGGGCAGCCTCCCAGATGCAAACTCGAGACACGTCAACTAGGAAATGCAGCAGAACTGTTCTCTAAGTCAGTTTGCCCCAACGAAACTAAGGCACTTTTATTTTGACTTACCACATTATTTGGAGAGAATTGGTCCCTCTGTTGGTGATGTTCTAAGCATGTCTGCCTAAGCATGTGTGCCAAAATGGCATCGCGCACACAAGGAAGGAAGGCTTGGGGGACCCCAAAGTTTGCAGAAGTACCAAAGAGAGGACTACCCTTAAAAACAAAAGGCCTGATGGGGGCTAAGCATATTCCATCACAACAAAATGCTGGTTGTTGAACAGAGGGAGAAGAAACAGAGTAATCCAGAATGTGCCTTTTTGTTGTACAACTCACTTGTTTCCCTTATAATATCCAAATCTATCTTCTCTGAAAATGCCCTTATTCCTATTGAGCTATTGTCAATATTGATATCTGGGCTAGAACTCATGGAAATGTTTGGCACAGCATGGGACACATCTATGAGATCTCTTTTTGTGCTTTTATAATAGTAAAAGACTGGCTAACCCCTGGTCCTCAACTCAGCACTCGTACACTCATTCCTCCCCTCGCAAGATCCAGTTAGTTACTTCCTGGCTTGCAGCAAACCTGGATGGCCATCCGTCAGGCATGCTTCAGTTGAGATTCCTACATTGCAGGGGGTTGGACCAGATGACCCTCTTGCTTTCCTTCAACTCTATGATTCCATAAACTATGGCTTGTGCTTCCCCTGCAAACCACTGCTTGAGCTCTAGTTTTGCAGAACAAGCACAAGCCATAGTTTGTTGGTTCAGATGCAATGGCAAATTATGGTTTGTTGCAAACCAGGAATTAACTAATTAAGCAGAGTATGTGGGAGGAGCATGGAGAGCTCGAGAGCCAAGACTCAATCATGTAACACCAAACCATGGTGTGCCGTTAATCGTGATTGACTATTGTTGTTGTTGTTTAGTAATGTCTGCCTCTTCATGACCCCATGGACCAGAACAAGCAAGGCACTCCTGTCTTCCACTGCCTCCCGCAGTTTGGTCAAACTCATGCTGGTAGCTTCGAGAACACTGTCCAACCATCTCGTCCTCTGTCGTCCCCTTCTCCTTGTGTCCTCCATCTTTCCCAACATCATGGTCTTTTCCAGGGAGTCTTCTCTTCTCATGAGGTGGCCAAAGTATTAGAGCCTCAGCTTCAGGATCTGTCCTTCCAGTGAGCACTCAGGGCTGATTGACTGTACCATCTACCAATGAAGCACTAAGGAGTATGCAATATATGTAGCATTCATCCCACCCCCTACTTGGCCTACGGGGGAAGAAGGTCCTCACCACTGCTGGTAGATTAATGGATCTAGAGAAGACCTAAAGGTCTCACTTCTGCCATGGACTCATTTGGTGGGCTCGGGGGTGGGGGTGGGGTTGCTTCCTGAAAGTCTCAACACCCCCATGTGTACAATTCTGTCAAGGAATTCTTAAGCTGTGGCACAGAGTGGTCCAGACTGCAAACATGGATGGGGGCGGAAGGAACAAATTATGGATGGATGAGCCAGTTCTAGGTCTGTGCCAATTTCACATGCACCACCCTACATCTGGCCTGTCCTATGGGCTTGCATTTTGGCTGTATGCATTCCTCACAAAATACACATTTTGCGCTTCCCTCCAAATTACGTACGTTGCGCTTTTCCACGCAGCTCCCCACCTCCTTTAAATGTGTCTGAAAATGCATTAAAAAAACACAAAAACCTGAAACTACATTGCAAAGTTCAGATAAGTGAGCAATCTGACTAATAACTGCATTACAGTCCACATAGGTCAGGTCACTTTAAAACGTGGCCTGAGCCACATTCTCTTCTGCCACCAGACAGGATGAGTGCATTTGTGAGCGTGGAGAATGGGTTGTGCCAGATAACCACTAGTCTTTCTGCCCTTCCATGAGGACTGCAAAACACTCTGTAAAACAAAGTGTGATATCTAAAAAGAGGAGCACCCCTGTGCTGATTAGCACTGTCACACAGCAGTTCCACAAATTAAGGCCTGCTTTGCAAAGAATGCAAATGACAATTGCAAACATATTGCAGTGCAAACATATTGTTTGAATGGTAGGGGTTCCTTCCTATCCACAGCTTCGCAGGCAGGCAGATTCTTGGGAAACTCGACGGACCCAAAGAGCAGAAAATCCCAACATGCCTTGAAAAGTGCTAGGGCAAGGTTTAGGAAGCAGAAAGCTTGAAAGAAAACAGAGGCCACAGTTTCAATCCACTTCCCCCACTGGCCGTTATAAAATGTTGAGAAGTGCTGTGGCACCCAGATTCAGGCAGTGCTTTGATTAAGGAGAGAATGGATTGGCAGGCTCTTGGTCCAATTCTAGGCATGCAGTTGGGGTGAGGGCAGGATCAAACACACATGGATACATCCCCTGCCATCTGCCTAAGATCCTTCAGGAATGCCCACCTCAAACTTAAACTTAAACTCCTCCTTAGGAATGCCCACCACATACACGTAAAATAATTCTCCACCGCACAGCAAATGTCAGGCAGTGAGAGTTGCGGAATCTGGTTATCCTTCTGTACAATAGCAGATTTAAGTTGTGGATCTTGGGAGACCAGTGATCCATCTCTATTTTTTAAGGCACTGGGAACTCAGGCTTGTCAGAAACAGGATACTGGGGAAGGGGGCGTTAATCCATTTGTTGGTTTGTGCTAGTAAAAAAAAAGGTTGCTGTTGAGTTGTCAGAAAGAGAGGCACTTTGCAGAAGATCACCGCCATTTTGCGAGCCGCAGCCGTTGAAAGCTTTCTTCCGCCCGCGTTCATTCTTTCTCAATTCCCCTGTTTCGCAAGGAGGAAATCAGCTGAAATCAGGAAACGTCGACCCAAAACCTCAAGAGCAGCTTCAGTTCTCAGTACTTTCTAGCCCTCCTTTTTAAAACGGACTGGCTTCTGAGGCACAGGGTTGTTTCGGAGATTCGGTGAGGCAAGGGTTTAGTGCAAGTTGGTTTCATGGCAAAGGCTAAGAAAGACTTAGGCCCACCCCCCCAAACTTCCCTTCCTCAAGACGCAGTTCAAGTCACGACGCAAGACACTCAGCCTCACGGCTTTGCATCATGGGAGCAACAGGGACTTGGCCAGCCGCATCCAGAACCATTTCTTGGTGCAGGGGTTGGTGTAGTCGCAAACCGTGATGAACCTGAGGATGCTCGGGAACTCCTTCTTCATGCTTTTGCACTTAACTGGAATGAGGCGCTTGAGGCGAGCTCCTGAAAGAGGAAGCCAACATGGGAATGTGACATAAGAGATGGCCTGAGACCTTCTTTCTCTCTCTTTCACAGAGAGGCAGGAAACAGCTGCCCCCACTTTCCTTTCTGAGCTCCAACGAGGCTCTGTGTCAGAGCCGAGTCAAAATTTCTCAGAAAACCTTTTTCTGAGAATTTCCCCTTTACCCCTTCCTCTACATCCCCCCGTAAGGGACACAGGTGGCGCTGTGGGTTAAACCACAGAGCCTAGGACTTGCCGATCAGAAGGTTGGCGGTTCGAATCCCCATGACGGGGTGAGCTCCCATTGCTCAGTCCCTGCTCCTGCCAACCTAGCAGTTCGAAAGCACGTCAAAGTGCAAGTAGATAAATAGGTACCGCTCCGGCAGGAAGGTAAACGGCGTTTCCATGCGCTGCTCTGGTTCGCCAGAACAGCTTAGTCATGCTGGCCACATGACCCAGAAGCTGTATGCTGGCTCCCTCGGCCACTAAAGCGAGATGAGCGCTGCAAACCCAGAGTCGGCCACGACTGGACCTAATGGTCAGGGGACCTTTACCTTTACTCCATCCCCCAGACACACACACACAGGCTCCAGGGTGCCTCACGGGAAGTGGATCATAAATTTAACAAACAAGTAGCAACAATATGGATCAGGTAGGCCATGCAGGTGTTTACCTGGGGAGAGGCTGAGGGCAAACTTGGTCTGGAAGTCGCAGGCTTCGCTATTGAGGTAGTCATCCGAAATCACTACCACCATTTTCCGGCACCTGAAGTTAAAAAAACAACAACAGAACAGAGAAAACACGTTTGTGAAAAGTGAGCGGATAACGGGGAAGATGGAGCCTAGGCACCTGGGAGCGTTCTGACCAATAGGGAACAAGGCGTTTTTTGAGCTCTAGATACGGCCTAGTGCAGTGGTCCTCAAAGGAGAGAATTGCAAGTACGGTGGGAAGATTCAAGGACAATAAATATTCTATTTTGAGAATGACTCCTGTTCTTCTGTAGCTGCGTTGTTTTATACTTCCTGGATGTCCCGTGGTCACATTATAAAGCGGTTGTGGTGTATGTTTTAAATCAAGTTGTTTCTTTTTGTTTCCCAGTGTATTTCTTGTTGATAAAATATTCGGTGCGGCGCCAGCAAACTCTCATTGTGAAAGTGTGGCCCAGAGAAAAAAGATTAAGGACCTCTGGCCTAGTGGGTAACTGGGGAGCCTGAAAGATGTGTGGGTCAAAGGCCACAAGGCACCCCATTTCCTCCCCACCATATGCATATCTTCTCTTAAGTCCCCAAACATTTGCCTTCCCTCTCTGCATCTGCTTAGTCCCAATACTTTAAAGTGACAAGAAACATCTTAATCTAGCCCCAAAACTGCATCTGACCCAAACTGCAAAGCAGAGCCTGACTATACGAATAGGGACTGTAAAGTATTTGTCAGCCTCTCCTCCTCTTCTTCTCTGTGACCATATGCAAAGGTAGATGTTGTTGTTGTTTAGTTGTTTAGTCATTTAGTCGTGTCCGACTCTTTGTGACCCCCTGGACCAGAGCATGCCAGGCACTCCTGTCTTCTACTGCCTCCCGCAGTTTGGTCAAACTCATGCTGGTAGCTTCGAGAACACTGTCCAACCATCTTGTCCTCTGTCCTTCTCCTTGTGCCCTCCATCTTTCTGAACATCAGGGTCTTTTCCAGGGAGTCTTCTCTTCTCATGAGGTGGCCAAAGTATTGGAGCCTCAGCTTGAGGATCTGTTCTTCCAGTGAGCACTCAGAGCTGATTTCCTTCAGAATGGATAGGTTTGATCTTCTTGCAGTCCATGGGACTCTCAAGAGTCTCCTCCAGCACCATAATTCAAAAGCATCAATTCTTTGGCAATCAGCCTTCTTTATGGTCCAGCTTTCACTTCCATACATCACTACTGGGAAAACCATAGCTTTTACTATACGGACCTTTGTCGGCAAAGTAATGTCTCTCCTTTTTAAGATGCTGTCTAGGTTTCTCATTGCTTTTCTCCCAAGAAGCAGGCGTCTTTTAATTTCGTGGCTGCTGTCACCATCTGCAGTGATCAAGGAGCCCAAGAAAGTGAAATCTCTCCCTGCCTCCATTTCTTCCCCTTCTATTTGCCAGGAGGTGATGGGCCCAGTTGCAGAGGTAGATAGGGATCCCAGATCTCCGGCTTAGTGTTACACAATCTTAGGAATCTGTATCTGAAGAAGTGTGTATCTGAAGAAGTGTACATGCACACGAAAGCTCATACCAAGAGCTGACTTAGTTGGTCTTTAAGGTGCTACTGGAAGGATTTTTTTTTGTTTTGACAATCTTAGGAAAAGCTGCTCCCTCTGGCTGTCTCCATCTTAAATATCACTGGGCTTTGAAGACCATTCATTCATTTAAAAATGCACAGACCACATTCTCCCGATATCCAGGTGGCGCCTGGGAATGGCATACAGTAAGGAATCAATTGCCACAAATTGCAGGGGGGGTGTGTGTGAGAGACAGACAGACAGACAGACAGACAGACAGAGAAAGCTGTTGTGCTCAGGTCCTGCTTCTGAGCTTGCCATAGGAAGACTTCTAAATGGAGATCTTCATTCCACTTGGTATTTCTATTGAATTTCATTGGTTTTATGTTCGCCCGCACTGCTGGCTGACTTGCCTGCCTGCCGTTCTGTCATCATGCTGGAGTTGCTACTGCCACCAACAGGCAGCTATGTGAACTGCAGCATGACAACAGCCTTACAATTTATTTTATATATGACACATGCAGGTGGGTTTTTTTTAAAAAAAAAATGTAACTTTTACTTAATTTATATCCTAAATTGCTTTGGGATGCCTCACTGGAAGCAATTCATAAACAAAATAAATAAATAAATATCAGGCATCCGGTTGGCCGCTGTGAGAATAGGATGCTGGACTGAATAGATAATGATAAAAGCCATTAAATTACAACCTTTTCAGCACCGATTTCATTCTCAGTTTTTTCTGGGCTGTTCTATGCTGCCAATTCCTTTTTTTATCACTACTATTTTTACTGTGTAGTTTTTTGAGGGGTAGTGTTTTATTTATTTTTATTCAACCAAACTTGATCAAAAAGAAATGAAAATCCTAGTGATTTACATAAAATAGCACAAAATATTATTTAAAACACCAGTAAAAATCAAACTTTAGAAACAAGTAGATGTAATAAAAATACATTGTGAAGAGGCCCTCGGCAGCCAGTATGGTGTAGTGGTTACAGTGTCAGTCTAGGACCTGGGAGACCATAGTTCGAATCCTCACTCTGTCATGAAACATACTGGGTAACCTTGGGCTACTCACTGCCCCTCAGCCTAACCTAACTCACAGCAATAGATTCTCTCTGCCTGCTACTTGTTGGGATTAACTGAGGGAGAGAAACATGTGAGCCACTTTGAGCTCCTTGGAGGAAAAGGTGGGCTATAAATTCAATTGAATGAATGAATAAAGTAAGTGTTGATGGGCAGCATAAAAGTTCCTAAAGCAAATAAATATTACAGCCACTTTCCCCCAGCCTTAAAATATTACAAAAGGAATGCAATACGTTTTTAAAAAACTAGGCTTGTTAACTAGTTCCTAATTATTCTAGATTGCTTAGAATAAAGGTATTTACCAGCTGATTGTTGATCAATGTTCCAACAGGTTACTGGAAAAACGCAGCAAGTTTTGTAAGGTCTCAGTTGTTTCAGAATGAATTGAACAAGCAGTTGTATTTGGAGTTGCATTCTTTTAAGTAATTTTATTTAATTTGGGGGGGGGGTGTTTGGGGGCAGAAGGCTGAATCCACTGTTAGAGCAGATCCACTGAAATCCAGTGGACTTCTACTGATTTCACTGTCTACTCTTGGTTTTTTATGCTTTATTGGTTAAAAACTTTATAACAGAAATGTTCAATAGATGTTGAAAACAAAATAGAAAAACAAAAATAAACAATAATTCCTTCCTTAACTGATACTTGCTTTGTACATCCATTTGTAATTAAATTTAACATGACCTCTGATCTTCCCATTGTGTTCACGGATTAAATTCCTTAAATACGCACTCTAACTTTGTTTCCTCCATGTTATTTAACTTACTATAAATTTTGTTTTATAAAATTATCCTATTTGCACACAGAAGTTCAATCAAAACCTGCCAACAGATTAGTATTTTTGACAATGTTCTTTTACGTATGTCCCACTCTGATAAATTTTTCGTCAGTGACATCTCGTAACCTTGCTGATAGTCTCGCCAGTTTGACGTACTCTCTTATTTTATTTTGTCAGTCTGATTTAGATGGGATATCCTCTCCCTTCCAGCCTTTTGCGATTAGAATCCTGGCAGCAACTATACACATAGATAAAGACTCTCCTGAACTTTTGGGGGATTTCGTGACCTATAATTCCTAGCAGGAAGGCTTCAGGTTTTTTTTTAGGGAAAGAGCATTTGAACATTTTCTTATGCTCGTTATAAATTAAGAGTCTACTCCTGAGTAGAACTTACCGTTTTTGCTCTATAGGATGCACCCGACCATAGGACGCACCTTGTTTTAGAGGGGGAGAACAAGAAAAAAAATATTCTCCCCCTCTCTGCGCAGTGCCCCTTCAGTGAAGCGGCAGGAGAAACAGAGCCCCTTCCGTTTCTCCTCCCGCTTCGCTGAAGGGGCGCTGCGCAGAGAGGGAGAATTTTTTTTTTCTTGTTCTCCCCCTCTAAAACAAGGTGCCTTCAAGGTGCGTTCACCCAAAGCCTCCAGAGTGCAGTGGGAGTTCACGCTGCGCTCTGGAGGCTTCAGGCGGCTACCTTGGAAGCCTGGAGAACAAGAGGGGTCGGGACGCATTGACCCCTCTCGCTCGCCAGGCTTCAGTGAAGGCAACCCGAAGCCTCTGGAGCACGGCGGGAGTTCCCGCTAGGTTCCGGAGGCTTCGGGTTCCTTTCAACCTGCTCTTTGGGGCTGGCGGTGGGGGGAAGCACTGCTTTCCCCCACCGCCAGCCTCAAAGATCACGGAAGCCTTTGGAGCACAGCGCAAGTTCCCGCTGCGCTCCACAGGCTTCCGGTTCCTTTTGCTGAAGCCAGGAGAGGAAGACTCTCCCGGCTTCAGCGAAAGGAACCTGAAGCCTCCAGAGCGCGGAGGGAGCACTCCCTCTGCGCTTCGGAGGCTTCGCGTTGCTATTGCTAAAGCCAAGAAGCCTGCATTCGCTCCATAGGACACACACACATTTCCCCTTAATTTTTGGAGGGGAAAAAGTGTGTCCTATAGAGCGAAAAATACGGTAAATGGGAACAAACCAAGAGAGCTGTGGGAAGCACGGTGGATATTTCCATTGCTGCCCACCTGGGTGCATATTCCTCAACTCACCGTGTCTCTATAAGTTCGCTGGTGATGGACCAGACGCACGTTCCGGGGAGGACATCCCGGTCAAATACACAGAGCTTCAGCTTGTGTTCTGTCTGTTCCAGCTCTTGGATCATCTCTTGCACAAAGTGAAGGTCGGTCGGGCAGTAACAGATGAAGGCATCAAACATCTCTACCACTTGTCCTGAATTAAAACAACAACGAAAACAGCACTAGATGAGATTATGCATTCATTTATGCCAACTCTCAAGGGACTGCTATCTACTGTATTTTTCACTCTATAAGACACACCAGACCACAAGACGCACCTAGTTTTTCGAGAAGGAAAACAAGAAAAAAAATATTCTGAATCTCAGAAGCCAGAACAGCAAGAGGGGTCGCTGCGCAGTGAAAGCAGCAATCCCCTTTGCTGTTCTGGCTTCTGAGATAGCTGCGCAGCCTGCATTCGCTCCATAAGACGCACACACATTTCCCCTTACTTTTTAGGAGGGAAAAAGTGAGTCTTATAGAGCCAAAAATACGGTACTTTCAGAATTAAAAACTGGCAGTGATCTGCCCCCTTTTTGGGGGGTTCAGCTCAAAAGAATTGTTGAGCTTTTTTTAGGGAGGAGGAAAGCCCCATTTTGGGGGGTTAATGGGCGGGGTGAAGGGGTGGGGCAGGAGGAAAGGGAGCCAGAGATCGACCGTGATCTACCAAAACCTCATGGGGAACCACCAGTAGATCACAATTGACCTGTTGGACATCCCTGATTTAGGGAAACCCAGCCAGATGGGCGGGGTACAAATAATAAATTATTATTATTATTATTATTATTGCATTAATATGCCCCCTTTTTCTCAAGGTGGCAAACATGGACCACCCCCTCGTCCTTTAAACCCCACAACAACCCTGTGAGGTAGGTGAGACTGAGAAGCAGAGACTGGCCCAAGGCCACTCAGTGAATTTCATGGCAGAGTGGGGATTCGAACCCTGGTGTCTCAGGTCCTAGCCCAATGCGCTAACCATTATACCACACTGGCGCGAATGGAGGGAGCGGGGAAGTGTTACCCGTCTGAGCCAGCCTTGCACACAAGTTCTCAGAAATTACCGTCCCCCGGCTCACATAGAGCTGTGAAACGTCCTCAGACCTAAAAGAAAATCCCTGCTAGTCACCTGGAGGATGTAACCGCTCGCCACAGGAGAGCAGGAAAGTATCTGCTTGCAAACCGCATGTAAACTATCCCGGTTGTAACAGATGCTTGGCAATCACCGTTATTTTTTGCTCTATAAGACGCACTTTTTCCCTCCAAAAAAGTAAGGTGAAAATGTGTGTGCGTCTTATGGAGCGAATGCAGGCTGTCCCAGAAGCCAGAACAGTGCTCCGTCTCGCTGTTCTAGCTTCGGGCTTAGCTGTGCAAATCCTCCTGCCTTCATCCCGCTGCCCTCCGGAGGCTTTGCGGGCTGTCCCAGAAGCCTCCGCAAGACACGTGGATGAAGGCTCCCCGTGCCCTGCGGAGGCTTTGCACGAAGCTAGAACAGCTAGAGGGAGTGCTGCGCAGCGCTCCCTCTAGCTATTTTGGCTTTTGGATAGCCCCCACGAAGCCTCCGTAGGGCAGCGGGACGAAGGCTCCCTGCTGTCCTGCGGAGGCTTCGTGCAGCTCTTGCAAGAAGTGGGGGGGGGGGGAAGGGACAGAGCGTGCGACTCTGTCCCTTCCCCCACCTCCCAGAAAAGCCCCCAAGAACCGCGCTCCCTTTAAAGAGCGTGCAGTTCTTGCGGGAGATGGGGGAAGGTACAGAGGGCAGCTTACCTGCGCACAGCCTCTTCCGGGCAGGGGAGCCTTCTTCCTGCTGCCCGGGAGAGGCTTCAGCGGCTATCCCAGAAGCCAGAATAGCAAGAGGCTATCCCAGAAGCCAGATCCCTCTTGTTGTTCTGGCTTCTGAGATTCACAATTTTTTTTTTCTTGTTTCCTCCCCCCCAAACTAGGTGCGTCTTATTGTCTGGTGTGTCCTATAGAGCGAAAAATACGGTACATCTAGCTCAAAATCCATTTAACACATTGCTCTACAGAGCACCTTCCTCCAGGACGAATTCTAGACAGGCTGATGAGCTATGCAGGCGCCTCCATGGGCGGTAACACCGAGGTCAAAGAAAAACTTGCACTTGTCTTCCCTCTTAGTTTAGCTGCATGTTTATCGTCATGTTGCTATGCTCAATGGTTACACTGGTTTCCCAAAATGCAGCATTTTAACTGTTTCTTTTTTCAATAGTGTTATTAATTTCCCAATAGCTACCATGATTTGATTTGATTTTTTTTAGAAGAGTGTGATAGATTGTGCTCGTTTTACCTGGTGCTTTTCTCTTTGCTTCTTTTCAAAATAATTTTTATTAAAGATTTTCTCTGTTTGCAAAAGTATGCGCATCAGTCTCTTTTTTCAGGTTATAAAGTCTTTTCTGCAGGTCAGGTCCGTTTAATACGAGAAGTTAGCGTTGTATATGGTATTTTACCTGGTGCTTTTGAACAGCTGCACAGCAAGCAAATTCAACAGGTGCACTTCAAAGAGGTGCAATCTGTGTGAGGCCGGGAGCTTTACCCGTGAATTTCTGCCTGTGCTGCAAAACCGTTAAAAGGTTCAGGAGCCCTGCCAGAAAATTAGGCGCCCATCAACCCTAGCCACAAAAGGTGGAAAAGTTATCTCATTTCCTCTTCCTTTCAGTGGCTGCATAAACACTGTTCTCTCTCACACACCCAGACCATCCTTTCCGAATCAAATAATCTTATTTGGTCCCTTACCTTTCCCGCCCCGACCTGGCCACAGTGATCCATGCGACGGTCACCTCCAGGCTTGACTACTGTAATTCGCTCTACACGGGGCTGCCCTTGAAGCTGTCCCAGAAACTCCAGCGGGTGCAGAATGCTGCAGCGAGGCTCCTCACGGGGTCTCTGCCATGGGAGCATATTCACCCAGTGCTTTTCAAGCTGCACTGGCTCCCGGTGGAGTACAGGGTCAGATGCTGGTGCTGGTTTTGACCTTTAAAGCCCTTCACGGCCTAGGACCCTCGTACCTACGGGACCGCCTCTCCTGGTATGCCCCACGGAGAGCCTCAAGGTCCATAAATAACAACACCCTAGTGGTCCCAGGCCCTAAGGAAGTTAGATTGGCTTCAACCAGAGCCAGGGCCTTTTCAACACTGGCTCCGGCCTGGTGGAACGCTCTGCCTCACAAGACCAGGGCCCTGCAGGATCTGATTTCTTTCCGCAGGGCCTGTAAGACAGAGTTGTTCTGCCTGGCCTTTGGCTTGGAGCCAATTTGATTCCCTCCCTCTCTTTCTTTTTTCTTTTTCTTCTCCTCCTGCGATGAGGCTACATTTTAATGTTTCAATATTTTAATGTTGTATTTTAATTTTGTTTTTAATTTGTAATCATTCAACTTGTTTTTATTATTGCTTGTAAGCCGCCCTGAGCCCAGCCTTGGCTGGGGAGGGCTGGGTATAAATAAAAATTATTATTATTATTATTATTATTATTATTATTATTATGGTCTTTTCCTTTTCTTTTACCAAGGGGGTCATCTCGCGTAGTGATGCCCTGCAGTTCCGATGACCTTGCGATACTGCTGTCCACCGCCGGGACCTGAACGGGCCTCTCTGCCGCCTCCTCCTGTTTCCTCCGCAGGTACTTCTTGCAATCTTCTTCTGCAAAGAGACATAGAACAATAATAATAAGGCTTGTTTCTGGGAATGCTTCGTTTGCAGTTCGGGGCCCATCCGCACGACAGCCTCCTCTGCTCAGTGCTAAACCACAAACACAGGAAACGTGGGCTGGAGGGAGAAGGAGGCTAAATCTCTCTTCCTGGGCCAATACCCTAAAGCCAATGATGGGGACTCACAAACTGACCCTGAATCAGCTCAATCTCTACACCTGTTAAATTGGCTAAAATGTATAAGGTAAACAATAAATGTTGGAAATGTAAAGAAAAAGAAGGAACATTTCACCATATGTGGTGGGAATGTAAAAAGGTGAAAAACTTCTGGGAAATGATATACAATGAGATGAAAAAAATGTTGAAATGTACATTTATTAAAAAAACAGAAGCTTTTTTATTGGGCATTGTAGGGGATGATATAACAAACATCAGTTAACAAACATGGATACCTATGCTATCTTATTGTCTTAGTTAAATAGATTGTTTAAATAATAAAATTGATTATTTTTCTCCTTTCAATAAAGTACAGCAGAAAAGTTGTCCA
Organism: Podarcis erhardii; assembly: GCF_964252035.2. NCBI lineage: Eukaryota > Metazoa > Chordata > Lepidosauria > Squamata > Lacertidae > Podarcis > Podarcis erhardii. Next base: position 7,213,748 of record NC_138513.1, on the reverse strand, counting down.
TGTATAAACAGTTAACTTATTAAGCCTCACAATAATTTCATAATTATCTGTAAAAACTACTCTGAAAATTTATTATTCCAAAAATGCAACCTTCATTTGGTTGTAAATATTAAGATTATTCCAACAAGAATGAGTCTTTCTGTAAAAAAATATGACTGAAATCAAGTCTTACTGACTAGTGATATAAATCGTGATTTAAATCGATTCATTTTAAATCAAATCTACCCTGTGGGAAACAGTGCAACAGCATCTAAAAATGCAGATTGAGGATCGCAGGAGCAAGCACAACCTACAGCCATGCAAGAGAGGCAGTGTGGTGCAGTGGTTAGAGTGCCGGCTTAGGACCCTGGAGACCCGGGTTCAAATTCCCACCCAGGAATGTAGTTCGCTGGGTGACCTTGGGCCAGTCACAGTCGTCTTTCAGCCTAACCTACCCCACAGGGTTGTTGTTGGGACTGAAAGAGGAGGGACAGAGCCCAGAAGGGGCAGAATCATATATGCCAGCTTGAAGTCCCTGGGAGAAAAAGGCAGGATATACAGTGGTGCCTCGCAAGACGTAATTAATCCGTTCCGCGAGTCTCTTCGTCTAGCGGTTTTTTCGTCTTGCGAAGCAAGCCCATTGACGGCTTATCGGATTAGCGCTATTAGCGGCTTATCGGATAAGCAGATAAGCGGCTTAGCGGCTTAGAAAAAAGGGGGGAAGGGGGAAAAAAACGCAGGAACTCGCAAGACATTTTCGTCTTGCGAAGCAAGCCCATAGGAAATTCGTTTTGCGAAGCACCTCCAAAACGGAAAACCCTTTCGTCTAGCGGGTTTTCCGTCTTGCGAGGCATTCGTCTTGCGGGGCACCACTGTAAATGTAGCAAACAAAACACAAAATGACGCCAAGCTTTAGATTTTGTTGCTGCTTCAAATATCAGTTGCTAGTTTGGGCTCTCATTCCTTGGTGCTGCTGTTGTGTTTCTGGTAACGATGGACAAAGGGTACGCCATAGCCGGGTAGAGGCACTCGGGAATGCAGCTGTAAAAAGGTAAAGGACCCCTGACAGTTAAGTCCAGTCGCAAATGACTCTGGGGTTGCAGCGCTCATCTCGCTTTACTGGCCGAGGGAGCTGGCGTTTGTTCGCAGACAGTTTTTCCGGGTCATGTGGCCAGCAGGACTAAGCAGCTTCTGGCGAACCAGAGCAGCGCACGGAAACGCCGTACAGTGGTACCTCGGGTTACATACACTTCAGGTGACATACACTTCAGGTGACATACACTTCAAGTTACAGACTCTGCTAACCCAGAAATAGCGCTTCAGGTTAAGAACTTTGCTTCAGGATGAGAACAGAAATTGTGCTCTGGCGGCATGGCGGCAGCAGGAGGCCCCATTAGCTAAAGTGGTGCTTCAGGTTAAGAACAGTTTCAGGTTAAGTACAGACCTCTGGAACGAATTAAGTACTTAACCAGAGGTACCACTGTACACCTTCCCACTGGAGCGGTACCTATTTATCTACATGCACTTTGACGTGCTTTCGAACTGCTAGGTTGGCAGGAGCAGGGTCCCTTCAGCTGTACAGCTCCCTAAAAACTCTTCAGCTACAGACAGACAGACATACAGACAGACAGAAAGAAAGAAAGAAAGAAAGACTTGCTTTCTCTTGATGAAGCAAGCGTGTTTTCTTCTGGTAGGGCTGGAACCAATGGATTCAAGTTACAGTGGTACCTCAGGTTAAGAACTGAATTCGTTCCGGAGGTTTGTTCTTAACCTGAGGTACCACTTTAGCTAATGGAGCCTCCCGCTGCTGCCACGCCACAATTTCTGTTCTCATCCTGAAGCAAAGTTCTTAACCCGAGGTACTATTTCTGGGTTAGCGGAGTCTGTAACCTGAAGCGTCTATAACCCGAGGTGCCACTGTACAAGAGATTCTGGCTAAACATCACAAGGAACTTTCTGATGCTAAGAGCAGAGAGCTCAAACACCCACTGAAAGGTCTTCCAGTAAAAGCTGTTTGGGAGCGGACTCTCCATTAATGGAGGTTTAGAAGCAGAGGCTGGATGGCCATCTGTCAATAGTTGGGATTCCTGCACTGCAGTGGGTTGGACTAGAATGACCCTCGGTGCCCCTTCCAACTCTGTAATTCTATGATCCCATGAAATGTTTTTAAGTGAAAGCAAACAAACAAAAGCAACAGCATTGCAGTAACACACCAGGAACCAAAACAGCTTCAAATAGTCAAAACAAAAAATTCCTTCCAGTAGCACCTTAAAGACCAACTAAGTTAGTTCTAGGTATGAGCTTTCGTGTGCATGCACACTTCTTCAGATGCCTATCTGAAGTGTGCATGCACACGAAAGCTCATACCTAGGACTAAGTTGGTCTTTAAGGTGCTACTGGAAGGAATTTTTTGTTTTGACTATGGCAGACCAACACGGCTACCTATCTGTAGCTTCAAATAGGAGTGCTAAACAACGAGGAAGCGTCAAGAAGGAAACAAAACCCAGAAATTAGGAAGAGGGAGGAAGAATATCGGTAGCCATTTCCTCTCTCTCTCCGGGAAACTGTTACCTTACAGGCAGAAATCCAACCGGCGACGCCCCGGCAGCTCCGAGGATGGGCGCAAAGCTTCCTCTGTTGGGAACTGGGAACTGGGTACTGGGGCGCAACAGAAAGGAGAGGCCGTGCGTAAAACAGGGCGCTCATTCTGGAGAGGCCGTGCGTAAAAGAGGGCGCGGGGAGAGAAAGGTGTCCCCCCCCTTGGACTGGGGCAGAGGAGGCATCGACGGGACGGGGGGAGGGCGAGAATCAGGGGCGTCCCCGGGCCCTGTTTGCTCACCGATGCTGGTCCCCAGGTCGGCCAGGACGTCTCGGCGGCCGAGGTGGCGCAGCAGCCCCAGGAGGCGGCCCACGGTGGCGCCGCCGGGGCAGCGCTTCTGCCAGTCGGCCAAGAGGCTCTCGGTGGGGTCGGCCTTGCCTTCGAAGTGCTTGATCTCCAGGTAGTCGTAGCCCAGCTCCTCGGCCAGCGCCGTCCAGTCGGAGGCCACCGGGGCGCGCGGGTTGAGGAACAGCCCCAGGCGGCGGCGCACCGAGTAGTTGAGCGCCACCAGCGGCACCGAGTCTTCTTCCGACGGGGAGGACGGAGACGCGCCAGCGGCGCCAACAGCAGCCACCTCCGCCATCACTCGCCTGGCTCTCTCGCGCCTCGCCGCCTTCCCTTTCCTGTCCCTGCGGCCGCTTTCGCAACTTCCCCGACGGGGCGGAGCAGGAGGAGGAGATGATGAGCCTCCAAACCGGTTTCGCTTTTGGTGACGGCTCAGCCGCGGGATGCACCCGTCCAGCAGATTGGAAGATTCAGAATAGATGCGCCTAGTGGTTAACGCTATGGGATGCGCGCTCCCACGAGAGGCAGGGATGGCCACGCCAAGCTAGACGGCTCTAAAATTGTTATTAGTTATTAAAATTTGAGTATTGTCCTTAGCTCAGAGCTTTCCAAACTGTGTCGATACAGCTGCAGTGTGTAGGTTTGCCGCGCGAACGCTTCCCACGTTCCTCCCGGGGATTGGAAAGGGGTTAGTTTAAGCGACAGTTTGCAAGTAAAACTGAATTACTGTGTTGTGAAATGATGCATGCAAAAAAAGCATGTCATCATCAGGAAAAGTTTGCAAAGCTCTGCCATAGCCCGAAGATTGCAACAAGAAAATAGAACACAAAATACAAAACAAAGACCAATAACCCTTTCTCTCCAACACACAGTTATTATTTATTAAATTTGATAGAGGAGAGGGTGATCCATGGCTACTGAAAAAACCTCCCCACCCCATTGAACTCTGGGGCTGACTGCCCTGCCAGCAAGCTTCATGGCTTAGTTTGCAAAATGTTTATCAACGGTTGGTAAAAGAAAACGGAAAGAAACTCAGGAAAATCTTGATGCCGAAAGCAAGTTTATTTGTCATGATCATTTTTTAATAGCCCAGACCATTTTTGCGGTAGTAAATAAACTCTATGCTAATATCAAAAACTATTTTCTGAACCCCACGCTTTCCCCCAAAGGTAGGACACCTAGCTAAAAAGAAGACTGCATTGCACAGCATTTAGCACAACTGATTTGTAACTCCTATGTGAGTGATAACCAGTGGCGTAGCGTGGGTTGTCAGCACCCGGGGCAAGGCAAGTAATTTGCGCCCCCTAACCCGTGGATTTGCCCTAACCCCAGATGTTGCGCCCGGTGCAGCCGGCCCCCCCTGCACCCCCCACGCTACGTCACTGGTGATAACTTTAGACTCTTCCAAACAACCTGTTTCTTCCATTATTCATACTGATTCGCTTGCACGACGTTTATGCAGGGGTTAGAATATATCCAGGCTTTATTGAGCAGTTGTTCTGATTTGCTTGCAGGGTGTTAGTACATCTTCCTGCTAATCCTTTTTTTCTCCACATTTTTCAATGCATTTCCCTATCACTTTCCTAACTGCAAAAGTCTGTTTCTTTCTTAAAGCCGCTTTGTAGCACAAGGACGACTGAGCACTTTGATCTGTTTTAATTGTGCAGCCCTAAATTTCCCCAGAGTGCACTGGAATCCCTTCCCCGAATCAGTTGGAGGGACACCCTCGGTTTGTTTTACAAAGGGGTGGCCATATTAAGTTTGTCAGAATAGCAAGATTCCAGGGGAGGCCATATTTTCCGTTTGAGTAGCTTTTGCCTCTGCAAGCCTTCAAGTTACACACAAAGCTTTGCCCAAAAAACATGGCCTACCACACCACAGGTTTCCCAGCCCCTGAAGGGCCCAAAAGGGCTACCAGCTATACCCAGTAGCAGAGGCCCATTGGGACCCTTAGCCTCTGGGTCATTTTCCCAGGGAACCACAGCCACTCTCCTCAGGACAAATCTTTGTTCCGAGAAAAATAAAAATCCACTCCTCTATCTTTGTGCTGCTTTGGGGTGTACGAAGGACCTTTCTTCCCCTTCAGAGCAGGACCTTGGCTGTTCTGCAAGAAAGAGGGAAACTGTCAGGAATTCTTATATTTATTACCATTATTATTATTATTTAATTTGGTTTCTTACCCGCCCTGCACCAGAAAGTCCCAGAGCATGTTACAGCAATGTAAAGCGGTTAAGAGTACTGGACTAGGACCTGAGAGACCAGGGTTCGAATCCCCACTCAGCCACAAAGCTTGAATCCACACTCAGCCACAAAGCTCACTGGATAAGAGCTTGGGCCATTCCCTGCCTCTCTGCCTAACCTAACCCAGAGGGCCGTTGTGAATAAAAGGGCAGAACCATGTATACAATACAATAATCTTTATTGTCATTGTCCCATACAGAACAACAAAATTGAAAAAAAGTACCTCAGACCCCTGACCATTAGGTTCAGTTGTGGCCGACTCTGGGGTTGCGGCGCTCATCTCGCTTTATTGGCTGAGGGAGCCGGCGTACAGCTTCCGGGTCATGTGGCCAGCATGACTAAGCCGCTTCAGGCGCACGGAAACGCCATTTACCTTCCCGCTGGAGCGGTACCTATTTATCTACTTGCACTTTGACGTGCTTTCGAACTGCTAGGTTGGCAGGAGCAGGGACCGAGCTACGGGAGCTCACCCTGTCAAGGGGATTTGAACCACTGACCTTCTGATCGGCAAGCCCTAGGCTCTGTGGTTTAACCCACGTCCCAAAGACTACCTTACACTGCATTTAAAACCAAAATCGCATGTGGATAGAAACTGTACACCACTTGGTGCTCCTTGAAGGAAAAGGCGATATACAAATGTGAGAAATATTAAAAAATCAGGTAAAACAAATTGCAGTCCCTAGAATAGGGTGGGTCTCCAAAAGGTATTAAACCTCTTAAAAAGTTTATAGACTGCCCTTCATCAGAAGATCATAGGGCGGTTTTTAGCGGTGCACAGGGCATGGCAAGTAAGATTGACTGACTTAGCACATACCGGTTTCTGATTGATGTGCCTGCTCCACTCCCGGGCCATGACGACTGGCAGAGGATAGGTGGACCCAAGGCTCACACCAGCCTGTGAAAGGGCAGCGGTGCTCAGGGCCCATGGGGTGTGTACGTCTCCTCCTTTTATGCCCTGCAATTCCGGAACCCACAGTCGGACGTAGTCTCCCTGCAGAGGCAAACAATTCAGTCTGGTCCTTGCCTGTTGCTGAGGCAAGGGCTGCAGCTCAGCGACAGAACACCTGCTTGGAAGGCAGAAGATCCCTGGTTCAATCTCTGGTGACTTTCTTTTTTTTAAAATTAATAATTTAAATTTTATTAGTATTTTCCACACAACAACAACACAAAAAATATCGAAAAATAACAATACACAAAAACCAACATACAAAAAACCAACCCAAATCCGTATCTTACAAGTATGTACAGTAAGTTAGCTCCTTATAAAGCCAGCAAGGCTATTCGCCCCCAGTACGTTGGCAGCTATCAGAAATGCTCTATTTTATGCTCCTCTGTACTTACCACCAGAGAGCAGCCATACAGAGAAAAATATTCAGTATAAACATTCCTGGATTGCTCTGTGCCGGAGTGCAAACTGGCTAGGAAAGTGGAACCACGTATTTCAGTACTCTGCCCATTAAGTAAAACAAAGTGCTTCCTTGCAAATGGAAAGCTAGCCTTCCAGGGTTTTAACCCAGCCTTCTTCCTAAGATACTGGCTTTTTCACTGTCAGTCTTACTTAAGAGATGCGAGGGGTTGGACTTGAGGCCTTTACTCGCTTCCAAAAAGATGCTCTGCCACGGAGGTATTCCTGTTCTTCTTACCTGCCCCTCCCCAGTTTTGCTGGGCCGTTTAAGAGAACACGCCTCTCACACACTTTAATGAAGAAAAACGGCTGGCCATACCAAATTCCCCCCTATTACGCCTGGTGGTATCCCATAAAGCTGGGCTACAGCCTAATGCAACAAAGGAGCAGGATACTGTGTGGTGTTCAGTGTCAGGATTTCCCAACAAGCACCTACCTTGCTGTCGTAATCCAAGCCTTGTTTAATCATGTTGAATTTCCGGTTCTCCCTCGGATCATTGCCGACTCCAGCGCTGTACAACCAGTTGCCATAGTTGCTGCAGACATCATAATCCACCTTGAATTTAGGAAACACATAATCCACCTTGAATTTAGGAAATACATATATGTATGTGTATATATCTATATCTATATGCTTTTGAATTATGGTGCTGGAGGAGACTCTTGAGAGTCCCATGGACTGCAAGAAGAAGAAACCTATCCATTCTCAAGGAAATCAGCCCTGAGTGCTCACTGGAAGGACAGATCCTGAAGCTGAGGCTCCAATACTATGGCCACCTCATGAGAAGAGAAGACTCCCTGGAAAAGACCCTGATGTTGGGAAAGATGGAGGGCACAAGGAGAAGGGGACGACAGAGGATGAGATGGTTGGATGGTGTTCTCGAAGCTACCAGCATGAGTTTGAACAAGCTGCGGGAGGCAGTGGAAGACAGGAGTGCCTGGCGTGCTCTGGTCCATGGGGTCACGAAGAGTCGGACACCACTAAACGACTAAACAACAACAACAACAACAACAACAACACACACACACACACACACACACACACACATATACATATATATCACAATGACTTGTTAAAAAGGCCTTGATCGATATTTAGTGCAATCCTCTTCCTTTTCTGAGATGACTCCCAATTTGGTAAAGTTGCATTGACGATTCCAAGGGATTTTGGGAAGGTATCTTGACCTCTCAGCTGTGCATGACATGAACTGCTCAGCTGAGGATATATTTTACACAGTTCTTTGAAGAAAACATCCTCCGCCCCTGGCTTTACCCCAGTTGGGTGGCTACTGCTAGAGATTATTATCTTTATTAAGCCGTTTATAATATTCTCATAGATAAGTAATAAAATACACCACACACCTATATCTCCACAGTGCCTGTGAGGCTGTGCACACTCTACAATACTTTCTCCAAAGACTCACACATTGCATGATTCCTGTATTGCAGCGGGTTGGACTAGATGACCGTCAGGGTCCCTTTTCCAACTCTACCGAGCACAATTCAAAGTGCTGGTGTTGACCTTTAAAGCCCTAAACGGCCTCAGCCCAGTATACCTGAAGGAGCGTCTCCACCCCCATCGTTCTGCCCGGACGCTGAGGTCCAGCGCTACAGGGAACCAGGCAGAGGGCCTTCTCGGTAGTGGCGCCCGCCCTGTGGAACGCCCTCCCATCAGATGTCAAAGCGATAAATAACTACCTGACATTCAGAAGACATCTTAAGGCAGCCCTGTTCAGGGAAGTTTTTAATCTGTGATATTTTAGTGTATTTTTGGTTTTTATGGAAGCCACCCAGATGGGCGGGGTACAAATAAATTATTTATTATTATTATTATTATTATTATTATTATTATTATTATTATTACCATTCTATGACTCCTGGGAACTTATTCCAATCCTGCATACATCTCAAAACCCAGGGTGAATTCCAGCAAGCAGCTGGCCTTAAGATATAAACAAAGTTGTTCCCATCTTACCAGCAGGGACTCAAACCATTCGGCTCCCATCCTCCAGTCCAAACCCAAATCCTTGGTAAAAAAACTGGCCACGTTCTGGCGCCCTCTGTTCGACATGAAGCCCGTGGCAGCCAGCTCACGCATGTTGGCGTCGACAAAGGGAACCCCCGTTTTTCCATCTGCGGGAGCAAGAAGTCACACAGACACACCTTTGTACAGTGGTACCATGGGTTACAGACGGTTCAGGTTACAGACTGCGCTAACCCAGAAATAGTACCTCAGGTTAAGAACTTTGCTTCAGGATGAGAACAGAAATCATGCGCTGGCATCGTGGCAGCAGCGGGAGGCCCCTTTAGCTAAAGTGGTACCTCAGGTTAAGAAGAGTTTCAGGTTAAGAACAGACCTCCAGAATGAATTAAGTTCTTAGCCTGAGGTAAAGGTAAAGGTAAAGGGACCCCTGACCATTAGGTCCAGTCACGGACGACTCTGGGGTTGTGGAGTTCATCTCACTTTACTGGCCGAGGGAGCCGGTGTACAGCTTCCGGATCATGTGGCCAGCATGACTAAGCCGCTTCTGGTGTACCAGAGCAGCACACGGAAACGCTGTTTACCTTCCCGCCGGAGCAGTACCTTTTTATCTACTTGCACTTTGGCGTGCTTTTGAACTGCTAGGTTGGCAGGAGCAGGGACCGAGCAACAGGAGCGCACCCCATCACGGGGATTTGAACCGCCGACCTTCCGATCGGCAAGTCCTAGGCTCTGTGGTTTAACCCACAGCACCACCCGCGTCCCTGTATAAATACTGAGATACTGCTTCATTCTGCAAACAGAGAGGTGGGAAAGAGGGCTTTTGTGCTATAGTTCGGGCCTTAACATTTTGGTTTCCCCACCTACATAATCTGAATGAATCAGCACTTCAAATCTTACTTGACAGATGGCGATGGACCAGCCACCTGAGGACAGCAGGCAAAGCTCGAGAGATGGAGGGTAGCCTAGCTTAAGGGGCTCAGGAGAAATGGGGGCACGAATGTCACCCGCCTGCTGTTCTGCAGTCCAAGGCAGTTATCTCACTCTGTGGTGGCTGGTGCCAATTGGGTCTGGTAGGGCCGGAGATAAGGAGGCCAACGGTAGGCGGAGCCACAGCCAATGGTGGGCGGAGCCAACTCAGGCTACAATAAACACTAGGCTTATTGCCTCAATTTTACTGGTAATAACACCGTTTTCTAATGTTCTGTTTACTGCAGTACCTGTTGTGCTATGGAAATGCAGCCTTTTGATTGATATACCACCAGGTCGTGTTAAATTGTAAACTGCAGTAAATAACTGTATGATGGGAGGCTCCCAGATTCCATCATGCGGAATTGCAACGCAAACATCCTGAGTTAATGGGATTGCAAACAGGCTTTTTAATGCAGGCATAGGCAAACCCGGCCCTCCAGATGTTTTTTGGGACTACAACTCCCATCATCCCTAGCTAACAGGCCCAGTGGTCAGGGATGATGGGAGTTGTAGTCCCAAAACATCTGGAGGGCTGAGTTTGCCTGTGCCTGTTTTAATGGAGACCAATCAACAAGGAAATGAACGCTGAGCTTCCTCTGCGTTCCCAGAAGTGGATTTTCCCATCTTCCTCCCTTCCTTTCTTCCTACATGGATTAAGGAAGAGGAAGTTGAGGGTCTGTGGCCACCCCCTGGACTGGTTGTATGTAAGAAGGCAGGCGGGTGTGGGGAGAGATGCCGGAGGTCAGGCAGAGGACCAGCCTCCACTGGTCTCACTCTGACCAACCTACCCTCTAATGGACCAAAGCTCCACTGGTTTCATTCTGCCTAATGGTAGGGCTGGCCAGGGCCGGCCCAAGACATTTAGGCACCCGAGGCAAAGCACAAAACGGCACCTCCCTCTGCCAGTTGAGATGAGAGAGGGGAGTGAAAATCGGAATTAAAGGAGAAAGTGATTATCAGCATTGGAATGAGCAGGGTGGGAGACGGTGGAGGAAAAGCAGGCGATGGCAGAGGGGCCAGCAGGCAGATCTCTCGCCCCTCATTGGTTTACTGACCTTTCCATGAGTCAAACAGTTTGGGGTCCTTCTTCCAGGGAACCTCTTTATCCTGGAGCCCTACGTGGGGAGACAGGATTGGCTGGGCATTAGGGGGCATGCCGGATAGCAAGGGGTTTCTATTCCAGAAGTGGCAGCTGGGATTTCCCATACAAGACTACAGGTCTTCAAAGAATCCTGTTCAGGCACAGCACTGAGACTTAGGCTGCCATCCAAAACCAAGAGCTACAAAGTATGCAGATGTACTTTTCTCAGACTAGGGTTCACATTTTTCTCCTGCATATATTTAGGGAATATTCATCCATTTACAGTGGTGCCTCGCAAGACGAAATTAATCCGTTCCGCGAGTCTCTTCGTCTTGCGGTTTTTTCGTCTTGCGAAGCAAGCCCATTAGCGGCTTAGTGGCTTAAAGAAAAAGGAAACAAACTCGCTAGAACAGAAAACTCTTTCGTCTTGCGCGTTTTTCGTCTTGCGTGGTATTCGTCTTGCGAGGTACCACTGTATTTATTTTTTATTTTTTTCCTTTCTGGTGGCAGGGTCTTGAATAATTGCTGTTTAAAATGTGACCCAGCTTCCTCCAAGCCCTGAAAAAACACATTTCTCTTCAAGTTGCACCCAGGCTGGACTTTATTGCCCAAGTTCAATAAAAAAAAGGGAAGAGGAACTTCTCCAGCGCTAAGGACCCAGTGCAGATAATAAACTACCGTATTTTTCGCTCTATAGGACACACCGGAACATAGGACGCACAGGACTATAGGAGGGGGAGAACAGGGGAAAAAAATTCTCCCCCTCTCTGCTCAGCACCCCTTCAGCAAAGCAGCAGGAGAAACGGAGCCCCTTCCATTTCTCCCCCCGCTTCGCTGAAGGGGCGCTGCGCAGCTCTCCCTCTCTGCTGAAGCCAGGAGAGTCTTGCTCTCCCGGCTTCCGCAAAAGGAACCCGAAGCCTTTGGAGCGCAGCGCGAGTTCCCGCTGCACTCCAAAGGCTTCAGGCGGCTATCCCTGAAGCCTGGAGAGCGAGAGGGGTCGGTGCGCACCAACCCCTCTCGCTCTCCAGCCTTCAGCAAAAGCAACGCAAAGCCTCCGGAGCGCGGAAGGAGCGCTCCCTCTGCACTTCGGAGGCTTCGCGTTGCTATCGCTGAAGCCAAGGAGCCTGCATTCGCTCCCTAGGACGCACACACATTTCCCCTTAATTTTTGGAGGGGTAAAAGTGCGTCCTATACAGTGAAAAATACAGTACATCTTTGGCTACACATAACTGATATTGTTGAGTCAACAGCAGAGTGGTAAAACCCAAGAGCAGGACCCAATGGAGACAGATGCATAAGCAGCCATGGGGCTGCACTGCAAAGCTTGCATTTTCTTGGAGGATTAAAACCATGGGAGTTTTAATTGCTCTTTTAACTGATAAGATCTGAATGAATTTGCCTAGGAATAAACAGGAAGGAAGCCTTCTTTCCTTGTGTTTGGATCAGGGTTGAGGAACCTCTTCCATCCCGAAGGTAATCTTCTATCTTGGCCAAGCTTCTGAGAGGCCACATGCCCCTGGTGGGAGGGGCCAGTTGCAGGAAGTGGGCGTGGCACAAGCAGAAGTGGGCGTGGCCACAGATGTGGCAGACGTCAGCCATCTGCGAGTCAGAGGTTTTTGTTTTTCATCCATGCAAGAAAGAAGCCTGGCTCCGTTCCACCATCTTGACCGGAAAGGGCAATTCACCCACTTACCTCTCACAAAGAAAATCCTCCTGCCGTATTTCAGGGCCACAAACCGGAAGTAATCCCTCCACACCAGTTCAAAAAGCACCCTGGGAGAGTAAATACACACAAACACACACAGGTATTACAACCTCTTGCAATGCAGGAATCTCAGCTAAATAATTCCTGGCAGACAGCCATCCAACCTATAATTATAATTATAAATTTTATTTATATGTTGCCCATCTGACTGTGTTGCCCAGCCACTATGAGCAGCTTCCGACAAATTATAAACGTTAAATTTTTTAACCTTTGTTTTAAAACATCTCGGGGGCATCTTGTATGAGGGTTTTCTTTAAAACTGATTTTTCGCTTCCCTCTCTGAACCTGCTCTATCCACATTCCGCACTGTCGGTTATCTCATTCCGTGACATCACAGAAACCCAGCCAATGGCTGCAGAGTGATGTATGTGTGTGTCTAAGAAAGAGAGGGAGGGGGAGAGGCAGGCAGAACATGAACAAGAGGATAATTTTCTCTCTCCCGTGTTAATGTTTCCAAAGCAGGCCATGTCGTTCATATCCTACCAATAGGTACTCTGATTTGCTGTCCTCTCTTTTTCGTATTTCCGGATCTGCTCGTAAATATACCGGGGCGAGATGCAGCCCAGAGCCAGCCTAGAAGACAAATCAAGGATGTCATGAGGGAATGTGATCTCTGAGGGTGGATGCCATCATTTAGGTGGTGGACCTGAATTCAGAACATCCACTGTTTGTTTAAATTGAGGCATAGCCCATCTTAAGTGCATAACAACAAGCTCGATTACCACCACCCACTCACATTGATTAAATCCCAGTTCATATTTAATTAAATGACATGAGCCAACAGTGTGACGCGGCAGCTAAAAAAGCCAATGCAATTCTGGCCTGCATCAATAGGAGTATAGCATCTAGATCAAGGGAAGTAATAGTGCCACTGTATTCTGCTCTGGTCAGACCTCACCTGGAGTACTGTGTCCAGTTCTGGGCACCACAGTTCAAGAAGGACACTGACAAACTGGAACGTGTCCAGGAGGGCAACCAAAATGGTCAAAGGCCTGGAAACGATGCCTTATGATGAACGGCTAAGGGAGCTGGGCATGTTTAGCCTGGAGAAGAGGAGGTTAAGGGGTGATATGATAGCCATGTTCAAATATAGAAAAGGATGTCACATAGAGGAGGGAGAAAGGTTGTTTTCTGCTGCTCCAGAGAAGCGGACACGGAGCAATGGATCCAAACTACAAGAAAAAAGATTCCACCTAAACATTAGGAAGAACTTCCTGACAGTAAGAGCAGTTCGACAGTGGAATTTGCTGCCAAGGAGTGTGGTGGAGTCTCCTTCTTTGGAGGTCTTTAAGCAGAGGCTTGACAACCATATGTCAGGAGTGCTCTGATGGTGTTTCCTGCTTGGCAGGGGGTTGGACTCGATGGCCCTTGTGGTCTCTTCCAACTCTATGATTCTATGATTCTATGATTCTAAATCAACTCTGAAAACCACAATTAGCATTCTATTACTTGCATATCACGTGGCTCTGAGCTGTGAGGTTATGCAAAGCAGACCTTCCCGTGGGCTTTCGTACAACACTGTCATGGATGCGGGCGAAAAAAGCATATCAATAGGCAATTGGGCTGCTCTTTGTCCAAAGCCACATTGGAATGCACGTTGAGTGACGCCCACTGAGAAGGAGGATGTCGCTGAAACAGGATTACCCAATCCTAAGCGCATGAAGACATTTACCAGGGTGCAAACTTGGTCGAATAATCCACTCCAATCAATCCGTTCCGTGTCTCCTTGTACGAAGCGACTAGGTTCTGTGCAAATGGACGTACACGTCAGGCATTTACAAAGAAACATAAAAGTGCTTTAAAAACAGCAACACTTTTTCTATACAGTAAATGCAAGAGATTGCAAATTGAACAGTGTAGAACGAATCTATGAACATAATGTCTGAGACAGAGATTTCTACATCTAAGAGAGCCCTCTAGTGGCCACGATCAGGAGTTATGCAGCCATGAAATGAATGAAGTGGGCAACTTGGAGGATTCCATTATTTATATGGGGGTGGGCAGGCAGGTTTGTGTAAATTAGATCACCAGATAAAGAACCCTTAGCAAGCCATAAGGTTATCAGTTAGCTAACTAATTAACCGAATAAATCTGCAGAAATGTGCGAGTGAATTAGCAACATTTCAATTTCAGGGAAAGCCTTCCCTGTTTGCTTTGTCCAGGCCAGACCATCTTAGGAGAGGCATTCCTGCCTGTCTTGAGAAAAAAGAGGGAGATACCTCTTCTAAGGAAGCACTTTCATATTGCCCTTATTAAATAAAATTCATTTTTAACACATACACAATTTGCAGCCTGATTAATTGGGGTGGGGGGGTGTTGCGTGACTTTCAATCAATACAAAGATCTCAACGATTAAACAGGTAATCTCTGCGACATTTTCCATTTTAAAAATACCGTATTTTTTGCTCTATAAGACTCACTTTTTCCCTCCTAAAATTAAGGGGAAATGTGTGTGCGTCTTATGGAGCGAATGCAGGCTGCGCAGCTATCCCAGAAGCCAGAACAGCAAGAGGGATTGCTGCTTTCACTGCGCAGCGATCCCTCTTGCTCTTCTGGCTTCTGAGATTCAGAATATTTTTTTTCTTGTTTTCCTCCTCCAAAAACTAGGTGTGTCTTGTGGTCTTGTGCATCTTATAGAGTGAAAAATACGGTAAATGCCAAGGGAATTTGCAACAGTAAAATGACAAGAATAAAACAAATAAAACAATTGCAGAACAAGGGTCCCTAAAAGCTGTCAGTAAACAACATCGCAATTCACTAAATCAGAGGTGAAGAACGTCAGGCCTGGGGGGGGGGGAGATAGAGAGTCCCTGAGGGCCACCATCTGGCCCTCAAAACTCTCCCCTGACCACTACCTTCCACTGGCCCTGACTCATGCCTCAAGAGTTTTGGCCCCGCTGAAATGTGTCCACAAATTCGGATTGTGCCTCTTGCTTGCCTACATGAAGGACAGAGAAGTGTGCATAGAAACTAGCCAGCTTTTAAAGCTAGTCTTCCTCTGTTGCCTCTGGCCCTCAGAAGATCGCCCAGAAGGGAATGCAGCCCTTGAGCTGAAAGGGGCTCCGCAATCCCTGACTAAAGGTTACGCTCCATGTGTGCATGCGTACACACCCACCCTGGAGGTGGAGAGACCAGACGGATGGATGAGCAGGTAAAGCTCTCTTGCACCGAGTCAAAACATCGTTCCATCTAGTCCAGGATTGTCTGCACGGGCCGGCAGCTCCTTTCCAGGGTTCCAGATCAGGACTGTTCTGCAACCTTGCTAACACAGACTTTTTAGCTAGAGATATTGGAGGCTAGGGAAGCGGGTGGCACTGTGGTCTAAACCACAGAGCCTAGAGCTTGCCGATCAGAAGGTTGGTGGTTTGAATCCCCGCAACGGGGTGAGCTCTTGTCGCTCGGTCCCTGCTCCTGCCAACCTAGCAGTTCAAAAGCACGTCAAAGTGCAAGTAGATAAATAGGTACCGCTCTGGCGGGTAAGCGTTGTTTCCGTGCGCTGCTCTGGTTTGCCAGAAGCGGCTTTGTTATGCTGGCCACATGACCGGCCAATAAAGCGAGATGAGTGCCACAACCCCAGAGTTGGCCACGACTGGATCTAATGGTCAGGGGTCCCTTTACCTTTATTGGGGGCTAAGCCAGGCTGCCCCCCTCCCCGAACGCAAAGCACTGTCTCTCCTCTCAAAACTAAAACAAGCCTTCTTCCAATTCTACAATTCTATGAATTACCGTGTCCCAGAAGTAATGCTGCAGCCTCATTAAGGCCTGTGTCTCTCCTCCACCGCAAGGGAAGGCAGTGCGGGGATCGACTGACGGATCTGTCGAGGAAGGGGGAAGAATCAACTTAAGCAAAAAAGGGGGGGGGGATTCCTGCCCTGAAAACACCCTCCAAATCCTGCAGTTAGGAGTGGGGTTGGCTATCCAGTTAAACAAAGCAGGATTTGCAACAAAATGCTGCCGTTCTCCTGTTTAGATGGAGATGCTGTCGAGATGCGTCCAACGGAATAGGGGCAATTTGCAGGCCCCCAGCTGGCTCCAACCCACCGGCTGGCAGCCGGGCAAACTCCGGTCCTTTGGAACAGCATCAAACAGTGACTCACAGCTTCAGAAGCCTTCAGGAACTTGAGCACGCCTTAACCAGCAGAGAGAATAACCCGCAACAGAAGTGGTGAACAGAGGCATAGGTAAAGCATTTTTCCAAGCATAGTTCAGCATAGTTCAGGACAGAGAAAAACATGTCTGCTCTCTTTCATGTCCCAGAGCAGGAAGCACTAAGCAAAAGCAATACGCAAACGGAAGTACCCAGCAAGCTGCACTGGAATGTAAATAGACATGTGTGATGGCCTGGGATTCAGACTCGGAGGCTGAACCTGAGGAATCCCAGCCTGCACAGGAGTCCCCGCCTCCAGAACCAGCTGAGTCGGGGCTGGGGCTTGAGCCTGTGCTGGATCCTCAGGTGCAGGCACCAGCTGAGTCTGCTCTGGCTCCTGTGGTGATGGAGGACCCATTGCCTGCAGGTGCTCCACTCTCAGCCCCGTCAGGGGAAGCTGAGGTCGCCTCTGGGTCTGGTAACCCTCCAGCCTCTCCTGAGCTACAGAGGCTCAGGGCAGAGAGGCGGAGGGAACTAAGTTCCCACAGGAGGAGCACTTGCCTCCAGGCCAGGAGAGGTGAGTCACCTGTGGACCGGGGCCGCCCTATGCCTCGGGGCAGATAAAAGCCAGCCAGCCCCAGTCCCAGTTTGCCGGAGCAACATTGTTGGTAGCCTGTTCCTGCCTGCACCCTGTCCTGCTCTTCTGCCAGAGTTCCTGACCTCACCCGAATCCCTGCCTTGGACCCTGCTTCAGCTTTGACGGATGGCCTCCATACTGCACCCTCGACCTCAGACTGGACTCGGACCTCGCCGCACGGTTAACCCTCGGGACCAGCACAACATGTGACATGCAACAATTCACATATCTGTTCCTCTTAGGGTAGAACGGAACATCAATATCCTAACATCTGCTGCCAGGGTGGGTGGGGGATGGAGAGATTTAGCTGTGATTCCTGCATTGGAGGGGGTCAGACTAGACAGGGTCATCTTTAGCATATGCGGCACTGGGGTGCAAAAAAACGCCCACTGCCCCCAATGAGCTTTTCTGCAGCTCATGCCACTGTGGGAGGTGAGCAATCCCCGCAGAGGCTTGGGAGGGAAGCTGCATGCCCACCAGCCGCCTGGTGCCCCCCAGAATTTGGCGCTGAGGTGCCCCGCACCCCTTGAACCAAGGCTATAGACGGCCCTGAGACTAGAGGACCCTATGATTCTATATGATGTGCACAAGCAGTGCCTATTCCACCATAAACACCGGTGCAGTGAAAAATGCTGGGCGGAACCATCCCGACCTTGCATCCCAAAATCTTCCAGTTTGGGGATGTTCCCTTCTTCCACCCCTGGAGGCAACGGCTTCAGCTGAGTGGCCATTTGCAGAAGAGGCCGAACCTTCACCTGGGACTCCACGGCTTTCCGGAACTGGGTGTACACATCGGGCAACCTGCAAAACAGAGTCCCACTAACATATCAAGGGCCACAGGTTCCCAGTTACTACTATAAGGTCAGGGCTAGGGGCTCAGCTCACCTGGAAATGTGCTTGAAGGGCAGGTCGTCCCGGTGATAGAGCGTCGACCCCCAGAACCTCTGGGCCACCACCCCCTTCTCAGAGCACACCTGCAGAAGCGCCTTCTCCACATCCAGCTCTTCCTTTGTCGCCTAGAGCAAGCGGGAAGCAAAAGAGAGAGATTCTCCCATCTGTGCAACAACTGCAACAGCGAGCCAGCAATAAATCACACTGTGCATGTTGCAGGAAATAAGGATTTGTTTTAGGTTTTTCATGTGTGCTAAAACTCAGTCTGGTGGTGTTTTTCATTGTTTAACCACATCAGTTAACGAACATGGATACATATGCTATAATGTTATTGTTTTAGTTAAATAAATTGTTTCAATTGTTATTAAGGAAATGATTCTTTTTCTCCTTCCAATAAAGTACAGCAGAAAAGTTGTCCAAATATAAAGTTAACTTACTAAACCTCACAATAATTTCATAATTATCTGTCTATGTATTTCTAGTATAACCAAATTGGCAATTTTTGATATCACTGTAAAAACTACTCTGAAAATTTATTATTCCAAAAAGGAAACCTTCATATGGCTGTAAATATTAAGCTCATTCCAGCAAGAATGAGTCTTTCTGTAAAAAAAAAATTGATTTAAATCAAGTCTTACTGATTAGTGATTTAAATCGTGATTCTGGAACGGATTAAGATTGAGGACCAAGGGTACCACTGTATTCTGGTTGGGGACTGATAGGAGTTGGAGTCCCAAGGATATCTGGAGGGCCAGAGATACCCCATCACTGGTTTAATCTCTGAAACAGTGGGAGATCTTTCCTTACCTCTTCGTGGAAGACCACGGCAGCCACGGAACCGAGCTGGGAAATAAGATCGCAGACGACATCTTCCGGCTTCCCTTTTCGCACCACCAGATTACTACGGAGGAAGAACGGCCAGCAAAAAATTAAACAGCAGCGTGATCCCACTGAAACCACTTGGCCACATCTGCACTTAAGACATTGAATGCAGCACCGCAGCACTTCAAACAGCCATGGCTTCCCCCAGGGAATTCTGGGAACTGTAGTTTGCTGAGACTGCTAAGAGTTGTCAGAAGACCCTGATTCCTCTCACAGAGCTACAATACCCAGAGTTCCCTAGGAAGAAGGGTTGATTGTTAGACCACAGCAGCTTCGCCTGCAGACATTAGCAGGAGAGAAATGCCTCCATGCCGTGAAAAGCTTCATCAGTTAAATCCTGCAGATCAAATTACTGTTGCGAACGCAGGAGCGGATCAGGCTGCCTATCTCTCTGGTCTGCTGGCCACTGTACTAGAAACAGCATTTAGCGGATGAAGTGCAGCTGTGTCTGGAACGGAAAACTGCATCAAACGAAGTACAGTGGTACCTCGGTTTACGAACTTAACCCGTTCCGGAGGTCCGTTCTTAAACCGAAACCGTTCTTAAACCGAGGCACGCTTTCCCTAATAAGGCCTCCTGCCACCAGTGCCCTTCCACCGTTCGGCTTCCGTTCTTAGACCAAGGTAAAGTTCACAAACTGGGAAACCACTTCCGGTTTTGCAGAGTTCGTAAACTGAATAGTTCATAAACAGGGCTGCTTTTAAACCGAGGTACCACTGTATACGGGACGTGGGTGGCGCTGTGGGTTAAACCACAGAGCCTAGGACTTGCCAATCAGAAGGTCGGCGGTTCGAATCCATGCAACGGGATGAGCTCCCGTTGCTCAGTCCCTGCTCCTGCCAACCTAGCAGTTCGAAAGCATGTCAAAGTGCAAGTAGATCAATAGGTACCTCTCCGGCGGGAAGGTAAACGGCGTTTCTGTGTGCTGCTCTGGTTCGCCAGAAGCGGCTTCGTCATGCTGGCCACATGACCCGGAAGCTGTACGCCAGCTCCCTTGGCCAATAAAGCGAGATGAGCGCCGCAACCCCAGAGTCGGCCACGACTGGACCTAATGGTCAGGGGTCCCTTTACCTTTAACACTGTATACAAAAACGGGTTTTGAAACTAGCACTGATGAGGCTGCACACACCTGCCCTTTTTCTTGAGCGTCCCCCTGAGATCTTCCACACTCTCCAGCAGAAACTTGAGGCGATAGGGGCCAGTCTTGGGGAACTGATAGTAATGGGTTTCCGCGTAGTGCCGGGCATCAAAGCAGTATAGTGGAATGACAAAGTCTGCGTTGCTGTGTGCCCAGTGGAGAACCTGCGGGGGCAGATGGGATTGGCGTCAGAAACACAGGAACACTCAGGCCCATTGGTCCTTCTAGCTCAGTACTGTCAACACTGACTGGCAGCAGCTCTCGCCTTCCTCATTTAATCCCCACAACAACCCTGTGAGGTAGGGTTAGGATGGTGGGAAAGCAGTGGCTGGCCCAGGGTTACAAAGTGAGTGTGCTGGTCCCAAGGGTTAACCGTGCGGTGAGGTCCGAGTCCAGTCCGAGGTCGAGGGTGCAGTATGGAGGCCGTCAAAGCTGAAGCGGGGTCCAAGGCAGGGAGTCGGGTGAGGTCAGGAACTCTGGCAGAAGAGCAGGACAGAGTGCAGGCAGGAACAGGCTACCAACAATGTTGCTCCCGCAACCTGGGACTGGGGCTGGCCGGCTTTTAACTGCCCTGAGACATAGGGTGGCCCCGGTCCACAGGTGACTTGCCTCTCCTGGCCTGGAGGCGAGCACTCCTCCTGCAGGAACGTAGTTCCCTCCACCTCTCTGCCCTGAGCCTCTGCAGCTCAGGAGAGGCTGGAGGGTTACCGGACCCAGAGGCAACCTCACCTTCCCGACGGGGCTGAGAGTGGAGCACCTGCAGGCAATGGGTCCTCCATCACCACAGGAGCCAGAGCAGACTCAGCTGGTGCCTGCACCTGAGGATCCAGCACAGGTGAGGACCCTTCAGGCTCAAGCCCCAGCCCCGGCTCAGCTGGTTCTGGAGGCGGGGACTCCTGTGCAGGCTGGGATTCCTCAAGTTCAGTCTCCGAGTCCAAATCCCAGGCCATCACAGTGAGCATCATGGCCAAGCGGGGATTTGCACCCTGGTCTCCTAGGTCCTAGTGTTGAGGCATCTAATCATAAGCCTGCATGTTTATCAAAGCTTCTATATATTTCAATCAAGGCTTGTATTTAAAAATGAGCTTAAAAAAAAAAAGGATTTTCAAATGTTTCATGCCAGGCAAAAGACCAGCTGCCTAAAAGAACCTTGGCAAGATGTTTTTCCTCCTAAGACAAGAAGGGCCCCATTGATTTATAGTAGAAAAACAATTCTCAAAGTCATAAAAAGGGAGAATTACATATGCTGCCCCAAGGCTGAGAAAACACCATTAGGAATGGGGAAAGATAATACTAATGTGCCTCCCAGTAAAATGAGCCAGATCTTCTTTCTAAGGTTGAAAGGCCAGGAGCAAATGGAAGGAAAAACATTTAGCTGGTAGAAAGAAAGAGAACATTTTTGGGGAAGTCTCTTCTAAAGCTGTTTCTTAAACTGAGAGAGTTAAAAAAGGTTAAAATGTGTTAAATGTTGGAAAGGCAACTGGCTTGGCAGAAGAAGCAGCTTCTTCCTATTTTATTTTGAGGCTGGAGAGGAGGGGGAAAGGGGGAGGTGCAAACTGAAGAGGCTTCTTTTAAAAGCTGTGTTTTATTGAGTTCCTTCCTTTTCACTTTGAGAAGCTTTATTCTTTTAAGAGGCTACCTATGATAAATGTATGAAATATATTAGCTTAAATATATTGGCTTAAATGTAATTATGCAAAGGATTTAAGGAATGCTAGATTCTTATTTCATATGGTTGTAAGAGTTGTATTTATCCTGAAATTAAGTCAGCCACCAGCCCCCCCGCTGCCAGACAGAAGACGCCATCTAAGCAGTCTTGATATATAGTTGTCAGGCATTTTGTTTAGAAACATTAAATGAAGGAAATCTTTCAATGTTGATGTGAAACTCAAGATCCTTGACATCTGTTGAACATAAAAATGTAAGATTAAACCATTTGTTTTAGAAGGCAATAGGGCAAGAAGGGCAAGAGGTGAGCTGGTAATTAAGATTCCATGTAAGATATATTATTACTTATTTGTCATTTATATATAGCTCTTTGTCTCCCATATAAGGGCAAGGAAGTGGGTGTATCTTTTGTGGGTGTATCTTTTGTGATTGGCTCTAGCAAACAGCCAATAGGAATTTCAACCAGGCTGATTGGACAGAGGCAGCCACAGGAGGAGCAAAGGGGGCTGGATTAAGGGAATATAAGTGCTGGCCAGAATGGCAGGAGGCCAGGCCAGAGCTTGGTAACCACGTACCACTGAGCCTCTTATTTATTTGTCTGACAAATAAATTACTATTTTAATTTCTCTATTGCTGCGTTGAATATTTCATTCCAGCTAAGCGTTAACCACAAGCAGGGTGCTACATTTTATGGTGCCCTGTGACTCGGATAAGTGGTCTGCTGGAACGCAGCCCCTTCGCCCTACTGGGCAGGGTACAAGAGAGAGGACAACTGCTTACCCAAAGCGCGCACTGGTAATTTTTTCCAGGGGGAACGCAGAAGACTCGTCTGTCTGATACCCTGCTCACTGGCGGCGACGGACCGGGGGAAACAGGGAACCAACCAAGGGTAAGTGCACAAAGGGATTTTTGGCCCTCCAATTAATTAGGAGGAAGAGAAGTCTTGATCAAACTTCTGCGTCTCAGTAAGGGGAAACTGAGTACGCTAGGTGGTTGGGTACATCAGATGGTGATCTGGTGTAGGGAAAGGGAAGGATTGGGAGGTAGAGTGTGGTGAAGTATCCAGCGCATTGTATGTGTGAGAAAGTACAGAGCAATCTGTAGCTGACCCGAGTGTGGAGTGGGCAGTACTTCGATTCCTAGTGAGGCGACTCCATCTAGGCAAGGAAACCCACGAAGCGCGTCTGTGAGTGACTGAGTGGATACTTCACAGGGCCATACAATGGGAGTTGGGGGTTCAAAGGGGGAAAATACACCTCTTGAGTGTATGTTAAATAATTTTAAGAAAGCCTTCTCAGGGGCATATGGAGTCAAAATGACGCCAGAGCGCTTGAGAACGTTATGTGAACTAGAATGGCCAAAACAAATTACTGGATGGCCATCCCAGGGAACCTTTGATATAAATTTAGTAAGCAAACTTTGGACTGATATCGCCAAAGAAACTGGAGGGTGCCCAGAACAATTTCCATATATAGATTCCTGGCTGAGCACATTAAATAAAAATCCTCCATGGATAAGGGAATGCAAAGTCAAACGATGCAAATTATTGGCTGTAAAAGCCGAAGCTAGGAAAGGAATCTTGCCAAATAAACTCAAACCCATTTTTGAGGGGCCAGAGGAAGAGGTGCTTCCACCTCCACCCTATGCTCCACATCGAAGGGAGCTTAATCCAAACACTCCACCAGTTGTAACCCCAAGGCAAGAAACTGGAATGAATAATGGGAGTGGAGTCACAGAGCTTGATTCCTTGATAGATTATGATAAATATCTTCAGGAGGCATTGGAGTTCTATAATAAAGCCCAAGCAGAAGTGGTTATTCCACCTGTGACTCCTAATAGACCTCCATCTACAGTCTCCTTTAGTGGAACAACTGATTGCCCACCCCAAACCCCTGTACATCCAAGTCCCAGAGAAATGTTACAGAAGTTACAGGGAGACCTTGCTCGGTCAGCAAGCAATACAGCCAGGCGTATAAAGCTGCTAAAAGAACGCCTTGCGACAGATACCATCCCCTATGATTTGAGGCCCCTAGAGCAAAGTGAAGAGAAAGATCACGTAGTAGCCCCTCTTAGAAGAGTATTTGATGCACTTGAGGAGCCTGCACTGGTTAATGGGCAACCCGGACCACGGCCACCTCGAACTTCGACCCTGCAATATATTCCATTCACAACTACAGATCTGATGAATTGGAAAACACACACCCCATCTTTTGCAGAAAAACCTCAGGCTATGATGGACTTGGTGACTTCAATAGTAAATACTCATAGCCCTACTTGGACAGATTGTCGCCAGCTCCTAAATACTCTGTTCACCACTGAGGAAAGGAGAGACATAATTGAAAAGGCACAGATATATTTGCGTGAGCAGGCCAGAGCGGGAAATATTTATAATATTGACCGTCATCTCCAAGATAACTTTCCCTTGGAAGATCCTAATTGGGATCCAAACAATGCAATTCACCTGGCCAGACTCACCACCTACCGCCAGACACTTGTGCAAGGTATCCACAGGGCATGCCAGAAGCCCACTAATATGTCTAAAGTCTCAGAAGTAGAACAAAAACCAAATGAGAGTCCGGGAGACTTTTTAGAGAGGCTGCAAGAAGCCTATCGTATATGGACTCCTTTTGACCCTGAAGCCCCTGAAAACAGTAGAATGATTACTGCTACATTTGTGGCCCAGTGCGCTTCTGACATTCGTAAGAAAATTCAGAAATCAGAAGGATGGGAAGGGATGCTGATGAGCCAAATTATGGCCATTGCACGCCGAGTTTATCGGAATAGGGATGAGGCTGAGAAGCAAGAGAAGAAGAAGTGGCAGAAGGAAAAGATGGTAATGCTAGCCACAGCAGTGAAGCAAGACCACCGCCCCTTAAATGGAGGGCGAGGGCAAGGAAGGAATCCACCACTGGGAAGGAATCAATGTGCAAATTGCAAGAAGGAGGGTCATTGGAAGCGGGAGTGTCCTGAACCCCTGAGGTTGGAAGAAGTGCGCCCAGGCCCAGGCCCAGGCCCAGGCTCCGGCCCAAGAAACCAGGGACGGGGACGGGGAATGATCCGAGATGGAAGATATCAGAGACCAGGACAGGGACGGAGTAGAGACAATTTCATTGGACTGGCAGAAGAGGATTTTACCCAAGACTAGGAACGACCGGACTCCATAAAGTTAGGCTTCCAGGAGCCCACGGTCACGATTCAATTAGGGAGCCATTTAATAGACTTTATGATTGATACTGGGGCTGAATACTCGGTACTCCCAGAACTATTGCAGAAAAAGGCATCTAAAAGTGTAGTCATTAAAAGTGCCACTGGACAGTCAGCCAAGAGGTCTTTCCTCCAACCTTTGGAATGCCAGATTGGGGGACATCGTTTAACCCATCAGTTTTTGTATATACCTGAGTGTCCAATACCTCTCTTAGGTAGAGATATGCTGTCCAAATTGCAGGCCCAAATCACTTTCACTCCTCGAGGTCCAGAAATGAAACTGCCATCAAAAGCAGCAGGAATAATTACCCTCTCAGTACCTAAGGAACAATCATGGCGCCTAATGTCAGCCTTGCAAGTCCAACCCACATTGGATACAGAATTAAACAAGCTCCTCCGAACTCTACAGGTGCCACCAGGAGTATGGGCCGAAAATAGCCCACCAGGAATGGCTAAGAATATAGCTCCAATTGTAGTAACCCTAAAACCTATGGCTACCCCTGTATCTGTAAAGCAATATCCCTTACCCCGGCGAGCAGCGGAGGGCATCCAGAAACATTTGGACCGCCTATTAAAATATGGTCTGCTTAAGCCTTGCCAATCAGAATGGAACACACCCCTTTTGCCTGTTCGAAAACCTGGGACAGATGAATACAGGCCAGTGCAGGACTTGAGGCTCGTAAACCAGGCTATCGAGACCTTGCACCCAAATGTGCCAAACCCATATACCTTGCTGAGTTTGATCCCACCAGAAGCAACATTTTTTACTGTATTGGACTTGAAAGATGCATTCTTCTGTTGCCGGCTGGCACCACAGAGCCAACCTATATTTGCCTTCCAGTGGGAAGACCCTTTGACAGGAACAAAAGGCCAGCTAACCTGGACAAGATTGCCCCAAGGATTCAAAAATTCCCCAACTTTATTTGGCACTGCCTTGGCGAGGGATCTAACAAGTTACCCCTCAACACCGGGAGAAAAGGTGGTTCTGCAATATGTGGATGATCTTATACTAGCTGCAAAGGATTTTGATACCTGTAAAGAAGGGACAGAGGAACTGCTCCACTTGCTCTGGGAAGCTGGCTACCGAGTTTCCCAGAAAAAGGCACAGTTATGTTTAGAAAAGGTCAAATATTTGGGCTTTGACATCTCACACCAACAACGAGCATTGAGACCAGAGAGGAAAGAAGCTATTTGCCTTATCAAGGAACCTACCACAAGAAAACAACTTAGGGGATTCCTGGGAACAGCGGGGTTTTGTAGACTATGGATACCTGATTTCAGTAGTCTGGCCAAGCCCTTATATGAAAGCACTCGAGGTGCAGAAAAGGACCCATTCGTATGGGGACCTGAGCAGAAACAAGCCTTTTTAGTTATCAAACAGCGACTTATGGAGGCACCAGCCCTTGGATTGCCTAATTCGGAAAAACCCTTTCAGCTGTATGTACATGAACAGAATGGGATTGCAGCGGCAGTCCTGACCCAGAGATTAGGAAGTTGGAACCGTCCAGTAGCTTATTTGTCTAAACAATTGGACTCAGTAGCAAAAGGATGGCCTCCATTCCTAAGGGCAGTAGCGGCCACTGCGAGCCTTGTCAAAGAAGCTGATAAATTTACCTTTGGCCAGACGATGTATGTGAATGTACCTCATGCTGTTCTGACACTCATGGAATATAAGGGTAGTTATTGGCTAACGAACCCAAGGATGGCTAGATACCAAGGCCTATTGTGTGAAAATCCCAGGATTCATCTACGAGTAGTGAATATGCTCAATCCAGCGACTTTGCTGCCCCTACCAGAGGTAGATGATGAGGAATCACATGATTGTCTCCAAATAATGGATGAAGTTTATTCCAGTAGACCTGATCTGAAAGATGAGCCATTAAAAAATCCAGATGTTGTATATTATACTGATGGTAGCAGTTACCTGCATGAAGGTGCCAGACGAGCAGGATATGCTGTGGTCACCAATGAGGAAGTTGTGGAAGCTGAAGCTTTGCCTGCTGGCACCTCAGCACAAAAGGCTGAACTTATAGGTTTAACTAGAGCTCTGCAATTGGCAGCCGGATGTAAGGCAAACATCTATACTGATTCAAAATATGCCTTCTTAACCCTGCATGCACATGGAGCTCTATGGAAAGAAAGAGGTCTAATCGGAGCCCACGGGAAGGCTTTGAAATATGGACCTGAAGTAGAAATCCTGTTAGAAGCAGTATGGGCTCCAGAACAGATTGCTGTAATGCACTGCAAAGGTCATGGACGAGGAAGGGATCCAATAACCAGAGGAAATCATGCTGCTGACAAAGCAGCCCGAGAGGCAGCCCAAAAGCCTGTGGGAGGATTTATAGCAGCCCTCATACCAGAGGTAGTTCCGGAAGATGTTAAACCTCACTATACCCCAGAAGAGAGGAAGTGGGCTGAACAGGAAAGAGCAGTTGTGAAGGACGGTTGGATGATCCTGCCGGACAATAGGATTTATGTACCTCATCATCTAGCAGGTACAATTGTAAGAAATTATCATGAATCTACTCACCTTGGCGGTACTGCAACTAGAGAGAGTCTCAGTCGGAAGTTGTATATTATTAATCTATCACAATTAGCAACTTGCATTTCACAGAAATGTGTTCTTTGTGCTAAAAACAATCCCAGGCAGGGACCGGTACAACCTCCTGGAATTCAGCATGTGGGATACGTCCCCATGGAAAGCCTAATTGTGGACTTCACAGAGCTGGTCCCTTCTAAGGGATTCAAGTATCTCCTTGTGTTTGTAGATACTCTTACCGGATGGGTTGAAGCTTTTCCCACCCGAACTGAAAAGGCACGAGAGGTAACTAAAAGACTCCTCACTGAATTGATCCCAAGGTTTGGATTACCTAGATGCATTGGAAGTGATAATGGGCCAGCGTTCATTGATCAAGTAGTACAAGATGTATGTCGAGTCCTACAAGTAAAATGGAGACTGCATACAGCATATAGGCCTCAGAGTTCAGGGAAAACTGAAAGAATGAATCGGACTCTGAAAACCCAATTGGCAAAATTAACCCAGGAAACGGGATTGGGATGGGTAGATGTGTTACCCATAACACTGTTTCGTGTTCGGTGTGCACCCACAAAAAGACTTAAGTTGTCACCTTTTGAGCTCCTGTATGGGAGACCGCCCTCCTTTGTTCAGGATATTCCAGCTGACCTTAAACAAATAGGAGACCATGTGACACAGGAACAAGTGCAATCTCTCTCCCGTGTTTTTGTTTCTCTTAACAGGTGGGCCCTCGAGCGCACGCCGTGCAGCATTGCCGAGCCGATTCATCAGTTCCAGGCTGGCGATAGCGTATGGGTGAAAGAGTGGAAACGTGATCCACTTGCACCTAAGTGGCGTGGACCTTACACCGTCTTGCTCTCTACTCCAACAGCGGTGAAGGTAGCTGAGGTGACCCCCTGGATTCATCACTCTCGTTTGAAGAAGTCTGAAGGCAGTTGGACGTGCAAAGGTGACCCCTCTAATCCTTTAAAACTAACTCTCTCCAAAAACCCCTGTATCTAGCCCTACCGGGAACGGGCTAGGTCACGGGCAACATTTGACGACCGGCCTGCTGCAACCACAACCTGGAAGCTGGCTGACCTGCGCACGCCTGAAGCTTGAGGAGCGTCTGAACCAGCGACTGTGAACGGAAAGATTCTCTAATACAATTGATTGACTGCCCCCCCCTTGTGGAACAATTATCAGAGATATTACTCATTGGGGATCCTCGGGATATATGTTTTGGTCTTGGTGGTTCCCCATTTCTGTCACTGGGGGAATTATATTGGGGCTAATAATTATTTGCTATCATAATAAGGTAATCTTTTGTGGAAGGAATGCATATACTAGACATCAACATGATTTTATTATTAATCCTGATCCCTTGGGAAGGGGAAGGGTCCTTGAATCTGACCAAATTGGCTAAATATGGATTCAGCCATGACCACAATATGTGGGTAGGTTTAGCTGAAATGGTAGCTAATGTTGCAAATAGGACCAATTGCCTTGTTTGCTCTCTTGGGCCAGATGATTCAGAGGGAGGTATGCCCTTATTACCGATACCATTAGATGCTATTGGTATGGTAAGCGAAATGCCACACCAAACTGAAATACAGAATTTCCCCGGATGGAACTCAACTAAACCATTACGAGTTATACCTGTACAAGGGGAATTCTGTGTACATAAATCATCAGATGCAGCTGATTCTCCCATGATAGGCTCTTCTCATTGTCACTATACTTGGGATTATAAGAAGAATAGTCATACCTGGGCACACGGTACTACCTATCGAACTCGGAATGCCTTGCCCTGTGCACCTCCTTTTATTCATGCATGGAAAGTGGTGTGGAACATAACTGTGACAGAAAAAGGCAATCTAACATACTGCACTGTGAACTCTCTACCCCTTTTGGTATTTCGCCTTCTGTATTCCCCGTACCAAAAACCTCAGACCCGATGGTTGTGGTGGATATGTGGAGAATGGGCATACAAGAAACTCCCTTCCAAATGGAGTGGGACTTGTTTCTTGGGTTGGGTATTACCACCAATGTGGATTATGCCCACTAGTTCGGCCAGGCGAACACGAAGGAATGCTGATATTTCTCATATAGCAGGAGGAAGTACCCAAAGTTGGAGCGGTACTGATGATTGGCCGCCAGAGCGCATTATAGCCTATTATGATCCTGCCTCCTGGAATCCTGGTGAGCTCATACAAGGGGCACGGGATCCTATTTATAATCTAAACAGAATAATTCGATTGCAAGCAGTAGTGGAACTTGTAACCAATGCAACGGCCCAGAGTTTGAGACTTATTGCACAACAGTTGGATGAAAGTAGAGCCGCCATTTTGCAGCTGAAAATGGGAATGGATTATGTACTTGCCAGGCAGGGAGGCCTATGTGGAGTCTTGAACTTGACAGGGAATGCCTGTTGCTTTAACATTTCTGATAATGGTGAGGCAATCCGTGTGTTGGCCACAAAGATGGAGAATATAGCACATGTCCCAGTACAAACATGGGAAGGATGGGATATGGGATGGCTCACCAATTGGTTACCTAATGTCACAGGACTCAAAGGGATACTATTGTCTTGCTTGTTTTTCTTGACAGTAGTAGTATTGGTTTTATGTATGATGCCATGTATCATTTCATGTTTTAGAAGTACAATTAGCAAGATGGTTTCAAATGAAACTCTACCTCATATCATGGCCCTATACAGAGCTTTACCTCAGGAATATGATGAAGGTCAAGCTATCAAGGACACTTGGGATGAAGGTCCTTGAGCTTGAAAGGGGGGAATGAGGCATCTAATCATAAGCCTGCATGTTTATCAAAGCTTCTATATATTTCAATCAAGGCTTGTATTTAAAAATGAGCTTAAAAAAAAAAAGGATTTTCAAATGTTTCATGCCAGGCAAAAGACCAGCTGCCTAAAAGAACCTTGGCAAGATGTTTTTCCTCCTAAGACAAGAAGGGCCCCATTGATTTATAGTAGAAAAACAATTCTCAAAGTCATAAAAAGGGAGAATTACATATGCTGCCCCAAGGCTGAGAAAACACCATTAGGAATGGGGAAAGATAATACTAATGTGCCTCCCAGTAAAATGAGCCAGATCTTCTTTCTAAGGTTGAAAGGCCAGGAGCAAATGGAAGGAAAAACATTTAGCTGGTAGAAAGAAAGAGAACATTTTTGGGGAAGTCTCTTCTAAAGCTGTTTCTTAAACTGAGAGAGTTAAAAAAGGTTAAAATGTGTTAAATGTTGGAAAGGCAACTGGCTTGGCAGAAGAAGCAGCTTCTTCCTATTTTATTTTGAGGCTGGAGAGGAGGGGGAAAGGGGGAGGTGCAAACTGAAGAGGCTTCTTTTAAAAGCTGTGTTTTATTGAGTTCCTTCCTTTTCACTTTGAGAAGCTTTATTCTTTTAAGAGGCTACCTATGATAAATGTATGAAATATATTAGCTTAAATATATTGGCTTAAATGTAATTATGCAAAGGATTTAAGGAATGCTAGATTCTTATTTCATATGGTTGTAAGAGTTGTATTTATCCTGAAATTAAGTCAGCCACCAGCCCCCCCGCTGCCAGACAGAAGACGCCATCTAAGCAGTCTTGATATATAGTTGTCAGGCATTTTGTTTAGAAACATTAAATGAAGGAAATCTTTCAATGTTGATGTGAAACTCAAGATCCTTGACATCTGTTGAACATAAAAATGTAAGATTAAACCATTTGTTTTAGAAGGCAATAGGGCAAGAAGGGCAAGAGGTGAGCTGGTAATTAAGATTCCATGTAAGATATATTATTACTTATTTGTCATTTATATATAGCTCTTTGTCTCCCATATAAGGGCAAGGAAGTGGGTGTATCTTTTGTGGGTGTATCTTTTGTGATTGGCTCTAGCAAACAGCCAATAGGAATTTCAACCAGGCTGATTGGACAGAGGCAGCCACAGGAGGAGCAAAGGGGGCTGGATTAAGGGAATATAAGTGCTGGCCAGAATGGCAGGAGGCCAGGCCAGAGCTTGGTAACCACGTACCACTGAGCCTCTTATTTATTTGTCTGACAAATAAATTACTATTTTAATTTCTCTATTGCTGCGTTGAATATTTCATTCCAGCTAAGCGTTAACCACAAGCAGGGTGCTACAGTGTGACACTCTAACCACTACACCACACTGCCCAGCTAGCTGTACCAAGGGCCCGCATTCATATAAGGTGGCACCTTATGCTTCTGACTTCCGCAGATGAACACACCCACCCTATCCGGTTGCGCTTCAAAGATGCTTTTGCTTAGGGGAAGCACAGGGCTGACGCGTCCTCCTTGGTCCCTGCGCTTCTTAATAAGCCCCGCCCTGTTCCCTCCCCCACGTTGTTTGATAACTTAGCTCGTGACGTCACGGGCACTTCAAAAGCAGCACATGGGGGAGGCGGGGCTTCGAGCGCCAGCTGCAAAGTTACATAAACTTCGGAGCCGCGCTGTCTGCGTAAAAGCCGGAGCGGCGAGGCTCCTGGAGAGGTCTTGCTCTGGCCGGCCCAGCGGGGCGCGCTAAAGGCCGCCGAGGGTCATTTCCCTCCCGGCTTCCCCCGGACCGAGATCCCCCTCCTAGACAACCCGTGTCTCTCCCAACTGCTTTGCTCTGGCGTTGTTGAAGGGGGGGTTTCCCCGCGATCTGCCGCTTGGCTGCGCCCAGGGCGCACCGTCCGAGCCCGTACCTCGTTATCGTGGTAGCGCAGGTCGTTCCGCAAAACGCACAGGGCTGTCCTCAGCGCGGCCATGGGGGCGATCGGAGCCTGCTGTAGCGCCCCGGCCTTCCACTGCGAGGGGGCGGGAGGTGCCCAAGCCCCGCCGCCCACAGGGGAGGAGCCGCACCCGGCTTCTTTCCGCGGCGCGCCCTTTGCAGGACTCCCTGGAGAGGCGCGGGGTGGTGTGTTTTAGCCGCGCGCCTGGCGCGTTCAGAGGCCAAAGCGGGGTTTGTGTAAAGGGTCTACTCCGGGGCAAAGGTCTGTGACCGCCCCCCCCCCCCGCACATAGCAGAATGAGCATGAGGGTCCCCAAGCGCCGCAGGGATAACTTGCCCCTTTTTTGGCATCCGTCGGGAGACAATGGAAGGGTGCGTTTTGGGGCAGTGGCCGACCGACATTTCGGGGGCCTTGAAGCTTGAGCTGTTATGAGGACTCCTTTTAACCTCAGTGGGGTTCCACGACAGATCACATTTTAAAAGTATCTGCTGCATCTCATAATTTGATTAGAAGTGCTCTGCTAATTATCTCATATGTCAACAGGTGTGAATAAAAAATTCCAATGTCTTATATTTCCCAAGTTAAGGGTGGGTGGGTGAAAATTAGGGAGAATTTTATACATGCATGATGCATCATAGAATGATGAAAGTGACCCTACCAGACCCAAAAATGTTAAGCAAGATGGACTAAAGTCGCTTCTGGGGCCCCTCTGGCCCCTCATTTATTTAGTGCATTACCATCTGAAGCAAGTCCCTCACATTTGGCCAGTGTGGGAGATAAGGGGTAAAGGTAAAGGGACCCCTGACCATTAGGTCCAGTCGTGGCCGACTCTGGAGTTGCAGCACTCATCTCGCTTTATTGGCTGAGGGAGCCGGCGTACAGCTTCCAGGTCATGTGGCCAGCATAACAAAGCTGCTTCTCACAAACCAGAGCAGCGCACGTAAATGCCGTTTACCTTCCCGCTGGAGTGGTACATATTTATCTACTTGTGCTTTCGAACTGCTAGGTTGGCAGGAGCAGGGACCCAGCAACGGGAGCTCACCCGTCGCGGGAATTCGAACCGCCAACCTTCTGATCAGTAAGTCCTAGGCTCTGTGGTTTAACCCAAAGCGCCACCCGCGTCCCTAGATAAGCGTTAGGGCCAGCCAGATCTAGTTCCCTATCCCTGGATTAAAGGATTCCAGGAATTGTGCTTGCACAACCAGAGTGTAAACAGAAAGGAGAGGGGTAACTTATGCTGCCTTCACTGGTATGCAGACTGATGCTTCGGTGACTGCAGCTGGGTTACTTAAATAAGTTACGGAACCGTTTCCTCTCAAATTGTGTGCTGTCACCGGAAATAAATTGCCATTAGGGAAAGACTTATGTGAGCTGAGATTACTCATGCTGCAAGGGCAGGTGCCTGCTGCAATCTGCATGATTCCCTGAAACACAGAGAACAGCCTCCACCAAGGCAGATAATTCACTCACACGCGTTCCCCAAATAAACCTTTTTGAGGGGCTAAAGAGAGCTGTGGCTCAGCTATCCAAAGCATGGCAGTTCATAGAGCCTTTGGGAGTCGAGAGCTTCCTTGATTTCCATTCCATTGTTCCTATAATTAAAATGTGCAGAGCAACTGTGTGACTCACCAGCTAGTCAGACGCTGATTTGATTCATTCAAGCCAGTCTCGAGAGTCTATGGTTGCACAATGAAGTTTTATATTTAGTCATGTTTGGACATGGGAAACTATGTCCTACGCGGATACTTCCACATGCACGTTGGTATTTACCATCAAGTGATGTTGTTTAGTCGTTTAGTCGTGTCCGACTCTTCATGACCGCATGGACCAGAGCACGCCAGGCACTCCTGTCTTCCCATCAAGGGATAGCTGTCCCTTTTATCCTACAGCGATGGACAATGTTACAGAGTTGGTTGCACTGCGGAGCTAAACTAACACAGTCTG
Source organism: Podarcis erhardii (assembly GCF_964252035.2). NCBI lineage: Eukaryota > Metazoa > Chordata > Lepidosauria > Squamata > Lacertidae > Podarcis > Podarcis erhardii. The sequence goes on along the minus strand of NC_138513.1, from coordinate 7,179,737 downwards.
ACAGCTGTATGAAGCTTTTGTGTAACTTAGCCCTCCAGTTATGTAACTGGACCTTCCCTATATTTACCATACCTGTTTGAAAAAGCTTACCTGGGCCTTCCTATACTTAGCTGCTTCAATAAGCTTACCTGATGGACCAACAGGAAGAAGATGGCAAGGACTGTCCCTCTCTCAAAAAGTATACGGTATTTGGAAAATAAAGAATGCAGAGTATTTTCCAGACTGGAAAAATGCAGTATACGTTTACTAGCAGGACCCATCATTTGTGTGACAATAATTGCACAAAGCTATGTTGATTCTATCACCTAGATCTAAGCACAATGATCATGGCCTGTATTTTGTTTCCCCTCCGACCTCAGAGCTACCTTTTATCCAGTATCCAGTACTCACACACGTGTGTGTGTGTGTGTGTGTGTGTACACTGCACACTCGAGAGTGCATACAGACATTGGGATTATTGTTTTGCTGGTTATACCGCTAGCAATTCTGCTGCAGTTTCTCATGTTTCTTTTGTACTGTGTTACTTGTGTTTGGGAACGTGGCTTTTTGATCAACGTGCCACCAAGTTGCGCCAAGTTCGCAGCAGTGTTTATGATGTGACACAACAGCAGACTGTCGTAGGGCATGTCACCGCCCCTCAAGTACCGTATTTTTTGCACCATAATACTCACTTTTTTCCTCCTAGAAAGTAAGGGGAAATGTCTGTGCGTGTTATGGACCGAATGCCTGCAGGTGGCGGGGGGGGGGGGAGGGATCTGCTGCAGTCGTGAGCAGAGGATCCATGGTTCCCCTTCCTTCCCTCCTCCGTGGTTACAAAGCATGGATCCACATGGATCCTCAGGATTTTTGCATTGGGCTACTCCAAACTCACTGTCAGATCACATGTCTGTAGCCACAGCATGAACCACAAAAATCATATCTCCACTATTTCGTTTAGAATATTTTTTTCTTGTTTTCCTCCTCTAAAAACTGCGTGCGTGTTATGGTCTGGTGCGTGTTATAGAGCGAAAAATACGGTACATGCATGCTTCTTCTGTTCCCCCAGGAAAAACGCAGGAAAGAGCTGCATTCTGGAATCCTGCCCCCAATTCCATCCCACAATTTTCCGGGTTAATGGGGTTATTTCGGGAAGCAGTTAACCCAGAAACGTGCACTAGATTTCTGCTAGATTCCAGAATTGGCTTTCCGCCATGTGAAAGATCACATAAAATGTGAACATTATTTGAGGAAGGAAATCTCATGAAAATGGAATAAAGTGCTGCCTGGATGGAGCCTCGTACCCCTGTCTACTCATGTTAACATTCAATGATTACATAGAAAGCTTGCGCCATAATAAAAGGTGTCAGTCTGTTGCAGCAAAAACAAGGAACAGTCTCGTGGCACCTTAAAGACTATCACAGCTGCCTTGCTGGAAACTGGCATATGCTCACCGTAAATCTCTTGCCATGAATGGATATGTCAAATGCCAAATCATTATCCAAAATTTTGGTATTGTTTAAATCCTAGATATTGTCTTCATTCTTCTGTGGGTCTGAACATCCACCCTCTTGCAAAATAAGTTTAAGCATTCTTTTTTTAATAAAACAAAAATTATTCATGTTTCCTCTATCCCTGTTGATTTATTAGACTTCCTATTTGCAATGGAGCTATATTTAACACTTCTACCATATTTGTATTGTTCACCAGGGAGGTAATCGTCTCATCTTAAAAGTCTGCCTTTGTTCACTTGCTTTTCACGTCTGACGTAAAGTGGTTTGAGTAATGACTTACCATAAAACAGCCTGATTTGGGCAATGTAACTTTGTGTGAGAATGTGGGAAGGCTAGGACAGTTCATTTGGACAACAATCACAGGGGAAATTAAGGCCATTACCTCTGACATTGAACTAATGATTTGGGAACTTTAGCCCAAGGAGGCTCACAAATGCTCCTCTCTGCTGAGATTGCGTGGTGCTGATAATGCCAAGGTTGCAGGTTTGATCCCCATATGGGACAACTGCGTATTCCCCAGGGTCCCTTAAAACTCTACAATTCTATGATTATGGTTTTTCCCCCCAAAAAGTTATTCATTTTATAACACAAATAAACAAAACAAACAAATACAAACAATACAAACAAATTCTTGTCGTATCCTTATTTTTTCTTAACATTGTTAGGTGAGCTTCCCCAAGTCCCCCCATCTGATTTTCATTTTACCTCATCTTTAGCAGTTTACATATATCATAATTTTTAACCATTTTTTAAAATCACACTTACTTTTACCATAATAATCTTCACATTTTATCCTTTACAAATAATACTCTTTTAAAATACACTATCTTCTACTTCTAACCCTACAGCCTATATCCACTTCCAAAGCTATTCTAAGATTTAAATATGAACATATTTTTTTTCAAATATTCTTTAAACTTCTTCCAATCTTATTCCACCGTCTCTTCTCTCTGGTCTCGGAGTCTCCCAGTCAGTTCGGAAAGTTCCATATAGTCCATCATTTTCATCCCAATTCTATGATTATGAGATCGCATAAGATGCCCAATGTGGGGCTTGAACCCACAGCCCTGAGATGAAGAGAACCATGCTCTTTAAGAGTCATTGGTGGGCAGGGCCATAGGCAGAAGTGGGTGGGCCCTTGAAGGTAAACTTTACCGTTGGACAGTAAGCTATTTTTCTGCACATACACCTTCCTTCTGCGTCCAGACTAGCAAGAGGCATCATCATCGGAGTTCAAGGACAAATTCAAACCACTTGGGCTGCGAAGCAGGAGAGGTGGTCTGGGGTTGAGTGAGGTCTGGGTACAGTTTTGAGGACCAGATAGAAAAACCATGAATATCTGCATTTAGACTTTGGGCCTTGGGCACTCAACAACTGGTTGGTTGTTTTGGATTAGCGCCTGTGTTTTTGTTGGGTACCATTGCCTTAGTTGTTTTTGTTTCCATGTTTTGAGGAACAAAAGCAGTTCACAGATAAATTTGGTCCCATGGCAAATAACCCGTTCCTTTAATATTGCATTCAGAATTGCACTTTGTGTATGTCCATAAAGGTAAAGGGACCCCTGACCATTAGGTCCAGTCGTGACCGACTCTGGGGTTGCAGCGCTCATCTCGCTTTACTGGCCGAGGGAGCCAGCGTACAGCTTCCGGGTCATGTGGCCAGCATGACTAAGCCGCTTCTGGCAAACCAGAGCAGCACACAGAAAGGCCGTTTACCTTTCCGCAGGAGCGGTACCTATTTATCTACTTGCACTTTGACGTGCTTTTGAACTGCTAGGTTGGCAGGAGCAGGGACTGAGCAACGGGAGCTCACCCCGTCGCAGGGATTCGAACCGCTGACCTGCTGATCATCAAGTCCTAGGCTCTGTGGTTTAACCCACAGTGCCACCCACCTCCCTGTGTATGTCCATAGTGACTGAGTAAAGGTGAAAAGGTAAAGGACCCTGGATGGTTAAGTCCAGTCGCAGACGACTTGGGGGTGCGGCGCTCATCTCACTTTCAGGCACCTGCTTCTGGCGCAATGGGACACCGTGACAGAAACCAGAGCACACGGAAAAGCCGTTTACCTTCCCGCCACAGTGGTACCTATTTATCTACTTGCACTTTGATGTGCTTTTGAACTGCTAGGTTGGCAGGAGCTGGGACAGAGCAATGGGAGCTCACCTCGTCGCGGGGATTCGAACCGCCAACCTTCTGATTGGCAAGCGCAAGGGTCTTGGTGGTTTAGACCACAGCGCCCCTGTCTCGCTCAAAATTGAACAAAACTATAACATAAAAAGGGACGCGGGTGGCGCTGTGGGTTAAACCACAGAGCCTAGGACTTGCTGATTAGAAGGTCGGCGGTTCGAATCCCTGCGACGGGGTGAGATCCCATTGCTCAGTCCCTGCTCCTGCCAACCTAGCAGTTCGAAAGCACATCAAAGTGCAAGTACATAAATAGGTACCGCTCCGGTGGGAAGGTAAATAGTGTTTCCATGTGCTGCTCTGGTTCACCAGATGTGGCTTGGTCATGCTGGCCACATGACCCGGAAGCTGTACGCCGGCTCCCTCAGCCACTAAAGCGAGATGAGCGCTGCAACCCCGAGTCGGCTGCGACAGGACCTAGTGGTCAGGGGTCCCTTTATAACATAAAAAATATTAAATAATTAAAATAATGATATAAAAGGGTAAAGAGTTATGTTTTCTGTAGGTCAGAGATAGGCAAAGGTTTCTTTGCTCTCCTGGGTATCTTTGTATTCAGGTAATATTTATGTTCTTCTTTCAAGGACACAAGACACTTCTGGTTGTGTGCCAACCCTGGTTGTGTGCAAGCATGTGGAAAAGGTGAACGTGCCCATTTTAACCACAATAACACACTTCGGCAACACATTCCTCTTAGCTGCTTCCCAGTACGTCTAACTGCAGCCCAAAATGCAGAGGCAGCAAAAAACCTCATACGTGAACTGGCTCAAAAAAGTGTTGTGGTTTATGGGATTTGTTGTTGTTTAGTCGTTCAGTCGTGTCCGACTCTTCGTGACCCCATGGACCAGAGCATGCCAGGCACTCCTGTCTTCCACTGCCTCCCGCAGTTGGGTCAAACTCATGCTGGTAGCTTCAAGAACGCTGCCCAACCATCTCGTCCTCTGTCGTCCCCTTCTCCTTGTGCCTTCCATCTTTCCCAACATCAGGGTCTTTTCCAGGGAGTCTTCTCTTCTCATGAGGTGGCCAAAGTATTGGAGCCTCAGCTTCAGGATCTGTCCTTCCAGTGAGCACTCAGGGCTGATTTCCTTGAGAATGGAGAGGTTTGATCTTCTTGCAGTCCATGGGACTCTCAAGAGTCTCCTCCAGCACCATAATTCAAAAGCATCAATTCTTCGGCGATCAGCCTTCTTTATGGTCCAGCTCTCACTTCCATACATCACTACTGGGAAAACCATAGCTTGAACTATACGGACCTTTGTTGGCAAGGTGATGTCTGTGCTTTTTAAGATGCTGTCTCCAGCACCAGAATTCAAAAGCATCAATTCTTCAGCGATAAGTTTTGTCAAAAGGCAATCGCCAGTAGGTGTCGCTGAAGGATGTAGTTTCATTTCTGAGTTTTAGGTCCTTTCTCTCTGCAGCCTTCGCTGTCAAGGAGGACAAGCATTACAGCACTCCCTTTTCTTTGGAGCAATATCTTTGTTCTGCAGGATTTAAATACTAACCATCTAGAATCAATGTCGTGTGCCTTTCATTCCTTTGCATTCCCCCTCACCGTATCTTGAGGTGAATAAGAAATGATTCACGATTATTTGTGCTCAGGGTGGTTAAGTGTGATTTTCACTGCTATTTGCAGCTCCCAAACTTTCAGGGGCGGGCACACTACTTTGTTTCCAAGCAGTGCATGTCTCATATTTTCCTGCTGAAATCCATTTATACCACAAATGTTCCGGCTTCTCCTGTTTTTGCTGCACTAGAATCCAAGAGTGTCCGTCCAGACTTTGGGGGAGTCTTGCTGAACAGCCAACAAAGTGGAATGAGGTGTAGATGGTACACTCTTACTGCATCAGATTTTGCAGAATACATGTACAAAAAACAAACAAACCCACAGCCTAGTGGAGGCCTTAGCATAAAAGACATATACAAACAAATTCCTTTCCAGCTCTTGTGCCTTTGGAGAGGTTTGACTGAAAATGTGTGCAGTGCCTAGTGCAGGGGTCAGCAAACTTTTTCAGCAGGGGGCTGGTCCACTGTCCCTCAGACCCATAGCTGTCAACCTTCCCTTTTTTTGCAGGAAATTCCCTTATTCCAGCGCCGTTTCCTGCTGCTTCCCGCTGCTATCCCGAATTGTTAGATATCCCATAGACTGTCCCCGGGAAAGGTGAGGCTGCTGAGCCCTTATTTTCGAGGCTGCTGATCCCTTATTTTAAAATCTGAAAGTTGACAGCTATGCTTAGACCTTGTGGGAGGCCGGACTATATTTTGAAGAGAGAGAAAATGAAAGAATTCCTATGCCCCACAAATAATCCAGAGATGCATTTTAAAGAAAAGCACACATTCTAATGTAAAAAAAATGCTGATTCCCGGACCGTCCACAGGCTAGATTTCATAGAATCATAGAGTTGGAAGAGACCACAAGGGCCATCGAGTCCAACCCCCTGCCAAGCAGGAAACACCATCAGAGCACTCCTGACATGTGGTTGTCAAGCCTCTGCTTAAAGACCTCCAAAGAAGGAGACTCCACCACACTCCTTGGCAGCAAATTCCATTGTCGAACAGCTCTTACTGTCAGGAAGTTCTTCCTAATGTTTAGGTGGAATCTTCTTTCTTGTAGTTTGGAACCACTGCTCTGTGTCCGCTTCTCTGGAGCAGCAGAAAACAACCTTTCTCCCTCCTCTATGTGACATCCTTTTATATATTTGAACATGGCTATCATATCACCCCTTAACCTCCTCTTCTCCAAGCTAAACATGCCCAGCTCCCTTAGCCGTTCCTCATAAGGCATCGTTTCCAGGCCTTTGACCATTTTGGTTGCCCTCCTCTGGACCCGTTCCAGTTTGTCAGTGTCCTTCTTGAACTGTGGTGCCCAGAACTGGACACAGTACTCCAGGTGAGGTCTGACCAGAGCAGAATACAGTGGCACTATTACTTCCCTTGATCTATATGCTATACTCCTATTGATGCAGCCCAGAATTGCATTGGCTTTTTTAGCTGCTGCGTCACACTGAAGGCGATTGGGCCACATCCGGCCCCCAGGCCTTAGTTTGCCTGCCCATGGCCTAGTGAGATCTAAGAAGCGAGAGAGGAGCAGTACTCAGAAGGTAGAGTTTAAAAACCTTATGTTAACTCCTCACCTCTTCCCACTGCCAGCAAAAGTAGCATTCATGAGGAGACATGTAGCATAGCTGTCAACTTTCAGATTTGAAAATAAGAGATCAGCAGCCTTGAAAATAAGGGATCAGCAGCCTCACCTGTCCTAGGGACAGTCTACGGGATATCTAACAATCCGGGATAGCAGCGGGAAACGGTGCTGGAATAAGGGAATTTCCCGCAAAAAAAGGGAGGGTTGACAGCTATGGACATATAGATTTGCACAAGATATTGACATTGCGGAATCCAGAATTATCTGCATGCAGAATCTGGACACATGGGACATAGCTCACTAAAGTGCAATGTTAAAGACTGTTTAGGGGGTGTTGGGAAAGGAGTTATTACAACCGGGATCACTGCTGTCATTCGGTTGCCCCACAGAGACCCTTATTAAAGGACCAGGATTTGCATCTATATAAAACCATAAACTTTGTAGCCCCCCCTTTCTGTGCGTCCTACAAATTGCTGCTTACACTTTTGACTCTGCCCTGCTGTATTAAAGCAACACTGAGCCAGTCCTAAACTCATTATTTAAACCAAAGAAGAGCTCTTTCTAACTAACCCAAGCACCTGACGTCCAGCTCATTTGCAGCAAATCCCCATTTGCTTCAAAATGATCTCCCCGCAGGAAATTTGGAGGTTTTCCCATTGTAAATAGGATGGTGAATGGGGGGGGTATGTGTACTGTGGGGGCAACCGAGTCGCGGTACGGAAAAACCACAGAAAACAATCACAAGCCGATGGGCCGCTTACGCACAATTTAGTTTATAAATGGATTTGTGTGGAAAGTGGCCGCTCTGCTCCACAGACAGCACACATAAATCTCTTATCTCAGAAGCCATATGTTCTCACTTCCTCGCTGGGAGGTAAAATAAGACCCACTCTGGTTTGGAAACAAGAGGCAGAAGTGGTCAGCAGACGACAGCACTTAGAGAACACTGGTTTTAATTAAGGGGGCAAAGAGTTGGTTCCTCCATCCAACAATTTATTTATTTGTTAGAAGGAGAAAGAGGAGAGATTTTTTTTGGGGGGGGGACAGTAGGAAAAACAGCCAAGGGAAAGCCACCCACCACTGAAACTCTGGGAGATTAAATATAGCTATCCATGAAATTTACCTAGTAACTACATACCCTCCAACATTTCTCTGAGGAAAATAGGGATGGCCTATTCCATCATAATGGGACACGGGTGGCGCTGTGGGTTAAACCACAGAGCCTAGGACTTGCCAATCAGAAGGTCAGCGGTTCGAATCCCTGCAACAGGGTGCGCTCCCGTTGCTTGGTCCCTTCTCTTGCCAACCTAGCAGTTCAAAAGCACGTCAAAGTGCAAGTAGATAAATAGGTACCACTCCAGAGGGAAGGTAAACAGCGTTTCTATGTGCTGCTCTGGTTCACCAGAAGCGGCTTAGTCATGCTGGCCACATGACCCAGAAGCTGTACGCTGGCTCCCTCGGCCAATAAAGTGAGATGAGCGCCGCAACCCCAGAGTCGGCCACGACTGGACCTAATGGTCAGGGGTCCCTTTACCTTTACTTTATTCCATCATAATGGGACGTGAGTGGCACTGTGGGTTAAACCAGAGCCTAGGACTTGCCGATCAGAAGGTTGGTGGTTTGAATCCCCGTTCAGGGTGAGCTCCCGTTGCTTGGTCCCTGCTCCTGCCAACCTAGCAGTTTGAAAACACACCAAAATGTGCAAGTAGATAGTGGGAGTTGATCACTGTCAGGGTTTGCCAAGCGTGCCTTCCTCTTAGCACGTTTCTCCCTTGTGTCCTGAGTTCGAGTGTCTTCAAAGCCCATGACACCTTTGGTACGTTCTTTACAGAACTTAAGCTTAATGGTTGCCATTTTAATTGGATTTTAATTAATTTTTATAATGAAACGTTTTTAGAATGTTACACTATTTTATTGTTGTTAGCCGCCCTGAGCCTGGCTTCGGCTGGGGAGGGCAGGATATAAATAATTTTTTTTTATTTTTTATTTTTTTATTATTATTATTATTATTATTATTATTATTATTATTATTATTATTATTATTAAAGGCTGTTCTCCAACTGGAGCGCTCACAGGGAGGCCAGTGTTTCCCAGTTGTCTGTGTTTATACTAAAAAGAATTAGATTTGCCTTGACAGAGTCTTTAAACCCCTTTTGTTGGCCACCAGCATTACGCTTTCCATTTTTAAGTTCTGAATAGAGTAGTTGCTTTGGAAGACGATCATCAGGCATCCGCACAACACGCCCAGGCCAACAAAGTTGATGTTGAAGAATCATTGCTTCAACACTGTTGATCTCTGCTTCTTCCAGTATACTGGTATTAGTTTGCCTGTCTTCCCAAGTGATGTGTAAAATTTTTCAGAGACCCTGTCGTTGCAATCTTTTGAGGAGCTGTAGATAACGTTTATAAGTGGTCCATGGTTTGTTTTTGATTTTAAATAATTTTTATTAATTTTCTTTTCTCAAAACAAATATCCAACATTATTGTTAAACATGCATTTTCCAATTTCCCCCCTCCCTGTTGACTTCCCTCAACTACCATTTCTGGTTTATTACATCAGATGATACATTCTGCTGTTTATATACAATATTATGCTATCACATTGTTATACAGTCATACCTCATGTTACGTTTGCTTCATGTTACGTTTTTTCAGGTTGCGTCCTGTGGTGACCCGGAAGTACCGGAAAGGGTTACTTCTGGTTTTCGCCACTTGCGCATGCGCAGACGCACAAAATGACGTCACGCGCATGCGCAGCGAATCGCGACCTGCACGTGCTCAGATGCGGGTTGCACTCTTTTAAGGTTGCGAACGGGCCTCTGGAATGGATCCCGTTCGCAACCAGAGGTACCACTGTACTTCTTGTTCTCTATAAGTAGTCCATGTTCATAATAATAGATTTTGCTATGCTCCAGTAATATGGCCCAATGCTGCCACCCCCACCCCCTGCAGAGGCAGGAGGGGACCAAAAGCTTCTGGCAACCCCGGTGTGTGTTACAGCATTGTTGCTACTTCCCAAAAGGCCAGGTGGAGCAAGGCAGAGTGTATTGCGGCCAACCACCAGTTGTCTCCGTATACGTGGCATTCGCACCACTAAACGCTGACCCCAAACAATACCGGAAAAGTCATTCTAAAGGAGCTGCTGGAAAGGAAATGCAAGTTGTGCTTCCTTTAAGGCCAGAGGCACCGGGAGGGGGGGGGGCTCTGGGAGCAAGGATCTTCCTGGACCCTTGTCTGAATTTTCAAGCAGCGAAATCTCAGTATGAAAGAATAAGTCCCAAGTCCCACCACCGCGGCTGTGCAATATTTGGCCAGATGCAACTGACAGGGACAGGAACCTTGTTGGGCTGGGACAGACACTTCCTGCAGAACAGAAAAGCCTCTTCATTAAAGGCACAGGATCCTATATTTGGAATGGCCAGCTCACCAAAAACTACAGCAGCCTTTTCTGTTCCCTCCCCGCCCTGTGCCTGTAACAGTCGTGTGAGCCGCAAAATTAAGCGATAATGCTTACTTCCAGGTTGTGAAAAACAGGGATCAAAGGAATAATTTGGAAGAGCTCGAAAGAAACTGTTCCGACTCTGTACGTAGTGTAATGTTATAACAGAGCTCTGATTTCCCCTGTGAATGGTCTGTGTGAGTGTCCATACTTTTGTAAACTTATTAAAGGTTACAAATCTTAAAGCAATATTCCCCCCCCCCATTTCAGCAATATTCTACTTTCGTTGAGAAGACAAACAAGAGGTTTTGTTTCACACGATCAGATGCTCTTAAGCTTGGGCCTCCCAAAAGTCTCCTACTTTTGAGTAGCCAAGCAGAGAAAATAATAACAACAACAACAACAACAACAACAACAACAACAACAACAACAACAACAACAACTTATTTATACCCCGCCCGGCTGGATGGGTCTCCCCAGCCACCCTGGGCAGCTTCCAACAAAGTATTAAAATACAGTGGTCTGTTAAACATTAAAAGCTTCCCTAAACAGGGCTGCCTTCAGATGTCTTCTGAAAGTCTGATAGTTGTTCTTCTCTTTGACATCTGGTGGGAGGGCGTTCCACAGGGCAGGCGCCACCACCAAGAAGGCCCTCTGCCTGGTTCCCTGTAACTTGGCTTCTTGCAGTGAGGGAACCACCAGAAGGCCCTCGGCGCTGGACCTCAGTTTCCGGGCAGAACAATGGGGGTGGAGACTCTCCTTCTAGTATAAGAAAAGCCCTGCTGGATCCTGTTTTCACAGCGGCCAACCAGATACCTTTGCAAAGTCTGCAAGCAGCACCTGAGTACAGCAGGACTCTCACCTGCGTCTTCCAGCAACTGGAATTCAGAATACAGTAATTACCTCCTCCCACCTTGGTTGGAACAGTCCAGCCATCACGGCTAGCGATAGCCTTTAAACCCCACAAATTTGTCTAAGCCTCTTTCACTGTCTCTTAGTGAAAGCCATCTAACTCCGCTTTCAATCCTGATTAACTCACCTACATTCGCAGCATTTAGGAGAGCCAGTGTGGAGAAGTGTTGAGCTAGGAGACCACCATTCCCAATCTTCACTAGGCCAGAATGACGCTCATTGGGAGACCTGGGATAACCCTCACTTGTTCTCAGCCTAACCCTACCTCACAGGGTTGTTGTGGAGGACAAAACCGGGAGCAGGAGAACAGTGTGTGCTGCCGCCTTGAGGTTCTTGGAGGAAAAAAGCCGGGACACAAATGCAAATAAATAAATAAGATTTGGATTTATTAGCCATGATTATTGTTGTTTAAATGGGACGCGGGTGGCGCTGTGGGTTAAACCACAGAGCCTAGGACTTGCTGATCAGAAGGTCGGCAGTTCGAATCCCCGTGAAGGGGTGAGCTTCCGTTGCTCAGTCCCTGCTCCTGCCAAACTAGCAGTTCGAAAGCACGTCAAAGTGCAAGTAGATAAATAGGTACCACTCCAGTGGGAAGGTAAGCGGCGTTTCCGTGCACTGCTCTGGTTCACCAGAAGCGGCTTAGTCATGCTGGCCACATGACCCGGAAGCTGTACGCCGGCTCCCTCGGCCAATAAAGCGAGAAGAGCGCCGCAACCCCAGAGTCGGCCACGACTGGACCTAATGGTCAGGGGTCCCTTTACCTTTACCTTTTATTGTTGTTTAAAGCATACACTGCACAAAAAGGTTCCTAGATGACCCTTGTGGTCCCTTCCAACTCTACAAATATATGATTCTACGATATCTACATTGGCTCCTGGTACATTTTTGAGCACAATTAAAAGTATTGGTGCTGACCTTTAAAGCCCTAAAAGGCCTCTTGGCCCTATATACCTGAAGGAGCGTCTCCACCCCCATCGTTCAGCCCAGACACTGAGGTCCAGCTCCGAGGGCCTTCTGGCGGTTCCCTCCCTGCGACAAATGAGGTTACAGGGAACCGGGCAGAGGGCCTTCTCGGTGGTGGCACCCGCCCTGTGGAATGCCCTCCCATCGGATGTCAAGGAAATAGACAACTATCTGGCTTTTATAAGACATTTGAAGGCAGCCCTGCTTAGGGAAGTTTTTAATGACTGATGTTTTAATGTATTTTTAATCTTTTGTTGGAAGCTGCCCAGAATGGCTGGGGAGACCCAGCCGGATGGGAGGGGTAGAAATAATAATAATAATAATAATAATAATAATAATAATAATAATAATAATTTGAAGGCAGCCCTGTTTAGGGAAGCTTTTAATGTTTGATGACAATTATGTTTATTGATTTATATTTTATTTCCCCCCTTTTCCCTCTGTATTTTGTTATAAGCCGCCCAGAAGCTGCAGCAACCCAGGCAGATGTTGTAGTATTAAATAATAAAATTGTTATGATGATTGAAATAATAAATCTACAGGTTTTATTTTTTTTGTTTTTATTAACACAAACAAAACAAAACAAAACAAATACACTAATGTTCAACAATCCTATATACACTTGTTTTCCAAAGCTTTCAAGCACGGACTTCCCTCCTTCCCTTTAACAGGTTTTCATATTAATCTTTCATTTATCACAGATTATCTACAGCTTTTAGAGGGGTGCCCAAAAAGAGAATGCGGCCAGCCCTGAGCGGGCACCACCTGAGCAGCGAGATCTCCCTCTGGAGGAGAGCTTGCAAAAAGAAAGAAGAAGAGGTGGGAAAGGGTCCAGCGCCCGGATCCGAAAAGCGCCGACCCCGCAGAAGCCTTCCCGGGCTCCTATTGGCTGCGGGCGCCTTTGCCGTCATCTCTTCCTGTAGCTTTTGTCCCCGAGCCCTTTGCCGAGAGCTGCGCTCTGCAGCTGTGCAGGACGAACCCGAGAGAACGAAAAGTTTCCAGGCGCTTGGCTATTAAATCCTCGCATCTTTTCTGTTTTGGTTTTTGTTTTGCACCCACCCGGGCTTGATCCAGGGGGGCCAAATTGAACCCCTCCCTCCACCTTCTCCTCCGTGAGTCCTTTTCTTTTCTTTGCGTGCAAGCAGGAAACTTGTTGCGGCGGAGTTTTTCCTCCCCTTTCCGCGAAGAGGTGCGCACGGACGGATTGCATCAGGAGTTTGCAGCTGGGGAAAGCACTCAAATTCTGGACTCCCTTCTTTTCCTGGGGTGGGGTGTTCAGCTGCCGTGGACCTCTGAGGGGGCTTGGAGGCGAAAGAAGTCGCGATCCGGCGCCCCCTCCCTCCCCATCCTGGTGTGCGGAGTGGGGCCCCCCCATCTCAGCCAATTTTCCTCCGCCTCCTCTCCAAGTTTGGCATCGGGGAAAAAGGCATCGGATATGGAGCCCACGGAAGCGAGGACGACCTCATAAGAATTTCCCTCGACTTCTTGCAAAAACGAAAAAAGGCAAGATTTATTTTATTTATTGCAGCTTTTCATGGAGGGGTAGAGGCTTAATATCTTTCCTATGCCACCCATTTCACAATCTGCTTTGATGGAGGAGTGGTTGGTTTTGGTTGTGTGTGTTTTTTTTGGGGGGGGGTGGACGACGACTTTATTTTATTTTATTTTTAGTGCTGCGGGATCGAGCGAAGTTTGTTGCGACTCCACCTTCTGCTTCTGAAAACTTTTTCTCTCCTCTCCGCGTCTCGCGTTTCCTGTTTCGTGTTGTTGGCTCCGAAGACTCTAGTCCAAGCGTCGTCTTCTTAACGCGCGCCGCTCCGAAAAAAGCTTGCCAGATATTCCGCGATCAGCCACCCAGCCCTCCCCTGATTCACCATAATCCAGTGACCTTTTGGGTTATGAAATGCTAAGTCAGTGATGGTGGCTGAGATCGAGCCCGAGAGCTGCAAAACTTCGGGATTAACTATAGCGATCGGTGGCACAAGCTTCCCAAGTCCTGTCTAAAACTCTACAAAGGTTGCATCCATGATTTTTTTTTCATCCTATGAAAGCAGGATTTTAAAATATGAGTAACTTTGTTTGCTCTGGAACATCTTAGTCCCTATGCAGAAGTTCCAGGTTCAGTTCTGAAAATTCTGATGAAATAGTTTTTTAAGTGGGTGCTCATGTGCGTGTACAGAGTGCCTTTCACTTAGCACAGGGTAATCTCAAAAAGTGTTCTAAAGTTGGGGAAAAGTTCCGGCTTGGACCAGACCGCTTTTTTTTTTTTTTTTTACATTTTAAACCTGCATTTATATATGTGTGTGTATGTTATTGTCTGTTATTTTTACTTAAGGTTTCTCTTTTGGGCGTTGCGGGAAGTAACTTTAGTTAATCTGCATACACAGCAGTATGTAAGAGAGACTTTGGGGCTGAACCGTTTCCTGCAAACCAGACTGACGTGCTTCCAAGGAGTTCATATATTTATTTTTTTATATACCACTTTAGTTGTGTTAAAAGTGATTTCCTGCAGAGCTTGGCATTGCTGTGGCAGGTGTTGCTTTTGCAGCTGGGACCAGCCCAGGAAATTCGTTATGAGTAGGAGCCTCCGAACCTGAAGGCTGGAGTCCAGCCCTGTGACTGGGGAGTAATAAAAAAGAGTGTTTCTCTTGCCCATGTGCAGAATTCTTTTCCCAACTCCTGCACAGATCTGGATTTAAAACAAAGACTGCAAGTCAATTTCAGACATGCTTGTGAGCCTTGGCATATAATAGCCCAGCCCAGCCAACAACAATTTTGTGAATAATCTGTGGGTGTCAACCTGACAACACTGGGATGATGGAAATAAGGGGTGTGGCGCTCAACTCACACCCCTCACTCTTTATATAGACTATAGCACTTGTTTCAAAACCACTCCCCACTCTTGTGCACTGATTATCTACAAATCCTATCTCCTGCACAGATTTGGGAAATTTGGAATGAGAAAAACCTGGCTTTGAATTTGCTGAGGGTTTATTTGTTTGTTTTCTTGCCGTTTCCCACGGATTTATTTATTATGGGATGCCTCTTCCTCCTCCTCCTGCTTTCCTCCCCACCCTCCACCCTGCTCTTTTTCTTGACATAACTGGAGGAAAAGAAGTCAAAGCAATTAGATAATCTGAACAGCAGTAAAGACTTCAGACTCCATTATTAGTTCAGCTGGAGGCAGCTTCCGGGTAATTTAACACACGTTTGATTGCTTTGTGGCGTATCGCTGATACCTTTTAAAGCGACAAAATAAGCGAAGGCCGTCAAGGAGGGGCAGGGAAATTGTGTTCTCTGTCCCCTTCGCTTTTCAGTTCATGATATGTAAGTATTGGCTGGAGAGTCTTAATCTGCTTTTTTAATGAAGGAGGTGGGGAGGGAGTAGCAGTGTTTGGTGGTAGTTATTCTGGATTAAATGGGACGCGGGTGGCGCTGTGGGTAAAACCTCAGTGCCTAGGGCTTGCCGATCGCATGGTCGGCGGTTCGAATCCCCACGGTGGGGTGAGCTCCCGTCTTTCGGTCCCAGCTCCTGCCCACCTAGCAGTTCGAAAGCACCCCTAAGTGCAAGTAGATAAATAGGGACCGCTTTCTAGCGGGAAGGTAAACGGCGTTTCCGTGTGCTGCGCTGGTGCCGGCTCACCAGAGCAGCTTCATCACGCTGGCCACGTGACCCGGAAGTGTCTCCAGACAGCGCTGGCCCCCGGCCTCTTAAGTGAGATGGGCGCACAACCCTAGAGTCGGATATGACTGGCCCATACGGGCAGGGGTACCTTTATTCTGGATTAATGGGGAAGGAACAAATGAGGATCAGAATTAGCTCCATTTCCCCCATTTTTCTAAGACTAAAAGTGACAACGCTACAATATATGGGAGCGAAACTACCTAGAAACTGCAACAGGGGAGAGTATTATTGTGGCCGGATCCTGCCTGCGAGTTTCTCAAGGGCATCTATTGGGTTGGCCACTGTGAGAACAGGATGCTGGACTTGAAGAGCCATTGGCCTGATCCAGGAGACAGACTATACTTACATTCCTAGAAGGTACATCAATAAGTCCCTCCCTTTTTAAAGGGCAGAACGTAAGAAGAGGCTACTGGATCAGACCAGTGGCGGTGGCCCATGCAGTCCAACATCATGTTCCCAAAAGGGCCAACCAGATTTTATTTATTACCGGTAGTTTGTTTATTTATTTATTTATTGAATTTATATACTGCCCTATACCTGGGGGTGTCAGGGCGGTTCGCAGAATATAATGAAGATACAAAACCAGATGTTTGCAAACATATCTGAGAATAGTGGTTGACTCATTCATTCATTTATTGCATTGGACTAAAATCCATTACAAGTGCAGAGAATAGTGCAGGGAGTTGTTTTTGAATTTATTTATTTTTTAAGAAAAACACACCATGATCCCTTGTGGGCATAGGAGAGGAAAGAAAATAGCTGGAACGGCTACATTTTATTTATTTATGCTGCGAACTACCCTCAGATCTAGGATAGGGCGGCATGCAAATGAAATGATAAGAATTAAGAATAGTATTGATTTACCGGTAATTAAATTCGTATGCCTCCCTTCACCCAAAGATCACAGGGCAGTTTGCAACACAAAACAGAACATTCGCTTAGAGTATGGATAGTTGGATTGAAGGTGGACATTCTGTGACATCACAGCAGCTCAGCAAATGGCTGAGGGTATAATAATAATAATAATAATAATAATAATAATAATAATAATAATTTATTATTTATTATTTATACCCCGCCCATCTGGCCGGGTTTCCCCAGCCACTGTGGGCGGCTTCCAACAGAATATTAAAATACAGAAACCTATTAAACATTAAAAGCTTCCCTGAACAGGGCTGCCTTCAGATGTCTTCTAAAAGGTATGGCAGTCAGGTAGCCATTGCTTGGTTTATATTTATTTGTTGCCACCTCCCTCTAATCGAGGTGAGGGTGCTGGGCTTCGCAGGTAATCTCTGACTCAGTAACTGACACACGAAACCTCCATACACAGTATGAGAAGAGCATTTTAAAACCTTGGATTCTTAGTGCTACAAAAACATACACCCCTCCAGTTCTGCGTCAGAACTTGTTTCAGGAGAAAAGAGCTTTTGTGGGGCACTAGAGAAGAATCCTGCTGGAATCTTGGTACCAGCCCTGTAACAGGAATTGGTTTCATGCTGCAACAGAGGATGGAAACTTCTGCTGGCTACCACGTTGCTTTGATTCTGTTGAACGGATTTCCAGTTTCACCCTTTTGGTTCATCTCAGTTCAACAGAGATTCTAGGCTACCCTATCCCCATCCCACCTGCTTTCTAAAAACTGCATGTATAAGTCACCTAAAAAAATAGCCAGATATAATACAATCCCTAGAGTGTTAAGTCTACAACACAGCACTGAAATGGTCAATGTAAACCCGGGTGTGTGTGTGAAAACCATGCCAACAACATTGGATCACAACCTCAAACAGCTGAAAGGATCAGAACTAAAAGGTTGGTGAGAATAAACAGGTCTCCTATGGCTGGTGTGGGACGCGGGTGGCGCTGTGGGTTAAACCACAGAGCCTAGGACTTGCCGATCAGAAGGTTGGCGGTTTGAATCCCTGCGACGGGGTGAGCTCCCGTTGCTCGGTCCCTGCTCCTGCCAACCTAGCAGTTCGAAAGCACGTCAAAGTGCAAGTAGATAAATAGGAATCCGCTCTGGCGGGAAGGTAAATAGCGTTTCTGTGCTCTGCTCTGGTTTCGCCAGAAGCGGCTTAGTCATGTTGGCCACATGACCCAGAAGCTGTACGCCAGCTCCCTCGGCCAATAAAGCAAGATGAGCACCGCAACCCCAGAGTCGGTCACGACTGGACCTAATGGTCAGGGGTCCCTTTACCTTTATGTGGCTGGTGTAGGGGGGTGGAATGACATTAAATTAAGCACCAGGAAGACCTCCCCTGGGAAGTCATTCCACAAGCAAAGGGGCCACCACCGGGAAGGCCCTTTCTTGTTACAAAATTATTCATGGCCTGTAGAAAGTTGGGTAGAGAAGACTTTCACCTCCATATAACACTGGAACTGAGGGACATCTCATGAAGGGGAATGCTGGAAGATTCAGGACAGATAAAAGAAAGCGGCTTCTTCATGAAGCACATAGGTAGACTGTGGAACTCCCTGCCACAGGAGGCAGTGATGGGCCACCAACTTGGATGGCTTTAAAAGAGGACTAGACAAGTTCATGGAGGGGAAGACTATGAATGGCTGCTGAAGACCAGTTGCCGGAAGCCACTGGGCTGGGTGAGAGTGCTCTTGTTTCTGTTTGGGGCATCTGGGTGGCTGCTGTAAGAACAGGATGTTGGACTAGGATTGGCCTGATCCTGCAGGCTCCGCTTTGTTCTCTTGAGTTGCCATGTGCTATTTCTCAGCTTTTGGGGTGGCCATGTGGGAGCTGGAGCAAGCAAGCCCCATCTCTTGGAGGTCAATAGGAGCTGTTACTTTGCATGGGTCCAGAGGAGACTGCCAGGATCTGGCCTGACCCCAAACTCTTCCTCTATCAAAAGACCCAGAGTGATCACAGATCCAGGAGATCCTGGGGGAACAGATGGTGCCCCCAACTCTGGCACTAAGGATGGTTTGCATCCGAACGAAGACCTCATCAAGCCCGTTGCCATGGAAGGAGCCATGGAGAGGGGGTCTATGACTCACCTGTGGCAGGAAAAAATCCCTCCCAGCTTCGAATGTAGAAGCCACAGAGGCCAAAGTCAGTTGGCCACATCATGGAGGAACGTGTGTCTTGAAGCCCAAGGGGGACAGAGCGACTCATGAGTAAGGGATTCCTTGGGAGGAAGGGACTCAATGAAAGCAGAATTAAGTGCTTGCAGCTGTTTTTGGGTGGGGCCTGAGGCCCCAGACTATAGGGCAGAGCAGTCCTTACCATGTCAACTTGGAAGTCCTTTTGAATACAATGGATTTTGACACTTTCTGGGCAAGCTCCCATGTCAATGGCCTGTGCCTCTCAGTTGAAGTCTGCTAGCTGTTGGGACAAACCTCTTTCAGGTCACAGGACTCTTCTGAGCTTGTGCTTCGATTTCATTGACTGATCTTCTGTGCTACTGACCTTTCAAAGACCTTGCCTCTCGGTCTTTGAGGTTGCTGACCTCAGCTATACGGATACGCTTGTTTCTTGGGTTTCTCCTGAGTGATGGCACTGTGTTTCTGACCTCAGTCGGTTGTGGACCCAAGTGTGGGGAGGTGTACAAAACCCTGGTGGAGTCTCGCCCCTGTTGAAGCCCTTTGCTTGCCTGGATTGGCGACAGAGAGGCCTGTGTGTTTTTCAGTACAATCAACAAAGGTAAAAGTCACATCCATTGCTCTGCCCAGTTTTGCTTCTGGCCCTACAGTGGTACCTCGGGTTACATACGCTTCAGGTTACAAACTCCGCTAACCCAGAAATAGTACCTCGGGTTAAGAACTTGGCTTCAGGATGAGAACAGAAATTGTGCTGTGGTGGCAGCAGGAGGCCCCATTAGCTAAAGTGGTGCTTCAGGTTAAGAACAGTTTCAGGTTAAGAACGGACCTCCGGAACAAATGAAGTACTTAACCAGAGGTACCACTGTACTGTTTTTTTGCCTCTCACCCCAAGCACCACTGTTATGTGAACCATGGAAATTTGACAGCGAGGAAATGTGGTCCCTAGGCTGAAAAAACTTCCCTGCCCTGACTTATATTCTCACCACCAACATCTTCGCTCTCTGATGAGCTTCTGGGTCAGTGTTTGCAACTGGACTTTCCTTCCCCTCCTGTGCAGACCCTCCTCTGGAAGCCAAATGGGCACTCCTAAAGTGACTCTGTGCTTCCGCCTGGGTCTTCTGGCCCCTTCACTCTTGAGGGTAGGACAGGAGCTTATTGGAGGGGGGGGGGCTCCCTTGGGATTATTGAGGGTTTCTCTGTTTCCCCATGTCATTGGGGTTCTCCCAGTGTTAGAAACTCAGATATTTAAGCTAGGTGCCAAATGGCTCCTTAAACCAAGGTTATAGTCACCCAAACGGAATGTCTAGTTGCCATTTTGGAGCAAGATGGCTCTAAAGTCTTATTTTTCAAACGATGGACTGATTGTGATTTATTATCAGTTAAGCACCTGGCTAGTTCAGGTGGCAACCTTGGGCTAGGTTAAGCACCTTGAGAGCTTAATATATATATATATATATATATACACACACACACACACACACACACACACACACACACACACACAGTGGTACCTCGGGCTACAGACGCTTGAGGTTACAGACTCCGCTAACCCAGAAATAGTACCTCAGGTTAAGAACTTTGCTTCAGGATGAGAACAGAAATCGTGCTCTGGCAGCAGCGGGAGGCCCCATTAGCTAAAGTGGTGCTTCAGGTTAAGAACAGTTTCAGGTTAAGAACGGACCTCCGGAATGAATTAAGTACTTAACCAGAGGTACCACTGTATATTGACCTATTATGTTTTTATGTGCACAGGAAACTGCCCAGAGTGGTTGGGGAAACCCATCTGGTGGGGTACTAACAATAGTAGTAGTAGTAGTAGTAACAATAGTAGTAGTAGTAACAATAGTAGTAGTAGTAATTCTGACCTCTTTTTCCTAATGGTGACTGCTCCTCCTCAGGCTGCACAGAGAAAGCATTTTGGTTCCAGAAATTCATTCCAGTTGTGCAGTTAAAATATAACTGGTAGAATTCTACAGGATGGAACGTGGGTGGCACTGTGGTCTAAACCACTGAGCCTCTTGGGCTTGCCAATTGGAAGGTCAGCGGTTCGAATCCCCCTGATGGGGTGAGCTCCAGTTGCTCTGTCCCAGATTCTGCCAACCTAGCAGTTCAAAAGCCTGCCATTGCAAGTAGATAAACAGGTACCTCTGTGGCGGGAAGGTATAGTGGTACCTCGGGTTACAGACACTTCAGGTTACAGACTCCACTAACCCAGAAATAGTACCTCGGGTTAAGAACTTTACTTCAGGATGAGAACAGAAATCGCACGGCGGCAGTGGGAGGCCCCGTTAGCTAAAGTGGTACCTCAGGTTAAGAACAATTTCAGGTTAAGAACGGACCTCCAGAACGAATTAAGTTCTTAACCTGAGGTACCACTGTAAATGGCGTTTCCGTGCGCTCTGGTTTCCGTCACTGTGTTCCATTGCACCAGAAGTGGTTTAGTCATGCTGGCCACATGACCCAGAAAGCTGTCTGTGGACAAACCCCGGCTCCCTTGGCCTGAAAGCGAGAAGAGCGCTGAAACCCCATAGTCGCCTTTGACTGGACGTAACCATTTCACCTTCACCTTTTCACCTTTACAGGATGGGTTATTAGCGTGTGAAAACTGGGCCAGAGTTGATGGCTGGCCAGCAGACAGTCTAAAAGTAGAATCATAGAATCATAGAGTTGGAAGAGACCACAAGGGCCATCGAGTCCAACCCCCTGCCAAGCAGGAAACACCATCAGAGCACTCCTGACATATGGTTGTCAAGCCTCTGCTTAAAGACCTCCAATGAAGGAGACTCCACCACACTCCTTGGCAGCAAATTCCACTGTCGAACAGCTCTTACTGTCAGGAAGTTCTTCCTAATGTTTAGGTGGAATCTTCTTTCTTGTAGTTTGGAACCATTGCTCCGTGTCCGCTTCTCTGGAGCAGCAGAAAACAACCTTTCTCCCTCCTCTATAGAAGTAGAACGAGTGGAACACAGGTTGGGTCAGATTGGCTCTCTGGGCAGTGATTGACAGCATTGGGAGGCTTCTGGGATGTGATGGCGGCATCCCTGGTTGAATTGCTTGTGGCTCCTTCCTCCAGCTTCTTTCCCGTAGCAGGGGATCCGTTTTCTGACCTACAAGGCTTCTGCTTCACACATGTGGCACACCTGACCAGCTTCCCTCCGGAGCTGTTTCTCTGTATGTGTGTTTTAAGACCGCCTCCTGGCCCTAGGGACACACAAGGGGCAGCTTGGACTTCCGAAACAGTTAAATATAGTCGCTGCTTGGCCAGCGGACGGACGTGCCGCGACGAGTTTCGCCCGCCTTGTGCCAAAGCGAGAATTGATTTGGACTGTGTGGAAACGCAGAAAAATAAACCTCTTCGGTGGAAGGCGTCTCTGAGCTCAGTGGGATTCCTGCGGCTACCAGGAGAATGTGCCGCTGTCGATTTCAAAGGCCCCTTTATATACCTCTCCATTAAAGTGGTGTTTTGGGGGGTCTTTTTCTCCCCCACCCCTGCTCCTCCTCGATGTGTCTTGGTTTTTAGTGCCCAGAAAGCCACAACTGGCGCTGTGTTTTGCAAGTGCTAAAAAGAGATGCTTTATGTTGTAGGCCATTGGAGCTGCTTCGTGGAGACATGCATCCACTCAGACAGCGGTGGGGGCAGAAGGCAGACTGAACTTGAAACCTGAAGCAAAGAGGGAAAGACTCTCTTAACAGCTGCTGGACTAGATTGAGATGTGGGCCCTTTTGCGGTCTGTCAAACAGAGGTTGACGTTGTTACGTGCGGATTGCAGGCATTTTTTCCCCTGGGTTGCGTGTTATTTCATGGGTTTGAAACTACGCCTGGATTTCCCCTCCTCGGCTGAAATGTCCCACTTCTGTTTTTTTTGTTTTTTAAATAATATTTATTCAAATTTTAAAGATTACAAAAAGAGAAAAAGAGAAAAGCAAAAAAACAAACAACAAAAAAAGAAAAAAATACAATCAATACAAAAAAAAGAACAAATCGAACCTTTACATAGCTTTCTTTCCTTTACTTATTTCCTTGACCTCCTCACACCTCCCATTTTTGTATTCTAATTCAAATTGTTATTTCAGCAAATCCTTCCAACCTTGTTTTTATCTTAATAATTTGTCTTAATATACTTTAATTTAACATTCTCTCTTTCACCCATTCATTTTTACTTAATCCTTTATGTCATTTCTGCCAAAACCACATAATTTTCTTTTTCCAACATCTTTCTAACAATCCTTAATTTTACAATATTTTTGAAGATAAACTTTAAATTTTTTCCAATCTTCTTCCACCGACTCTTCTTCTTGGTTGAAATGTCCCATTTCTGACACACATGCAAATGTTTTCATGGGGCTTCTGTGTGTTGGGTTGTAACAAACACAGCATTTTGAAGCATCCCATCGAAGACTCTGGATGTTAAGAGTGACACACAAGTGGCAGAGGGGAAATCCCCTGTGATCAGCCAGCACACTGGTTCTGGTTGGTGGTACTTTTCTTATTTTTACAAGAGCCCTAAATAGTGTAAGGCCAATTTGCAAAGTGCAAATTAGGTAGGTTCACATTAAAAAATGTGGAACAAATCATTTCCCGCCCTGCCAATCCCTACCACCGAGATATACACACATAGAATCCACCGTGTTGAGCTGCCATATACACATTCTTTGTGTGCCCCCTCTGCGAGAGCTCCAGAAGACAGCAACATGAGAACAGGGCCTTTTCTGTGGTGGCTCCCCATTTGAGTAATGCTCTCCCCAGGGAGGCTCGCCTCGCACCTTCCTTACATATCTTTAGGCAAAAGCACTCCTCTTCTCCCAGGCCTTTGACTAATAAAACCACCTGTGGCCTTTGTAACAGGGTGTGTGTGTGTTGGTTTTTATATTATGGTACGTATTTTGTGTTTTAATATTCCAAACCAATGTGTGATCTTCAGATGACGGTCAGTATAGAAATTTAATAGTAATAATAATCACCCTGTATCCTGTCATTTTGGGAAGTAAGGACGGTGTAGGTCTTGTCTGCATGCCTATGCACAGAGCCCATATTTTTACATCGTTTGCAAGGCAAAGAAATGACCACATAGAGCAGAGATGGGGAACCTCAGGTCCAGGGTGAGGGGCAAATGTGGTCCTCTGAGCTTCTCTGGCGCTTGGGAATTTCTGCAGCTGGCTTAGTACCTTTTTGGTGCTGTGGGTTAAACCACAGAGTCTAGGGCTTGCCGATCAGCAGGTTGGCGGTTCGAATCCCCGCGATGGGGTGAGCTCCCGTTGCTTGGTCCGTGCTCCTGCCAACCTAGCAGTTCAAAAGCACGTCAAAGTGCAAGTAGATAAATAGGTACCACTCCGACGGGAAGGTAAACGGCGTTTCCGTGCGCTGCTCTGGTTCGCCAGAAGCGGCTTAGTCATGCTGGCCACATGACCCAGAAGCTGTACGCCAGCTCCCTCGGCCAATAAAGCAAGATGAGCGCCGCAACCCCAGAGTCAGTCACGACTGAACCTAGTGGTCAGGGGTACCTTTACCTTTACCTGGTGGGAATGGGTCCAAGTTGAACTCTTGAATGCTTCTTACTTCCTGGATAGAGGCTTCAGAGGGATGTGTGAGCGTGTTGATGCTAGTCCCCTGCACAGAGAGAGAATCTTCATCCCTTGTTGCGCTCACCTTTGCCAATGACTATGCCAAACCATGGCATGTGTCCTCTGGGAGGTTGCCCAGAAAGGAACAAGGCCACTAAGAGTTTCTCCTATCCTTGACCGAGAAACGTCCAAGTGAGGGTTTCATGTCCCATAAGGCCGAGCTGGAGAAATCCCTCTTAGCTGCCTCTGTTCCTGGGGCGTTTGTAGCGATGGAAACCTTGTGTGCGATTAAATTGCAAACTTTCCCCTTCCACGAGAATCAGACTGAATGTCTTTTCTGAGCACCACGTGTTCTGGAAAATAGATTATGTGAGCCCGGGGAGGAAATATGGGATTCATCTCAGTTATTTTCTTTGAGCAGAAACGCCAGACATGATGTTTGCTTTTCTCAGAAAGTGATACGTAGGCTGCTGGTCCCAAAGCGAGGCCTGGCTGTGGCTTTCCCGCAAACTCCCGTTGTTCGTCTTAAGAAGCGTAGGCCAAAATGACTAATCACGCTGCGCTCAGAATCGCTTCAAGGGAAGTCAAAGGAAGGCGGCGTGTTTTCGAGCAGCAAGGAAGAAGTTGGCTTCTTATGGACAGATGATTTCACACGTGTTCCTGTCCTGAGACACCCCTTACTTTGCCACCCAGTGCATTTGGTTGTTGTAGATCCTGAGTCCATTGCTTTTCCTGCAAGTCTCACATGCTAGGATGAAGGCCGATGTTTCATTTTTGAGATCTGTGTACCTGGTCTGGAGACAGCCTTGTGACGTTCCATACAAATGTGCTTCTTCTTTTGTATCCTGATGCAGTTCCACAAGTTTTCAGAACGGTTCAGTTCAACAAACCGAGGAAAGGCCAGCTATAGAAGCGGCTGCATTGGCTAGTGCCGGTGACGTCGCCCACATTCCTTCAATCCCTAGACTGTGCTGTATGTAGGTCAGGAGTGGCTACCCTGTAGTCCTTCAGATGCTCTTGGACTGCCATCCCCATTGTCTCTGACCATTTGCCGTTTTGGCTGGGGCTGATGTAATCCCACAATATTTGGAGAACTAGAAGTTTGCTATCCCTTCCTACCAGTCAGAGCAATATGATAGGTTGGCCAAGGTGCCTTAGATCAGTGATGCCCAAACTTGGCCCTCCAGCTGTTTTGGGACTACAATTCCCATCATCCCTGACCACTGGTCCTGTTAGCTAAGGATGATGGGAGTTGTAGTCCCAAAAGAGCTGGAGGGCCAAGTTTGGCCATCACTGCCTTAGAGCCTTCAGTAACCTGGAACCCACTCAACAATAGGTGAAGCTTTCTCCCAGTATCCTAATTCAGTGATGGAGACAAACTTCTACCTCCCATGTTTCTGGTGGCTGAGCAGCAGTCACAGGCATAGGAGCCCTACTAGAAAAGACCTTGACAACCCCAAGGCTCTGTTGCTTCTTCCATCTACCGGTATGTGGCTGATGAGGAGCTGAGGACCTCCTGCCTTTCAGCTGCTCACTCATTTCCAGTTGTGATCGCGGGAAGCTGACATTGGTTATGCAGCGCTTTCCGAATGCAGCATCTCTTTGGGATTCAGGTGTAGGCCTTTCCTGCAGGCGATAGAAGCCAGAAGACGTTTGGGTCAGAAATAGCACCGGGAAAACTTATTTCGGTAGCCTCCCACGGCACTGAAGGCAGTTCAGGTTCTACTGGTAAGATCTCTGAGTGATCTGAAATAGATTGGAAAGGATTTCCGATTCTCAATTTCTTAATGGTGGCAGCGACGTAATTAGTTCCCCTCCCCCGCAATTAACTGCTGAGAGGAAGAATGCACAGGCAGGCAGGAGGCAAGGAGGAGTGGGGTTTTTTGTATGTCATCTCAGTTCATGTCTGATAGTCGGCAAATTCTTGGGCTGAGAGTTCTTTAATTTTAATGGCATGCCTTTTGCAAGGTTTTACTAAAAAATAAAAATCCCAAAGTAGATCGTGCAAGACTGAAGCCTGTCCACCTCTGCTTTAAGGGACTAAGAGAAGCCGACATTTTACGACATTTTCTCCTATGAAAGCCAAAGGACTTGATTTTGCGGAGACTTCCCTGCCTAAACTTCTTCGTAACGCGAAACCAACATTGGCCGGGATGCTAAAAAATCTATCAAAATTCCACACCTGAGAAAGCCACATCTTTCCGGGCGCAGATTTGAGTTAAAGAAATCACCAGATTGCTTCTAAATTTGAGCATCTCATTCCTCCTCATCCCTGTTTTGCACAATTCCGCTTTTACTAGTCATTGTTTATTTGTTTGCGTTAATTCTTATCTCGATGTTCCTCCAATGCGCTCAGGGGAGCACGTTTATTTTCCCTCCCACTTGATTCTCACAATAACCCTGTGAGGTAAGCTAGACTGAGAAAGACTGGCTGGCCAAAGGTCACCCATTGAGATTCATGGCTGCCTGAGAATTCGAACCTGGGTCTCCTAGACCTGGTCCAGGAGTGGGGGACCCTTAGCAGCCCAAAAGCAGCACCCTTCCCCCCATGGGAATATTCTGGGGGCCGCATGGCAGTGAGGAGTAGGACCAGGGAAAAATAGTGTGTGGCGCAACAGCTATGACTCTTCCCTTTGACACAAACCTTCTTACCTCTCTCCATCCGGGCAACTAAGAGGGATTATCATGTTTGAAGGATACTTTTATGCAAGGTGCGAAAGCATTTGTGGGGAGTGCAGAGCAGGACTGAGGAGTGGCCTGGCCAGTTTTGGTTTGATAAAATTTACATGCTACTTGACCGCAAACAGAACACTTAAGCAGTTTACCAAAAAAAACCCCAAACGCCCGATATTAACAATGTCCATGAAATACCATTTAAAAACCAGGTACAGTGGTACCTCGGGTTAAGAACTTAATTTGTTCTGGAGGTCCGTTCTTAACCTGAAACTGTTCTTAACCTGAAGCACCACTTTAGCTAATGGGGCCTCCCGCTGCTGCTGCCGCGCGATTTTCGTTCTCATCCTGAAGCAAAGTTCTTAAGCCGAGGTACTATTTATGGGTTAGCGGAGTCTGTAACCTGAAGTGTCTGTAACCTGAAGCATCTGTAACCCGAGGTACCACTGTATTTCGAAAAATTCAAAATATAGTTAAAATTAACAGAAAACTAAAATGGGGATAAAGCACTTATCAGTCGGGATAGGCAGACAAAATTTTTTTAAGCAGTTGGTAAGACGTGTATGGGGAAGATGCCTGCTTTCTGTCAATCGGCAGGGAGTTCCAAACTGTAAAATAAAATATTGATTTATTGCAAGGGCAGCACAGGTATTACTTTTAGAAAACATCTGAAGGCAGCCCTGTTTAGGGAAGCTTTTAATGTTTGATGCGTTACTGTATTTTAATATTTTGTTGGAAGCTGCCCAGAGTGGCTGGGGAGGCCCGGCCAGATGGGAGGAGTACGTATAAATAAATAAATAAATAAATAAATATTACTATTATTACTATTATTTGTTATTAGCACTAGTTCTGCAGACTGATGCAATCAAGTGGGCATACATGGGGACCCCACATGTTGCAGAGGGTTCAGCTGGATGACCCCCGGGGTCCCTTCTAAATCTACAATTCTGGGATTAAGTGATTCTAAGTAACCTGGGTCCCACGCTGAGGCCGCCCTTAGCACTAGGTAGGCATAAGACAACGTCAGCCCCGCTGAGTAAAACGGGGCCTACTCCCAGGAAAGTGTGCAGCGCTGCAGCTGTAGAAACTGTTGACGAGGCGATGTTGTGTTTGTCGACCTCTGCCTACACCAAGGAACCTCGCTTTTCACCCAGCCTCCTTAATTATAGAGAGCACGTTCCTGCCCTATAAACCGTGATGGAAAACGGCGAGAGGAAAGCGAGGAGGCAGGGAAAGTAAGAACGAGACTGTGGATGGGAGGGCGGAGGATGTTAGAAACTGGGATCCGAGCCAGGATAAGGTATGTAGGACAAAGTCTACCTGATGGTACAGAGAGGTGCCCTTGTTTTACTTTTTACACTTCTAGGCCTTCGGCAGCTTCCTGACCCAGATAAATTTTAGCAGGTGGGTCTTTTTGGTCCTGCTCCTGGGTTCCAGATGTTTCACCTTCAAAAATTTTGTGGACCATGCAGTTGTGAAAGGTGCGGGCCAGTGAGAGAGAGAGAGGGGGGGGAGTAGCACAATTGTTGCACTTGGCACCTGCCTCTGTTGGCAGTAAAAGCCTTGAGGTTGTGTACTCAGCTCGTAGCAAGTTCATACGTAAATAGCAGAAGAACACACAAGGGCGGGTGGCGAGGAATTGCAGCCAGTGGCTGCACAGCTTTGAGATCTACTAGGCCTTCGCGAAGAGATATGGGCGATGATCTCACCAGCTCTTATGTAGAAGAGGGTGTCTTCCGATCTGTATTCTGCCTCCTCTTGGGCAATCAAGATTTCGGGGTTTGTGAGAGTACGTGCTTAGCAAAAAACAAAGAGTCCTCCAGGTTGCAGCTGTGGGAGTGTGTCATTTTGAAGGCTTGCCTCCATATTGCACGCTTCCTCACGTACAACTCTGTGGGAGAAGAAAGCTAGGAGGTTAGCAAGAGAGATCTCACCCAGGTTTCTTCTACGTACATAGGGATTTAAAACTAAGGATTTGAAAAACAAAGCAACATTTGAAACTTCCTACATGGGAGTATGGGACGCGGGTGGCGCTGTGGGTTAAACCACAGACTTGCCGATCAGAAGGTCGGTGGACCTGCTGATCAGAAGGTTGGTGGTTTGAATCCCTGTGACGGAGTGAGCTCCCGTTGCTCAGTCCCAGCTCCTGCCAACCTAGCAGTTCGAAAGCACACCAGTGCAAGTAGATAAATAGGTACTGCTCTGGCGGGAAGGTAAACGGCGTTTCCGTGTGCTGCTCTGGTTCGCCAGAAGCGGCATAGTCATGCTGGCCACATGACCCGGAAGCTGTCTGCAGACAAACGCCGGCTCCCTCGGCCAAAAAAGTGAGATGAGCACCGCAACCCCAGAGTCAGCTACGACTGGACCTAATGTTCAGGGGTCCCTTTACCTTTACATGGGAGTATATAAAGCTGCCCTTTACCGATTCAGGCCATTGGTCCACCTGGCTCATTATTGTCCACACGGTCTGGCAGCAGCTCTCCAGGGCTTTGGACTGGAGGTATTCCCAATGCTACCTGGAGATTTGGGGATTGAAAAATAAGACTATATCTTGCCCCCAAATGGCAACTAGACATTCTGTTCTGGTGACTACAACCTTGGTTTAAGGAGCCACTTGGTGCCTCGCTTATATATCTGAGTGTCTAATACTGGTAAAGAGAGGAATGACTCTGGTCTGAAATTCTGGACAGCTACTGCCCACCAGCGTAGATACAGTGGTGCCCCACAAGACGAACGCCTCGCATGACGGAAAACCGGCTAGATGAAAGAGTTTTCCGTTTTGGAGGCGCTTCGCAAAACGAATTTCCCTATGGGCTTGCTTCCTGCGGGTTTTTTTCCCTCCCCCCCTTTTTCTAAGCCGCTAAGCCAATAAGCCACTATAAGCTGCTAAAAGCTGCTAAGCCGCTAAACCGCTAATCTGTCAATGGGCTTGCTTCGCAAGACGAAAAAACCTCTAGACGAAGAGACTCGCAGAACAGATTAATTTCGTCTTGTGAGGCACCACTGTAATTGTCACAGGACAGGAGTCGGCTTCACCTGCTGACCAGCAGCCTCAAGGAGTAGAAGGCAGAGGAACTCCACCTGTAGGTGATCAGCCTTCGTGCTCCTGAGGAGAACCAGCTGACTCCAGCTTCCTTAAGCATGGTTTCCAGCCTCAGTAGGTTGCTGGAAACAACATTTGTCATTTCTGGCTAGACCTTGCTGCTTCTTGCTTCTTGTGACCTTGGGCACTCTGCTTTCTTGACCTGTGGACCGTCTGACTACAGTGGTACCTCCGGTTATGACCTTAATTCGTTCGGGAGGTCCGTTCGTCACTGGAAATTGTTCTTTGTGCTTTCGCGAACGGGGCCTCCCCCTGCGCATGTGCCTCTGGCGTGCGATTTCTGTTCGTGTCCTGGGGCAAAGTTCGCTACCGGGAGCAGCTACTTCCAGGTTAGTGGAGCTCATAACCCAAAGCCAGGGGTCAGCAAACTTTTTCAGCAGGGGGCTGGTCCACTGTCTCTCAGACCTTGTGGGGGGCCGGACTATATTTTGAAGAGGAAAAAAATGAAAAATTCCTATGCCCCACAAATAACCCAGAGATGCATTTTAAATAAAAGCACACATTCTACTCATGTAAAAACACGCTGATTCCCGGACCGTTCGCAGGCCAGATTTAGAAGGCGATTGGGCCGGATCCAGCCCCCGGGCCTTAGTTTGCCGACCCATGCCTGAAGCATTCGCAAGGAGGTATTACTGTGTGTATGTGAACTGATATACTCCTGACCTTAGGACTTGACTGGACCTTGTACAGTGGTACCACTGGATGCGAATGGGATCCGTTCCGGAGCCCCGTTCGCATCCAGAAGCAAACGCAACCCGCGTCTTCACGGGTCGCGATTTGCTGTTTCTGTGCATGCGCGTGACATCATTTTGACTGTCTGCGCAAGCAGCGAAACCCGGAAGTAATGCGCTCCGTTACTTCTGGGTTGCCGCAGCGCACAACCCGAAAATACTTATCTCGAAGCTACTTCAACCCGAGGTATGACTGTATAGGGATGTTGCCTCCAGGCTATGCCCCCCCTCCGAGACTTGGCTGGTTGGCTGAGCTGTCCCACCACTGAGCAGCATGGGACTACGACAATAATGCTAAGATAGATGGACCCAGTGTTCGGACACAGTCGAAGGCAGTTTCCTATGTTCCAAGCCCTTCTTGCTAAGCTCAGGAACAGGGAGCTCAGCTGCCCATCTTCCTCTGTTAGGTTCTCCATCCTTTGAATCTGTGGCCCTCCACATGTCGGGGAGGGGGCTGCAACTCCCATCATCACCCCAGAGCTGTAGGGTGGGCGGGCTGGTTGGGGCTGGCAGGAGCCGGCCTCCGACAACATCACGAGGGCTGCATCTGCAGATGGTACCGTGAAAACGACGCCATTGAGAGAGGAGACGCAATTGTGGCGCAGTCCAGGGAGGACCGCGCCACGTGGCCTTTGCTGAACGTGGTGCTTGGCGGCAGGAAGGGAGCCAGTTGCGACTTCACCTCCTCCTCGCTGTTGCTTGCGCCTCTGTGAAGAACTTCACCTCACAGTTTTGATCCGAGGCCCTGGCTTCATGCAGAGACCTCTTCACACCTGCGGTCTGCACTCATTTACCACCATTTTGCATGCGGCTTTGACCTATTTTGAAGGCCTTGGTGCTCTGAGGCCTGGTTACCATGGAGATACGGCCCCCTCTCTCTTTCCTGGAGCTGCCACCTTTAAACCAGGACAAGGCTTCATAGCAGGTGCTTGGACCAGACATTTTTTTTTTGTAAGGTAAGGGGGGGGCATCTCCTCCATTCCCTTCCCATACGACATCTCCACATTATGGTGCATGTGTCAGCTTGGCTGGTCATATCTGCATGAGACGGTGGGCGTTATACCTGTGCAAAGCCCATGGAGGCATTTTCAGGTGCTGAGGGAAGGCCGTAGCTCAGCGGTGGAAGCAGCAGCTTGTATGCAGAAAGGCTGAGGTCCAGCCCTCAGCATCCCTAAGGAGCTCTGAAAAAGAGGACCCGTTTGGAACCTCGGAGAGCGGCTGCCAGTCCGTGTAGGCAGTTATGAGCTAGATGGACTCTAGATGGACAGCTGTGTTGCCCTGAATCAAGATGGCCTCGTGCAATAGAAAGCAGGCAGTGAAGAGCGGAATTGAAAAATGGAATTGCGGAAGTCGTGCACTGGAGAGCCAGTGTGGTGTGGGGTTAAGAGCGGTAGTCTTGTAATCTGGTGAACCCGGTTTGCTTCCCCGCTCCTCCACCTGTAGCTGCTGGGTGACCTTGGGCCAGTCACGCTTCTCTGAAGTCTCTCAGCCCCACTCACCTCACAGAGTGTTTGTTGTGGGGGAGGAAGGGAAAGGAGAATGTTAGCCGCTTTGAGACTCCTTCAGGTAGTGATAAAGCGGGATATCAAATCCAAACTCTTCTTCTTCTCTTCTTTTCTCGCTCTTGCGAGGCTGCGATGTTATAAGGTCCCAGTGGGCTCAGACAGTGGAGTGCATCCTTTTTTATTTGGGGCAGCTTTTGGGTGCAGGAAACTGTGCTGATCCACAACACACACACCCCAATCATGGATAAAAGGTCCTCAGCCTAGCCTCTCCTGGTGATCTGGGGAGCTGTAAGGCCCCTGATAGCCTTATAGAATTGCTCTTTCATAGAACCACAAAATGGTAGTCTGCAGGGACCACGAGGGTCATCCAGCTCAACTGGGCAATGCAGGAATCTTTTGCCCGGCATGGGACTCCAGTTCACAACCCTGAGATTAAGAGTCTCATGATCTGAGATCTAAAAAGCAATGAGTGTTGTACAGGTCTGGCCGTCCTTCAGCCTGAGCAACTCAATATCCAAAGCAATTGCTCCACAGCAGCCTTCACCAGCCTAGTGCCCTCCTGGTGTTTTGGAATACAACTCCCATCAGCCCCAGCCAGCATGGCTGGTAGTTGCATGATGGGAGTTGTAGTTCACCTACATCTGGAGGGCCACAGGTTAGCCATGCCAGCCTTATTAAGTGGATGAGATTTCCTTCCCTCCGTGGCATCTGGCTACCTAAGCACAAGTCACAGAGTTGGGGCAGGATAGATGCCTGCCTTGCCATGCCTACAGAAATCACTTGCGCATACCTATCTCTTAGTGTGCAACCTCTGGGCACATTTCCTATCAGTATGGCCAATGACTAGAGTCAGAGATGATGGGAGTTGTAGTCCAGCCACATCTGGAGGGAGCCGACTCAGCTACCCCCGACTTAAAGCAAAAGTCAAAAAGCTTTGTGCAAATTCCAGGCCTAGAGCTGATTCTTACCATAGGTGGCTAAGCCTGAAATGCCAGTATCCACACCTTTCTTGCCCATATTCATGGCCGCTGCCCAGACGCAGCCTCCTCACGAGGAGGAGTGGGCTCAGTTCAAGGTGTCTCAGTCCCACATCCCATGGAGCTCACATAGACAAATGGGGCTATTTGTTTCGGATGAAGGCTGGACGCCGTCTTGTGCAACCCACAGGCAACAGGCTTGCTTTGCAGTTACCCGAGCAACGAGACGCGTGTTTTCCATGACTCATGAAATGCCAGGCAGAAACGGCTAAGATTGGATGAGCTCATTATTTGGGCTGATCTCGAGCATCTGGTTTCTTTAGTGAATGGTTGGAGAGGAGGCTGCGTGGAAAGGCAATGGGGGATTTCCAGGCCCTTTACTTACTTTTGTGGGGGTTTATTTTAAGACGCTCGTTGCACTGTGCAGCTCTACACTATGTGAACAGGATACAGGAAGCCTTCGAGGATGAGAATGACAATGCTGAGCCACATCTCTTCGCATTTTAGAAATGAGCGGCTTTTCAGATCCTTCTCTTTTTTTTGCGCACAGAGACACCAAACATCTGTAGGTGTGTCGATGGAAACAGACTTCTAAGGATTGTAGCTAACTCACTTCTTCACAGAGTACACCCACTGAAATTAATAAAGCTAAGTCAGTCATGTCTGCTAATTTCTGTGGGTCTGCTCTTGAGTGGCGCTGTGGTCTAAACCACTGAGCCTAGGGCTTGCCAATCAGAAGGTCAGCGGTTCGAATCCCCGTGACGGGGTGAGCTCCCGTTGCTCGGTCCCTGCTCCTGCCAACCTAGCAGTTCGAAAGCATGTCAAAGTGCAAGTAGATAAATAGGTACCGCTCCGGCGGGAAGGTAAACGACGTTTCCGTGCGCTGCTCTGGTTTCGCCAGAAGCGGCTTAGTCCTGCTGGCCACATGACCCGGAAAAACTGTCTGCGGACAAATGTCGGCTCCCTTGGCCTGTAAAGCGAGATGAGCTCCGCAACCCCAGAGTCGTTCGCAACTGGACTTAACTGTCAAGGGTCCTTTACCTTTTGCTCTTGAGTATGAGAAGTATTGGCCATAAGCCCTAAAGTACTCACAAAATGAATTGCTCTGGTAAATAAATACAGGAGTGTGCATCTTCCATACCCAACTGACCTTCTCTTCCTCACTTTTCCTTGTTCCATCTCATAGCCTGACCTAAAAAGGTAAAGGACCCCTGACCATTAAGTCCAGTTGTGGACGACTCTGGGGTTGCAGCGCTCATCTCGCTTTACTGGCCGAGGGAGCCGGCGTTTGTCTGCAGACAGCTTCCGGGTCATGTAGCCAACATGATTAAGCCGCTTCTGGCGAAACCAGAGCAGCGCACAGAAACACCATTTACCTCCTGCTGGAGTGGTACCTATTTATCTACTTGCACTTGGTGTGCTTTCGAACTGCTAGGTTGGCAGGAGCAGGGACCGAGCAACGGGAGCTCACCTCGTTGTGGGGATTCGAACCTCCGACCTTCTGATCAGCAAGCCCTAGGCTCTGTGGTTTAGACCACAGCACCACCCACTTTCCTATCCTGACCTACATGCCCCCAAATGGCTTTGAATAAGCTCTGTCCATTTTCTCCAGGATGCTCCATTGCTTTTGTCCATCAGGAGCCGCCGATCTCTTAGGAGATGCTGTTTAGGAGCCACTCCCTCTGTCCTAAAATCCCAGAAGGGTGTGGGCTGGCTATAGCTACCTGGGGGAATAGAGAAAGCAACCTGTAACCTATCCGAAAGATCACTTGTCTTAACTTTACACAACAGCATTTAAAATTAGCTTCAAACCACATTAACTGTCATGGCTCCTGTCCTGGGTAGTGGGCAGTATGTACTGCCTATTCTCAGGTGTATTTACTTGGAGAGTAATTTTCTTCACACTGTACACACATGCATATTTGTGGTATCATATGGAAACTTGCAGCCATGGTTGTCTTCCATATCAGCCCTTTTCTCTGGAATTGCCATCTGTTCACTCACTTCTTAGTGGAGAATCTAGGTAGCATTGTGGTCATCCAACTACATTCCAGCATTTGTTTGGATGTTGAGTGATAGGCCAAGCTTTATGCACTAGGGAAGAAAGGCGAACTAATGTCAATGTACTGGAAGAAGCAAAAATTCTTCAACAGTGTCGAAGCAATGATTCTTCAGCAGTGTGGAAGCAATGATTCTTCAACATCAACTTTGTTGGACTGGTCATTTTGTTTGATGCCTGATTACCGTCTTCCAAAGCAACTACTCTATTCTGAACTTAAAAATGGAAAGCGTAATGCTGGTGGTCAACAAAAGAGGTTTAGAGACTCTATCAAGGCAAATCTAAAAAAAAAAATAGTGTAAACATTGACAACTGGGAAACACTGGCCTGCGAGCGCTCCAGTTGGAGAACAGCCTTTACCAAATGTGTCATGGGCTTTGAAGACACTCGAACTCAGGACACAAGGGAGAAACGTGCTAAGAGGAAGGCACGCTTAGCAAATCCACACCGTGATCAACTCCCGCCCGGGAACCAATGTCCCCACTGTGGAAAGACGTGTGGATAGAGAATTGGCCTCCACAGTCACCTATGGACGCATTGTTAAGACCATGTTCATGGAAGACAATCCTATTCGGCTATGAGTGGTCGCCAAATAAGAAGAAGACATTCCAGTGTTTATTTTCCTCCCATTCCAACCCCCCCATTGTATTTGTGTTGATTTTGTGGAGGAAGGAATACATTAAATGCAGTTGCAGTGCCTGGCTGTCTAGTATGGACACACAAAGCACTGGTTAGGTTTTTAGAGGCTGCAGTGCCTTTTGGTTAAAAGTTTCCTGTTGGCAGCTTCTGCACCTTTTATTGCATCTGTTCATTGTGTCTGGGGGATTGATGCTGAACTGTCCCTGTTCAACTGTAGTCAACTCCCATTCTCTTTTCTAAGGGTCTTAATTCTTGGCTTCCTCACATTTCCCCCCCCCCTCCTTAATAGTGAAATGGGACTTTATTTGAAAGCAACCCAGGATAGGAGCAGTGCTGACACCAGGAATTGCAGAAGAGAGTGCAATGATTCATTTTGTGGGGAACAGGAAGCAAAGCAGAGGTGACTGACCTGTGGCTAGGGATAAGTGAGTAGGTCAGTTTCTGTTGCTCTCTGTTTCTTATTTTTCCCCCAATCTTGATTTAATTATCCACATTGTTATATTGGTTTGCAATTATTATTTTTTAAAGGTCTCGTGAAAATTCTTCAGCATTTTGCGCAATTTTCTCCTGCTACACACATTTTTATATGCAATGTTGCCCGATGTACACATTTTTGCAAGACAGATTTCTCTAGTTTTTATATGCATTTATATGCAATATTCTCAATATATACATTTTTGGGAGCTGCATTGCAAAATTTGGATAAGTGTGAATTTCAAAGTTTGCAAAGCAAACGAGTGCGCGCATGTCACCGGCCACCCAGCAAGAGGATTTGTGGAGCTTCTCTGTTAATGCACAGTCCTGTCCAACATTCCCTCCGCCTCCGTCCTGCATGCAAAGGCAGCAGGAAAGACAGCAGTCAAAAAAAGTTTATCAGCAGTTCTCAACAATCATACTGAGCAGGTGTGCTCGGGACTCCTCATAATCCTGAAGATGAGCTAATTCAGCACACACACACACACAGAGGCAACCTCTCACTCTTGCCATCAACGGAGCATCGTGATTTCCTTTTTGTAGTCATGTGAGTACCCGGTCAGTAGCCTCGTTTGTCATCCTATCGTCCCAAGGCTTGCTCTCGTCATTTTAATTTTGGGATGAGCTTGGTGCAGGGCGAGATTTCCAGTTGCAAAACAACTGCCCTGAAATTGTTCGGCGTAGATGTATCCCAAGATGTGCTCAAAATGGGCTAGGAGCCTTGTGGGTTCCCTGCACTGCTAGCCAGAGGAAGGAATTGCAGCCAAAGCCAGGGTGCTCTCACTAGAGCCTCAGAATTCCTCTTGGGCCTGGGAATCGGGTGACTTCATGACATGGCTCCTACAAATGGCCCAGATCCATTGTGCATCCTCACTCAATACCATTTATTACTAAGGAGGACTACTAGGGTGTTTGCCGGCTGCCTGTCAGGGGCTTGGCAACTCCAGAGCCTGAGCACCTGACTTTATATTTCTTTCCCACAAGCTACATGTGCTACAAACTGCAGGCAAAAGGCAATTGTAGCAGGATCTGTCCCCCGGGCTGGAGCTTTGTAGCATCACAAGGTTCCCTCACACCAGCATGAGGGAACCACCAGAAGGTCCTTGGAGGTGGACCTCAGTGTCCTGACTAAATAATGGGGATGGAGACATTCCTTCAGGTATACAGGGCCGACGCCATTTAGGGCTTTGAAGGTCAATATGGGACGCGGGTGGCGCTGTGGTCTAAACCACTGAGCCCTCTGATCGGCAAGCCCTAGGCTCTGTGGTTTAACCAACAGCACCACCCGCGTCCCACTTGGAAGATAAAAGTGGTATATAATACATAAAATAAAACACAGGTAGAGAGCCCTTTAGGGACCAGGAAAGCTCTCAGTGGCCAGTGATGGTAGAGCTGAACAAAAGGAAGGTCCAAGCCAGAGCTTAAAAACTTCAAAATTTTTGAAAAGCAGTTCAACACCTTTGCCCCTACAACAGAGGCCACCTTAGAGAGCTGCAGTTATTGCACATTGATTATTACAGAGCAACAGCAGTTTCTTCTTCTTTATGTAACAACTGTCTCCTTGTTCACACCCGGGTTATTTTCTTCAGGGTCCAAGAAAAAAAAAAAAGTTTAAACAAAGCGCACGCTTTCAGGAACTCTTCAAGTTCCTTGAAGCCATGCAGAATCCGGCCCAGTCAATAGGCGTCTGGCACGTTTGAGATGGGCGGCCAATTAGGAGTTGCCGTTTCAAACTGAGCCGCTCAGAGCTCATTACGAAGGACTGCGCTCTGTCGCCCAAATTGGAATTTGACTTCAAAAATGGGTATCGATCAAGGAGTGGAAGGAAGGTGTTTCGTGTTCCTCCTCCCCTTATAAAAAAAGAACGAAGACAACACGAGAAGTACGGAGGCAAGATACATTTCCAGAAGCACATTTTGTGTTTATCACATGTCAACCAGGCCACTGGTTGGATTTATAGAGCTTGTAATTTTTCTTAGACTCTCCTGAATGTCGGTTCTCCTATACCAGCCTTTCAAAAAGTTGTAAATTATTGTTGATAATTTTATTGGGTTTATTTTTTGGAAACAACTGAGGTTTTGTTTTTTACAGACAAGTGGTATATAAGTTATACAAACCAAATAAAAATGTCTCATACGCCAGTGGTTAATGTCCTAGCAACAAGCAATAATCTTGTCCTGTCATAAGTCACTAGCATGTCAATTCCATGTTGTAGTAGCTGGTCATTACTTTGCAAAACCTAAACACGTTTGCCAAAAATTGCCCCACTATGCTTTGTGGGGGCTTACTCCCAGGTAAGTGTGAGGCCTGTATATTTTGGAAAGCAGAAATACTGTCCACATAGGGCAGAAAGAAGAATAATCAGTTTATCGTTGTTGTTTTAAATGAGCTTGTCTTCTAGTGAGACAGTAGATTTTACATTCTACCTTTAGACATAGGCAATGCAAAGAGGTTGAAACACCATTAATTCTGAAAATGCTGTTAAGCTTGGGCAGGGACTATTTGGGGTATTAGGGGAGGAGTATTACCTCTGGTGGGGGGCACGTCGTGGCTCCTAGATGCTGTCAGCATGAGACAACGGCCATACCCTGGGAAACGGCTTAGACTGGCCGGCAAAACCAGGTGAGGGTAGCCAGTGTGTTAGGTTTAGCAGGTTGAGTGGACGAGACCAATAAAGGGTCAGTGGTCAAGAAGGTGGTTTCTGCACGTGC
This sequence comes from Podarcis erhardii, assembly GCF_964252035.2. Lineage (NCBI taxonomy): Eukaryota > Metazoa > Chordata > Lepidosauria > Squamata > Lacertidae > Podarcis > Podarcis erhardii. Next base: position 7,140,447 of record NC_138513.1, on the reverse strand, counting down.
CGTAGAGGGAAGTGAGGGGCAGATGGGAGCTTTTCCACCTGGGAAGTAAGCCCAACTAGGAGAAGGAAGTCTCTGATCCTAAACCTCTGCTGCCTTGCAAGGTATCTTTGGGAGAAGAAAAGGCTCAGGAGTATGGGACGTAATCCAGTGGGAGCAGTCAAGTGCAACATTCCTTGTTTTCCTAGAGTGGACATGCAAGGGAATGTTTGGTCCAGCCAGTCAAAACTTCCTGTTCCTCCTGGCCTGGAGCATCCTTCCTTGCATGTGACTAGTGGGCGGGCGTGACCTTTCCAGACCTGCTAAAAGGCCGAGGCATGCTGTCACTCTCTCTCTTTTCCATCTTCTTTTCATCCTGTGAACTTCCTGGACTGAAATGCTGGCTGCCAGCCAAGCAGTGCCCCCAGGTCATCTCCCTTATGGGGTAAACCTGTTGGTATATGTTTGTAACTTTAAGCCAGCCATGGCCAAACTTGGGCCTCCAGCTGTTTTGGGACTGCAACTCCCACCATCCCTAGCTAACAGGACCAGTGGTCAGGGATGATGGGAATTGTAGTGCCCAAACAGCTGGATGGCCAAGTTTGGGCATGCCTGCTTTAAGCCTTCAGCCTGCCTTCAGGGATCACACTGTGCTCTGCCTGATCACGAGTAAACTTTCTTTTTATTGCTTATGAATAAGACTGTGGTGTCTTTATTCTTCTAGGAGGGATTCAAGGGGTCTTACCGGGAAAATACTAGAACACATTTCAATCCGGACGAGCCAGATGGAATTGCGTATTGTCTTAAGAAACTCACACGAGTTTGCAACTAGTTTTCTGCTGTGTAAAGGGGAATGCAAACTCTGCTAAGTAAAGGAACTTGCTAGCGCAGGTTAGGAAGGATATTAATAAACAATATGTCCTCTCCTGCCACTCTGAACATTCCCATAAAGGGTTATGGACCCAGCATGCTTCCGCTGCACAACTCTGCTAAGTAAAGGAACTTGCTAGAGCAAGTTAAAGGTAAAGGGGCCCCTGACCATTAGGTCCAGTCGCGGACGACTCTGGGGTTGCGGAGTTCATCTCGCTTTACTGGCTGAGGTAGCCGGCGTACAGCTTCCGGGTCATGTGGCCAGCATGACGAAGTTGCTTCTGGTGAACCAGAGCAGCGCACGCAAACGCCATTTACCTTCCCGCTGGAGCGGTACCTATTTATCTACTTGCCCTTTGACGTCCTTTTGAACTGCTTGGTTGGCAGGAGCAGGGACCGAGCAACGGGAGCTCACCCCGTCGCGGGGATTCGAACCGCCAACCTTCTGATCGGCAAGTCCTAGGCTCTGTGGTTTAACCCACAGCGCCACCCGCGTCCCTTAGAGCAAGTTAGGAAGGATATTAATAAACAATATAGCCACCCTGAAGATTCCCACAAGGGGGAAACCCCACATAAAGCCCTAAGGTGATTGGACGGTGCCTTGCATGCCTCCTTCCTGCAACTCCTGCAGCCAAACTGGTGCCAAACGTCTTGCTCTGCTTTCCTTTTAGGCCACATAAGTGAAGCCGAGAGGGGTCTTGTCATCTGAGCAGCCCAGGACCTCCAGCCCCACTGCCCAGGCTTGCACCCCGGTGAGGTCACTTGGGTGCCCCTAGGGCGGCCATTTGGCTTTGCCCTCCGGAGGCACACTCCATTGTCTCTTGAGACAGATGCATGCCAACAACAGCTCCCACCATCCCTGACCACTGGGCATGCTGGCTGGGGTTGATGGGAACTGGAGTTCAACCCCATTTTTAGAGGCGCAGATTCGCCATCTCTTTGTTAGCCCTGATGACCTAAGGGGAATTTATTGTATTGTCCATTTGTTCAGGAAATTGAAAACCTGATTATGGTGCTTCTAGCTAATAAATGCAATGGCACCGGGATGACTGACGGCTCTTCAGCACTTACATTTTAAAACACTGTTCTTAAAATTTAAACGGTGTTCTTAAAATTATATATTATGGTTAAATTAAAGGGAGGGAGTTTAAAATAATAATAATAATAATAAAAAGGTTTGCTGGGAAGTAAATTACAGTGAATTTAGTGGGGCTCATTCTAGAGTTTCCGTGCATAGGATTACAGTCTCATGCTCTACCAACTGAGCTATTCCAGGTCATACGTTTGGGTTGCTTTCTTCACCCTCCACTTTTCCTGGGAGGGAGCCCCATTCGATTCAATAGGACTTACTTCTGAGTAGGTGAGGTCAGGATTGCCCTGTTAGCAAAATTTTAGCTATAAAGGCCGTCTATTTTGCTTTGGTTTCTGATGCAACACATTTCTCGAAAGAAAATAGGGATGTCCTGTTCAATAATAATAATAATAATAATTTTTACTATTTCTACCCCGCCCATCTGACTGGTTTGCCCCAGCCACTCTGAGCGGCTTCCGACATATATAAAAACATAATAAAATATTAAACATTTACAAAGTTTGCTATACAGGGCTTCCTTCAGAAGTCTTCTAAAGGTTGTCTAGTTCCTTATCTCCTTGGCTCGGAGAGTGTGTGTCACATAACTCCATTCCCTCCAACATTTCTCCAATGAAAATAGGGACGTCCTAAGGAAAAGCGGATCACTGCAGATGGTGACAGCAGTCACGAAATTAAAAGACGCCTGCTCCTTGGGAGAAAGGCGATGGCAAACCTAGACAGCGTCTTAAAAAGCAGAGACATCACCTTGCCAACAAAGGTCCGTATAGTTAAAGCCATGGTTTTCCCAGTAGTGATGTATGGAAGTGAGAGCTGGACCATCAAGAAGGCTGATCGCCGAAGAATTGATGCTTTTGAATTATGGTGCTGGAGGAGACTCTTGAGAGTGCCATGGACTGCAAGAAGATCAAACTTATCCATTCTTAAGGAAATCAGCCCTGAGTGCTCACTGGAAGGACAGATCCCGAAGCTGAGGCTCCAATACTTTGGCCACCTCATGAGAAGAGAAGACTCCCTGGAAAAGACCCTGATGTTGGGAAAGATGGAGGGCACAAGGAGAAGGGGACGACAGAGGACAAGATGGTTGGACAGTGTTCTCGAAGCTACAAACATGAGTCTGACCAAACTGTGGGAGGCAGTGGAAGACAGGAGTGCCTAGCGTGCTCTGGTCCATGGGGTCACGAACAGTCGGACACGACTAAATGACTAAACAACAACAACAAGGAAAAGCGGGACATTCCGTGATCAACTCAGAAACCGGGACGGCTTCTGTAAATCCGGGACTGTCCCTGGAATATAGGGGCAATTGGAGGGTCTGCATCTCTCTCCCCCCTGCCCCTTGAAATATTTTGGTCTATGGTCCAGGCATTTTACCCCAAAGCTTTAAGAAGAAAACCCAGTTTCTTGCAGCTTTCACTTATCCTCCCACACTATACATTTACTGGCTTTTGTGGTTTCTACATCAGGGTTGCTAGGCCTGAGTCACTGTAGCCGTAGCTTTTGAAATATTTCCACTGCCTGTGTGTGTTTTATGTGTAGTTAACACTTGCAGGAGTGTCACATGGAACGGGAATGTGTGTGCTGTGTGGGCAGCAAGTTTGAAAAAGTGTTTGCGTTTGGCTGAGCCGATGCATGTGGAACGCAGCCCTCTCGCCCTGTTTGTGCTCGCGGCTGTTTCTTGTGCCTTTATGTCTTTTCTTTTCTAATATAATTTTTATTGATTCCTTTTTTAACACAATATTTCAAACATTACGTTGACAGACAAACACACTCTTTGCCCTACCGGGCACATGACTTCCTTCCATCCCTTCGACTGTTTTTTTTTTAATTTTCAAGTCTTTATATTCGCACTTTAGACCATCCATTTCTGACCTTTCTACTCTTAGAGTCAACTCTTTCTCTTTGGTCAGAAAAGTTTATCGTTGCAAGATTTATTTTAGTCCTGCTAATGCCTTCACATTTTTACAGTAATTATTCATATACAGTGGTACCTCAAGTTAAGTACTTAATTCGTTCCGGAGGTCTGTTCTTAACCTGAAGCACCACTTTAGCTAATGGGGCCTCCTGCTGCTGCCGCGCCGCCAGAGCACGATTTCTGTTCTCATCCTGAAGCAAAGTTCTTAACCTGAAGCACTATTTCTGGGTTAGCGGAGTCTGTAACCTGAAGCGTATGTCACCTGAAGCATATGTAACCTGAGGTACCACTGTAACCTATTAAACATTAAAAGTTTCCCTAAACAGGGCTGCCTTCAGATGTCTTCTAGAAGTTTGGTAGTTATTTTTCTCTTTGACATCTGGTGGGAGGGCGTTCCACAGGGCGGGTGCCACTACCGAGAAGGCCCTCTGCCTGGTTCCCTGTAACTTCACTTCTTGCAAGGAGGAAACCACCAGAAGGCCCTCGGCGCTGGACCTCAGTGTCCGGGCAGAACTATGGAGGTGGAGATGCTCCTTCAGGTACACTGGACCGAGGCCGTTTAGGGCGTTAAAGGTCAACACCAACACTTTGAATTGGGCTCGGAAACATACCGTAATGTACTTCCATACTCGGAAAGACTGTGAATGAAATTTTAGCTACAGAGAAAATGTCACCTGTCACTGTCAACTTTAACCATTTGCTTGCTGAAAATGTTCGCTTGAAAAACATGCCAAATGTAATTTCTGCATTTGCTAAGATTATGAGTGCATTCCGCGGAGAAGTTTTATGCTCCGTAACCACTGCTCAGCCCTTGGATGAAGCTAATCTTACGGAGTTGAAGGCAGCTTTGACTGGCTTTTTAGCTAAAGGAGAAATACGGAAACTGGAGATAAAGACTGACCCAACAATCTTGGGTGGAATGGTTGTCAGCAATTCGTCGACAAAGACCAAGATTCAGAAACTAAGCAAGATCATGAGAGAGACTGTCTAAACATCTCGAGATGCTTCCTCCTCCCCCATAAAAACCTAGTCAGCTATATGATGAAAACAATAAAAATGGTTCTCCATAAAAAAATAAAACCCATTGCAGATAAAATTTCTAGTTGTGTACATCAAGGAGTGTCTACCCATGGGTGCAATGGCACCTTGAGTTTGTTTCCTGTAGTCCATAAACCCTCTGAGCCCTACTGCCCCCTTGCCCATGAGGTGAGGAGTATAATTTTCTCCCTTGAAAACGCACGCCGAACGAAAGGCGGAATTTGAAATTCCCATTTCCTCTTTCACATCCTAGGAGCTTTGCAGAGCTTGGATTAATTCTGTTGAATGTGCCTGTTTCCTGGAAAAGCAAAGTGGGTGTTTGTGGGCGTTTGCTTTCTCAGTTTCTGTTTGAGGGGATGTATCTAAGCCTTTTGTCCTTTCAGCCACGAAGGAGCCTAATGGTGGTTGACGTGTAAATGAGTCCCACCAACATGGATAATAAGTTCATAAGTGCAGGAGCCCCTGCTCTGAGTGCTCTAAAACAGAATGTAAATCAGGAACTTCTTTTAGAGATCTCTTAACGGTCCGCAGCAGCAGTTTCCAACTGCAGCTTCCAACAGAAGTAACTAGGAAGCTTTCTGAAATTAGGCCGGTGAAACAGAATTCTTGTGGTGGGACTGAGAGCGGGTTTTTGTGTGGAGGAGGAAACAAAATCTGAGCTTTGTTCTGGAACTGATTATAGATTCCTGGGCTGAACATGTGCCTGGAGGTCTCCTGTTCATCAATCCTTAGAACATGTCCGCTCAGCTGAGCCACTATTTTGTATGTGGATCTGGGGGTCCTAGTAAAAATCCAAGTGGATCCCAGAAGCTCAAAGTCTGCACACCTCTGCTCTAAAAGTAATAGCAGCCACTCAGTTGAGGAGAAGTCCCCCTCCTTCTGCTATTTTGAAACCACAAATATGATAAACTCTTGTGGTATAAGAGAGTGACAGATGTCTTGCGGGGGCGGATTTGTGAGTTTTTTCGTTCTTGTTTTTATTATGTACGGTATTTTATGTTTTTATATTGTATTTTTATGCTGTGGATTGCCCTGAGATCTACGGGTAAAAGGTGGCATACAAATTTGATTAATTTTTTAAAAAAATAATTGTTTTAGTGGTGTGTGCCCATGTTGTTACTGTGAACTGGATATTTGAAGGCAGGGGGCTGTTTGTGTGTATAAATCAAAGTGTTGGTGGTTGTATCAGCAGGACAACACGAGTGAAAGGAAATCGTAGCATCATAGAATTATACATTTGGAAGGGACCCCAAGGGTCATCTAGTCCAACCGCCTATCAGAGGTGGGTGTGGGGATGGGGACAAAATTTGAGTGAGTTCACGTTTAAAAGGCGAACCTACCTAACTTTCACTTTCAAGAACGCTATGAGAACCAAAACACAGCTGTCCTTCAAAATCCATACTTCTCTGAATTTTGCAGTGCAGATCTCCAGTGTACAAAATATGTACAAAAATGCATTTACTGGGATAAAGTGCCCATAAAAAATACATATATACGGTATATATATTAGTGAATGTAACATTTAACAAAATACATTCCATTTGGGAAAATTGCTTTGCCAACATGCGTATACAGTGGTACCTCGGGTTAAGAACTTAATTCGTTCCGGAGGTCTGTTCTTAACCTGAAACTGTTCTTAACCTGAAGCACCACTTTAGCTAATGGGGCCTCCTGCTGCCGCTGTGCTGCCGGAGCACGATTTCTGTTCTCATCCTGAAGCAAAGTTCTTAACCTGAAGCACTATTTCTGGGTTAGCGGAGTCTGTAACCTGAAGCATATGTAACCTGAAGTGTATGTAACCCGAGGTACCAATGTATTAGGGCAAATTGCATTCAGAGATGTGCATCAGGAGAAATTAGCACTAAGGTCTGTTAAATTTGCATAATGACTTTTTTTAAAAAAAATCATGCTGATGTGGAACTGGTTAGAACAACACTTATGATTAGAAAGATGAGAAACTGAAATTGACCCTTTAGAGGGGAGCCCAGAAATTCCAGTCCTCCTGCAATATTGCCCCTTTTTATTCCTGCTTGCATTTGTTATGTATTTATTTATTTCATAAAATGTATCAACAGCTTGATTTGTTTTTTATTTTAAAAAAGCCTCAAAACAGTTTACAAAACAAATAAAACAATAACATTATTGGTGAAATCAGTTAAAAACAACTATTTAAAACAATTTTTTAAAAAATAAAAAGCGATTAATTAAAAGCAGATTAAAATACACATCAACATGCTGGGTAGGCTTGTCTAACCTTGAGAGCTAGAAACATGTGCCGTTAGTGCAAGGCTTCCTCAACCTCGGCCCTCCAGATGTTTTGAGACTACAATTCCCATCATCCCTGACCACTGGTCCTGCTAGCTAGGGATTATGGGAGTTGTAGGCCAAAAACATCTGGAGGGCCGAAGTTGAGGAAGCCTGCTTTAGTGCAGAGATGAGGAAATCTGTGGCTCTTCAGATGGACTCCGAATCCCATCAGCCACAGACAGCATGGTTAGTGGGCAGGGATTATGGGAATTGTAGTCCACCACAGGCTCCCTTTCTCTGATGCAGTGTTTTAATTAAAGCTAGTCTTCCTCTCGGATTCTTCATGTGCATTTGGAAGATGAGTTGCTCTGAATATATACGAAGTTGCGCGCAAAGGACTTATAAATATTCTTTTGAAATTCCAGCCGCCTTCATCCTGGAAACCCCTCGCGACTCAGGCATGCTCATTCCATAGATGGCAGTGAAATTAATGAGATGAGTCAGACCTGGAAGTCAATACGCCAAGTACGCACATTCCATCGCTCGACAACTTCTGCATAAAAGTCCCATAAGGGTCTGAAAGTGTGTAGCTGAAAAGCACAGGACAGCCTCCCAACTGCAGGAGTATAAAGCGGTTGAATTGCCTTCTTCCTCATTATGATTGTGCTGAGTGATAGGGCAATCTGAAAGTTTACTGCAGGGCGGACTCATTGCGCATAATCCCAAATGCATCTAGACCCAGGGGCTCCCAAACTTGGGCCTCCAGCTGTTTTTGGACTACAGTCCCCATCATCCGCCTCTGTGCTCCCCCAGTATGTTTCCCCTTACTGACCTCTGGAGGTACCAGTTGTCAGTCCTGTTCCTGCCAGTACAGGTTCAGGTAAAAGTAAAGGGACCCCTGACCGTTAGGTCCAGTTGCGCACGACTCTGGGGTTGTGGCGCTCATCTCGCTTTACTGGCCGATGGAGCCAACGTTTGTCTGCAGAACGTTTTTCCGGGTCATGTGGCCACCATGACTAAGCCTCTTCTGGCGAAACCAGAGCAGCACACGGAAATGCCGTTTACCTTCCCACCAGAGCAGTACCTATTTATCTACTTGCCCTTTGACGTCCTTTTGAACTGCTTGGTTGGCAGGAGCTGGGACTGAGCAACGGGAGCTCACCCCGTCACAAGGATTCGAACCGCCAACGTTCTGATCGTCAAGCCCTAGGCTCTGTGGTTTAACCCACAGCGCCACCCATGTCCCATTCAGGTAGTCCGAACCAATGCCTAAGAAACCACTCACATGCTGTAATCAATAATGTTGTGGCCAAATTAACGCCAAAAATCTTAAACAAATATTCTGTGTCCTAGTTACAGATAGGTAGCCGTGTTGGTCTGCCATAGTCAAAACAAAACAAATTCCTTCCAGTAGCACCTTAAAGACCAACTAAGTCAGTTCTTGGTATGAGCTTTCGTGTGCATGCACACTTCTTCAGATACTGGAAGGAATTTGTTTTGTTTTGACTATGGCAGACCAACACGGCTACCTATCTGTAACTGGAACTATGGAAGGCACCACATTGAGCCGCATTCTGTGTCCTGTGTGATTTATTTTGGAGGGGGTTTGGGGGTCTTCATATGCAAGTGCTTTTGAGTTATTGGGACCACTAACAGCAACCCCCCCCAAAGATCTGATATGCTCCACAACACCTCTACAAGAAAGTGTTGTCTATTCTCAGATAGATGTTGGCGGCGTAATGATGAAAAGGCCTCATTGAGTCATCTGATGCAGGCTTGCTCAATGATATATTCTTTTGGTGTGAAGTTGTCTGTATCAATTTTGTACCGGTCAAAACTTTGGTATTTGTAGATGTTAATGTACTTTAAAACTATATTTTTACAGTATGGGGATTAACAGACAACTAAAAGAGGATGTTGTGAGCACTTATGGCTAGCAAGACACTTACGGTGGAAGGATAAATGCCCACCATCCATTAAGTAATGTTCAGTCTTTAATTTTAAGCTGTCTTTGGGTGTCCAGCTGCAAGTTTCATTGTTCAGCTGCAAATAAACTGTAATGATGATGATTTATTGCTTTTTCAAACCCTACACAGTTTGTTTCTTCAGCGCATAAGCTTGCATTTGAAACCGTTTCTCATTATTTGGTTATTGCTTTTGCTAGTGCTATCCCTCTGCTGGCCCCAAGTTCGCTAGAAAAAAACCCTCTGACAATAATATTTTTGAGCAGTACCGCAGTACATTTTAAAACAACAACACACACAACCTCCTGCGCATTAGCTGGCAGGCCTCCCGGAAACTTGCTGAAAGTTAGTGTGGTGGAATCTTTTTAAAGAAAAGTTTTCTTTTCCTTTTCCGTTTGACTCTCTATTTTGCTTGTTAAATTCTCCAGGCTCGGTCTATTGCTTCAACATTGCTTAGGAAGCAAAGGAAAGCCCCTTTTTGTTAGCAAATTGAATTAAATTCGGATGACTTTTCAGCTTGCACTGACCTGCATTTGCAGCTGCTTAAAAAACGGATCGGCGGATTGAAACAAATTGGCACTTTTCGTAATTTTTATTTAGTGCCAGTTTACTAGAGAGCTTCAGTTATAGATAAACAGCCAGTGACTTCTCTTAAGACATGCATGTTTGCAGACGTGCTTGGGAATATTGGCGTGAATCAGGCAGTGCCTCATTCTCATTAACCATGGTTAAGTGTGAATAAACAAGCATACTGGTACAGTGGTAGCCCGGGTTAAGTACTTAATTCGTTCTGGAGGTCTGTTCTTAACCTGAAACTGTGCTTAACCTGAAGCACCAGTTTAGCTAATGGGGCCTCCCGCTGCCGCCACACCGCCAGAGCACGATTTCTGTTCTCATCCTGAAGCAAAGTTCTTAACCTGAGGTACTATTTCTGGGTTAGCGGAGTCTGTAACCTGAAGCGTCTGTAACCTGAAGCGTATGTAACCTGAGGTACCACTGTACAGTACACAGTTACAAAATCAAAACCACTTTGCTCCTCCTTTTCCTGCTGTCATTGCACTACCGGAAGCTAGGTTATGGTTTGGCTTAGTATTACCTGCAAAACCAGGCTCATTGTTCGTCTCCTGCAAACAAACCATGAGTGGTGAACCAAGAACAAACCTCGGTTTTGTGCCTCTGAAGGACCAGGTGCGCAGCCTGGGAGTCATTATGGACTCACAGCTGTCCATTGGGGAGCAGCTCAATTCTATGTCCAGAGCAGCTGTCTACCAGCTCCACCTAGTATGCAGGCTGAGATCCTACCTGCCCACAGACTGTCTCGTCAGAGTGGTGCATGCTCTGGTTATCTCCTGCTTGGACTACTGCAATGCGCTCTATGCACCTTTGAAGGTGACCTGGAAACTACAACTAATCCAGGATACGGCAGCCAGACTGGTGACTGGGAACAGCTGCCAAGACCACATAACACCGGTCTTGAAAGACCTACATTGGCTCCCGGTACGTTTCCAGGCACAATTCAAAGTGTTGGTGCTGACCTTTAAAGCCCTAAACAGCCTCGGCCCAGTATACCTGAAGGAATGTCTTCACCCCCATCGTTCAGCCCAGACACTGAGGTCCAGCTCTGAGGGCCTTCTGGAGGTTCCCTCACTGCAAGAAGTGAAGTTACAGGGAACCAGGCAGAGAGCCTTCTCTGTAGTGGCGCCGGCCGTGTGGAACGTCCTCCCACCAGATGTCAAAAAAATAAAGAACTGACTTTTAGAAGACATCTGAAGGCAGCCCTGTTTAGGGAAGCTTTTAATATTTGATGTTTTATTGTGTTTTTAATATGGCTGAGATGGGAGGAGTATAAATAAATTATTATTATTATTATTATTATTATTATTATTATTATTTACAGTTAATAGTTTGTTCAGAGTGAAACAGGCCAAACCATGGCTTAGCTCCTGGTGGCAGCAGCAGGAGAAACAGGGAAGTGAATAGGCCATTATTTTCTAACTGCGTACCACCGTACAGTGGTACCTCGGGTTACATACGCTTCAGGTTACAGACTCCGCTAACCCAGAAATATTACCTCAGGTTAAGAACTTTGCTTCAGCATGAGAACAGAAATCGTGCTCCGGCGGCGCAGCAGGAGCAGAAGGCCCCATTAGCTAAAGTGGTGCTTCAGGTTAAGAACAGTTTCAGGTTATGAACAGACCTCCAGAACGAATTAAGTACCGTACTTAACCCCCGAGGTACCACTGTACAGAGAAGATCGCATGCCGCAAGATATTGTGTGTGCCAATGCTGGGTTCTCAGGCAGGGTCAGATTGAGACTAGATATTGCGGTGTGGAGAGGGAACTAAGATATTGCAGCCAAGGGGGGGGGTGGGGGTGAGCAGAGTCTGCTGTGACCCAGATTCCGGGTAGGCCAATGAGTTGCACGAAGAACAGGGGTTTCCTCGGAGCCTACAGCCACATCACAGCCCAGAGTCCAGTTCTCCTGCTCAGGAAGGCTTAGCGCAGCACCTTGGAGCTACAAGGGAGCTGTTGCTTCAGCTGTGAATCAGCTCGGACTGAAACTGCTTCACCCCGTCCTGGCAAAAGACAGGCATGCGCTTGCCGGTGTTCCCTCTCTCCTCCTGAGTTGCCTCACATTGCAGCTGGCGGCTGCAGCCTGTGCCTGGCTTGCCCGGTGGTGATGGGAAAGAAGTTTCAAGAGCAGATTTAGTATACTAATAGCAAACTGATTTGTCAGGTGGATCCTTACATAGCTAAAACAGCACCACCCACATGCAAGAAGTTGGTGTCAATAGGCTTGGGGAAACCCCAAGATTTTCAGAAGTCGGGAAAAATTTAATTGGAGAGGAAGAGACGCAAGGAGGATTGAAAATGCTCAGTGTCAGATGGTATTTAACACCAGTGAAGTTAGCAAAAATGTATCATACTCATGATAATAAATGCTGGAAATGTAAAGAAAAATAAGGAACCTTTTACCACATGTGGTGGACGTGCCCCAAGGTAAAAGACTTCTGGGAAAGGATTTGTAATGAATTGAAAAAAGTGTTGAAAAACACATTTATTAAAAAAAACAAAAGCCTATTTATTTGGTATAGTGTGGGGTGAAATCCCCAAAAAGGATGCTACTTTTTTTCTGTATGCCACAATGGCTGTGAGAGTATTGCTAGCGAAGAACTAGAAGAAACAAGATTTATCAACTATCGAAGAATGGCAGATAAAGATGATGGACTATATGGAACTTGCCGAACTGACCGGGAGACTCCGAGACCAGAGAGAAGAGAAGGTGGAAGAAGATTGGAAGAAGTTTAAGGAATATTTGAAAAAAAATATGTTAATATTTAAATCTTAGAATAGCTTTGGAAGTGGTTAGAAGTAGAAGTAGAAGATAGTGTATTTTATAAGTGATAAAATGTGAAGTTTTTTATGATCAAAGTCAGTGTGGAGAAAAGAAAAAGATGGTTGGAAATTATGATATATGTAAACTGCTAAAGATGAAGTAAAATGAAAATCAGAGAGGTGGGACTTGGGGAAGCCCACTTAACAATGCTTAGGAAAATAAGGATGTGACAAGAATTTGTTTGTATTGTTTGTCTTTTCTGTTTGTGTTTTTTATTTGTGTTATAAAATGAATACAAAAATTTTTGAAAAAAAGAAAAAAGGAAATGCTCAGGGACCGCCAAATGCTGAGGATCTGGAGAGGGGAGGAAAACCCAGGGAGGGAGAACAGAATGGAGTGTTCTAGAAGAAGGCAAAGCTGCTTGTTTGGGACCCTGAACAGAAGCGCTCCATCCTGCAACATTTTCTTGAAGTCCGCATTTGTATCTTTCCCATAGATGCACAGTTTGAATCTCCCGTAGATTGTTTCCAAATTCCATTTCCGTCATCGTTTTGGGGGATTTTTTCATGTGGTGTTATCAGGAACAGGACTGAACTTAAAAAGTCTTTTGTCTCCAGTCTTGATGAATTCTGTCACCCTTTCGGTCAGGGTTTTGAAGCCGTATACGTCATTCTGCCTCTTGCTTAAAGTTACAGAATGTGTGGCGGCATAGCTGAGTTTCGGTTCCCAAACAGAGCCATGTGGTTTCTCAGATAGGAAGTAGCAGCGAGCGAAAGGAACAACATGTTTAGCTTCAGATGTCCATTTCAGATTATTGGCTTGATGCATCTATCTCTTCTTCCTGCCCAAATATCTCAAAATAGGTTTGAATAAATATCCTTGTACTTGCTTTAGAGTCTGAAGATGTCTCGGGTGTTTACAACATTATTTTTAGATTGCACCTTGAAGTGATTTCTGTGTTGTCTGTGGTTGTCATGCCTATTTGTGAACAGTTTACAGTTTTCATTATGAGGTCTAAGAAGAAAATGCAGAGAAGGAGGGTTCAGGGTGAGTTTACTATCTTACTGGGTTTGGTTATCTGCAAGTCGATACCGGGGGGTTTTATGTTACAGGAACATCCTTTCTAGGTAGAAATTTGCAGGTGTTTTGTTGGTGTTGCAATGTTTGTGTTCTGCCACTAGGTGCCGCTAAAGTGTTGGTTGCTTTAACATTGACCTCAGCACGCAGAAGCAGCACTTGTCTGGCACCTAGTGAAATTAGGGTTGCCGTACAGTCATACCTCGTGTTACAGACGCTTCGGGTTGCGCGATTTTGGGTTGCGCACCGCACCGAACCTGGAAGTACTGGAACAGGTTACTTTCGGGTTTCGGCGCTTGCGAATGCGCAGAAGCGCCAAATCACAACCTGCGTGTGTGCAGATGCGGCGCTGCAGGTTGCAAACATCCTTCTCGCATGGATCACGTTCGCAACCCGAGCATCCGCTGTATTTTGAAGAGCAAAAAGAGGACACATTTGCTGACTTCTGCTTCTAACTATGGATCGCTATGGCGACTCTCATTTTACATACCTAATGAAAACGAGGATGTGTCCTGGAAAAGGAGGACATATGGCAACCCTAGAAATAGTTCAACTGATTCCTGGAAACAGCTGCTCCTTCAGTGATTTAAGGCAGGACACACTACCGTGGCCCAATTCAGACAAGGAAGTATTACAACGGTTGGGCGTGACATTTGACCTGACAAACCATGGTTTGCCTGCTCAGCAACTGAGAATGGGAAACCGTGGTTTGTAGTGACTTTGCAATAACCATGGTTTGGTGCTGTGTCTGAATTAACAGACTGTAGTGACATATGTTGTTCTGCCTCCAAAGGGGTGACAGGAAGACACAGCATGTGGGGAGGACGGAGGCAAAATGCTGTGGCTTTCAGTCACATAAAGGTCGTGATGAGATGCTTTTTTGGCACAGGCGATGCGACCACGTTTGACTCTGCCATGTCCGTCTACAAGGTTCACTGTCTAATAATCTTCATTCTTCCTGTTGCAGGAGCAGCCCTTGGACCTGAAGGCCTGTACGGCTTAAGTGCCCTCGACTCGTGTGATACAGACCTGATGAAGATATGACCATGGGTAAGGCGCCCTTACTTTTTCCAACCTTGGTTTCCTGCTAGTGGCAGAGCACAATGGCGGACATTTTAAGTTCTGCCAACACTTCTGTGTGGTACATGGGCCATCAATCAAGCGGGAGAACCAACAGGCAGAGTTTGCATTTGCTGTTAGATGCACATGACTTTAATCACAATAGATGTCAGCCCCAGATTGTGACACTTTACAAGACTGTGGGTTCCATGGTGGACAACAATTAAGGATTTATTACGTTTTCTGAATGTATTGGGAAATCTATATAGAAAGGTTTATTGTTTTGTGTACATTCAATTGCAAGATAAAACATATGCGAAGGGATTTGACAGGAAGTCAAAATTGAAGAAAAGATTTTGTAAGATAAAAGGGGGAAAATATTTATTTTCATTACTTTTTTGTGTTTGTGCGGGTGTGTGCTTTGGGTGGAATGTTTGGGAGGAAATAAGACGGTAAATAACAAATAACAAACAAAATATTGATGTATGTAATTTTTATTTCTCAGTTATATTTTGTGGTAGTATGGTTGTAATGTTTTTTGTAACATAAAAGCATTCAATAAAAATTATTTAAAAATAAAAATAAAAGATGGTGGGTTCCATCAGGCAACAACCTTAGGGCCTGCAGAGAACCCCGACTTTCTTAGTTGAGGGGTAACTTGCTTTTTTGAGGCACGGGGTGTGTGGCGTGTTACCTGCTTTTTTGTCCATGTTTTATCCATTTTGTGCATTTGCATGTGCTGGTAGAGTCATAGAATGGTAGAGTTAGAAGGGACCACAAGGGTCATCTAGTCCAGCCCCCTGCAACCCAGGAATCCTTTGCCAGTTCGGGGCTCGAACCCATTACCATGAGATTAAGAGGCTCATGCTCTACCGACTGAACTTTTGATGGTTTGCCTGGCTTGTGGGGAGTGGAGTTGTGAACTTTGCCATCTTTCATTCTAGGAAATTGGTATTTTATTTAACAGGATTTCGATACCATGTCATTAAAAAAAAACCACCCTTCTTAGTAGCATTATGCTATGACAAGTAGCCATTTTCAGTTTCAAACGTTAGCTTCTCTAGATGAGTTCCTTCAGAGTCTGTGCTGGTGTCACCTTTTCTGCGCTGAATGTCTCACCTGGCTGTCTCACCTTACTGTTTCTCACCTGGCTGTTGTTTTGAAGCTGAACACGGGCAGCGTTGCAAGCCTCCGTTGTCAGCATTCCTCCTATGTATAACCAACAATTAAAAGGGGCAGGAACCCTGGGCATTCGTTTACCATGTATAGGAGCAAATCAACAAAGACCTAAATCCTAAATATTAATTAAAGTTGAATTAATTTTACTCCCACAGTCTTTTATTATTATTTTTGCATGCTATTCCAGAGTGATAACATACAGATGTTTTGAGCAGAATGCTGATGTTTACTTTTGACCGCTAGGTGGGTGGCTCTTTAAATAGCAGCAGCACTACTAATTATCCAGGTTAACAGACTCTGTTTCCATATTCAAGATAATAAACTAATCAAACAAGAAAAAAAAAAAATCCACCATCTAGCTGGATTTCCCATAGAATCATAGAATCATAGAATCATAGAGTTGGAAGAGACCACAAGGGCCATCGAGTCCAACCCCCTGCCAAGCAGGAAACACCATCAGAGTACTCCTGACATATGGTTGTCAAGCCTCTGCTTAAAGACCTCCAATGAAGGAGACTCCACCACACTCCTTGGCAGCAAATTCCACTGTCGAACAGCTCTTGTCGAACAGCTCTCCATGGCTTACTCCAACCAAGATTATAAACTTAAATCGGGATGGGATGATCAGTTTCATCTGTATATAACAGGGGTCCCCAACCTGCGGCCCACGGAGGCCTTTTAACTGGCCCACAAGCCACCCCTGAACCGAGCTGCTTGTTCGGCGAGTTCCCACGCACTGCGCTAAAACAGCGCGGCGCAGGGACTCTCTTCCGTGGCTCCAGAAATTGCTTCTGCACATACTCAGACCCTGGAAATCACATCTGCGCATATCCGCGGTACCCGAAATCACTTCTGCACATGCCCAGACACTTCTGCGCAGGCGCGATTTACAGCGTCTGGGCATGCGCAGAAGTGATTTCTGGTGTTGCGTTGCGCTGCGCCGGCCCAGCCCACAGAGGATCTCTGTGGGAGTAATCCGGTCTATGTCCGGTAAGCCTTGCTGGCTTGCCTGGTAACCCTGGTATATAATGTCCCATCCAATTCAGCATCCTGTTGACCATATATACCCATGAGATTCCTATGATAACGCCAAGGTTGCAGGTTTGATCCCCGTATGGGACAGCTGCATATTCCTGCATTGCAGGGGGTTGGACCAGATGGGTCCCTTCCGACTCTACAATTCTGTAATTCAATGACTGGGATGATCGACGGGCGGCTGGCTCTCAGCTGTGGGTCCGCTTGTTCACAAAGGGCGGTTGTTGTTGTTTAGTCGTGTCCGACTCTTTGTGACCCCATGGACCAGAGCACGCCAGGCACTCCTGTCTTCTACTGCCTCCCGCAGTTTGGTCAAACTCATGCTGGTAGCTTCGAGAACACTGTCCAACAATCTCGTCCTCTGTCGCCCCTTCTCCTTGTGCCCTCCATCTTTCCCAACATCAGGGTCTTTTCCAGGGAGTCTTCTCTTCTCATGAGGTGGCCAAAGTATTGGAGCTTCAGCTTCACGATCTGTCCTTCCAGGGAGCACTCAGGGCTGATTTCCTTCAGAATGGAGAGGTTTGATCTTCTTGCAGTCCATGGGACTCTCAAGTGTCTCCTCCAGCACCATAAAAGCTCCATGGACAAAGACAACAGGCACAAAGGGCAGGCCCACCACCAAATGCAGAAGTTAGTCGGTGGGCTGGATCCCTGACACTGCTGAGATTCCTCCTCTCCCGAACGAAGGAGGAAGGTGGAATGGGGTGTGTTTGCAGGGGATCAACCTTGTGCAATTTGGCTCCAAAGGCGATTCACACGCCACGCCGAAGGCACAAAGTGTTGACGCAGCTGCTTTCCCGCTGCTCCCTGCCCCCCCCCCCCCGTACGAGAAATCAGAAACTTCAGCCAGGAGTGAGTGGGATGCAAGGAACGCGGGCCACTCCGGCCTTTCCTCAGGCCTGCTCTGTTTTGGACCGTAGGGCAGTTGCCGTGGCAACGGATTGCAAACCCCTCTGGTTATGGTTTTATTGCAGCAATAAGTGATAGGGGAAGCTAGCCTGGGGAACAGGGGAGGGAAATCCCTGTTTTAGAACTCAAATATCCTTTTAGCCGTATCGGAGAACACAACGCTTGTAAGGTCCAGGAAAAACAGCTGCCCAAGTATTTCATTACGAGAGAGAGAGAGAGAGAGAGAGAGAGAGAGAGAGAGAAACAGCTGCCCAAGTATTTCATTACGAGAGAGAGAGAGAGAGAGAGAGAGAGAGAGAGAGAGAAGGGATTTCTGGGTTGGTTGGTTTTTTATCTGCACAGTGTGTGGGCCCAGTTACGATATTCTTCGTTTTAAAGGCCCACTTGTGCTGTTTTCTACCATTATAGTTATCATTATTACTAGTGACATGTGCTTGTCATTGTGATGGGCAAGGGCAGCAGATGGCAGTCCCTATGTTGTAGTGCAAGGCTGGGAAATCTCAGGCCCATAAGCTGAATGTGGCCCTCCGAGCCTCTCTGCTTGGCCCTCCATGTGTTCATGCACCTGCTCAAGAAAAAGATGTCTCTCCACACGTACACATCCCAAAATGGCGCCTCTCTGTATGGGAGTGTATTGTATTTTTAAAATGGGGTATCAGAGTTTTAAGGGGGCTAACCTGGTTGGGATAGCTGGGATTGCAGGCTTGTTGGGTTTTGAATGTCTTGTGTAGATTTCATTGTTCTGTGTGGGACAATGACAATGAAAAATATCGTATTGTATCTCTCTGCTCCCTAGGGGAATGTGTAAAATGTATACCACATGCTAGGTAAAGGTAAGGGTACCCCTGGACTTAATGGTCAGGGGTCCTTTACCTTTTTAGGTCAGGCTATGAGATGGAACAAGGAAAAGTGAGGAAGAGAAGGTCAGTTGGGTATGGAAGATGCACACTCCTGTATTTATTTACCAGAGCAATTCATTTTGTGAGTACTTTAGGGCTTATGGCCAATACTTCTCATACTCAAGAGCAAAAGGTAAAGGACCCTTGACAGTTAAGTCCAGTCGCGAACGACTCTGGGGTTGCGGCTTTACAGGCTGAGGGAGCCGGCGTTTGTCCGCTTCCGCAGACAGTTTTTCCAGGCCATGTGGCCAGCATGACTAAGCCGCTTCTGGCGAAGCCAGAGCAGTGCACGGAAACGGCGTTTACCTTCCTGCCAGAGCGGTACCTATTTATCTACTTGCATTTTGGCGTGCTTTCGAACTGCTAGGTTGGTAGGAGCTGGGAGAGAGCAACGGGAGCTCACCCTGTTGCAGGGATTCGAACCGCCGACCTTCCGATCAGCAAGTCCAAGCGGCGCAGTGGTTTAAACCACAGTGCCACCTGCGTCCCACCCTACCACATGCTAGGCCAATGCTAAACATTTAAAGCACCCCCCCTCCAGATAAACCTGGGAACTGTAGTTTGTTAAGGATACCATGAATTGTAGTCCTGTGAGGGGGGAACTACAGTTCCACATTTTTTTTTTGCAGGCAACAGGGAATGTGTACATATGGTGTATATGTCCTTTGTTGTGTCGAACACTACCACACATCTGCACAGAGAGGGGATGCAGCTACACAGCTAAAAATTAACCATTTTAATTTTTTGTGACGTGCATTATACAAATGTGACACTAGATGGCTACAGTGAGCTATGCAGAATTCAAAGTATTTTTCCAAACTTTTTTTTTTAAAAAAGGATTTCCACAGCGTTTTTTAATATGTGCATAGATTCCACCAAGGAAGCTGAGACTTGAAGCCACCTGGCTGCCTGTTTGCTGTTGCAGTAAAAGATGAAGGCAGCATTTGTACAAACAGGCTGTGTTAGCAGTCATTGTTTGCTCTTAGCAGCCACAAAGAGCCAAGACGACTGCAGTTTCTTATCTTAATCTTAGGTTTTAATCCGTGACCGCAGAATGCTGAGGCTTTTGTTCAGTGATCACTGACTGCAGGGGTCTCCCATCCTCACATAAGCCACATTTGAGCCTAAGTCCTTGGGGAAGAACCACCAAACTCACAGGTGGTCCTGTTGTGTTTTCAAGTTTTAAAATAGATAGGGGACCACAACTCCCTAGTGGTCTTTTCGGATCGATATTCTGAAAATATAGCGTTCTGCAAACCCTTTCCTCTTTTCGCCCCCAACCATCTGCCCCCTAAATCTTTCAAAACGGGGCGTTTCTGTTTCTTTTCCCATTGTTGATGGAAGCAGATCCTTGGAACCTACGGCAAATTTTCTCCCAACTAATAGCCTGCTAGCAAAGCCAACAATAACAGGCCTGTCTAGACCTTCCAAATGTTGCTAAGTTGTTCCTTCGTCTCTCCCATATTCCCCCCTCATTTGACAGCTAAGCTGTTTGGGTGGTCTGATGCTGACCCTGTTTTCTCGCGGCTGTTTTCTCATCCGGCTCTCAAACTGCAAAGACATACTAGGAACGCAGATTCTCCTCTTAGCGATTCCCCACGCACACAGACACACGTACGCACAAGGAGGAGCAGAGCCTGGGAAATCTAGACAGGATCTCAGCCTACCAGAGCCGTCACAACTAGGTTAGGGGGAGGCAGGCGCTGGTATTCTGCCAGGTGGCTGAATCAGCGGCAGATTTGTGGCAAAGGTTTGAGGGCTTGCGGTTTGGCATCTCAGGCCGGGCGGGAAAGCCCCACGTCCAAGTGATAAGAAGGCAACCTCGGATCGTGATTTCAAGCTGAAATTGGCAGAGTTCATTTTTACAGTTGTGATTTGAATGAAAGGAGAGTGGTGGAAGAAGGCTATATTCTTTAAAACCCCAGCTCCTCACAGTGCAGGTTCCGGGCCCCAGCTTTACCTGTTGGCTATCTGCCTCCTTAATGCTGCTAGATGATGGGAGTTGTAGTTTAGTGACATCTGGAGGGCCAGAGGTTTTCCAGCCCTGCACTGGAGAGCAAGTCCCATTAAGCTCAATAATATTTACAGTGTTACCTCTGGTTGCAAACAGGATCCGTTCCGGAGGCCCATTCGCAACATGAAAAGAGCACAACCTGCAGTGGCGCGTCTGCGCATGCGCGGGTTGCAAGTTGGCGCTTGTGCGCATGTGTGAAGCACGATTTAGCGCTTCTGTGTATGTGCGAGCGGCGAAACCCAGAATTAACCCTTTCTGGTACTTCTGGTTCACCGCAGGACGTAACCTGAAAGAACGTAACATGAGGTATGACTGCATATCTCCGGAGATGCGCGCAGGGTTGCGCTGTAAGTAAACAATCCTGAGTCAGCCAGTGGAGCAGACTTGGAAGCAGGGCTAATAGCACTTATTGTGCCTGTCGTTTACTGTTCCCCCTCTCTCACATTAAATATTACGCTAGCAACATGGTTGTGAGGTGTAAAAAGCATTTTGGGTGTGTGTGTGTTTTATTTGAACAAAAAGATTTGATGGTTCATGTTTGCGGTAACAGGACTACGTAGACTCATAGAATTGTAGGTGGATGGGACCCCGAGGGTCATCTAATCCAACCCGCTGTGATTCAGGAATCTCACCTAAAGCACACACGATAGATGGCCACCCAACCTCTGCTTTAAAAACTCTACCACCTCCCGAGGGAGTCCGTTCCACTGTCGAGACAGTGTGTGTTTTCTTAAACTCGGCTTTTTGCAAATCCTCTCATTTCCTCTTTCAGGCCGAGAGGCAAAAGATAGCATTTGAAAGCTAAGCAATGGGAGGGAAAGCCAAACGGGTTCTCAAGAACTGCTTGAAAAGGGAAGTTGAGGTGATGTGGAAGTCGGCGAGGGGAAGGCGCCACTGAGCTGGGGGTGCCGGGGGGGCGGGGAGTGAAGGTGGTTGGACGATTCCTATGGGTGGGGCAGGGGCCGTGCTTGTTATTTTGCACTCATCTCAAAAATCCCACCCAAAGGTCGTTCAGGGCAGAACGGTGCATTTTGGGGGGTTTCCCTTGAAATGTTAATGCAGAGTCATCAGGGAGTGGCAGGCAGGAGTGGGCGCCTAAGACTTCCTCCTGCCCTCATATTCTCCCCTGCAAAGGCACCAAGGAACTAGGTTTTCTTCAATTCTCTCCCTTTGCCATTTGTCTCTGAAAATGCAAGCTGAGGGGCATTGGAGGTGCGTGTGAGGAAATAACTGGGGAGTAGAGAAGAGATGGGGACATGGGTGGCGCTGTGGGTTAAACCACAAAACCTAGGACTTGCCGATCAGATGTCGGCGGTTCGAATCCCCGCGACGGGGTGAGCTCCTGTTGCTCAATCCCTGCTCCTGCCAACCTAGCAGTTCGAAAGCATGTCAAAGTGCAAGTAGATAAATAGGTACCACTCCTGCGGGAAGGTAAATGGCGTTTCTGTGTGCTGCTCTGGTTTGCCAGAAGCAGCTTAGTCATGCTGGCCACATGACCCGGAAGCTGTACGCCGGCTCTCTCGGCCAATAAAGCAAGATGGGTGCTGCAACCCCAGAGTCGGTCACAACTAGACCTAATGGTCAGGAGTCACTTTACCTTTAGAGAAGAGGTGGAGCACCCTCCCTCCTGTTGATTCACCCCCTTGAGTGTCCCCCATCCAGCTTACACCAGGGGTCAGCAGACTTACCGCTCCTCGGGCCCGTGTTTCCAGCGCCGATCGCACGGCGGGCCAGAGGGTGAGGGAGAGCGTGCCCATATGTGTGTGCCCATGCTATTTCCAGTCGGAGGAGCACTGGAAATAGCTTGTGCGCATGTGCACGGGCCTCCTCCAACCCGGATGTACACCAGAAATAATGCTTGCACATGCGCAAATAACACTTGCGCATGCGCACAAGCTATTTCCACTGCTCCTCTGACCCGGAAGTGGGCAGCCATGCAGCGCAGTGCCGGTGAGAGCGGGCAGAGGCAGTGGGTGGTGGTGGGCGCCGCAGGCCAGATAAACGAGTCCCTCGGGCCTTATCCGGTCCTCAGACCTTAGTTTGGGGACCCCTGGCTTACACTAACATTATCCCAGTAAACACCTTTATAGGACCACGTGTTCCCATGTCCTTGCATGCTAAACTGCCAGGGAGCATGTTTTAAGTGCTGGTTCTTAGAGAGGCGCCAAACATGCACCTGGGCCGTACTGTTTCGCACCGCGAGCGGAGAGAGGGCTCACATCACTGATACACTTCTCTGTGGAGAGATGCTTGTGTTGCCGTCCTCAGAGAAGACACAGAGAGAGCACTTGCCACTGGCAAGCAGGCTTCTGGGGACATTGCCAGCCGTTCCCCACACATTTTCCGCCTTAACTCTTCAGCCATTACAACGAGGAATGTGCCAATGTTTTCAAATGCATCACATACCGATGTCCTTGGTGAGCAGAAGGCAGACAGTCCTGTCTTAGTGCTGGCGCTGTGACTTGAGTTACGTTGCCTTCTGGCTTTTGTCCGTGTTGCTGCCCTGAATTCCTTGCCACGGCTGTCAATTTCAGCACCTGGCACACAGCTCCCTCACCTTCCCCTGCCCCGAACTTAGCGAGGGGTCTTGTGCCAGCTGCTGCATCAGCAATGGTGCAGGTGCCAGGTGTAGATATCTAATGCTTATTTCCCCTAAATTGATGTTAGAGTTTTGAATTTTTATACTGTTTTTATACTGTATTTTATGTTGCTTTTATAATTAAGTGTTTTAAATTTGATGTTAGCCGCCCTGAGCCCGGTTTTAAACTGGGAAAGGTGGGGTAGAAATAAAAATTATTATTATTATTATTATTATTATTATTATTAATTACCAAGACCCCACACCCCAGAAGGAGGCACCCCACAAGCCCTCAGAGCTCACTGCCCTGCTCTCCTCCTCCTTTTTGCCACTGTTCCACTATTCTCTCTGAGTGGTCAGGAAATTGCAAGAAAGATGAGAGAGAGGAGTGGAGAGGAACCTCCAACTTGTGGGCCTGATTAGCCCCACTGGTCCTCCCCATTTGGCCTGCGAGGCTGCTTCCGTCCTGCCCCGCCAACCCAATTTGCTACATCTGATGACATCAGTTACGACTTCATGGGTGGAACAGGCAAAGGCGAGGCTGAAAAGCTGTGGGAGCACCAACGTGTGATGGCCTGGGACTTGGGCTCGGACTCGGAACCAGAGGAGTCTCAGTTCGCACTGCATCCTTTGCCACAGGCGGCATCTGGACCAAGTCTGAGGCCTAATCCTGAAGAGTCCCAGTCTGCACAGGTTCCCCTGCAACAAACACCAGCTGGGCCGAGTCAGGGGCCTGAGCCTGCCCTGGCTCCAGATGTGGGGATGACCTCGTTGCCTTCAGCTGGTCCATCACTTACAGCTGCTCCACTACCAGTTAGGTCAGGAGAGGTTGAGGCGGCCCCTGGGTCTAGTAACCCACCGACGTCTTCCGAGCTGCAGAGACTAAGGTCTGAGAGAAGGAGAGACCTGAGTACTCGCAGGAGGAGTGCTCGCCTTCGGGCAAGACAGGGAGGTGAATCACCGGAGGATCAGGACCGGCCGTTACCCCGACAAAGAAAAAAGGCTGTCGGACCCCGCCCCAGGTTGCGGGAGCAACATTGCTGCTTGCTGGAACCTGCCTGTTACCCTGTGCCGGACCTAGCCTGGTTTCCTGCCTTGGCCCTGTTGGACTGACTCCTCATGGAATCCTTGGATTTGGGACTGGACCCGGACCGCATTGCTCGGGTTACCCCCGGGCCCAGCATATAATGATTGTTTGTGGAAACTCTGGAGATCAGCAGATCGATGTTCCACTTGCCTTGCGCCCTGACCACAGACTCATAGAATCTTAGAGGTGGAAGAGACCCCAAGGGTCCTTTAATCCAACCCTCTGCAATGCAGGAATCTCAACTAAAGCATCCATGATAGATGGCCACCCAACTTCTGCTGAAAAACCTCCAAGGAAGGAGAGTTCACAGCCTCCTAATGGAGATTGCGAAGGACGGTTCACAGCCAGTCATCCAAATGAATGGACTGCAGCGACAGAAGAAAACTAAATCAAATCTAACCTAGGACCAGCACTGTCCAGGAAGATGGTTCCATAATTCGGCACTTCTAATAGTAGGGACACAGGTGGCGCTGTGGGTTAAACTAGAGAGCCTAGAACTTGCTGATCAGAAGGTCGGCGGTTCAGATCCCCGCGACGGGGTGAGTTCCCGTTGCTCAGTCCCTGCTCCTGCCAACCTAGCAGTTTGAAAGCACGTGAAAGTGCAAGTAGATAAGTAGGTACCACTCCGGCTGGAAGGTAAACAGTGTTTCTGTGCGCTGCTCTGGTTCGCCATAAGCGGCTTAGTCATGCTGGCCACATGACCCGGAAGCTGTATGCCGGCTCCCTCGGCCAATAAAGCAAGATGAGCGCCACAACCCCAAAGTCGGCCACGACCGGACCTAATGGTCAGGGGTCCCTTTACCTTTACCTAATAGCGGAGTGCCCTTTTTCTGATGTGGGACAATTGATCCCCATTCCCTGCTCTTGTGTCATTCTACATGCCTTCAAGTTGGCGGTTCTTTTTGCTCACCTGACATGTTTCAGGGTTCCCGGTCATATGCTACCTTTTTGCTGGTCAGTGAGGAACTTGTGTCCCTTATAAAGCACTTACTACAAAAGGCTTCCTGAGTAAAGAGCTGTTGGGGCAGAGGAGAGAGAGTTTGGATTTGATATCCCACTTTATCACTACCCGAAGGAGTCTCAAAGCGGCTAACATTCTCCTTTCCCTTCCTCCCCCACAACAAACACTCTGTGAGGTGAGTGGGGCTGAGAGACTTCAGAGAAGTGTGACTAGCCCAAGGTCACCCAGCAGCTGCATGTGGAGGAGCGGAGACTCGAACCCGGTTCACCAGATTGCAAGACTACCGCTCTTAACCACTACACCACACTGGCTCTCAGAGACTTGGAGAACAGCGCAGCAGGTCCTGTTTGTTCTCAGAGGCGATTATTGGAAGGTTTGTTCCTTTCAAACCTGATCCTGATTCCACTTTTACAAGTATGGATGGGTGGTTCTGTCGATTTCGGTTCTTTCAGTTTCTAATTTTTCAAGTCTTCAATTCAGTTCTTTGCATTTCTGCAACAATTCGTGGGTTGTTTATTTATTTTAATCCTCAGGAAAATTTCCCAGCATTTTAGAGCACATTTCTCCTGACGCGCAAATGTTTGTATGCAATTTTGCCGAATGCATACATTTTTGCTAAGCGTATAGTGCATTTTGTGTGTGTTATTTTCACTAACGCCTGCATTTTTGGGCACACTTTTTCTACACATTACTTGGCTGGAAAACCGCACCGCAAAATTCAGAGAACGGCAGATTTTGAAGTATGGATTTCAGTCCACAGATCATTGCAGAAAGTTCAGATTTGATAGGTTTGCTTTTAAATGCAAACGGAGTCAAATTTCTCCCCCTTCCACCCCTTACTGTTTGGGCCTTGATTGACCTGGTTGCTGAATAGCACACCTGCCCCTTCAGGGAAGCCTTTTGCTTTTGTGGGTGGGAGGTGGACCCCAAGAGCCGGGATTAATCAATTTCTGCCCAAAATCCTTTGTAAACCTGACTGAGCGAGCAGCAGTTTTGCAAGCCGTGATGCCAACTCTTCTGATCTGTCTTCTCCAATGAATTCTGATTATTATTATTTTGGGAGGACTTGGAGGTTGAGCATCGCTCCACCGATGCTTTAACAAACAAGTTTTCTTATTGTTTAAGCCACACACACACAGGGCTGTCTGAAGGAGCATCCTGCCATCTATTTTTGTTTACAGAACTCAGGAGAAAGGGGTTTCCTGAAGTACAAATGTTTTTGGAAATCAAGCAGAGGGGGAAGTGACTCTTCCGCGAATCAGTGTGGTCTTCCCTTGTTAGTTCGTCCTTCTGGACTGCTGCTGAGGGAGAAAAACACAGGGCTGTACATTTTCCAGTCACTGAAGGCAGGTGTTGTCTTTAAGCCACCTGACAACAGTAGAGCCAGCAGGACAAGGCCTGGAGCAAGATTTGAATGGTTTTGGGTGAAACGGTGGTAGCTTAGTAGAACACATAGCCCATAGCTGCACACATAAAGCCCCTGGCATATCTGGTTAAAACCAAAATCGTGTAGAAGGGTGAGGAAAGATCTCCCACTGCCTTTGAGAAGAGACAAGGTAGCTCAGTGACCTGACCTGTTGGCCATCTGTCATGGATGCTTTAGATGAGATTCCTGCATTGAAAGGGGTGAGACTAAATGGCCGTTGGAGGTCTCATCCTACTTGACGGTTCTATGATTCTGTGTCCTGGTATAAGGCTACTCTTGATATCCTCACAAGTTCTTGTGCTTTCTAGGTTTTTATCTCTATGGATATTGCACGTGTGAGGGGCAGGCAGGCAGAGACCTGTTTTGCGCATTTGGAGAAGCCATAAACCAAGAGCTTATTATGCGCAAGCGAATTGCTGCCACTTTGCTCCAACACATGCCTCCTGGCTCACACTGGAGAGAAGCAGTCGTCTGCAATCATCACCTGAGGCCCTTCTTCATGTGCCCCGTCCACAAGAGGTTTGGAGGGTGGCAATACGAGAACAGGGCCTTTTTTGTGGTGGCTCCCCATTTGTGGAATGCTCTCCCCAGGGAGGCTCGCCTGACGCCTTCATTAGGCGTCGGGTGAAAATGTTTCTTTGTAACTGGGCCTTGGACTGATTGACCATTCTGTGGCCTTTCCAATGTGTTTGTGGGAGAGGTGTGTGTGTGATTGGTTTGTTTTTGTCTTATGTATTTTATGTTCTCCCAACAACTGTTTTTATTGATACTTATAAAAAGATATACATACAAAAGTTCATACCCAATTCAAAGTATCTTTTTTATAATATGCCAGACTAAAAATCATAATCTAAAAAGGAACAGGGGCAAAAAGAAAAAAAAAAGAGGAGTGAAGGGGGAATAGGGAGAGAAAAAGAGAAAGGAAAGAAAATGGGAAATATATATCAGCTAAATATAGTATTCGCTCATTAGCATCCAGCTATTCTGTTTTCTATAAGCCAATGTTTTTTCAGGCTTCAAATCCAAATGTTACGAGTTCATTTTCTCTTACGCACAAAAAGTCCATAAGAATTTTCTAGTCTTTAATAAATGTCAATAATATTTTTTCTCTAATTAAACCCGTTAATTTTGCCATCTCAGATTTCTCAGATTTCTCAGATTTCTCAGTCTGCCACACTGGCACTTATGACTGATTTTTTTAAAAAAATGTACTCAAGAGTTACTGTCTGAAAATACAAACAAATTTGCAACTATATAAATTGTGTGAAGTGTTCTCATTTAAACTCACTTATCTCTCTGCGCATACTTGATTCTCGTTGTAGACTTCCTTTCTGCTCTGCTAATAATAAAAGATTCTTGCCGTAGCTTATTTTACACATGTCGGAATCTCGGGTCACGCGTTCTTGAATTAGCCTCTGCCCTGGTCTTCTAACCCAATTGCTGATATTGAGAAAAATCCGCATATTATTATCATTATTTTTAAGTGCTGTGGTATGGGCCTTGGAGAGGTCCAGAAGGAGAAAGCTTCAGGTTTCACAAGACTAAATCTATTTCCTTTCTTCTGCAGACGAAGAGGAGGCACTCAACTCTATTATGAAAGATCTCGCAGCCTTGGGCAAATGCGGAGGCCTCTTGGATACCAACCGGAACAAAAACCACGTCTATTCCAACAAACAGGTGAGTTGAGTTGCAGGGAACACCTTCGTACAGGGCTCAAACGTTGTGCTTTCTCAAACACCAGATTCTGGTCCATTAGGATGAATGGGGTACTTCCCCACCATCCTTCATCTGACCCTCAGCTAGCCATCGCCTGCCTGCCTGCCTTTCTGCTTGCAACTAGCAGTATTCAATGATGTTTTACTCTAGAGTAGACCCATTGAAACTAATGAAAGGCCTGTAGGCTCCCTCCTTCATTTTAGTCTTGGTAAAACTCAGCATGGAGGAAGATCCCAGTGGTGAGACCAGAGTTAGTTGTCGTTGTTTTTTAAAAAATAAATAAATTTATTTATTTGGTTTTTCAGATTAAAATTTCACAATCACTTGTCCAGCATACAACATAAAAACGAGATTCCAAGGAATCTCCTGGACTTCCCTCCTCTCCTTTGTGGGTCCTGTTATTAATTGTTTCCTCCCGCATCTTTTATAATACAGTGGTACCCCTGGTCGCAAACGGGATCCGTTCCAGAGGCCCATTCGCAACATGAAAGGAACGCAACCCGCAGCGTCGCATCTGCACATGTGAGGGTTGCGATTTGCCGCTTCTGCGCATGCGAGTGACATCATTTTGCGCATCTGCGCATGCGCGAGCGGCAAAACCTGGAAGTAACCCTTTCTGGTACTTCCGGGTCACTGCAAGACGTAATCTGAAAGAACGTAACATGAAGCGGACATAACATGAGGGATGACTGTAATCCAAATCCATTGTATCCAAAATCCGCCATTAAACTACAAGTGATATTCCAGTCCTAATAACTGTTTATAATGGTCTTTAAGATAAGTTTTCAATTTTCCACATTCCTTGTTAAAATTTTGGTCTTCCTGATTTCTGATTCTCATTTTAGCCATTTTGGCATAGTCCATCAACTTGATCTGCCATTCTTCTCTGGTAGGGACTTTATCTTCTTTCCATCACTGGCACTGACAGTAGGTGGAGCCAGACCCAACGGCAGGTGGAGACAACTAACTCTGGTCTCCTAGAAAGACCAGAGTCAGTTGTCTCTGCTTGTCGTTGGGTCTGGCTCTACCTACTGTCAGTCTTCCACGCACCACAGCTGCTTGACAGAAGCTCAGAATGCATCTGTCCGTGTCCATACACATTCTCCAGAGCAGCCTTTCTCAAGCTGTGGGTCCCCAGATGTTGTTGAACTACAACTCCCATCACCCCTAGCTAGCAAGGCCAGAGCTCAGGGATGATGGGAGTTGTAGTCCAACAACATCTGGGGACCCACAGGTTGAGAACTGATGCTCCAGGGTGTCACTAGATCCGACGGCTGCTGAAAAGGATCCAAGATGTTCAGCAAACCCGTAGGCTCCCTAACAGCTGCAGTGATGTCCGATGACCCAGTGAGACTTTGTTGGTTTGGCTAGTGGGTTAACGTTTTATGAAAGGTGACGGTTGAAGGCAGGAGACCATCCTGGAATGAACTGAGGAACAGCTTGAAAGTCGAGATTTGTTCAACGAGTTGTGTGTTTCTTTTGCAAAAGCTGCACCTTCCTTGTTTTCGTTTTTCACATGACACACACACCGGGTATTTTCTCAGATATCTGGCCTCCCCTCTTTCCAAACTCTCTGTCCAAATCCTCCTTGCACCAACCATGATTTGTGGGAGACCTGAAGCAAAGGTTCGCTGTGGAACCGCCTTGTGCTTTTTAGCATCTGGTGGTTGCGGCAGGTGTCCACAGGTGAGCGTGGAAACAAGATGCCTCACCTTCTGACAACTGTACTGTGTGTGCATGTATGTGTGTATAAAAATGGCAAGGAGAAGGAGAGCTGCTGAGCCATTTCTTTGCCTTGCCGTTCTCCAATCGAGATAGCTCCCTTCCCCTGCCATCTTATTTTTCCTCTGTGGGATTTTGATTGTGCATCGACTATCCCATGGGGCAGTGAAATATACTCGGAGTCTAGTGTGGATTTCATGCTCTTTATTCAGCTCATAGTAGTGAGGAATGGAAGTTCCCCCGAAATGTCTGCTTTATATACATTATTTACGCAATGGGCCCCACGTGATTGGCTAGTTCCGGGATTCTCCTGTAGGCCAATCAGGTTGCGGATTCACTTCCACCTGGAGTTGGATTGGGTGGCTCCTGTGGACCAATCAGACTGCTGCATTCTGAATCCTATGCCCCTCATGCCTTGGTCAGATTGCCCTTCTGCTACCCATAATGCTTCTCATGCCTTGGCCAGATAGCCCTTCTGCTACCCATAATGCACCACACCCTCTGAATCCGATTGGTCTAGGACCAATCATAACAGGCAGAAAAGCCACCTGGGCAGGGGTGGAATTCATTTAGAGCAGAGAAATGTAAAGCAGTGAAAAAAGGTAAGGCACCCACACATACTTATCAGCTCCCTCACAAAGTGGCATTTGAAAAAAGGACTACCAGTAAATGTGCTTCTGTGTAACATAGTTTGGTCCTGTGTGTGTTACCCCACATTCTGTCTTCATTGCCGACAGCCTCTAATATTCCGGAAAAAGGGGTTGTAGTCCATTCCCACACTGTGGCAGGAGATGGAACAGATGGTTTTGCCCATCTCAGGCTTTCTGCTACCCATAATGCCTCTCATGCCTTGGCCTGATTGCCCTTCTGCTACCCATAATGCCCCTCATGCCTTGGTAAGATTGCCCTTCTGCTACCCATAATGCCTCTCATGCCTTGGCCAAATTGCCCGTCTGCTACCCATAATATGCTACCCATATGCTACCCATAATGCCCCTCATGCCCCGGCCAGATTGCCCTTCTGCTACCCATAATGCCCCTCATGCCTTGGCCTGATTGCCCTTCTGCTACCCATAATGCCTCTCATGCCTTGGCCAGATTGCCCTTCTGCTACCCATAATGCCCCTCATGCCCCGGCCAGATTGCCCTTCTGCTACCCATAATGCCCTTCATGCCTTGGCCAGATTGCCCTTCTGCTACCCATAATGCCCCTCATGCCTTGGCCTGATTGCCCTTCTGCTACCCATAATGCCTCTCATGCCTTGGCCAGATTGCCCTTCTGCTACCCATAATCCACCACACCCTCTCCCCAGAATGCCCTCCGCTCCTCCTTATATCTGTGCTCATCTGCCCACAGAAAACATTCGGTTCCTCTCTGTGAGTTTCCGAACAGCCCGCTGCAACTTTTAACTGCGTACTCTGTGTTTTATTATAAACAGCAGCTATTTCTTCAGGGAATGCTGCATGAGATCATGATTCACCTCATTCAGAGACGCTTTGTTATTATTATTTTTTCTCTCTCTCCCCAGTTTTTTCCAGCAGTTCTCTTAATCTAAACCAGCCAGCTTGGCTCTTTCCACACCAGCTTCCAAAGCTATAATGAAAGCTGAGCAGAAATTTGCTAGATCCTTGAGTGTGTGTGCGCGCGCACACACACACACACACACACATATATATTACACGCATTGAACGTAAACATACATCAAAACAGTGGTCGCCATGGTTTTTTCCTCCCTTGGGATGAGGCCATCTTCTTCCTGCCCTCGTTTTCTAAAAGACAGGCGTACATACCAGCGATTCCACTGCTAATTTAGCCGTCAGTTTTGCTCTTTCCCCCCTTTCTTTAGGTTAGCTTGCGGAGGATGGAACTATCAAGGACTATTCATCTTGAGGGCTATACATTACCTCCAAGTTTAGAGGCAGAGTTGCTGGGGAACTGTAAGCAACTGGCTGACCAGTTTGGAAAATGGGATGCTGGACCCTTTGCCCTGATCAAACAGGACGCTTCTCATGTTCTAATGGGCTGCCTCCCTTTTATTGCTATTCCCAGAAGTCATAGACTTGTAGATTTGGAAGGGACACCATGGGTCATCTAGTCTAACCCCCTGCAATGCAGGAATCTCAGCTATATCATACGTGATAGGTGGCCATTCAACATCTGCTCCAAGGAAGGAGAGTTCAAGACATCCCTGGGGAGTTGTCGAACAGCTCTGACTGTCAGAAATTATGCCTGTGGCTAGCTCAGTTGGTGAGAGTGTGGTGCTGGTAACACCAAAGTCACAGGTTCGATCCCCATACGTGCCACCTGCAAAATTCCTGTATTGCGTGGGGTTGGGCTAGATGACCCAACTCTACAGTTCTATGTTTAGTCAGAATCTCCTTTCTTGTAGCTTGAAGCCATTGGTTTGGGTCCTACCCTCCAGAACGGGGGGGGGGGGGGGGACCAAGCTTGCTCCATCCTCTATCTGAAAGTCCTTTCGATATTTGAAGATGGCTATCCTATCTCCTATTCTTGGGAGAAAAGCAATGACAAACCTAGACAGCATCTTAAAAAGCAGAGACATCACCTTGCCAACAAAGGTCCGTATAGTTCAAGCTATGGTTTTCCCAGTAGTGAGAGATGGACCATAAAGAAGGCTGATCGCCGAAGAATTAATGCTTTTGAATTATGGTGCTGGAGGAGACTGTTGAGAGTCCCATGGACTGCAAGAAGATCAAACCTCTCCATTCTGAAGGAAATCAGCCTTGAGTGCTCACTGGAAGGACAGATCCTGAAGCTGAGGCTCCAATACTTTGGCCACCTCATGAGAAGAGAAGACTCCCTGGAAAAGACCCTGATGTTGGGAAAGATGGAGGGCACAAGGAGAAGGGGATGACAGAGGATGAGATGGTTGGACAGTGTTCTCGAAGCTACCAACATGAATTTGACCAAACTGCGGGAGGCAGTGGAAGACAGGAGTGCCTGGCGTGCTCTGGTCCAGGGGGTCACGAAGAGGCGGACATGACTAAACGACTAAACAACAACATCCTATCTCCTCTCATTCTCATGTTTCCCAATCTTAACATCTCCAGCTCCTTCAACCGTTCCTCATATGGCTTGACTTCCAGACCCTTGATCACCAGAACTGGACACCGTATCCCTTCTGTGGTCTGACCAAGACAGAACAGAACCGTGCTATGGCTTCCCTTGATCAGGAAACTAGACTTTGGTTGATGCAGCCTAGAATAGCTTTTTTTGCTGCTGCATCACTTTTTCACATGGGTGCAATGTGTCCTTGAAATCAGGTAACGCCTCCTTCTTGCCAGGATGGAGAATATTAAGGGGAGCGTGAGGAGGTGTTGGAAGTTAGGTAGAGTATGAAGGTAAATTTGCCTTTGTTGCTCCATTGACCTTTGCTCTAGGGCAGGGGTCAGCAAACGTACCGTGTCTCGGGCCGGTGTCTCCAGCACCAATCGTGCAGTGGGCTGGAGGGCAGGGGAGCGCGTGCCCACACATGTGTGCACATGCTATTTCCGGCGCACTTCCGGCTCGGAGGAGGACCGAAAATAGCTTGTGCGCATGTGCAAGGGCCTCCTCCGACCTGGATGTGCACCGGAAATAAGGCTTGCGCATGTGCAAATAACACCTGCGCATGTGCACAGGCTATTTCCGGTGCTCCTCCGACTCAGAAGTGGGCAGCCATGCGGCGCAGTGCTGGTAAGAGCGGGCAGAGGCAGCAGGTGGTGGGGGTCGCCATGGGCTGGATAAACGAGTCCCTCGGGCCTTATCTGGCCCACGGCCCTTAGTTTGGGGACCCCTGATCTAGAGTTTTGGGGGGTTTTGGGGGGTGGAGCAGGATCGTGGGGGCAGCCATTCCCTCCACCCCAAAGCATGCTCCAGAAATGATGCTGCGTTGTGATGTAGCTTTCTGCTGAAAACAGGCCTCCCTGCAATGAATTGACCTCCTTGTATGATGCACTTAACACCAGCCTTTTGGGCCAGGTGAACAAGTCTAAGCCTCACATAGCAAGACAACAGTGTTCTTGTAAGCTTTCCTTTGGCAAGGGCCCTGCAGGCGTTAGGGCCCATCTAAGTTCTTTGCCAATTAAAAATCAAATTCTGACTAATTAATCTATTAAACGCTGCAGGTGAGGGATTAGGGTAAACAAAGAAACGCGTTGAGGAGTACTATCGGAAAAAGCCAATGTAATTCTGGGCTGCATCAATAGGAGTATAGCATCTAGATCAAGGGAAGTAATAGTGCCACTGTATTCTGCTCCGGTCAGACCTCACCTGGAGTACTGTGTCCAGTTCTGGGCACCACAGTTCAAGAAGGACACGGACAAACTGGAGCGTGTCCAGAGGAGGGCAACCAAAATGGTCAAAGGCCTGGAAACGATGCCTTATGAGGAACGTCTAAGGGAGCTGGGCATGTTTAGCCTGGAGAAGAGGAGGTTAAGGGGTGATATGATAGCCATGTTCAAATATAGAAAAGGATGTCACATAGAGGAGGGAGAAAGGTTGTTTTCTGCTGTTCCAGAGAAGCGGACACGGAGCAATGGATCCAAACTACAAGAAAGAAGATTCCACCTAAACATTAGGAAGAACTTCCTGACAGTAAGAGCTGTTTGACAGTGGAATTTGCTGCCCAGGAGTGTGGTGGAGTCTCCTTCTTTGGAGGTCTTTAAGCAGAGGCTTGACAACCATATGTCAGGAGTGCTCTGATGGTGTTTCCTGCTTGGCAGGGGGTTGGACTCGATGGTCCTTGTGGTCTCTTCCAACTCTATGATTCTATGATTCTAATTTCCCTTTTTCCAGCCACGAAAGATGCAAGGACAGCGGTCCTTTTCTGCGTCTCTCTGTTTGTTGGGGGTATATGTCTGTGTGTCCCCCTATTAAAGTGAGTTAGGAGGCCAGCTTAGCTTCTCCCCCAGTTTCCTCCTGAGGCAATGGGCTCACAGCACTTGCCCTGACACCCTACGCCAGCCCGTTGAGTGGTGGAAAGCTAGCTCCCACTGACCCTACCATTGGCACACTTCCGAGAAGTCCTGGCCAACGCCTGAGTCTTCCACACCTTCTCCAAGAAGCAGCGGCGTAGCGTGGGTTGTCAGCACCCGGGGCAAGGCAAGTAATTTGCGCCCCTAACCCCTCACCTGCCGCCGCTGCCAGCTTCTTCTTGCTGCTGCCTGGGCTGGTCAGGTGTGGTTCTCTCCCGCGCTCAGTGCTGCGCTGGGCGGCCGCTGCCCTGTCCCTCCCCCAGATAGTCCCTCCCTCGCTCTCTCTCCGCTCCGCACCGCAACGCACGCCTGGCACCCTCCCCCTCCACAGTGGGCGGCGACCCGGCAGCTTGGATCGGATTCGCACAGCCAGCACTGCAGTGAGAGAGAGTGAGTGAGCCAGGTAGGGGCAGAGAGCTGCGAGTGCGAGCGCGCCCCCCCCCCGAAATGTTGCGCCCGGTGCGGCTGGCCCCCCCTGCACCCCCCACGCTACGCCACTGCCAAGAAGTAGCTGTCCTTGCCCGGCGATGGGATTTCGTCATATGTTAGCAAGATGTCCTGGCCTGTGGTGACCTGTCTGGGCACATTTCTCATGGCAAGGCCCTCCACAAGCTTGCCACAAACCCTGATTTTGCTTCCAGGATGCCACCAGCAGGAAGGAAAGAGGCAGCTGGCCAGGAGTTTCTGGCTAAGAAAGTGACCCTGTACCAGGGGGAGAGGGATCTTGTACTTTGCTCCTTCCTGATGGATGAGTTTGATGCAATGGGAGGGAAAACAGCACAGGGGTGAGAACTCAGAAGATCCAGGTTCACTTGCTGCTGCACAACAGATAAAACGGGGGGGACTTTGGAGCATATTTTCTTTTCTTGTGATTTTGGCATTTATGCCAGAAGGCAATTATTAGAGGCCTTACAACTCAGTAGGCTGATTTCTTTGCCACCAACGGTTCAGGACCTGCTTTCGGACAGGAATGATCAAATTACTTTAATAGTGGCTGAATTTTTGAGTGCTGCCCATGTAGAAAGACTGGGTCATTATAAAGAGAATCAGTGGTTCTTAATTGATTCGGTAATGCTGTATTGTATTATTTATGCAAATTGATTTTCTATGGAGTTAAAGATCTGACCGGGACAAACCTTGTTATGTTCAGCTCGTATTTTGCACAATTTGTATACGGTGTCTGTTTGATAATGTGTGGTTTGATATGCCTAATAAAGAATAACTTTACTAAAGTTTAACTTTACTTTTGGACCAGAATAAGTAAAGAATAACTTTACTAAAGAATAACTTTACTTTTGGACAAGGGGGACACATTTATTTATTTATTTATTTCTATTTATTAACTGTGACGCTACACTGGTTGTCTTTATGGGGAACTTTTCAGGGGCCACGGGGTAATGGCAAATGGGGCCCAGAGCCGTCCTGACCCATTTCACAGCCCGAGACAAAATGCGACGGCGCTGTTGCATTCCCTCCCCGCTTCCGCCGTCAATGTCTTGCTTAATGGGGTCAGCAATGGCGGTGGCTTCCAGCAAGATCTCAGGGAGCGCTTGCAGTATAGCTGCCAAATGACCCCACTGGGGGAGCTGGGCATTGCCCCATGGTATTCCGCCGCCCGAGGCAGCTGCTTTGGTGGGCCAGCCCTGGTGGGGTCAAAGGCCAAGGTGGCCAGATCAATGGGTGTGACTTCTTACGTCTTAAGTCCATGCACATAAAGCTAAAGTTAAAGTTAAAAGTAAAGGGACCCCTGACCATTAGGTCTAGTCGCGGACGACTCTGGGGTTGCGGCGCTCATTTCGCTTTATTGGCCGAGGGAGCTGGCGTACAGCTTCCGGGTCATGTGGCCAGCATGACTAAGCCGCTTCTGGCAAACCAGAGCAGCGCACGGAAACGCCGTTTACCTTCCCGCCGGAGCGGTACCTATTTATCTATTTCAAGCCGAGGGAGCCGGCGTTTGTCCACAGACAGCTTTCTGGGTCATGTGGCCGGTATGACTAAACTGCTTCTGGCGCAATGGAACACCGTGACGGAAACCAGAGCGCACGGAAACACTGTTTGCCTTCCCGCTGGAGTGGTACCTATTTATCTACTTGCACTTTGACTTGCTTTCAAACTGCTAGGTTGGCAGGAGCAGGGACCGAGCAATGGGAGCTCACCCCGTTGTGGGGATTCGAACCACCGACCTTCTGATCGGCAAACCCTAGGCTCTGTGGTTTAACCCACGGCGCCACCTGCATCCCTTACATAAAATTGGACGTCTCTATATACAAAACCACATATTCCCATCCTCGCATTTATCCTCGAATCCACCCGTTTCAAATGAAGTTGATCTTTGGGCCCCTTTTTCTCAAATAGTTGTTTTCCTAGCGAGCGACACTTGAGTGCAGGGGAAGTCGAAATCCTGCAAATCTTTTCTCTCCACCCCCCCTTCTTTTGCATCTGGCTCTCTCGCATTTCTCTCCTCGCCAGCCAAGTGCTGTTATGTGAGAGGCGGCTGGTGTGTTTTCTTTGGCCCTCGTCCAGAGGAGGTCACTGTTGTTGTTATTGTTTCATTCCGGAGAAGAAGGATGCAGTCATTATTTCCCCCTCTCTTCTGGGGCTCTTCTGGGGCTGTTTTAAACAAGTGCTCTGGCGATTTCCAGCAACACGTTGTTCCTAAACAGAGTTGTTCTGGTCAGCAGAAACAGCGTCGAGTCTTGCGGGCGGGGGTGGGAGCTCAAAGCTCTCTTGCTCAGCGAAGCAAACGGCGCTCATTGCATAAAACTTCAGAATTCTGTAGGACACTTCCAGGACATACGATTTGCATGGGGAGGGCTGTAGCTCAGAGGTAGAGGCTCTGCCTTATATCTAGGAGGTCTCAGGTTCAGTCCCCGGCGTCTCCAGGTAAGACTGAGAGAGACTCCTGCCTGGAACCCTGGAGAGCTGCTGGCAGTCAGTGAAGACAATATTGAGCTAAATGGACCAATGATCTGACTCAGCAGAAAGCAGAGTCCTCTGTTGCCCCTTTTGCATTTTGCAGCCAGGATCAGGGAGGCCATGTGACTCGTGAGCAGAGAGATGGGGAGGGAACCATCTGAATACAAGTTTGTGTGTGTGTATTATTATTATTATTATTATTATTATTATTATTATTATTATTATTTCTATACTGCCTTAAAGCCGGGGGTCTCAGGGCGGGTCACAGAATAAAATCAAGATACAGTCGTACCTTGGATCCCAAACGCCTTGCGAGTCAAACGTTTTGGCTCCCGAATGGTGCAAACCTAGAAGCATAGCTGTCAACGTTTCTCTTTTCTTGCGAGGAATCCTATTCGGAATAAGGGAATTTCCCTTAAAAAAAGGGAAACGTTGACAGCTATGGAAGTGAGTGTTTCGGTTTGCGAATGTTCTTTGGAACCCAAATGTCCCAACGCTGCGCTTGGTTTCCGAAAGTTTTGCAAGTCGAACGGACTTCCAGAACGGATTCTGTTTGACTTCCGAAGTACCAATGTATAAAACCACAAAATAAATAATTGAAATAAAAACAACAACCCAATCACCCCCCCCCAAAACGAGGGCATAGGATGTACCGTATTTTTCGCTCTATAGGACGTACTGTGTGTGCATCCTATAGAGTGAATGCAGGCTGCGCGGCTAAGCCCAAAGCCAGAACAGGGAGACGGAGTGCTGCGCAGTGCTCCGTCTCGCTGTTCTAGCTTGGGATTAGCTGCGCAAAGCCTTCACCCCGCTGCCCTGCGGATGCTTCAAAGGCTGTCCCCAAAGCCAGAACAGCGAGAGGCTATCCCAGAAGCCAGATCCCTCTTGCTGTTCTGGCTTCTGGGGTTCAGAATTTTCTTCTTCTTGTTTCCTCCCCCCAAAACTAGGTGTGTCTTATCGTCCGGTGCATCCTATAGAGCGAAAAATACGGTAAATCAGATCAACCTAAGGCCTGGTTAAAAAGGAACATTTTTGCCGGGCGCTTAAAGGTGTATAATGAAGGCACCAGGCGAACGTCCTTGGGGAGAGCATTCCACAGACAGGGAGCCACAGCAGAGAAGGCCCCGCTCTGGTGCTGCCACCCTCCTTGTAGGTTTTTTTCTTTTTAAAAGCTGTATCCGTAACCAGAATGTCACAAAATAGTGGCAGTTTTCAAGTTCTTCAAAACCCTGATGAAGTGTAGGATGGGAGCATGGAAACTGCCAACTGCGCTCTGGGCAAAGTATGAGTAAAAGATAAGGAGAGTTTTCAGGAAGAGACGTCACCCCACTCGCCCATCTAGGAATTCTCCTTATTTGATAGAAAGCAACGTGTGGCTGATTTTTCCAAGGCCTGCTTTATCCAGGGTAGGGAATACATTTTTTTCCCACCCAGAAAAGAAAGGAAGGGAGGAGAGAGATGACGCTGTAATTTATTTTTGTATTTATTTATTTCTGAAAAATCTATTAATAGTGGGGCCCTCCAACCAATGGGCTTTGCTGCTTGGTTTCAGGCCACAAGGAATGTGTACGCTTGCTAGGGATGTGGGGGAAATTCAGTCCCATTTGTGTTGAAAGGTGAACCTACCAAATCCATACTTTCTGAAGCGTCACAGAAACCCAAACTCAGCCACTGCTTCGAAATTTGCAGTGCATTTCTCTAGCCGTGTAATGTCCACGAAAATACCCATTTACAGTGGTGCCTCGCAAGATGAAATTAATCCATTTCGTGAGGCTCTTTGTATAGCGGTTTTTTCGTCTTGCGAAGCAAGCCCATTGACAGCTTAGCAGATTAGCGCTATTAGCGGTTTAGCGGCTTTTAGTGATCAGCTGTTAAGCGGCTTATCAGCGGATCAGCTGATAAACGGCTTAGCGGCTTAGGGAAAGGGGGGGAAAGGGGGGGAACCCGCAGGAACTCGCAAGACATTTTCGTCTTGCGAAGCAAGCCCATAGGGAAATTCATTTTGCAAAGCGCCTCCAAAACGGAAAACCCTTTCGTCTAGCGGGTTTTCCGTCTTGCGGGGCACCACTGTACTAGGGTAATTGCTTGTAAAACACTTAGAACAGGGGTCAGCAAACTTTTTCAGCAGGGGGCCGGTCCACTGTCCCTCAGACCTTGTGGGGAGCTGGACTATATTTTTGGGGGGAGGGGGAATGAACGAATTCCTATGCCCCACAAATAACCCAGAGATGCATTTTAAATAAAAGGACACGTTCTACTCATGTAAAAACATACTGATTCCCGGACTGTCCGCGAGCCGGATCTGGCCTTAGTTTGCCTACCCATGACTTAGAAGTTTTGCCACAATCAAGGAATATATGCAGTTTTTAAATAATATAAAATATGCATGAACACATGTGCATTTAAAAATAAACGTACCAAGTTGCATTACATCAGGGGAAATTGCTGTACAAAAAAAAATGTATATTAGGATAAATTGCAAGGGGGTGGGAATTGCATATTAGAAGAAATTTGCACTAAAATGCCGATGAATTTTCATGAGGACTTTTAAAAAAAAGAATTGTGAACTGATGCAGACGTGTGGAGAACTGAACTGAGTTTAAGTCTAGAAAAGATGAGAAACCAAGAGAAGCCGAAATTGACACATACCCAACTGCCTGTGCCTATGAAGTGGAGGGGCAAAAACCCCAGGACTGCAGGACTGCAACTCTAGGGTGTGTTGGGAAACCAGGACTGCCATCCATTTGTAGTATGTAAGCTTTCCACTCGCATTAAGGCCCAGGAATCGCTCGCAGAAGCATTCCCATCTCTGGAAAGCAGAATAGGCAAACTAGCCAAGTTTCCTGTGCCCCTATGGCCTTCCCAACGTCCATCTCTTAAGCATAGCTGTCAAGTGTCCCTTATTTGGCGGGACAGTCCCATGTCCCGCTGCTGTCCCTTATTGATGATGTCCCTTAAATAAGCTACTGAAGGTAATGGGGCCCTTTCTATGTCCAGCTGTGCTTTGTCAACAACAAATTGTTGCTGTTTTTTTGTGTTGAATATATGCTATATGGTAATTTATGGACCTAATAGGTATCTAAATCCATTTGCATGCAACAAAATATTTATTTTATCAAAGTAATTGTTGATCCCTTATTTTGGCTGCTGAACCCTTATTTTTGTGGCTGCTGGTCCCTTATTATCAAATCTGTAAGCTGACAGCTATGCTCTTAAGGCAGGCTTCCTCAATCTCGGCCCTCCAGATTTTTTTCCACCTACAACTCCCAAGATCTCTAGCTAGCAGGACCAATGGTCAGGGATGATGGGAATTGTACTCTTAAAACATCTGGAGGGCCGAATTTGAGGAAGCCTGTCTTAAGGCTTACAAACTTTGGCTATCTGCTCCTTCTAGAACTCTAGAACTCTTTTCTGGAAGCCCGGCAAAGAGATCTCTGGTCCAGAATGGGCCTGTTACCACTTGCGACCTGTCACAACAGACACAGCCAGCTGACCTTGTTCGGCTGGCTTGCCTGGCGCTTGGCACCGTTCCCCTGCAACCTCTGCCAGGGCCAGATCTCCAACAAAGTACCCTTCTGGTATGGAGTGTTGGTGTGAACTGCAGATGTTGTTGAAGCTACAACGCTCATCATCATCTAGACATTGGCTGAACCACCTGGGGCTGATGGTGGGTTGTTGTTGTTTAGTCGTTTAGTCGTGTCCGACTCTTTGTGACCGCCTGGACCAGAGCACGCCAGGCACTCCTGTCTTCCACTGCCTCCCGCAGTTTGGTCAAAATCATGCTGGTAGCTTCGAGAACACTGTCCAACTATCTCGTCCTCTGTCGTCCCCTTCTCCTTGTGGTCTCCATCTTTCCCAGCATCGGGGTCTTTTTGGTGAGGTTTGATCTTCTTGCAGTCCATGGGACTCTCAAGAGTCTCCTCCAGCACAGTAATTCATAAGCATCAATTCTTCGGCGATGGTCCAGCTCTCACTTCCATACATCACTACTGGGAAAACCATAGCTTTAACTATACGGACCTTTGTCGGCAAGGTGATGTCTCTGCTTTTTAAGATGCTGTCTAGGTTTGTCATTGCTTTTCTCCCAAGAAGCAGGCGTCTTTTAATTTCATGACTGCTGTCACCATCTGCAGTGATCATGGAGCCCAAGAAAGTAAAATCTCTCACTGCCTCCATTTCTTCCCCTTCTATTTGCCAGGAGGTGGTGGACCAGTGGCCATGATCTTTGTTTTTTTGATGTTGAGCTTCAGACCATATTTTGCAATCTCCTCATTCACCATCATTAAAACATTCTTTAATTCCTCCTCACTTTCTCCCATCAAAGTTGTGTCATCTGCATATCTGGGGTTGTTGATATTTCTTCCGGCAATCTTAATTCCGGCTTGGGATTCATCCAGCCCAGCCTTTCGCATGATGAATTCTGCATATAAGTTAAATAAGCAGGGAGACAATATACAGTGGTACCTCGGGTTAAGAACTTAATTTGTTCCGGAGGTCCATTCTTAACCTGAAACTGTTCTTAACCTAAAGCACACGACTTTAGCTAATGGGGCCTCCTGCTGCTGCCGCGCCGCCAGAACACGATTTTTGTTCTCATCCTGAAGCAAAGTTCTTAACCCGAGGTAATATTTCTGGGTTAGCGGAGTCTGTAACCTGAAGCGGATGTAACCTGAAGCGTATGTAACCCGAGGTACCACTGTACAGCCTTGTCGTCCTCTTTTCCCAATGGGGGGTTAGACTCCAATAACACCTAGAGCAGTTTTCTTCTGTGTTGGGCCTCTAAGTTTTCTTGGACTGTGGCTCCCTTCATCCCTAAACATTGGCCATTCTGGCAGAGGTTGATGGGAGTTGGAGTCAAGCTTTGTCTAATGGGCCAGAGGTTCCCCATCCCTGCTTCAGAGAACGTTCAAAGTGTTTGGTGTACTTTCTCCT
The DNA here is from genome assembly GCF_964252035.2 of Podarcis erhardii. NCBI lineage: Eukaryota > Metazoa > Chordata > Lepidosauria > Squamata > Lacertidae > Podarcis > Podarcis erhardii. The sequence continues at coordinate 7,097,523 of NC_138513.1, read as the reverse complement.
TCTTGGAGCTTCTTAGCAACCCAGCAGGACAGCTTGCTATTATTCCCCCCATTTTGCAGATGGAGGGGAGGCAGACTGAGGCCGAAGTCGGCTCACTTAAAACCATCTAGTGAGAGCACCATAAAGCAGAGATTTGGATCTGGGGCTTCCAGATTTGTCTAGCCCAGGTTTTTTTTGCCACTACGCTGCATCGGCTCTGTAGCTAATGGGTTTCTATCTCTTTTCGTTCCTCAGTTGCGGAATGCCAGGATCAAATTTGACCACGATGGAGAGAAAAGGTAGAATGTATTTTAATTAACTGACTGTGATTTTATGTAAATTGTGCTATTTTTACTGTTGTTAGCCGCTCTGAGCCCGGCTTTGGCTGGGGAGGATGGGATATAAATATATTATTATTATTATTATTATTATTATTATTATTATTATTATTATTACCTTCCCTGGCTCCATGAAGACTGATGTGTGTCATTGTGCTTCGTTAAATCGTATAAAGCCCACAGTCCTCCGTTCCATTAATTGTTTCACACGTACAGAGAGAAACTGCCTGTCCTTTAGGATCCTTCAAACCAAAAGGAGTAACCCGTACTAACAATATGCTAATTTGTTTAAAACTGATTGAGTTTAATTTAATTGCATGCAATGTTGTTATATGTATTTGCTTTTCAGAAGTGAAAGCAATGGAAGAATGTACTGCTGCCCCACATTACTGAGCAGAGGCAGAGCGGCGCTTTAAATAACAAAATGCCTATTATTTCCTTGCAGGATTATGCAGTTCCAGAGGCCAGTTAAGTTCAAAGAAGTTCTGCAGAAAGCCATGGACGCTTTTGGGCAGATGATGGACTTGCAATACGCCAACAATGAGGTTGGTTTCTTTGCTTGCTTGTGTGTGTGTGCTTAAAACAACCTCCTCTCTGCAAGGCGGGTTACAGCAAACTAAGAAAGATTCCCTAGAGCTTGTTGGCTGGTTTTTGTTTTTTTTTAATTAAACTGTATATATATGTTGTTAGGGAGTGGGTGGCGCTTTGGCCTAAACCACTGAGCCTCTTGGGCTTGCAGATCAGAAGGTCGGCGGTTTGAATCTGTGCGATGGGATGAGCTCCTGCTGCTCTGTCCCAGCTCCTGCCAACCTAGCAGTTCAAAAACATCCCAGTGCAAGTATGAAATGAATTTTATTATGGTCCCAGACCAGATTCGCCCGTGCAAGTAGATAAATAGGTACCGCTGTGACGGGAAGGTAAATGGCATTTCCGTACACTCTGGTTTCCGTCGGGTGTCCCGTTGCGCCAGAAGCGGTTTAGTTCTGCCTGCCACATGACCCGGAAAGCTGCCTGCAGACAAACGCCGGCTCCTTTGGCCTGGAAGCGAGATGAGCACCACAACCCCATACTCACCTTTGACTGGACGTAACCACCCAGGAGTGCAAGATCAAACCTATCCATTCTGAAGGAAATCAGCCCTGAGTGCTCACTGGAAGGACAGATCCTGAAGCTGAGGCTCTAATACTCTTAATGAGAAGAGAAGACTCCCTGGAAAAGACCCTGATGCTGGGAAAGATGGAGGGCACAAGGAGAAGGGGACGACAGAGGACGAGATGGTTGGACAGTGTTGTTGAAGCTACCAGCATGAGTTTGACCAAACTGCGGGAGGCAGTGGAAGACAGGAGTGCTTGGCGGGCTCTGGTCCATGGGGTCATGAAGAGTTGGACACGACTAAACGACTAAACAGCAACAACATCCAAGGCTCCTTTACCTTTTACATTTTATATCTTGTTAAGTATAAATTAAGAACTGGGCGCAAAGGCTTTTCCCAGCCATTCATGACACCTGCCAAAGCTTTCCTTGCACCTAATATTTAATGAGTCTATTAATTTGGTTGCAGGTTGCTTTGGGTTGCCCTGGGCAGGATAAAGAGTGGCTAACAAATTTAATAAACAATAATGATGAACTGCTTAATTAACCCTTGCTCTTAAGGAAGTGTCAGGGAACTGACATTGGAGCCAGAAGTGGAGGCAGGGCTCCCAAGCGATGCCGGAGAAGGGCCAAGCAGGGAGAGAGGGGACTCAGCAGCTGGGGAAGGAAATCAGCATAACACCAGGGATAAAGGGGGGAGGATGGGGGAATCGGAGAGAGGGCTCCAGGACTCTTCGCTGGAGACCAGCAGGGAGAGCACAGGTCCTCCGCTACCCACACCCTCCTTGCGCAGAAGGCTTCCGCGCAGGGAAAGTAGGCGGAGACTTGGCGTCAAAGAACTTCTTTGCTGGAAGAAGTTCAAGAAACGCCCACTGACGGATTCTGCTAGTGACTGAACAGCCACAAAGTGAAGGGCTGTCCAGCCAGGAAAGGTTTAACCAGGCTACCTAGGCAGGAGTGGCGGCAACTTACGCACGAGCAACCCCATATAACCATTACAGGAAGCTACAGGAGCCATATTCTGCATTGATGTAGCCGAGCACCAGGGAAGCACACTCTCCTGGCTTTGCTTTCTGCCTGGGGAGAGGCTTGCAAATGTCACCTGAATAGGAGACCCTTTCTGCACAATTTAGCAATTGGGCATTTAGCGCTGTGGCACCTTCCCCTTAAATATTAGACAAGTTCCACCTCTGCTGTTCTTTCAGCACCTACCAAATACCTTCCAACAAACCCAGATGGGCAAGATATAAATATAACAACAACAACATCAACAACAACAGGAACAGGAACAATAAATAAATAATAATAATTTTACACCCTTGTTACGTAGCTTTAGGCGCCAGGCTTCTCTCTATTCTCCCAGGCTTTTGGCTCATTAAACTTATCTGGCCTTTTAAATTGTGTGTGTTGTGGAGAGTGGGCATTTTTGTTTTTCTTTGTTATTATGGTATGTATTTTTGTGTCTTTCTATTGTGAACTGCCCTGGGATCTTCAGGTGAAGGGCGGTACAGAAACTTAATAATCATTACGCAGGTGGCGCTGTGGGTTAAACCACAGAGCCTAGGGTTTGCCGATCAAAAGGTTGGCGATTCGAAGCCCTGTGACAGGGTGAGCTCCCGTTGCTTGGTCCCTGCTCCTGCCAACCTAGCAGTTCGAAAGCACGTCAAAGTGCAAGTAGATAAATAGGTACCGCTCCGGCGGGAAGGTCAATGGCGTTTCCGTGCGCTGCTCTGGTTTCACCAATAGCGACTTAGTCATGCTGGCCACATGACCCGGAAGCTGTACGCTGGCTCCTTCAGCCAATAAAGCGAGATGAGCGCCGCAACCCCAGAGTCAGCCACGACTGGACCTAACGGTCAGGGGTACCTTTACCTTTAATCATTATGTGGAGATCTTCCCCTGTTTGCATCTGTGCTGGAATTGTCAATAGAGTTGCATCATCTAATCCAAATTGTTTTCAAGGTGCTTTTATTGTTATCTCAGGTAGGCTCCCCGCTCCCCAGCCACCCTCCCCCCAGTTCAATGTAAATCTCACTTGGAAACCTGCGGAACTCCCCGCAACCTGCTTTCTTTCTTACTCTCAGGCTGAAAAACATGTGTTTTTGCATGGGAGCAGCAGCACGATGGCCAAGACACCTCCACCATTCTTAATATCCTACACCTGTCTTCTTCACCCTCACAGGCTCAAACCTTGAGAAGCTTAGCGAGGTGATGAATCAGCATGCAGCAAATTGTGCCCCCCCCCCTTCTCCCTGGCTCATCAACTTAGCTGTTCAGTTTTACCGGCTGTAAGAAAGCTCTGCTCCATTTCCTGAGCCTGCAACCTGCCAACTCTCTCTCTCTCTCTCTCTCTCTCTCTCTCTCTCTCTCTGGTTTACGTGTGTCTATATTTAGGTCCGTGTCTGGTAGGGAACTTTCATGTAAAGAGCAGCCTCGTTGGCAAAGCGAGGCAGAAAACCTTCTTGCTAGACACAAACAATTAGGCAAAAGGACCACAGGCAGAAGTTTTCAAACACGGTGTCTCTTTTTTTGGCGTCTCGATAACCTGGCACGGGACCACATGGAACATTGGTGGAGAGGCTCCTAAGTCCGTAGGACATTTTATTCCAGTCGGAGGCAGTTTTTTGGAAGGCCTGTGTAGGTTTGGGGGTGGAGGATGGGGGGTGAGGTTAGGGGGCTGCCAGGGAACTGCCCCCAAAGTTCAGGTCCAAATTCCAGGCCAGACTGATTAGGGGTGGGGAAATGTTCAAATACAAAGTTGGAATGGGTGGATTATTCCCATTGTTCACAAAACTAACTTCATGTTACTTTCACATATGCATATTCATAAGTCTGTTCTGCCCCATTTTGGCATTACCTGTGGATTTTGTTCTCAAAAAAAAGAAAAAAAAGAAATCCACACACAATTTGTGTTTTTTTAAAAAAATATTTTATTACGAAGCACATGCTTGAAAACATACATCATCTCCATCCACACAATTATAAATGTATTTTAAAGCATCGCAGTACCTTTTTTTGAGCAGAGAACTTCATCGCAAATTATGAAGAAGTGCGAAATCTTAAGGATAATTGTTGTTCTCTTTCTTTATTAAATTTGTATACGGCTCTTCGTCCGAAAATCACAGGGTGCTCCTAAACATTAAAATGCAGAATAAGAACACAAAATACGTAATAAAAGTAAAACCAGAGGCAAAACAATACCCTCCCCCCCCCCCAACACATTTAAAAGGGCATTGCATGTCAGTCAGCCAAAGGCCTGGCTTCATATTCTGAACATTTATGAGGCCTCTCTTTAATTAAGTTCTGATCCTTATATTAGTCTGGGAAGTGCAAAAGAGGACCTGATTCGAACCCCAGTCTCAACAGCAGAAATACAATTGGTTGGGACATTGGAGAGGCCCTTCTCAGTGGTTTTTATTACACTCTACAAATTTTTAGCTGCTCTCCCTGGTGTTTTTAAATTGCATGTTAGCTTTGCCTCTTTGTGGACTGATCTGTTTTTAAATTATATTGTGAGCTGCCGTCGGTGTTTATTTTAGACAGATGTAAGTTTTCCTAACAATAATAAGCGCAAATGAAATCTGTGCCTCCACGACTGGATAGCTAAAGCACGCTGTTTTCTGAATTGAAATTGGAGCAGCTTTTATATCCAAAATAAGTACTCTTCTACCTTGCTCTCAGAGGAGCCCATTTCTTTTTTTCCCTTTCTAAATCAGTCACTCGTCTGAACAAACCTGGAACGAAACAAAACCCAGAACAGGGAATCATGCAGAGACACAATGAGCAGCTTCCTTAGTGGTTCGACACTCAGGGCTTGCAGGGAAACCTGTAATTATCTGATGAATTCAATAACTAATTTAATTCTCTGGGCATGCTAAGAGTTCTCTCCCTGCAGCCCAGCGTTCAGAAGCAGCTGCCTTTAAGAAGCACGCCTGTCTTGTTTTCAAACCGACAAACTACGCAAGAGCAGCTGGATGCTGCGTTTGCAGTTTATGTGTCCCTCTCTTGGTGGGTAGCATTTTGCAAGTCGGATCCAAGTCTCCGGAGTGTTTTATTTACTTTTTCCACACAGGTCTTCCCTCCAGCGGAGCCAGCGGCGCTTCTGCACCTTCCCTTTCAAAAGGCCGTTGTTTTGATAACTTTTATCCGATTCCTCCGGGGGGATGCTATCTTGGAAGAAAAGGTCAAAGCCCCCAGATGTTTGGCTGCTATTTTCTGCCGGGGGCCTCGGGTTCCTTTTGCTGTGCCCCAGGTCCAACTGCCCACCTTCCCGCCAGTTCCCAAGCCCCTGGCTGCTCTCTGGCTTCCTTTGTTTGTACCTCAGCTGCAACAACGGTGTTTGTTCAATCTTTTCCCAGCTCCTGATTCCCCTGAAATCCCAGGAAGACTTGGACCGGGCAGTGGAACACTTGGACCTCAGCCCTTCTCTGAAGAGCCTAAAAGTGTTTGTGAAAACGGCAAAGAAAACAAACGTGAGAGAGCGGCTGCGCTTTCCCCAACCACCCCTTCCTCCTTCCATTTGTGTACAAAGCAAAATGCGGTGGGGATGCGGGTGGCGCTGTGGGTTAAACCACAGAGCCTAGAACTTGCGAATCAGAAGGTCGGCGGTTTGAATCCCCGCGACGGGGTGAGCTCCCGTTGCTCGGTCCCTGCTCCTGCCAACCTAGCAGTTCGAAAGCACATCAAAGTGCAAGTAGATAAATAGGTGCCGCTCTGGCGGGAAGGTAAACGGCGTTTCCATGTGCTGCTCTGGTTCGCCAGAAGCGGCTTAGTCCTGCTGGCCACATGACCCGGAAGCTGTACGCCGGCTCCCTCGGCCAATAAAGCGAGATGAGCGCCGCAACCCCAGAGTCGGTCACGACTGGACCTAACGGTCAGGGGTCCCTTTACCCTTACAAAACGCGATGCTCTTGTCCCAGGGAGTCAAAACGCTCTTGCGTGTTTTAATGATGTATCAGGTGGCGAATGTGTCACAAGGGACACGTTAGAACTGGCATCTGGTCGTTTCAGGGGTTTTTTTGTTCACTCAGCTCTGCTTTGGAGTTCGTTTTTCTCCACCCCATTGTCTGAACAGCCCCTGAACAGTGCAATTGCCGTCCTGTTAGCATCTAGCAAAACCCAGCCTACTTGGTATTTGGGATAAGGAGATAAGTGTCCCCTTGCAGGATCAGACCAAGGATTCACCTAGACTAAGGTGGGAGTGGTTGTGGTGGGGACTTTTTCAGCCTGGGGCGGATGGGAGTTGTAGTTCCAGACATCTGAAGGGTGCCCAGTTGACAAAAAGGCTATTGTGATTAATTCTTCAGCTTAACTAGACAGATTTCCCTTTGGATTCCCTAGATCAGGGGTGGCCAACTCCCAAGAGACTGCGATCTACTCACAGAGTTAAAAACCCGCAGTGATCTACCCCCTTTTGGGGGGTTCAGGTCAAAATTGTTGAGCTTCCTTTTATGGGCTGTAGAGCTAAAATATTTAGCTTTTTTGAGGGGAGCCGAAGTTCTTGGGCTTCTTTGGGGGGAGTCCGTGATCTACCAGTGATTTTCCACAGACGTCCAGTGATCTACCTGTTGAATGTTCCTGCCCTAGATTCAACCCCGCGGCATGAACTTTGTGTGGTAGTGTGATATTTCTCCACACAAGCCTGCACTCTATAGTTCCCACTGACCAGAACCGAATCTTTCTGTCTCCCTCTCACCTTCCTCAGTTGACCAGGGTACAGCCCCACACCCATTGCCATTACAGTCGTACCTTGGTTGACAAACGCCTTGCGACTCGAACGTTTTGGCTCCCAAACGCCGCAAACCCACAAGTGCGTGTTCCGGTTTGTGAACGTTCTTTAGAACCCGAACGTCCAACGTGGCTTCCAATTGGCTGCAGAAGCTTCCTGCAGCCAATCGGAAACCGCGCCTTGGTTTTTGAACGTTGTGGAAGTCAGACGAACTTCCAGAATGGATTCCGTTTGACTTCCGGGGTACCACTGTATTTTGAAGCTGGAAAATAGCATTTTTGGAAGGAGAGCAAGTCTCCTCGTGTGCCTTCCTGAGCCACTTTGGACAAAGCAAAATCTCTCAGGCTCCTCAGCCTTGGGGCCAGTAAAGACCATAGAGTAAAGGAAGCATTTCCCAACAGTCTCCTTCTGCCCTCCGTCAGAGACAATGGGAGTTGCAGTCCAACCACATAATAATAATATAATAAGAATTTATTATTTATACCCGCCCATCTGGCTGGGTTTTCCCAGCCACTCTGGGCGGCTTCCAACAAAACACTAAAATACAATAACCTATTAAACATTAAAAGCTTCCCTAAGCAGGGCTGCCTTCAGATGCCTTCTAACATGGGTTCAAGTTACAAGAAAGGGGGATCTGATAAAACATCGGGCAGGAAGAACCTTCTGACAGTAGAAGCTGTTTGACCGTGGAACAGCTGACCTTGGAAAGTGGTGGATTCTTCTTCACTGAAGAATGAATCCATTGGCTCTGCCTGTCGTTGGCTCTGGCGCCCCCTACTGTTGGGCTCCCTGCTTTCTGCCCTATCAGTTCCCATGGGCACCAGCCACTACAGATTAGGGTCCAGCGATATGTTTCTGGACCATAGCTGTCAACGTTTCCCATTTTTAAAGGGAAATTCCCTTATTCCAAATAGGATTCCTCACAAGACAAGGGAAAAGTTGACAGCTATGTTCCGGGCAGGGAGACTGAGTCCCAGTTGACCCTGGGCTTCGGCACTCATGCATATGCCTGGAATATTTTAAGCACCTCTCCCTGCGGAGGAGACTGAAACCTAACAACTCTCTCTTCTCGTACCTCCCTTAGTCTCTGCAACCCAACAACAGCAAGCAGCACGAGATGAGGATCTCCAAATCGATGGGAGATATCTTGGGGTCCCTGTACAAAGATGCAGAGAGGACACGGAAGCATTCCACAGGTCGGTGAAACGCAGCTTCTCTTTCTCCCACAGGGTCTGCCAGGGCAGTGACAGCCAACTTTTCGCATCAGAAACAGGGGGCCGCTCCAGTCCCCGGCCCCAGCTCCACCGAGTGTATTCTGCAACATGCCATTGATGCAGTAACAGTGTGTTAGTGATGGATTTCCCTGTCTAATTTCAAAACCAACTGATTCCAGGGGGCTGGAGCGGAAACACTAAAAGCCCGGTTTCTAGTGCAAGCTAAGCACATTTCTCATCATTCAACACTCTCAGCAGTGCCCGATCTGAAGAGCAGTCGCTGGGCAGGGGTATATGGCCGGTGTTAAGTTGTGGGTGAACATATCAGACGACACAGCGATTCTTCAGACAGCTCTTGTTTATTCACAAGCCAGAACAGAACTGAACTGAAGGGTTCAGCCAGCCTGCTTATATAGAGCTCCACTACAACGCAACAGTAACCACTTTCTGTAACTATCCAATCGCTGAACGTCACTTTCAATCCCTTATTTGCATATGTGGACCTGAGTGAAAACTATCTACGGTATCCCCCTGCTGGCCCTGGGTGAGAACTTCAGTACATAACAGCAGCAAAGGAAGCCGTTCCTCTTGGGCTGCAGCAAAACTGCAACCACAGAGCAGAGCGCGCTGCCATTGGCTAGGGAGTCAGAAAACCTTTCCTCATCAGAAAACAGGGGGCCGCTCCAGTCCCCAGCCCCCCCCAAAGTGTATTCTGCAATATGCCATTGATGCAGTGGATTTCCTTGTCTATTTTCAAGAACCAACTGATTCCAGGGGGCTGGAGCTGAAACACTAAAAGCCCGGTTTCTAGTGCAAGCTAAGCACACTTCTCAGCATTCAACACTCTGATGAGCACAGTCGCTGGGCAGGGGTATATGGCCGGAGATTTATCTGATTAGATAAATCTATCATCACTGTCAGAAGTAGTATGAATACCAGTTTTGGGGAATCACAGGTGTTGATGGATTCTTGGCCTGTTTACAGGTTTCCCATATGCATCTTTCTGGCCAGTGGCGTAGCGTGGGTTGTCAGCACCCGGGGCAAGGCAAGTAATTTGCGCCCCCTAACCCGTGGATTTTAGTAGGGGCAGAGAGCTGCGAGTGCGAGCGCCCCCCCCCCCAGATGTTGCGCCCGGTGCGGCCGGCCCCCCCTGCACCCCCACGCTACGCCACTGTTTCTGGCCACTGTCAGAAGAGGGTGCTGGACTGAATAGGCGTTGGGCCTCATCCAGCAGCTCTGCTCTCAAGGTCTTCAGATTTGACCCCATCCAGTTATCCAGCCGACAAGCTATGCCTTGAGGCAACTTGCTCTTTTTTCCTGTAGCTGCTACCACCAAAAGCCCCAGTCTTTTGCTGGAGAAGCGGGTAGGTTGCCACACATTCCCCCAGTTGCTGACACAAACCAGGGGCCTGTAATTTCTGTTTAATTGTCAAAGCTTTCCTCCCACCATTGAGACTGTGCCCAGAATTCTGGGATGGTTCCTTCTGAAACAAAATGTGCTGTTACATCGAGTCACTGCAGATGCTTCTTGTACTCGAACAAAGTTAACAATATTTTTTCCCCCTTTGGACTGCCAGCCTGTTTTCCCTGCCACACACAAACACCAATAACCCAATGGAATTTGGAACTGATGCAAGTTTGTTCCTGGCAGAGCCCATAAACTTCCGATGCTCAACACAGGGTTTATGGGGCTGCTTCATTATTTATTATTACGGAGGCCAAGGCCTGGATTTTACTGAGTTGTCCTAAATAAATCACTATGGCGATAAGTGCAATTATTATTATCATTATTATTATTAGGGCATGCTTGGGTGGAATGGAAAACTTTCATGGCTGCGGTGTAGGCCCTCCAAGACAGGGAATACTGAAAATCAAAACTTCGTTTCCTTTAAACAAAGCAACTTTCTGGTCCTCATGATTATAAGGAGGGGGGAGGGGGGGCAGGCAGAGATACACCTCAAGTTTTGATAGCAGTCCCTTGGAAGAAAAACCACTCTTGAAATGAAAAGCAGAATTGCAGAATTTGCCTGTCTTTACAGCAGAGTTTCAGGTACTTTGCAGTAAGGTTTTGAAAAACAAAAAAAGATAAGTTCAATCTTCAGTGTGTGTGTGTGTGCATGTGCACAAATACCGTATTGGCCCGAATATAAGCCGCACCCAAATTCAAGGGGCATGAGGAGGGAAAAAGACAATGCCCAAATATAAGCTGCTCCCTTAAAATTCTGCAGGCACTCACACCCGTTGCATTTTAGCATATGTCTGTTTCAGCAGCGGTAAAAGCCCATTTTTGTAAGGTCGCGAATTTAAGTCACGCTTTAACTTTTCACGGTCGGAATTTGGAAAAAGAAAGAAAGTGAGGCTTATATTTAGGCCAATACTGTATTGTTTGCTCAGGTGGAGCTATTACTAGATTACATTCATAGTCTTCCATATACCGGGGGCAGGATCCAGCCTCCTGTTTGGGTGCATCCATACGTGTAGTCAGATTTTAAGGGGTTACTTGGGGCTCGGTCACACAGAGCCCGGCTGCAGGGTCTATCAGCTGCATAGATGGTGGCTGAGACCCAAGAATAATGGCTGTGAGGTACGGAGCGGCTCCCCCTTGTGGCATGTCCATGGTGGCGCATGCTTCTGAGCCCTGTGAGTTCCTGGTTCGAGACCCCAGAGCCCCACAAAGTGCGGCGCCAAGCACACCCGTTGTGCCCTCCACGGTCCGGGGTCAGATGAGGTGCCCTGCTTTGGGTGGCACTGCTGTTGTTGACGCCCTGAATGGCCGGCGGCCGTTCAGGATCCTTATAACGGAGCCTTTCCTTCGCCTCGCTGGATCTCTGCGAGGAATGACGCCAAGACTGTGGCATTTTTCCGATGAGCAGCTTTTGGATGTGGCGAGGCAGGAGAAGGAAGCAGCGAGAAGGGAGCCAGGCAAAACACACACACACACACACAGCACCACCCCTGCTTTTTTGGAAGCAGCCAAGCGAGGTCACAGTGGATCTGGCTGTAAAATAACGGAGTGGAAAAGGACATTGAAAGGCCCCAGGGCCTGCCAGCCTGCAATGGCATCTCTCTTCATGGGACATGCTGTACTTTTTAATAACCTGGAGCGTGGGAGAACCCCACATATTTCTCTGCCCCTATCTTATTCACTGACTTAATGCGTTTATTGCTTTTATATCCTGTCTTGTTTTCCATGGAGCTCCGAGGGGACAGAACTGGTTTCTCCCCCTTCCTCATTACCCCCCATTTTTTTATTCATTTTATAACACAACTAAAAAAGACAACACAAACAGAAAAAACAATACAAACAAATTCTTGTCTTATCCTTATTTTTTCTAAGCATTGTTAAGTGAGCTTCCCCAAGTCCCCCCATCTGATTTTCATTTTACCTCATCTTTAGCAGTTTACATATATCATAATTTTTAACCATTTTTTAAATCACACTTACTTTTACCATAAAAATCTTCACATTTTATCACTTACAAATAATACTGTTTTAAAATACACGACCTTCTACTTCTAACCCTACAGCCTATATCCACTTCCAAAGCTATTCTAGAATTTAAATATTAACATATTTTTTCAAATATTCTTTAAACTTCTTCCAATCTTCTTCCACCTTCTCTTCTCTCTGGTCTCGGAGTCTCCCAGTCAGTTCAGCAAGTTCCATATAGTCCATCATCTTCATCTGCCATTCTTTGATAGTTGGTAAATCTTGTTTCTTCCAATTCTTCGACTTCCTCATTTAACTCCCTTAAACAACCCTGCATGGTGGGTTAGGCGGAGAAAACGGAGTGAGTGGCCGAAGGTTGCACCAGATGAGCTTCATGGTCGGGTGGGGATTTGAACCCTGGTCTCCCAGGTCTGACACTTTAACCACTGCTCCACACTGTCTCTCTATCTCTCTCTCTCCCTGCCCCTTAAGCCTCTCTTTTGAAAGAAATGAAGGGCGGGAGAAAGCCAAGCAGCAGAGGATTAGATTCCTAGATCTCTAAGGATCTCATGGGGGGCATAAATTGGCCCCCTCTCCCCCTCCCATTTTATCCTCACAACAACCCTGTGAGGAAGAGTTAGGCTTTCATTTCATTTTACAGTTGCATAAGTAACATGTTGTTGTTGTTGTTTAGTCGTTTAGTCGTGTCCGACTCTTCGTGACCCCATGGACCAGAGCACGCCAGGCACCCCGTCTTCCACTGCCTCCCGCAGTTTGGTCAAACTCATGCTGGTAGCTTCGAGAACACTGTCCCACCATCTCGTCCTCTGTCGTCCCCTTCTCCTTGTGCCCTCCATCTTTCCCAGCATCAGGGTCTTTTCCAGGGAGTCTTCTCTTCTCATGAGGTGGCCAAAGTACTGGAGCCTCAGCTTCAGGATCTGTCCTTCCAGTGAGCACTCAGGGCTGATTTCCTTCAGAATGGAGAGGTTTGATCTTCTTGCAGTCCATGGGACTCTCAAGAGTCTCCTCCAGCACCATAATTCAAAAGCATCAATTCTTTGGCAACCAGCCTTCTTTATGGTCCAGCTCTCACTTCCATACATCACTACTGGGAAAACCATAGCTTTTACTATACGGACCTTTGTTGGCAAGGTGATGTCTCTACTTTTTAAGATGCAACCATTCAAATCCTCCTCCCCAGGGGTGGGTGGAAGCCAAAACAGCAGAACCGTAATGCTCATAGCAATACAGCCTAGTGCTAATAGCAAGCATCAACACATCCCTGTGTGTTGCTCTCTGATGCAGATCACAAACATGGTGGCCGAGTGTGGACTTGAACCCAGCTCTGACTCCCTAGCCAATGGCAGCGCGCTCTGCTCTGTGGCTGCAGTGTTGCTGCAGCCCAAGGGGAACGGCTTCCTTTGCTGCTGTTATGTACTGAAGTTCTCACCCTGGGCCAGCAGGGGGATACCATAGATAGTTTTCACTCAGGTCCACATATGCAAATAAGGGATTGAAAGTGACGTTCAGCGATTGGATAGTTACAGAAAGTGGTTACTGTTGCGTTGTAGTGGAGCTCTATATAAGCAGGCTGGCTGAACCCTTCAGTTCAGTTCTGTTCTGGCCTGTGAATAAACAAGAGCTGTATGAAGTATCGCTGTGTCGTCTGGTATGTTCACCCACAACTTAACAGCTGCCATTTTCTGTGGAGATGTTTGCTCTTAGCATTGCCCCCCTGCCCCTTCTCTGCTGATAACCGGGAAACCCCCTTTGATCCGTGGGAAAACGCTTGCAGGAGGTCCCAGGTCCTCCCTCCAGCATCTCCAGTTAAAAACAGGACTCTCAAGTGCCACAGCATTACGGAGTCGCTCTCCTTTGCAGGCTCCTGGTACTTGCACTTGAATCCCTGGGCCTGGAGGCAGTTGGAGGGTGGATGGGGGCTAACAGATTGAGGTTGAATCCTGACAAGACAGAAGTACTGTTTTTGGGGGACAGGGAGCGGGTGGGTGTGGGGGATTCCCTGGTCCTGAATAGGGTATCTGTGCCCCTGAAGGACCAGGTACGCAGCCTGGGAGTCATTTTGGACTCACAGCTGTCCATGGAGGCACAGGTTAATTCTGTGTCCAGGGCAGCTGTCTACCAGCTCCATCTGGTACGCAGGCTAAGACCCTACCTGCCCGCAGACTGTCTCGCCAGAGTGGTGCATGCTCTAGTTATCTCCTGCTTGGACTACTGCAATGCGCTCTACGTGGGGCTACCTTTGAAGGTGACCTGGAAACTGCAATTAATCCAGAATGTGGCAGCTAGACTGGTGACTGGGAGCGGCCGCCGGGACCACATAATACCAGTCCTGAGAGATCTGCATTGGGTCCCAGTACGTTTCCGAGCACAATTCAAAGTGTTGGTGCTGACCTTTAAAGCCCTAAATGGCCTCGGCCCAGTATACCTGAAGAAGCGTCTCCACCCCATCGTTCAGCCCAGACACTGAGGTCCAGCTCCGAGGGCCTTCTGGCGGTTCTCTTATTGCGAGAAGTGAGACTACAGGGAACCAGACAGAGGGCCTTCTCGGTAGTGGCGCCCGCCCTGTGGAACGCCCTCCCACCAGATGTCAAAGAGATAAACAACTACCTGACATTCAGAAGACATCTTAAGGCAGCCCTGTTCAGGGAAGTTTTTAATATTTAATGCTGTACTGTTTTTAACACTTGATTGGGAGCTGCCCAGAGTGGCTGGGGAAACTCAGCCAGATGGGCGGGGTATAAATAATAAATTATTATTCTTATATTATTATTTCTCTGTTTTGCAGGCTCCTTGCACACCGGCCGCAGTTCTCCGCCCCCCGGGAGTGTCCCCGAAGAACAGCAGCAGATCGCCCGCCAGGGTTCCTACACCAGCATCAACAGCGAAGGGGAGTTCATCCCCGAGATGATGGACCAAAACGTAAGCTAGAACCTGGAAGCGATTGCCTTGCCTGTCTTTGTTTGGGGAAGGGCGTAAGATGGCAAAAAGTGACTGGGTGTCCCTTGCAAAACAAAGCCTTTGGGGGCTTTTTCTCTGACCTCCTGCGATTCTTTCTAATCGAGGCGCTTCAACCATGTGTCTCCGTCAACACAGACCGTTGGGTAACGGCCCGTCGTTGATGGGAGTTGCAGTCCAACAACATGTGGGGATGCCCAAGGTTGAAGCACTCTCATGTTGCTCTCCAACCTACTGTATTTTTCGCTCTATAAGACACACTTTTTCCCTCCTAAAAAGCAAGGGGAAATGTGTGTGCGTCTTATGGAGCGAATGAAGGCTGCGCAGCTATCCTAGAAGCCGGAACAGCGAGAGGGAGTGCTGCACAGCGTTCCCTCTTGCTGTTCTGGCTTCTGGGATTCAGAATATTTTTTTCTTGTTTTCCTCCTCCAAAAACTAGGTGCGTCTTATGGTCTGGTGCATCTTAGAGAGCGAAAAATACGATGATTTTCCTTAGGTTAGGTTGCTTGGAACCAATTTTATTATGTGGCACAGCTCCTTCTGGACTAGTTCAAGTGAAGGGTTGCCTCAGCGAATGTCCCTCCCCGCATCATCATAATTATGATGGTTGTTCCAAAAGCCTTGCACTCGGACACCTAGCCTGCCAAGGAAGATCGTTTTAGAGTCTCTTTTTCCCTGAACTGCTAGCCTTCCACATGCAGGGAGGTGGCTTTTTATCTGAACGCGGGGGAGTGGATTTCATGCTCTTTATTCAGCTCATAGTGGTGAGGAGGAATGAATGTTCCCCCCAAATATCTGCTTTATATACATTATTTACACAATGGGCTGCACGTGATTGGCTAATTCCGGGATTCTTCTGTAGGCCAATCAGGTTGTGAATTCACTTCCACCTGGAGCTGGATTGGGTGGCTCCTGCGGACCAATCATACTGCTGCATTGTTCTAGAACCAATCAGACTGCTGCATTCTGAATCCTATTGTTCTAGGACCAATCAGACTGCTGCATTCTGAATCCCATTGTTCTAGGACCAATCAGACTGCTGCATTTTGGATCCTATTCAACTCAGTACATAACAGCCGGTCTGTAAGTCTTAATATCCTCCGGTAGTGCCCAATTGGCCCTTTCGCATCACCTGACTTTCCAGGTCCAGGGGTAGCAGAGTTTCCTATGGCACATCACTCTGGCTATATCATGGGTAGGGAAACTAAGGCCTGGGGGCCGGATCCGGCCCAATCGCCTTCTAAATCCGGCCCGCGGACGGTCCAGGAATCAGCGTGTTTTTACATGAGCATTTTATTTAAAATGCATCTCTGAGTTTATTTGTGGGGCATAGGAATTCGTTCATTCTCCCCTCCCCAAAATATAGTCCGGCCCCCCCACAAGGTCTGAGGGACAGTGGACTGGCCCCCTGCTGAAAAAGTTTGCTGATCCCTGGGCTAGACTGAAGCTGGCCTACTGTTAATTGCCCCTCCACCCAGGAACACAGGGAACCGAGTCAGACCATTGGGTCTCACAGCTCACTATAGTCTGCACTGATTCGAAGCGGCACTCTAGGATTTCAGGCAGGGAACTACCCCACACCAGCCCTATCTGGAGATACCAGGAACCGAACCCGGGACCTTCTGCATGCAAAGCAGGTGGTTGCCGCATTTGTGGGACAGCGACTCCTGATTCGCATGCCCCCTGCCACAAGCTTCACCGTATAGTGGTAACTCAGGTTACATACGCTTCAGGTTACAGACTCTGCTAACCCAGAAATAGTGCTTCAGGTTAAGAACTTTGCTTCAGGATGAGAATAGAAATTGTGCTCTGGCGGCGCGGCAGCAGCAGGAGGCCCCATTAGCTGAAGTGGTGCTTCAGGTTAAGAACAGTTTCACGTTAAGAACGGACCTCTGGAATGAATTAAGTACTTAACCCAAGGTACCACTGTATTACTTAACTGAAAGGCTGGAGCATTATATCATGGTCCCTGCACTACAGTGGTACCTCGGGTTAAGTACTTAATTCGTTCTGGAGGTCCGTTCTTAACCTGAAACTGTTCTTAACCTGAAGCACCACTTTAGCTAATGGGGCCTCCTGCTGCTGCCATGCCGCCAGAGCACAATTTCTGTTCTCATCCTGAAGCAAAGTTCTGAGGTATTATTTCTGGGTTAGCAGAGTCTGTAACCTGAAGTGTATGTAACCCAAGGTACCACTGTATGGGAAACACCGTCCCTCTGAAAACCAGTTGCTAGGAATTGCAAATGGGGAGACGATTGTTGCAGTCATGATCTCCTTGCAGGCGTCCCAGAGAGCACCCCATTTTCCTACTAAGCCCCCGGCGGCTGCTCTCATTGGCAAGCTGAGGTCTTTTCGTTCCGTGATGCTATTGCGACCTTTCTCATATTTTTAACATGACAACAACGAGATCCAAAATCGCTCCGGGTGAGTTTTGGCAGAAGCCGAGCACAGATGTGCAGTGTGCGTCTCGATGCCAAAAAAAGAGGGAGCTTTCATTGTTTCTTTAAAAATTTATGAGTCTTTCTGTCTCTTTCTCTCTCTCTCTCTCTCCCCTGCTTTCTTTCCTCCTTTCCTCTCAAAAAGTTGTTGGAGCCGTTCATCAGCCCAAACGACTCGCTCTCGTCAAGCTGTCAGTCCCTGGATAGGTCTGGAGACAGGTAAGCCAGATATGGTCGTCTTTACGGCTAGTGGACCAAGATACCTGAAGGGGCTGCCTATGTCCATACCTGCCCACATGGTCCTTGAGGTCATAGCCTGGATGATGCCCAGCAGATGGCAAGATGGGAGGAGAGCATAGAAGGTTCTCATCATCACTGGAGGTCTTCAAGCAGAAGCAGGAGAGGACCATCTGTTGGGGAAGACCGTCTGCCTCAAGTTGTCCTGCACACTTAGCAAGGAGCTGGATACTCTAGAACAGTGTTTCCCAACCTTGGGCCTCCAGCTGTTTTTGAACTACAATTCCCATCATCCCTGACCACTGGTCTTGCTAGCTAGGGATGATGGGAGTTGTAGGCCAAAAACATCTGTAGTCCCAAGGTTGGGAAACACTGCTCTAGAAGGCCCAGTTCATCTCCACAAGCACTCAAGACGGGTCTCTGGTAGTTTCTCTAGTGATGAAGAACATGAGCTGAGAGGCCTCCACCTCAGATGTCACCTTAGCTGTGAACAAATTGGGTGGCCTACGGCCCTCACTGACTGTTACAGGAGACGTATGGCTACCACTGACCTCATCTCCCCCCTAGGTCTCCCTGGCAACGTCCAGTAAAAGAAACATGTGCCAGGACGTCATCACATTTGTTCTCTCCCGTTTCCCCGCACTACACTTAATTGGCTTTTGCTCTTGGGGTGTGAGAAAGCGCCACAGGCCAGGACGCCCCGTTTAAGTATTTGCTTCATTAGTTGCTACCAGGAGGTGAGGGAGAAGTATGGTTGCCTCCTCTAAGGGCTGGTCAGCGGAGACTGCCGTGTGAACGGCAAAATGGTATCGCTGGCCTGCCTTGCAAGTCTGTCGTGCGTGAATTGGTTCAAACGCTTTCCAAATTTGGGGTCCACAAAGTCACACTTGTGAGACTCACAAGGCCCTCAAACACCTGCCCTCTCCTGTCAAGGCCTCCTACTCCTTCCAGATGTTTTTGTTTCTTTGGGGCTTCTTGTATAGTTGGGGGCTGCCTGTTGGGTGAGGCTGTTACCTCCTTTTTAGTCTGGTTGTTATTATTATTATTATTATTATTATTATTATTATTACTTATTTATTCAACTTATACACCACCCTATACCCAGAGGCCTCAGGGCAGTTTACAATAAGACCACAACATACAAAATCAAACCAAAAGCAGTAACCCAATAACCTCCCCCCCCCCAAAAAAGCCACATTCTAAAAGGGTGTTGGATGTCAACTAAAGGCCTGGTTAAAAAGGAACCTTTTTGCCAGGCGCCTAAAGGTGTACAGTACAGTTATACCTCAGGTTACAGACGCTTCAGGTTACTTTTTTTGGGTTACACCGGAACAGGTTAATTCCGGGTTTTGGTGGCCGCGCATGCATAGAAGCGCTAAATCGTGCTTTGCGCATGCGCAGAAGATCCATCCCGCATGGATCACGTTCGCAACCCGAGCATCCACTGTATAATGAAGGCACCAGGTGAATTTCCCTGGGGGGAGCATTCCATAGATGGGGAGCCACTGCAGAGAAGGCCCTGTTGCCACCCTCTGGACCTCTCGAGGAGGAGGCATGTGAAAAAGGACCTCAGAAGATGATCTCAGGGTCCGGGTAGGTTCATATGGGAAGAGGCGGTCCTTGAGGTATTGCGGTCCTGTCTGGAGTGTGCATGGCAATGTTTGGCGAGCATCACCAGCTTTCCTTCTCTGAAATGGGTACATATATATTTTTTGACATACCCACAACAGTGTCACAGATTTCCAGATTTGCCCTGGGGCCCAAAAATGCTGGGGACCCCTTCTCTCAAGTAATGTTTCTCCAGATTGACAACAGCTCCCATTGTCCCCAGCCAGTGTGACCAATGGTCAGGGATGATTTGAGTTAGAGTCCAAAACTTTTGGAAGCCATGAGGTTTGGGTTTCAATAAAAGCGCAATATAAATGCAAAAGTTTACTACTGTTTTGGCGATAGTTGTATTAGAATAAGTGATGCTGAAAACCAGGGCTATGTCACTGGGTCTAATGCACCTCTTTCTCTTCATGCAGCCCCCCTTTTAGCCAAGCACCTATTTCAAGAAGGGACAAAGACAGCCTTGATTGCCTAGGTAAGTTCCTCTGAGCCAGCATTGTATACTGTCGCCAAGAGAGGTCTCTAGGGATGTACAGAGGTAGCAATTTCCACCCCAACCTACATTGGTTGCAATCAGCGCTGTTTCTGTTCCATTGCAGTTTGGCTTCTGCCAAAACTATGTCACTTACTCGCTAGCTGCTGTGGCCAAAATGAATGCAAATTAATCACGTAATTAACTCCATTGCATTTCGGTGGAAGGGAAACATCAGGACAATTCAGAAAACGTTATAATTTCTTGGGAGGGGAGTTGTTATTTTGTTGTTTTTGTTTTAACTATTTTTATTTTTGCTTGTATTTTTGTCTTGCAAACCACCCTGAGATCTTGTGACGAAGGGTGGCCAATAAACCTCATTGTTAAAATGCAACATTCATGGACCAAAAAAAAAAAGCAAAAAAAAAAAAAAAGCGACAGTGAGTGCTGCTTATGTTTGCTTGTGTTCCTGACCTCAGGCAAACATGCAAATTGTGGAAATTTCTGCTCCTGTTTTCATTTCCAACATCCCTGGAGATACCCTGAGAATCTCATGAGACTGCTGAAGGCTAGACTGTGAGAAGTCCTTGAGTGAAATGATGCCATTCCATGTTTTTCCTTGGAAAGTCTCATCTCTTATATCCCTACCTGATCCTTGAAGTCTTGCATGCTCAGCTCATATCCGCCAGTTCCGTTTTGTTGGCACAGTTTTGCGGAACCCGCTCCCTGCTGAACTTCAGGCCCATACTGAAGAATCATTTCTGATTCTGGGGTTAGGTTTTATCTCTGTTGTATTTGTTCATCTTGCGTGGTGAGTTCCCATCCCCATCAGTGGAAATAAGGGCACATGACACAATTATTACGGTTAATGGGCTAAATAAGGCCACAACTTTATTGGTTACAGGTGATGAGCGGTATTGGCTTAGGCATTGGTCCTAACCGACTACAGTGGTGCCCCGCAAGACGAACGCCTCGCAAGACGGAAAACCCGCTAGACGAAAGGGTTTTCCGTTTTGGAGGCGCTTCGCTAAACGAATTTCTCTATGGGGTTGCTTCGCAAGACGAAAAAATCTTGCGAGTTCCCGCCGGTTTTTTCCGCTCCCCCCCCTTTCCTAAGCCGCTAAGCCGCTTATCAGCTGTTCTGCTGATAAGCAGCTTAACAGCTGATCGCTAAAAGCCGCTAGACCGCTAATAGCGCTAATCCGCTAAGCTGTCAATGGGCTTGCTTCGCAAGACGAAAAAACCGCTAGACGAAGAGAATCGCGGAAGGGATTCTTTTCGTCTTGCGAGGCACCACTGTATATCTGACTCCAGCCCATCCGCTAGAAGTCCGGGAAGGGTTAACCACCAGTAGGGGGAGTCCTGCTGATGCACATCAACTAGGAACTCCCCCGGGGTCACCGCCAGGGGGCGTGCCTTAGGCCTAACCTTTGGACAGGGCAACGCCCCCCAGAATCCTTTATGGGACTACCCTTCAATATGTGGGGCAGGTGATGGCGCTTCCTCCCCTCTTCCATCTACAGAGCAATACCAATGCCTAACTGCCAATACCAAGGAAGTTGTGACGATTTGCTACAAGGTAGGCGAAAACCAAGTGGCTGGTGCCAATTTGCCAAGTGGAAAAATTCCTACCAGGCCCCTTAACGGCGACCCACCAAGGTCCATAGCAAGGTCAAGGAACGAAAACCTTATAGGGTGGGAGGGTGGGAAAAGCAGGAACAGCTGACAGGCGGCAAAGAGGGAGATCCCCAGCCGCGTCCTGCCTTTATAGGGTAGGCCACGCCCCCTGAGCTGGCCGATTGGCCGGCCAGGGGGTGACACGGCTGGGAATCCCCCCAATCACACGGGGCTATGTTCCAGCCGCCGCGCGCATGGTGGGGCTGTGAAGCCTGCAACTCCACCTCCTCTAAAGGGCGGAAGTGGCTTTACTGTGGTCCGCTTATAGGTTACTTCAATTCAGCAGTATGCAAGGTGCCCATGTAGATAAGATAACAAAATTACCTGAGGACTAGAACCCTGAGAAGCCAGAGGGATGGAGCTGTGGCAAAAACTGGGCAGTTGCACTGCTGGTCAAGCATACCCAGACAACAGGCGTTTTGGAAGATGGAGAACATCAAAATCGCACACGTTAACTCGCAGAGCTCTGGTTTGAGAAGCCTTCGCTTGAGCGCACATGTGCAGCTGGTGAAATCACGAAAAATTTCATCATTGCTGCATCGTAGTGACCTCTGCTATTAAAAAATGAATGCGTGGCAGGGGGCCCAGAGGATGAAAAGACAATGTTTGGCTCGTGGAGGTGCCACTGGGCTGAGGCATGGAAGTCGAGCGTCAAATAAGGCCAAGGGATCCTGTGAAGTTTTAATATGCCCCCTGGGTCGCAAGGCTCAAATTTCCCTTTCAAAGACTGTTCGCCAGAGCCTCGAGGATGTGGCTGGGTTTGTAGGCCCCTTCCCTGGCTTGCTGTTCACGCTGATGGTGCGACCATCGCTACATGCTCTGCTCCTAGAAGGGGGTGGGAGGAAAGCCCCCTTGGCTCTAAAACAGGGTGTCCCAAACCTGGGTCTCCAGCTGTTTTTGGACTACAATTCCCATCATCCCTGACCACTGATTTTGCAAGCTCAGGATGATGGGAGTTGTAGTCCCAAAACAGCTGGACCTCCAAGTTTGGGAAACCCGACTCTAAAGGGGTAACCGTCGAGTAGTGGCTTTGCGAGGTCGGTGAGTGGAGGATTTTTGACTGAGTTAAAAGTGCGGCAATGGAAAATTGGGCAGCGGAAGACGGTGAACCCAGAGATAAGCTTTTTGCAACAATATACCTTTTAGATTTGCCGCCTGGTTAATGCTGTGCCAGCAGATAGCCCTCGAGTTGCATCCGTTTTGGTGATCTGTGGTGTGTGTGCATATATATGCAAAATTATTATTTTTCAGCAAGCACACACACATTCCTTGCTTTCATTTGAACCATCCGTCATGTCTCAGAGAGGCAGCTGGCTACCATTGTAACATTCTTGCACCAATTAAATGTGGCACGTAGAAGGCGGAATTTGAGTTTAGGGTGAAGCCACACTTCCTCCAGTTTTTCCCCACAAATATATTTTCCTTGAGGGGCCCACGTGTAATTTCTTAGCCCTTTCCCCTCTTAACAAAAGCAGCTTGGAGG
The DNA here is from genome assembly GCF_964252035.2 of Podarcis erhardii. Classification (NCBI taxonomy): domain Eukaryota; kingdom Metazoa; phylum Chordata; class Lepidosauria; order Squamata; family Lacertidae; genus Podarcis; species Podarcis erhardii. The sequence continues at coordinate 7,074,848 of NC_138513.1, read as the reverse complement.
AGCAGCAGCAGCATCAACAAAATCTGCAAAAAGAATCTGGAGACCCTGTCTGCACCTTACGTTTAAATCACTATGATACCACTATAACAGGCGTGGTTTCCCCCAAAGCATCCTGGGAGGTGTGGCTTGTTATGGGTGCCAAGAGAGAAAAAATCTGGTAACCTTACGCTAAGAGACCCCTGTTCCCCTCACAGAGCTACAATTCCCAGACTTCCCTAGGAAGAGGGATCAACAACTCTAGGAATTGTAGCTGTGTGAGGCGAATAGGGATCTCTTAACAACTCTCAGCACCCTTAACAAACTACACTTCCCAGAATCCTTTAGGGAAAACCGTAGTTGCTTAAGGTAGTAAGCTTTAAATGCAAGGTGCAGCTGTGGCCATGGTTTGTTGTTCTGCTCTTAGTTCAACACAAAACATGATCAAATATCTCAACATGACCATGTACAATCTTAACGTAAGTGCTGCCATCTTGGATTTTATTATGCAAGAGTGTTGTGGGCAAAGCAGGGGGAGAGGAACTGGATGTAAGTGTCATTTCTGTACTTTTGCCAGATTTCGACATCCCGTTTTGCGAGAGATTCGGCAAGGGAGGGACTTTTCCAAGGCAGTATCACCTGTCCCAGAGCCGCAAGGACTACAATGACGGTAAGGCTGTTTAAATCGGTGGGTTTTTGAGGGGAAGGGTGCAGAAAGCAACTCAATGGGTGCTTTGGGCAGAAACTGGGAACCGGAATTGGGCTTGTTGCAGCTGCGTTGAGCACACTGGCTCTCGAGCTCTGGAGAAAGGTGCCGTTCGGGGTGGGGCCCCTATAAGGTGGGCACCAAATAATAGCTTTCTTTCCCCTACTCAATTTGAGTAGCCCAAATGTCTCCAGGTGGTAGACCCTGCCTGATCTGCACTACGAAAGGCCTGTAGCTGAGTGGAAGAGCACATTCTTCCATACAACCAGTGCTTTTTTTCTGGAGGGACGCAGGGATACGCATACCCCTAAACATTCTGTGAATCTTTGAACTTTTGTCCATTTACTGTACTTATTTTCCCCGATTTGAACTATGAAATGGTGATTTTTCTTGACTCAAAATGAGAGAGTACCTATAAACATTTTTTAAGGGGAAAAAACACTGCATATAACACCATATAAGACCACATAACCCCGGTCCTGAAAGACCTGCATTGGCTCCCAGTACGTTTCCGAACACAATTCAAAGTGTTGGTGCTGACCTTTAAAGCCCTAAACAGCCTCAGCCCAGTAGACCTGAAGGAGCATCTCCACCCCCACCGTTCAGCCCAGACACTGAGGTCCAGCTCTGACTGCCTTTTGGCCGTTCCCTCCCTGCGAGAAGTGAGGTTACAGGGAACCAGGCAGAGGGCCTTCTCAGTAGTGGTGCCTGCCCTGTGGAACGCCCTCCCACCAGATGTCAAGGAAATAAACAAATATCTGACTTTTCTAAAAAGACACCTGAAGGCAGCCTTCTTTACGGAAGTTTTTAATGTTTGATGTTTTATTTTGTTCTTCATATTCTTAATATTCTGTTGGGAGCCTCCCAGAGTGGGTATAGTAAAGGTAAAGGGACCCCTGACCATTAGGTCCAGTCGTAGCCGACTCGGGTTGCGGCGCTCATCTCGCTTTATTGGCTGAGGGAGCTGGCGTACAGCTTCCGAGTCATGTGGCCAGCATGACTAAGCCGCTTCTGGCGAACCAGAGCAGTACACAGAAATGCCGTTTACCTTCCCGCTGGAGTGGTACCTATTTATCTACTTGCACTTTGACGTGCTTTCGAACTGCTAGGTTGGCAGGAGCTGGGACTGAGCAATGGGAGCTCACCCTGTCGCGGGGATTCGAACCGCCGACCTTCTGATCAGCAAGTCATAGGCTCTGTGGTTTAACCCAGAGCGCCACCCAATCATCATCATCCTCTGCATGCAAATGGGTCCAGGTGTCGGTTCCTAGCATTTCGAGATAGAACTGGAAAAGTCACCCTCTCTGGAGAGATGCTGCTAGTCAGTGTAGACAATATTCAGACTAGATGGGCTGGTGATCTGACTCGGTGTAAGGCAGCTTCCTCACTGATGCAGAGCTTGGCATGCATTCACCGTGCACTGTACCCACTTGCAACTTCACTTAAGCCAAAAGGCAGTCAGAGCCAGTGTGGTGTAGTGGACTTGTAATCTGGTGAACCGGGTTCGCTTCCCCGCTCCTCCACCTGCAGCTGCTGGGTGACCATGGGCTAGTCACACTTCTCTGAAGTCTCTCAGCCCCACTCACCTCACAGAGTGTTTGTTGTGGGGGAGGAAGGGAAAGGAGATTGTTAGCCGCTTTGAGACTCCTTAGGGTAGTGATAAAGCAGGATATGAAATCCAAACTCTTCTTCTTCTTCCTGCCCCGAAAGGCCGGAGAACCTTCCCCAGGAGTTATGCGCCGCCGGAGAACCTCTTCCAGATCATGCCGTCCAGCAGGACGAAAAGCTTCAACGGAGACAACAAGCTTGTCACCTTGCGGTACGAGGAACGCGGGGGAAACAAGTGGTGGCACAACTGCGACAAGATATTCCAAGGTTTCGGCTCCTCTCCAGCCAAGACGAGGAACAGTAAGTGGGCCCCCCAGCGAAGGGGCTGTTGGGGGGGGGTGGGCTAGGAAGGGCCTTCCATACTGCAGGGTTTCCCAAACTTCAGTCTCCAGCTGTTGCTGGACTACAACTCCCATCATCCCTAGCTAGCAGGAGCAGTGGTCAGGGATGATGGGAATTGTAGTCCAAGAAAACAACAACTGGAAAGCCAAGTTTGCGAAACCTTGCCTTGCTCTGTGCCTCATCGGCAAAACTGAATGTTGACTTGAATAACCAACGCTTGGACTGCGGAGAAATCAGGGCGTAGCTTGCAGGACGCCTGGTTATTTATTTATTTATTATGATTTGTTCCTTGAATTTGCACGCTGCAAATTTTCCAGCGAAACGAAAAAGCCAATCAATGTTCTGTTTCAGTAATGATGAGACACTCAACCATTTCGAAGCATAGCATGGCAACCCAGCAAATGACTCTCATTTTGATTACGTGGCCTGCTAGAACATTTTTAAAGTCCCCGTCAAGCAAACTGCCAATCATTTGAACCTATCAGTTCATGACAAATAGGATAAACATTCCGATGCAATTGCGTAATGTAATGAACATTCCAAGGCAATCACATTTAAAGGCTGTTCAGATTGCGAAGATCTTTCGTGCCTGTTGAGGTGGGCGAACGTGATCTGTAGGGGGGTCTGCATTTTGCCAAATTCACAGAAACTTAGTGCTCCCACAGAGATGTTAACATAGAGCAGAACTGCATTTTGCCAGCAAAGAGGGTTTTGTTTTGTCTTGTTCTTAAATTCAAAAAGCAAAGTGAGCTGGCCTTGAAGGGATTGCTTCACTGCAAGGGAAAGAAACTGGTGCCTTCCAGATATTGTTGAACTGCAACTCCCATCATCCCTCAGGATTTGTCCCAGTGGCTGGGGCTGATGGGAGTCGGAGTCCCAACAATATCTGGAGGGCCATGGGTTTCCAACCCCTGCGTTGTGAGTTTGCTGGAAACCTTCCATTGGTAGTACTTGGCTAGAGGGATCCACCAGTTGTCACAGGGAACAAAAAAGGCCCTGCGAACTCCTGGGGCAGCAGAATGCACCCCATCTATAAAGGTAAAGGGACCCCTGACCATTAGGTCCAGTCGTGACCGACTCTGGGGTTGCGGCACTCATCTCCCTTTATTGGCCGAGGGAGCCGACATACAGCTTCTGGGTCATGTGGCCAGCATGACGAAGCCGCTTCTGGCGAACCAGAGCAACGCACGGAAACGCCGTTTACCTTCCCACCGGAGCAGTACCTATTTATCTACTTGCACTTTGACGTGCTTTCAGACTGCTAGGCTGGCAGGAGCAGGGACTGAGCAACGCGAGCTCACCACATCGCGGGGATTCGAGCTGCCGACCTTCTAATCAGCAAGTCCTAGGCTCTGTGGTTTAACCCACAGCGCCACCCGCGTCCCTACCCCATCTATGGTGAACCATTAAAGGACTCCAGAACCCTTTAGGTCCGGCTGTTTTTGGAAGGGAAGGTTTTTTGCAGTAACAGGAGCGTTGTCAAGCGCCAGGCAGGCCACAGCTGTGTTTGGCTTGGAGAGTCCCCAGTTGCACAGTGTATGAAATATCAGGCTTGGAATCGTAATTGCAGCTTCGCAGACCCCCTGGAGTCAGAAAGGCTACAGCAATGCCACCCTGCCAATTTTTTTGACAATTCAGGAACTGGTTTTTTCCCCCCTGAATCAAAACTGGGGGCTTGCTTCCCTCTTGCACTCAGAAAGAGGCAGGTATCTTCGGGTTTTCTTTGAAATGAAAACTGGTGTTCTGAAGGTTCCATCATATTACATGCAAGCGGAAAAAATGCAGACTTTGCAACTCTTTGACACGGTGATGGCTGCACTGGTGTGGAGACCAAGGGTGTCTCAAGCCTTTCTCCCCACCCCTCCCTGACATTGGCTTCTGCCTCCCTTGTAGCACTGCAGGCCCCAGTGAACTGGAGACTTGGGAAGCTGCTGGGCCGAGGTGCCTTCGGGGAGGTCTACCTTTGCTACGACGTCGACACTGGCCGGGAGCTCTCTGTAAAGCAGGTGCCCTTTGACCCTGACAGCCAAGAGACAAGCAAAGTGAGTATGTGGACCAGATAAGACGCACTGTGAACTCTCCCCCCCCCCCCCCCGCCCAAATCAACTTGTATGTGTTTGTGTGGGACAGGAAGGTCTGGAGGGGGCAATAAGGGGTCATAAGCAATTGAGAAGGTCTGGAGGGGGCAATAAGGGGTCATAAGCAATTGAGAAGGACCTGGGATATTGCCGAGGAAGCGCAGAGAGATTGCGCACCCTGGTTCTTTGTGCTTGCTTTTGCAGAGAAAAGTCGAGGAGGATAGATGTGTCCATGGCTGTTAGACATGGCAGCTTAACAGAGGGGAAGTTAATTGTTTTATTGTGTATTGTGCATTCTCATTTTGTATTTTTCCCCTGCGAAGCACCCTCGGATCTTCGGATGAAGGGCCGTTTATGCAAACCTCACTACAGCGGTACCTTGGTTCTCAAACTTAATCCGTTCCGGGAGTCCGTTCAACTCCCGAAACTGTTCGAAAACCAAGGTGCGGCTTCTGATTGTCTGCAGGAGCTTCCTGCACTCAACCAGAAGCAGCGTCGGACGTTTGGCTTCCGAAAAACACCCCCAACTGGAAAGCTTACTTCTGGGTTTGTGACGTTTGGGAGCCGATTTGTTTGGGAGCCAAGCCGTTTGAGTACCAAGGTACCATTGTACAGGCAGGGAATGTTTTAGGTGCGTCCAATATGTGTGTGACTGTGCGCATCACGCCGGCCCTGGAAGTGACCCGAAAATGTCATGAAAAGGGGCGGATGGGGTGGCCTTGCAAGGGCCCCACCGACCTTGGTCTGGAATGTAATTCCCGTGCAAATTGGCCATTGCTAATAATAATAATAATAATAATAATAATAATAATAATAATAATAATACAGCCTTACCTTGGGTTACAGATGCTTCAGGCTGTGCGTTTTCGGGTTACAGACGCGCCGAAACCAGGAAGTACAGGAACGGGTTACTTCTGGGTTTCGGCGCTCACACATGCGCAGAACCACTAAATCGTGCTTTGCACATGCGCAGAAGCGCCAAATTGCAACCCGCATGTGCGCAGATGCAGCGCTGCAGGATGCAGATGCTGTGGGTTGCGAACGCGCCTCCCGCATGGATCACGTTCACAATCCGAGCGTCCACTGTAATAGTAATAATAATAATAATAATAATAATAATAATAATAATAATACAATGGTACCTCAGGTTACATATGCTTCAGATTACAGACTCCGCTAACCCAGAAATAGTGCTTCAGGTTAAGAACTTTGCTACAGGATCTAGGAGTCTTGGTTGACCACAAACTTGACATGAGCCAACAGAGTGACGCAGCAGCTAAAAAAGCCAATGCAATTCTGGGCTGCATCAATAGGAGTATAGCATCTAGATCAAGGGAAGTAATAGTGCCACTGTATTCTGCTCTGGTCAGACCTCACCTGGAGTACTGTGTCCAGTTCTGGGCACCACAGTTCAGGAAGGACACTGACAAACTGGAACGTGTCCAGAGGAGGGCAACCAAAATGGTCAAAGGCCTGGAAACGATGCCTTATGAGGAACGGCTAAGGGAGCTGGGCATATTTAGCCTGGAGAAGAGGAGGTTAAGGGGTGATATGATAGCCATGTTCAAATATATAAAAGGATGTCACATAGAGGAGGGAGAAAGGTTGTTTTCTGCTGCTCCAGAGAAGCGGACACGGAGCAATGGTTCCAAACTACAAGAAAGAAGATTCCACCTAAACATTAGGAAGAACTTCCTGACAGTAAGAGCTGTTTGACAGTGGAATTTGCTGCCAAGGAGTGTGGTGGAGTCTCCTTCTTTGGAGGTCTTTAAGCAGAGGCTTGACAACCATATGTCAGGAGTGCTCTGATGGTGTTTCCTGCTTGGCAGGGGGTTGGACTCGATGGCCCTTGTGGTCTCTTCCAACTCTATGATTCTATGATTCTAGGATGAGAACAGAAATCGCACAGCGGCAGCAGGAGGCCCCATTAGCTAAAGTGGTGATTCAGGTTAAGAACAGTTTCAGGTTAAGTACGGACCTCCGGAACGAATTAAGTGCTTAGCCTGGGGTACCACTGTAATAACAATATAAACACCTTTGAAGCAATGGACCTCTCAACACCATGTGTTGGGGACAAACATGTTCTGCATGTGAGCTTCTCAGAGATACCTGGCTGCCCAGTGGTGGAAACAGGATGCTGAAGCAACGTGGACCATTTGAGTTTTCTGATTTTCAGGATGCTCTTATTATTTTCTCCCCTATCTCTTGGGGCTTCATATTGGGAGAAGGAAGCAATTGTGTGAATCCAGTTAGCACAGAGAAACCGTCTTCTATTTTTGGAAGCCCACGCCTGTTCCTTGCCGTGCTGCTCGACATTTCAGGGGCTGTCGGGGTTTGAAGGACATTAGGCCCAAACTTGCACAAACACCATCCATGCCCTGCACCCCAGAACAACTAGCTATGCCCACGGTCCCTTCCTTTTCCACCTGCAACTGCTTCTGTCTTTCTACAGGAGGTGAATGCCTTGGAATGCGAGATCCAGCTGCTCAAAACCCTCCGCCACGAGCGGATCGTCCAGTATTACGGTTGCTTGCGAGATGCCGAGGAAAGAAAGCTCTCCATCTTCGTGGAATACATGCCAGGGGTAAGTCAGCCTGCATGGGCGTTTTTGTAAAGGTTGTGGACTTCTTAATAAACCCAGAGCTCCCAAACTCCAAATTGTTGTCGACCTTCAGTGTCCCAGGAGCAGACTTTGGTCATATGGCTCCCTGAGCGAGGACAAAATCTGGTGCCTCTCCCCCATAGCTGCCAACATTTTCCCTTTTTTTAAAGGGAAATTCCCTTATTCCGAATAGGATTCCTCACAAGAAAAGGGAAAAAGTTGACAGCTATACTTATTTCCACAATAATTCCTTTTGGCACAGTTGCTTTCGTTATGGGTCTGCCCAACAGGCTCACTGAAACGTCACATTATTACAAAAAAACAGATGTTGTTGTTATTTTGTGCCTCCTCAACTCAAAAAGGGAAGGGAAATTTCTGCACTGTCCTAAAACCGGCGCTCTCTGTGTTGCTCGTCTTCCTTCGACCAGCAAACCTTTTCTTGCAGCCCACGTGGACTGTGCCCCTGCTTTCCTGAAATAATTTTGAACGTACTCCTGTTTGGAGAAATGTTACATAGAGATCGGAGCCTGACAGCTGATATAAACTGCGAAAAGATATAACATTTTATACAGGCTGAGGTGGTTTGGTAGCCACTGATTGGCCAGTGTTTGTGATGTCATGGCCCCTTCCCTTCCTCAGTGGTTTCCCAAAGCAATTTTGCATCTATTTTGAAATGTTTTCAATATGCTTTCGGGGAAAAAGAAAACGCAGTTTGCACACCTATGTGTGTTAAAATGTCAGTATGCTTCATTTACGGTGGGAGGAATGCAGCTAGTATTTGGAATCTTTAGTATTGTCCTGTGGTTTAAGGTAACTTTAAGACAATTTCCACATTAAAAAACAACAACCATTTTTAATTGAGTGCTGTATGTTCCCTTCCCCTTGGCATTTAAACTCTCTTTAGCAGAGGAAACTGCAGCAAAATTTCCCCCTTTTCAGCAGATGCAAGAAGGATCCTTCAGTCCTGTCAGCTAATAGTTCACTTCTCCATTTCATAAATGCCTGGCAGATAGCTCAGTTAGCTAGAGCGTGAGCTAATAACTCCAAGGTTGCCGGTTCGATCTCTGTATGGGACAGCTTGCATTTGACCCTCGGGGTCCCTACGATTCTTTGATTCGAAATGTTGCTACTTATTTGACATGTAGCTTGCTTTTTGACCAGCCTCACCAAAATGCCTCGAGCCGTTAATAAAATGACACGGTTCCATTATCCAGAGTAGCCAACGGAGCCTTGTTTGTCCCCCCACATTCTTTAGGGTTCCATCAAAGACCAGCTGAAAGCCTACGGAGCCCTGACCGAGAACGTGACCCGGAAATACACACGGCAGATCCTGCAAGGGGTTTTCTACCTGCACAGCAACATGATTGTACACAGAGATATCAAAGGTAGGTGGAGATCCCAGGGGGAATGTTCCGCTCGCTTAGGTGAGCTCGTTGACTGTAAGCGACAAAGTCCAATCCATTCAGCGCAGGCACATTTTGCATAAACCCCAAGGGCGCATTGCAGGCATAGGCAAACTCGGCCCTCCAGATGTTTTGGGACTACGACTCCCATCATCCCTGACCACTGGTCCTGTTAGCTAGGGGTGATGGGAGTTGTAGTCCTAAAACATCTGGAGGGCTGAGTTTGCCTATGCCTGGCCTATTGCAACCCGCAAGCATGCTCTCAGCGGGGAAAAGGAACACGTAAGACCACTGACCATGAGCTCAGAACCACCTCCAACCAGCTGAGTTAAGCTGATGTTATGAAATGCCAGCAAACATTCTGATTGTTGAAGGTGGGGGGAAAGACTTAGCCATGTAACGTTGCAAAAACACTGGTTCCGGTACAAAGAAAGTTAAATATTTGTTCAGAACCCATGCATAAGGTTCGCTGTTGTCCTTCCTCCCCCAGTTTTAGTTGTACCTGTGAGTTTTCCGTTTTGTTTTTTTAGTTGGCCGGAAGTCACCTTGGGTCATTTTCGGCAAGATAAAGCAACCAGCAGATTTAATTAACAGCAACCACAATTTGTTGTTGTTTAGTCGCTTAGCCGTGTCCAACTCTTTGTGACCCCATGGACCAGAGCACGCCAGGCCCTCCTGTCTTCCACTGCCTCCCGCAGTTTGGTCAAACTCATGTCCGTAGCTTCAAGAACACATTCCAACCATCTCGTCCTCTGTCGTCCCCTTCTCCTTGTGCCTTCCATCTTTCCCAACATCGGGGTCTTTTCCAGGGAGTCTTCTCTTCTCATGAGGTAGCCAAAGTATTAGAGCCTCAGCTTCAGGATCTGTCCTTCCAGTGAGCACTCAGGGCTGATTTCCTTCAGAATGAAGAGGTTTGATCTTCTTGCAGTCCATGGGACTCTCAAGCGTCTCCTCCAGCACCATAATTCAAAAGCATCAATTCTTTGGTGATCAGCCTTCTTTATGGCCCACCTCTCACTTCCATACATCACTACTGGGAAACCCATAGCTTTGACTATACGGACCTTTGTTGGCAAGGTGATGTCTCTGCTTTTTAAGATGGAACAATAATGAACCCTGATATTTAAACAAGATATTCAGCATTTTGGACAGTGCAAGACTGCTAGACCACTGATCCACGTAGCCCAGAGGCTCCCCATTAGCTAAGTCCTGCTGACCCCCGGTTTTTCAGAAGCCAAGACATGGACCCCCTGCTTTTGAAAATATTGATATCTCTGTGGTAGCTTTCGCTATGTGAATGGTGCCACCGTATCCTCCAACATGCTCTGCCACTAAGCTTCCATTTCAGAAATGGGCTGTTTTATTACTTTCTTTAGGTGCCAACATATTGAGAGATTCTGCCGGGAATGTGAAACTCGGAGACTTTGGTGCCAGCAAACGCATTCAGACCATCTGTATGTCTGGAACAGGGATGAAGTCCGTCACGGGGACGCCATACTGGATGAGCCCCGAGGTGATCAGCGGGGAAGGATATGGAAGGAAAGCTGACGTGTGGTAAGATCTCAGTTAATCCCAGAAATGTGTTTCGGTTGTTGAGGTGGAAGGGTAGCGATAGCAGAGTTATTGCTGGAATCTCCTAGTGTATATAATTGTGAATGCCTTTTTATTTAGAGTATTGGCATCCCACTTTTCAGGCAGATCTCACAAAGTGGTTTAAATAAGATTGTTACAACAATAAGCGCTGGATTTTTAAGAAAAGTTACAAATGAACGGAAAATAAATGAGATTTGCACGTATTGGTAACAGTTCAGCTTGCATGTGGTAGATTTTCCAGTCTTCTCAACTTCCACCTTCCTTTTGGGCAATGGATAAAACAGGCCGAATCACTTTCTACCAGCCAGGTTTTCCTCAGACTTGTTGTGAGGAAAAATCAGATAGGACCGCCTAAGGCATTTTGTATATTGATATAAATGCTATAAAAACCATAATATGTGTGATTGATTGAGTTTTGAAATACCGTATTTTTTGCTCTACGAGGCTCACTTTTTCCCTCCTAAAAAGTCAGGGGAAATGTCTGTGCGTCTTATGGAGCGAATGCAGGCTGTGCAGCTATCCCAGAAGCCAGAACAGCAAGAGGGATTGCTGCTTTAACTGCGCAGCGATCCCTCTTGCTGTTCTGGCTTCTGAGATTCAGAATATTTTTTTCTTGTTTTCCTCCTCCAAAAACTAGGTGCATCTTATGGTCTGGTGCGTCTTATAGAGCGAAAAATACGGTGTATATATATTTAATTATATTATATTAACATGTTTGTGTTTACTGCCCTGGGCTCCTTTGGATGCAAATGTAATAATCAATGAATTGTGAGGGTAAGAGAGCCTTTCTTCTTTCCTAATTCCTTCCTTCCCCTTGGCGTTGTCTTGCAGGAGTGTGGGCTGCACCGTGGTGGAAATGCTGACCGAGAAGCCACCCTGGGCAGAATTTGAAGCCATGGCCGCCATTTTCAAGATCGCAACACAGCCCACAAAGCCCCAGCTTCCAGATGGCGTCTCGGACTACTGCCGCAGCTTCCTCAAGTTGATCTTCGTGGAAGAGAAGCGAAGGCCCACCGCAGAAGACCTCCTGAGGCACCCGTTCGTGAGCTTTAGCCTCTAGCAGACCTTCCCGTTATCGGGAGGGACGGGGAAAGGACCAAAGATTCACACCATCGCGGAGGACTGAGCAACAGGACCAAAACCGCAAACTTCCAGATCCAGCCTCAATTTCCTGTTTGGGTTACTGCCATATCTGCTGCGCTGCTGACAATCACGCCTTGTTGGCCAGGCGGCGTCCATCTTGCCAAGTCTCCAAAGCGTACTTGCAGGCATCTTGGCTTTGTGGGGGCTGATGGGTGACTGAGATGGAGGGATTGGGAGGAACTGAGGTGATGCTAGTAAGGAAGGACATCTTGCCTTACAAACGCCATTGAATTATCTGCTTGCGTGACCGTTAGGGTCTCCCGGACTTGATCAGCCGCGAAAGAACAAAAAATGAAGGATTGTTTGGCAGCCTCTTGTTGGGAGACAAGCGCTGAAAGCCGCAGAATGGGCCGGGTGCTCTGTAGAACTAGCTTGTCACCTGGTTGGCAACCCTTAAAAAAAGCAGGCGCGGCGTGAAGCCAGTGGAAATAAATCCCCAGCACAAAAGATCAAAGGCACATATCTACTTCTGTTTGACAAAGGAGAAGCCATTACTAAGTCCTAGAAGCAAAGAGTTATGGTGCACATAGAACTGTCTTTGGCTGTTGGGAGCAGAAAGGAAAGAGGATTCCTTTGTATATTGGGTGGCAATTATAATCCAGAGGGCAAACGTATCCGCAGTCCATCCTAAAGTTATCAAGTCAGGGATATGACTGCAAAAGTGATCATGTCAAACGTGAAACTATGGGAATTGTAGAACCTTGTAAGATTCCCGCAAAGCTATCTTTTCCTTGGACCCAAAGGAGAAGCAGTTCTAACCTACCCACCTAGGAGAGAAATAATTGTTTAAAATCCCAGAGATGGAGACCACAGCAGTCTGTCTCTGCAATATATTCCCTTGCCCGGAACCCTAAACAGGAGGTTGCTAATGAATCCACAAGCTGTCGCTTGGCTCTGCTTCCTGCAATTGTAAGGGGCCAGTTTACACATTAAAGACCCCCGTCTTGCTTATTTGCAATGGAAGCTCTCAAAAAACATTTTCCTGAGGCGGAAGTAATGTTTCAAAATGATTTACTACTAGAGCTGCAACATATGCAATGCAATCCTAGCCATTAGAGATAAGTCGTCTTAAATTCAATGGGAACCCCTTCCAGGCCACTGTGCAGGGTTGCAGCTTTTGTCAGATCAATTGGATTAATCAGTTGTTCATTTTTATTGATTAAAAAGTGCCCACCCACCCCCATTAATTGCCAGCAGAGTTTTATATATATATATAATTTTCTTTTTATGGAAGCGCTTCTGCAAACTACAGCTGTCAAGTGCTGTCTTAAAAGAAACATTCCCTCTTCTACGTTGATGCCTGTTGTGGCACATTTATACATATTCTAAAACCAAAGAAAGTACTATCTAGCTCGTTTCTTCGGAATGATTATTTAGATGACATTTTTAAATGTGGGTTTAGTTGGTTAATCCCCTATGAAGAATTGAACTAAGATTAATTCAGGTGACATCCCTACTTTTCACCAAAGGCATTGCTTAGGGGAATATGCAGTCATACCTCGGGTTGAATGCGCTTCGGGTTGGGCGCGTTTGAGTTGCGCTCCGCGGCAACCCGGAAGTAATGGAGCGCGTTACTTCCGGGTTTCGCCGCTTGCGCATGCGCAGACGCTCAAAATGACGTCACGTGCATGCGCAGAAGCGGCGAAAAGCGATGTGTGCAGACGTGCCGTCGCTAGTTACGTTTGCTTCTAGATGCGAACGGGGCTCTGGAACGGATCCCATTCGTATCCAGAGGTGCCACTGTACATGCTAAGGAGCATTAAAATGGTAGGAATCTTGATAAGGAAAGGCTGTTCAGCAGCCTGCAAGTGGATGTCATCATATTCATTTGTAGTCGCAAGAGGATGTCCCACCAGCCAGTCACAGAAAATTGTATCTGGTCATCTTCTTGAGTTGATCGACGTTGCTCAGTGCCAGTTTAGCAATCCTTTGGAAACATGGCAAATAACAGCAGATCCCATGGCTATGCTTTTTTTAGTATCTCCTCACCCCACAAAAAAAAAATAATAATCAAAAAAATCAGATTGTGTTCCAAAGTGTATTCTATATTGTGTGGCCTAAGTCAGTTGTGCATTTTAAGCAAATGTGTGTTCTTTGCATATGTTTTGCTTCGTTTACATGATGTCTTCTGCTGCCCACAGTAGAAATTCGAGGAGTTCTGCACGTGACGCTGGAGCCCTGCTCCTCCCCATCTCCACATTCTGGCTGTGCCTTTGAGCACCTAAAATTTCACTAGGCAAAGGCACACGTTTTCTGGATCACCTCTACAGCCATGAAAACTAAAACAAGCAGAGATTGTCTGGATGCCGAATTTTGTGCCAGATATCAGTTGTTTTGTATTACACGGTGTGTTTCAGTATAAGTGGAATTCAGCCAGCTCTGGCTGAGGGCGTGATTGCGTTCCACTCATTTATTTATCATCTGTACTACTCCAAAAATCGGTTTCAACTAGGCAGTGGAATTACAGTAAGCTGGTAAAATAGACAAGTCCGTGAAAAGAACAGTCTTTTCTTGATTTGAGAAGCTTCACTCAGACTCTGCATGTATGTCAGTTCTCATTGGAATTTCTATTTTCATTTTTTAAGGGACGTGATTCCCCTGTTGCTATTTTTTTCTTCTTCATATATTAACACTTGCCCTGAAGAATTTGATTGCAGATTGCTGGTTCTAACCCCCTGCCATCTGGATTTCATTCTCGCTCCGCAGGGAGCGCTGGGGGAAATGTTAATACTGAAGGATGAAAATGTCAAAAGGCAGAGAGGGTTTGCCTGGGCAGGGCTGTAACGTGACCTACTTTCCAAAAGATCTGTTCACAAGTTTCACGAGATGGTGTCTAAGGCCTTATTCGCACACCCAGGAAAATCAGAGGTTGGTATCTCGGGACTGATACCGTGAGGAACTGACCCCTGTCTACACCAGCATCAAATGCTAGGCTCTGTCAGTCATACCAACTCTTATTTTGAGTCATTCATTGGATACTGAGTGCTCTGTCGCACTGTGAACTCCAGCCACCAAACAAAAACAACCCTGTTCCTGTGTATGAGATTGCTTATCCGAGGATGAAGAAGGGCAGAGATCCCAAACGTGACTCATTTTACCACAAGTTTCTTAGCCTTGCTTCTTGCCTTCAGTTCGCCCTCTGAAAAGTGTGAGCAGATCCAAGGGTTAAAATGAGTTGAAGGAGTGTTGAGCCAGAATATTGGATGCTCTGAATCAGAGAATGGGAACCCATGACTCTCCACTTGCGCTTGGACTCCCCATCTCCCCACGTGAACCTGGTCAGAGATGATGGGATTCGGAGTCCAACAGTATCCGGAGGGCCACAGGTTCTCCATCTCTGATTCTGACAGAGCCATTTGCTCATCAGGCAGTTTTATCTTGTTCCACATTTGCTGAATCTACCGTATTTTTCGCTCTATAAGACGCACCAGACCATAAGACGCACCTAGTTTTTGGAGGAGGAAAACAAGAAAAAAAATATTCTGAATCTCAGAAGCCAGAACAGCAAGAGGGATCGCTGCGCAGTGAAAGCAGCAATCCCTCTTGCTGTTCTGGCTTCTGGGATAGCTGCGCAGCCTGCATTCGCTCCATAAGACGCACACACATTTCCCCTGACTTTTTAGGAGGGAAAAAGTGAGCCTTATAGAGCAAAAAATACGGTAATTCTTTTATTTATGGTCTTCACTGGGCTGACCTGGATTTCATGACACAGGATTTTACCTCAGTTGGCGCATTGATCACCCCTGCTTATTATGGCGGCTCTTGCCACAGCATACACAGACTTTGTCACCAATATACTGATGTCACCCTTTCCCCTTCCATGTTTATATGTACAGAGTTGTGAAGTCCTTCCTTCTCAGGTACCTTCGCTTCCTCATCATCAAAATCTCTTGCGGCGATTCAGGTTCACAAGGGAGAACAAGACAGAAGTTTGAGGCAGGGAAGCAAATTGTTCGATCCGTTCAAAAGGCGCATAGCCTATCAGGAGGTAAGTTCCAGGTGTAAGGTGGGCTGGCTGCTTTTGAAAGCACCTCAGTCTCATCCCAAAGACTATATCATCATGTAGATAGATTGTGGTGTTGTTGTCTGTTGTCTGTCCTTGCACAGGAAAAAAAGGGTTAGGAGTGAAACTGTATATCTAACTTTACAGATCCAGCCCTTAAGCAGATCTCTGAAGCTGGTGTGAAACTGGATTAACAGTTGCACGTTCCTGCCAAGAAGTTGGGGAAGTGGCAGTTTTGCGTATCTGGGAAACCTAAAATTACAGATCCTTAATTGTCCACACAACTACAGTTCCTAGGCTACTGCAGCCAGGGCAGGGGGGGAAACCCATATTGAAAGTTGTTTAAATTCACAATGCAGACATGATCACAGATCTAACAGCTAGAAGGGACCAAAGAGCCATTTAGTGTCTTGCTCCTCCCAAAAGGAAAAGCCACCAGACTTTCTACTACAGGCCATGCTCAGGATTTTTCTTGGTGCATTATTATTATTATTATTGTGTTGCCCAGCTACTGCTGAGGCTGTGACTCTCTTACTTTGCAAAATGAGTGCTCTCACTCCCTCTCACCCCCCCCAAAATAGATAGTAAGAGACAAGTTCTGGGGTTCTTTTTTATCTTGTTGTCCACATGGTGCATAGGGAAACCAAAAGCTTTGGGTACAAAAGCGTCTTCTTTGCATTCTGAGGCTAGAATACAGGGCTGGTGGACCTTTTTGTGAGCCTGAGGGCCACATTCCCTCCTGGGAAACCTTCCAAGGGCCACATGGCAGCGGCGACTGGGGCCACAGGCAAAAGTGAGCGGAACATAAATTTTATTTTGTACGTTATATATTAGTCAAAACAAAAAAATTCCTTCCAGTAGCACCTTAAAGACCAACTAAGTCAGTTCTTGGTATGAGCTTTCGTGTGCATGCACACTTCTTCAGATAGGTATGGATATGCAATATAGGGATATGCACTCATTTCTAGAAACAAGTGTTCTCGAACTTCAGCGTTGAAAACTGGACGAGTGAGACAGTTATGAGGTTAATTTTTGGACTCAAGTTGAGGGGAAAATGAAGTATCCATCCATGTCCATTTGTTTGCGTCTGAGCTAAGGGGAGGAAGAGGCTTTTAAAGGGTCTCAAGCACTTGAAGAGAAATTAGCTTGCAGAATGCCAATATCCCCTTTGCGCTGTTCATGCACTCAACAGGTGGATCCCAGATCAAAAGATCCCATCGCATCCAGATCCGTTTGCACATAAGAAGGGTCACATTGTCCCACAAAGCAATGGGGCATCACACACTGCCAAACCGTAGCGTGAACGAGGCATGGGCTGCGTGCTGAATCCTGGTTGTAAAACTGCCCACTTTGCAAACCTTCATCATAGTATAAATACCACTGTTAAAGCGCTTTATCCTCGAGATATGTTCATACTCTACATGGTATGGATGATTTTAAATATTGTAAATAATTAGTTCTAGAAGGATTTGTTGATAGGAAGAAAAAAGAGATACTGCTGTTTTGGCATGTGGGGCACATTGTTGAATGTACTTTGTTAAATGCTGTAAATGCTGTTATCTTCTCTCCCTCCCCAAATGCATGAAATAAAATATTTTTAAATTTTGTGGTAATTTGTTGTTTAGTCGCTTAGTTGTGTCCAACTCTTAACGAGCCCATGGACCAATTTTCATTTGAAGGCAGCTTAACCTGGGGGGGGGGGCGGGCTGGGGAGACAGTGGGAGACAGGCTTCTAGTGCTACACATTACCGTAAGTGCACTGAAGCAATATCAATTTTGATTAGGCAGATTTAAGTTTGTTGTTTAGTCATTTAGTCGTGTCTGACTCTTCGTGACCCCATGGACCAGAGCACGCCAGGCACTCCTGTCTTCCACTGCCTCCCACAGTTTGCTCAAACTCATGTGGTAGCTTCGAGAACAATGTCCAACCATCTCGTCCTCTGTCGTCCCCTTCTCCTTGTGCCCTCCATCTTTCCCAACATCAGGGTCTTTTCCAAGGAGTCTTCTCTTCTCATGAGGTGGCCAAAGGACTGGAGCCTCAGCTTCACGATCTGTCCTTCCAGTGAGCACTCAGGGCTGATTGCCTTCAGAATGGAGAGGTCTGATCTTCTTGCAGTCCATGGGACCCTCAAGAGCAGATTTCTTATTTATTTTTTTTAAGAGGGGAGGGGCAGTCTGGTGAAATGTTTCATTCTGGAAGAGCATCACACGTCTGATCATATCTTTTCACCCACGCTTGGAAAAATCAGAGCTTAATTTTTATTTATTTAGTAAGGAACATAAAGCTACCCCTTTATACCAGCAAAGGCTGTAGGTGTTTGGTGTTTCAAGTCTGCCAGTTGACATTCTTGGATGATGCACTGACTGTCAGATCAGTAGTTTCTCGTCTTTTTTGTGTGTGGTCATGATAGTTCGTGAGAACTTCTTTCAGGAAGAATGACGAAGAGTTTCGTGGTCCCTTAAATAATATTTTTTTAAAAAAAACAACCCTAAAGATTCTGTGGCACCTTAAGCATACACTATCAAATATATTACGGCACAAGCATAATGTGTTTGATGAAGCTGACTGTAGTCTATTTAAGTTTGTGCCATGATGAATCTAATCATAGAGTTCGGAGGGACCCCAGAGTCATCTAGTCCAACCCTTTGAAGTGCAGGAATCTCAACAAAATCACACTAAATTTGTTAGCTGTTAAGGTACCACAATTGTTAAGTTGTGGGTGAACATATCAGACGACACAGCGATTCTTCAAACAGCTCTTGTTTATTCACAGGCCAGGACAGAACTGAACTGAAGGGCTCAGTCAGCCTGCTTATATAGAGCTCCAGTACAATGTAACTGTTGCAACTTTCTAAAACTATCCAATCACTGAACGTCACTTTTGATCCTTCATTTGCATAACTATCTACAGAATCCCCCTGCTGGCCCAGGGTGAGAACTTCAGTACATAACAACAATAGTCTCCGTTGCTTTTGCTGCAGCAGACTAACACAGCTGCCCTTCTGGAAGTTTTCTGTGGTAAGTATAAGCCTTTGTAGACTGGAGTTCAATTTGTCAAGATACATGGCAGATCATCCACAGAGGTCTACACACAATATGTGTTCTGGATGCAAGCAGTTGGACACTGAAAACCGTGGAACGCAAAGGGTTATGGTAGGTCAGAGGTTTTCTACACAGAGCCAAATGGACCCTGAGGATCATCCAGTCCAAACCCCCGAAATGCAGGATATATTCGGCTAAAGCATCCAATGACATCCAACCTCTGCTTAAAAACCTCAAAGGAAGGAGAGTCCACCACTTCCAGAGGGAGACAGTTCCACTATCAAACAGCTCTTACTGTCAGAAAGCTTTTCCAAATGTTTAGTCGGAATCTTCTTTCTTGCAACTTGAAGCCATTGGTTCGAGTCCTACCTTCCAGAGCAAGAGAAAATAATCTTGTTCCCTCTCCCATGTGATATTTGAAGATGGCTCTCATATTTTATCTCAGTCACCTCCTTTCCAGGCTAAACATCCTTCAATCTTTCCTTGTAAGGCTTAGTTTCCACACGCCTGATCATCTTGCTCATCTGCACATATTCCAGCTTGTCAACATCCTCCTCCTCAAACTGTGGCGCCTAGAATTGTACACAGTATTCCAGGTGTGGTCTAAGCAAGCAGTGGCATAGCGTGGGTTGTCAGCACCCGGGGCAAGGCAAGTAATTTGCGCCCCCTAACCCGTGGATTTTAGCACTCGAGTGCGAGCGCCCCCCCAGGATGTCGCGCCCGGTGCGGCCGGCCCCCCCTGCACCCCCCCACGCTACGCCACTGTAAGCAAGGCAGAATAGAGTGGTCCTATGACTTTCCTTGTTCTGGACACTTAGACTTCTGTTGATGCAGCCTCAAATACCATTAGGGGTTTTTTTTTGCTTCTACATCACACTGTTGACTTATCAAAACAAATTCCTTCCAGTAGCACCTTAAAGACCAACTAAGTCAGTTCTTGGTATGAGCTTTCGTGTGCATGCACACTTCTTCAGATACACTGAAACAGAAGTCACCAGACCCTTCTATATAGTGAGAAGGTGGGGAGGGGTATTACTCAGAAGGGTGGTGGGAATGGGTGATTGGCAGATAGCTGTGATGAGCCTGTTGACGACTCTTAACGACTGCAATAGGTCTTACAGGAAAAAGCAAGGGGTGAAAAGGTGAAAAATGGCTTTGTCATGTATAATGAGATAAGAATCCAAGGTCTTTGTTCAGACCAGGTTTCTCCATGGTTTTGAGTTTGGTGATAAGTTGTAATTCAGCAGCTTCTCTTTCCAGTCTATTTCTGAAATTCCTTTGTAATAGAACAGCTACTTTGAGATCTTGTATAGAATGTCCTGGGAGATTGAAGTGTTCTCCTACTGGTTTCTCTGTCTTGTGATTCCTGATGTCCGATTTATGTCCGTTTATTCTTTGGCGTAAGGTTTGGCCTGTTTGTCCAATATAGAGAGCTGAAGGACACTGTTGGCATTTGATGGCATACACAATGTTAGACGATGAGCAATTAAATAGTCCCGAGATGGTATGTGTGATGTTGTTGGGGCCAGTAATGGTGTTGTCCGGGTGTATGTGGCAGCAAAGTTGGCATCTGGGTTTAGATTGAGAAAATGGTTCAGGTCCCCGCGCGACTCTTGACGTTTTCCTACTTCTATAGCGCTGCTCTCACGCTGCCTGTGGCAAGATGGCGCCCAGAGCCGGCGGGTGACTGGGAAGCCGCGGGGCTCCTCCCGGCATGCAATACGTGCGCAAAGGGGGGCGTGGCATCTCTGCCTCTCTCACCAGCCCGCTCAGCTGAGAGGAGGAAAGGGACGCCTCCCGGCATGCATCGCGCAGGGGGCGTGGCTCCGCGGGGCTGCCTCAGAGGAGGAGCAGCGAGGCGCCTCCTGGCATGCAGTACGCGCGCGGGGGGGGGCGTGGCGCTCTCTGCATCTCTCACCAGCCCGCCCAACTGAGGAGAGGAACAAGGCGCTTCCCGGCATGCAGTGCGCAGGGGGGGCGTGGCGTTCTCTGCCTCTCTCACCAGCCCGCTCAGCTGAGAGGAGGAAAGAGGCGCCTCCCGGCATGCATCGCGCAGGGGGCGTGGCTCCGCGGGGCTGCCTCAGAGGAGGAGCAGCGACTACAGCGCTGCTCTCACGCTGCCTGTGGCAAGATGGCGCCCAGAGCCGGCGGGTGACTGGGAAGCCGCGGGGCTCCTCCCGGCATGCAATACGTGCGCAAAGGGGGGCGTGGCATCTCTGCCTCTCTCACCAGCCCGCCCAACTGAGGGGAGGAAAGGGACGCCTCCCGGCATGCATCGCGCAGGGGGCGTGGCTCCGCGGGGCTGCCTCAGAGGAGGAGCAGCGAGGCGCCTCCCGGCATGCAGTACGCGCGCGCGGGGGGGGCGTGGCGCTCTCTGCATCTCTCACCAGCCCGCCCAACTGAGGAGAGGAGCGAGACGCCTCCCGGCATGCAGCGCGCAGGGGGCGTGGCTCTCCGGGGCTGCCTCACCTGCGCAGTCGAGGGGCGGCGCAGAGCGGAGGAGGATGCAGCGCCTGCAGGTGGTTATCGGGCACCTGTCCGGGGCCGGGAGCGGCCGGCCTGCCTCGTTGCGGCCCAGCCCCTGCCTGGGCTACTCTGGGGCCGCCCTCTCGACGGCGGCTGCCCCGGAGGATGTGGTGGTGGTCCACGGGCGGAGGACGCCCATCGCCAAGGCCAAGAGGGGCGGCTTCAAGGTAGTGGGCGAAGCGAGCAGGTGGGGGGGGGCGGAGAGGGAGGCGCAAGTGTTCTCTGCATTTTCAATAGGTTTTTTTTTAATATTTTATTTTTTTATATTTTATTAAGTTTTATCAAAGAAAAACACGAAATAATATAAACATACAAAAAAATCAGAATACAATAAAAACAAGCAATTAACATGAGAATAAAAAGAAAAAAGAAAAAACCAAAAATAAAAGAAAAAATTAAAACACTAAAAGAGAATTCAGAAAGTTAAAAAAGAAAATCCCTCTCTTTAATTTCTTACCATTCATAAACCTATTTTCTTGGCTTCCTCTCACCCCCCTTTCTTGTATTCCAATTGGAAATTAATTAGCAAATTCCTTCTTATTAATTTTATCCTTAATTATCTTACTTCACATATTGTTTGTTCCTGATTTTTGTCTAATATCTATCCCTTCTTTCATATTCTTATTTTACCTTTTTTACTAGAACCCTTTCATTTCATTAAAAAAAACAAAAAACCTCACTCAATAGGTTTTTTTTTTTAATTGTTCACAGTTCAGTTCATTAATTAATAATATTATTTCAAAAACGATTACCTCTTTATGTGCTTTTAGTTTTTTTTTTGCCTTTTATCTTAGAAGCATAAAATAGAGGTGGCAGGGCCATCCAGTCCAAGCCCCTGCAATGCGGGAACCTCAACTAGATCAGACGTGATAGGCGTAAACTACTTTTTGTGGCTGGGAAAAGGAGATTGGGAAGGGTGTGTGGAAAAGAGAGAAATAGAATTGTGGAAGTAGAAGGGGCCATGAGGGTCATCTAGTCCAACCCTTTTTTCTTCAATATGATTCTCGAACCCACAGCCGTAAGGTTAAGAGTCGCACACTCTTAATGACTGAGCTATCCCAGCAGAAATGAATTAACTCCCAGAGCAAACACAGTGTCCGAAATGGTTCCTTGACTGGCTCTCTCTTTATTGAGCTACCCAACAGATTACAGATTAATTTGTTGCAAGCCACCTTGAGGCCTGGTCCAGGGGTGCAGGTGGGATATAAGTACACATTTGACAGATTTAGTGTACTGCTTTTCCGCAACGAACTATGCCCAAACAACAGAATACAGAGCATTGGAAATACAATTGTCCAAAGTACATGACATGCTAGTAAACTCAAAAGTGGCAAAAATGAGCAATTTGGCAGATGCCGAATGAATTCTATGCTACAAAAAGTAATTTTTAAAAAAGAATAAAGGTTTAAGTACATAGTTACATAGCAAAGCCCTTAGTGTGGGAAACACGCAAGAAAACAGTTTTCTGTTACTTCCCCATCTAGGAAACTACACCTGATGAACTTCTTGCTGCGGTCATGACAGCTGTCCTTAAAGACCTAAATCTAAGCCCCGAGAAGCTGGGAGATATCTGTGTAGGTGAGTAATTTATTTTGAAGTTGCATCGCTGTACATATTTCTGTTTCTGCCCCAGTTGTAACTGTAAATTTGCTAACCTTGTGCTGTGGATTGATTGAGACTTCCTGTCTGGCAAATGGGCTGTCATCTTCTTCTTAAATGCTGAATTGTGCCTTCTTAAAATTAAATCTGGAGATGGCATCTGAACTGCAGATAACAAAAGCAGATTAATCTCTTTGCACCTAGGAAATGTTCTTCAACCTGGAGCTGGAGCTTTAGTGGCGAGGATTGGACAATTTCTAAGGTGAACTTTGCTATTTAACACTCTTGATACCAGATAAGAAACAGGATAGAGATTGGGGCTGCCAGCTTTGGCTAATGTTTGAGAGTGCAGAAGGAGTATTGCTGGTTTGTCCTACTTTTGTGAACTTTGCCATGCATTGTGGGGCAGATAGGAGGTGTGGTGATAACTATCTCAGGTTTTCCACATGCCAAGAGAAAAATAGCAAGGCAGGGGAGGAGGAATACTAGATGAGATGAAACTTGATAGCCACTCCACTGGCTAAGGAACAAGTGTTAGTAACTTAAGTAATTCCAAGCTGGCTTAAAAGAGGCTAAGAAAAAGTGGTGTGATGGTTTAGGGATGTGCTGCTCTCTGTTTTGCCACCCCCCAACACAGGTGAGGCCTATAATGTGTACTTCACCTGTCTTTAAGAGGTTGGGCTATGAACTGGGGTTGCACTTTAGAAAGAAAGATACGCAGATGGCTTTTCACTTAGATAATTGAGTGCTTACTCATAAAAAGTGACAACAAGCATCTCTTCTGGCATCTCACAGTCTGTTAACATGGCTCTCGCTGTCCTGTGTCTCCATCAGAGTTTTTTTTGCCTCTGGTCTTGATGAAAGCTTATGCATCACGATTAAGTTTGTAACTCGCCCTTCAATGCAGAGGTTCCCAGGGCAACAAACAACAGTATGTTAAAATACAGCACATCACTAGGATACAGAAACATGCATGTATCCAGAATGGCGTTTGGTAATATTTTGGAAAATACTTTGCAAATAGGTTCAGTCAGGACATGGTGATTAAGTCAGAGTCACATTCTGCAAGCTGGTTTGCTATGCTAAATTTCCCACCTCCCCAAGTCAGTTTGTGGTGAATCAGTGCTCTCCACTTTATAGGGACTTTGAGTCTTTCAATTGTAGCACAGTTTGAGAAAGAGATCAGCAGCAGGCCATGTGCATTGCATGCCAGAGGTTCAGTCCTACATATCTCCAGATAGGGCTGGAAAAGACACCTGTCACCCTGAAAATCTGCTGCCCATCAGATGTGGGGAGCATTTGGCTCTCCAGGTGTCACTGAACAATAAGTCCCATAAATGCCAGCAAGCATGGGTAATGGCCAGGGATGGTGGTAATTGTATTTCAGCAACATCTGGAAGGCTAAAGGTTCTACCCATCTGGCATAGACTACCCAAAGCTAGATGGTCCAATAGTCTGATTTACTCTGTCAGCGTTCTTGAACTATAATGTATAGGCTGTAATGCCCCAAACTTCACCAGATCCTTAGTCCTACTATCTTCAGTGCGACTAAGGAGTCTTTAAGTGGCTGGAATAGCTTATGTATCTTACTCTCAGCATAAATAGACCCTCAAAAGAATGACTCTATCCCTCTAAATTGACATCTCTGAGATGGGCTTCCAACTTTGTTTCTGTGCTAATGAATCATTTTGCTTGTGTCTTGTTTCAGTGGCATTCCAGAGACTGTACCAATATCATGCGTTAACAGGCAGTGCTCATCTGGGTTGCAGGCTCTGATCAATATAGCTGGTAAGAAGGGAGCTGGTGACTGGGCTTGATGGCAAAAAGCTCTTGAAAATTCTGCATTCCAAGTAAATTCTGCATTTCAGTAATTCTGATATGGTGTTCCTGTTAAGCATGGAATTTTCCTACTTTGTATCTTTGATCAATAGTTTTAAGTTTTGCAGAGTCTGGATGTGTGGTATAATGTGATTGATGTGTATAAAGGAATATATTGAGGCTGGGAGGAGAGGCACCGGTAGCAATACAGGATACAGAAGTTGTCTCCTTCCCCCACAAATATTTTTGCAGGCATTGCATGCACGATTTCAAATACAATTTCACATTTAAGAACTTAGGACAAACCCCCAGATTCTCAGGAATCTGTATATTGTAGCAAATCAGGAGCTTGCCTCAAAATTCTGCGCTTGTGGGTTTTCAGAGGCCTGGTTAGTCTTAGAGCTTTTGAAAGTCCTGACCAAAGCAGGTGTCAGCTTGACATGTGAAGCCTTAAATTCCTGGAACTGAACTTCCTGTGCAGTTTGTATATTGACTCCTGTTGATAGATGGAGTTAATTTTTTTTTAAAATGATATTTATTAAAATTTCCAATAAGAACATACAAATACAAACAGCAACAATAAAAAAACAAACACAAACAAAGGACAACAAGTATAATTTCGAACCTTATTTTCTCAACCTAATTTCCCTGACTTCCTCATACCTCCCCGTTTTGTATTCTAATTTCATTATCCAATCAGCAAATCCATTCCCTTATTTCCCAAAAGTTTTTTACTAATTCCATTCCTTTTCTTACTCAACATCTCTGAAAGCCACATTGTTTTTAAACCCATGTCAATCTAACATTCATTAATCTTATAGTATTTATTAAGATAGTCCTTAAATTTCTTCCAATCTTCTTCCACTGTCTCTTTCTCCTGGTCTCGGATTCTGCCCGTCATCTCCGCGAGTCCCATGTAGTCTGTCATTTTCATCTGCCATTCTTCCAAAGTGGGTAGGTCTGGTGTCTTCCAATACTTTGCAATAGGTCTGGTGTCTTCCAATATCTATTGCAAAGATAGATGGAGTTAAGATTCCTGGACCAATAAGTTTCTTTCCATGAAGATCTGGGTGTGTTCATTATTATTATTTTTTACATTTCTATTCTGCCCTTCAGCCAAGGATCACAGGGCAGTTTAGAATACAAACACAAAAATACATACCATAAAAACAAACCAAGCCCCCCAACACCTTAAAAGGCTATAGATTGTTTAATTAGCCAAAGGTCTGGGAGAAGAGGAATGTTTTTGCCTGGTGCCTAAAGATATATAATGAAGGCACTAGAAGAGGCTCCTTGTAGTTAGTAGCTAAAGGAATCAACTTTACAGAGATTTGTAAATTCTTCATAACATTAACCAGGTTGGAGAATAAGCCAAGTGTTTTAGTTCCCAGAATATGTAATCCCCTCTATCTGTGCAATATTGGTGAGAGGGGTGCTCACCAAGGTTGATCTTAAATTATTGCTTGTTTTATTTGTAGGTGGTATCAGAAATGGAGCTTACGACATGGGCTTGGCCTGCGGGTAAGATGAGTCTTTTCACGAACATCCCTTGCTAGTCTGTAACCTCAGTCATGTTCTCTTCACAGATCATATAGTATTTTATCAAGTGAGGCAGCTGGTACAGAAGGGGGAGCTTTTTTCATTCTGGCATTTTAGGAATGTAAAAACACCTGTATCCATTATGGAAACTGGTGGGTTTGATGCAACTTCCACTTTAATTTGATTTATAATTTACTTAGGGCGGTTCTGACATTTACCTCATTCACGTTCTACTTAATCCTATTGACATTCTATATTCCTATTGATTAAGTCCTAGGTTTTTCCAGGGTGCTGTAGAGCACAAGTTGCTACTCTATTGCCTCTCAAGTACCTATGGCAGTTCATAGCAGGGATAATGAGTCTGTGTCGTCTTCCAAGTCATGTGGCTACCAGTAGTAGTTTGTGAGACAGCCAGCTTGCAGCACCTCTTTCCTCTCCCATTATTTCTATGACTACCTGTTCAAACAGTCCCACAGCGGTAGCTTACAGAGAGGCTCTTCCAGACAGCTCGAGGGATCTGTGTATGCTTCCAGCCTCCACGCATTCCACATGTGGTGTGGCTGAAGTTTTTTAGCAGTAACAGGCAGACATTTTAAGTCCACGTGGTTTTACAACCTCTGTAAAAAACCATTTAAGTCAGACTGCAATAAACTTGCGTGTTCTTGAACTCTGTGCATCTGTATTGTGCACCGTGAATACAGTGGTGCCCCGCAAGACGAACGCCTCGCAAGACGGAAAACCCGCTAGACGAAAGGGTTTTCTGTTTTGGAGGCGCTTCGCAAAACAAATTTCCCTATGGGCTTGCTTCGCAAGACGATAATGTCTTGCGAGTTCCTGCAGGGTTTTTTCCCTCCCCCCCCTTTCCTAAGCCCTAAGCCGCTTATCCGCTGATCCGCTAAAAGCCGATAAACCGCTAATAGTGCTAATCCGCTAAGCTGTCAATGGGCTTGCTTTGCAAGACGAAAAAACCGCTATACGAAGAGCCTCACGGAATGGATTAATTTCATCTTGCGAGGCACCACTGTATTCTAAAACATTTAGTTTTAAAGTTGGTTTTATGAAGGCAGGGTGGTGCAGTTTCATTGTGTGGCTTGGCTTAAACTTCTACTTCAGCTGTAAACCCCTAAGAGGTCTTTGGCAAATAAACTCTCTTCTTCAGTTCCACTTCTGTGAAATGGCAGGCCTCACAGGATGACTGGTTGTTACAGGGTCAAAACGCCCCTTATGCTAGTGTAAGAGATGAACCCATGAAGCGCTGTGCTCAAGCTTCTTAGGTTTTACTCTCTGAAAATAAGTGTTGGGGTGATCACATGGGTGTGGTATTCAGACCTAGTGTAGGCCTCCTAGTCCTGAACTTGCTGGTTGAGGTCATTCTTCAGACTCCGTTTTCAGTCCAGTTTCGCAGGGCCTTTTGAAAGTGGGCTGCTTGCATTCTTTGGCGGTCCAAGTGCTGTCACACACAATTTCCTGATTATAGTGTAAAAGCAATTCCTGTGGGAGGATGTTTACATGTTTCAGCTTTATACTGCTTAGGATCACACCCTTGTTATAATCTAGGCTTCGTAGCTTGGTCTTAATTTTGCAATGGCATGTGTTGCAAAAGCATAGCTTGCAAATGCTAGGCCAGAAAAATGTAGGACAGGCTGATCTGGGATTCCGAAACCGAGCGCTCTGACCTTCAGTTCCTGTTGAGCAATGCAGGCCAAGTGTTGCCACTTGTGAGTGGCTTTGTATTGATTTCTCCAGGAAAGACTTGCTAAGCCCACTTTTAAAAACTATGTAGAGAATTGCTGTGGCTAACCTTCCGGCCTGCCTGGCAACATTGATCTGTTGTTTAATGCTATCAAGAGTTTAAAGTGTAGCCAAGAACTGCTCTTGCATCTGTACAGATTTCAGAACTGTTGACTTGGCAAATATGCTGCCCTTAGAAATAAAAAGTGGTAGTTGATTCTTGTGAGCTGTAAACCTTTTGGTATCTTCTGATCTGGGGCTGAAAACTGACACTGCAGACATTAAAAACCTGCTCTTTGGAAAATCCATGGCTTCATCAGGTGGCTTATTAGTTTTGTGGAGGCTGTTTGGCAACCAACCTTGAACCATGGACTATTTAGTCTGACTTCTAAGACTTTGGGCTGATGGCTGTTGTAAAATCCTGCACAGCTTCTCTTGCTAAATACGTATTTTAAAACTGCATGTAGGAGCATTTCAGAAAATAATGCAAACAGTCTATACCCCAGCTGGTACATAGTAAGATCTGAAGGCACCTAAGATCTTTAATGCTATCCTTCAACACACTGTTGCTTGGAAATGATTTCAATAGGATCCTTCAGAGTTAATATAAATATAACTGAGGCGTCACAGTCTTTTTCAGAGTTACGACCTGATAGCACAGGACAGCTTTCCTCAACCTGGTTGCTCCCCTAATGTTTTGGACTTTGGCTCCCATCAGGTCCAGCAAGCATGTTTAATGAGTATGGGATGTTATGTGTTAATAGTCCAAAATGTTTAGAGGGCACCAATCCAAGGAAGGCTGGCAGAGATTGATACTGTTAGAGTGAAGTAGCATATTATACATGTCTACCTGGAAGTAGTCCAGTTGGGGTTTACTCTCTGGTAAGTGGATATAAGGAGGGACGCGGGTGGCGCTGTGGGTAGGTCGGCGGTTCGAATCCCCACGACAGGGTGAGCTCCCTGCTCCTGCCAACCTAGCAGTTCAAAAGCACGTCAAAGTGCAAGTAGATAAATAGGTACCGCTCCGGCGGGAAGGAAAACGGCATTTCCGTGCGCTGCTCTGGTTCGCCAGAAGCGGCTTAGTCGTGCTGGCCACATGTCCTGGAAGCTGTATGCCAGCTCCCTCGACCAATAAAGCAAGATACCATATTTTTCGCTCTATAACACGCACCTGATCATAACACGCACGTAGTTTTTAGAGGAGGAAAACAAGAAAAAAAATATTCTAAACGAAACAGTGGATGTATGATTTTTGTGGTTCATGCTGTGGCCACAGACGTGATCTGACGGTGAGTTTGGGGTAGCCCAATGCAAAAATCCTGAGGATCCACGTGGATCCATGCTTTGTAACCACGTTTTTGCGCCATTGCGGCCCCATGAAACAGTGGGCGCGTGTGTGTTTTTTGGTGCAGGCTGTAGCCATGGATATGCTATGTGATCTGATGGTGAACTTGGGGTGACCCAGTGCAAAAATCCTGAGGATCCATGTGGATCCATGCTTTGTAACCACATTTTAAGTGGTGAGGGAAGGAAGGAAAAGCATTCAAGGGACAAGGAACACGCGTGGGGTGTGTGGAGAAGGATGCTGCTAATAATGCAGGAGAGGGGTTTAAGAAGGAACACGCATGGGGTGTGTAGAGAAGGATGCTGCTAATGATGCAGGAGAGGGGTTTAAGGGGAGAAGGAGCTCACGTGGGGTGTGTGGAAAAGGAGCTTTTCGGTGAGCTGAGGGGGGAGGGAAAGAGCACTGTTGCTTTAAAGGAGCCAACCAGACAGCAGCGACTTACAGCAGTGTAAGCAGCTCCTTTCCTCTCCCGCTTTCTTCCTTCTCTTCCTCTTTGCTGCTTTACGCAGCTAATGGCGAATCCCCTGCAACCCAAGTCCTGCTCAGCGGATCAGCTGAGACGCTGGGAGAATCGTAATTTCCCCCTCTCCCTCATCCCGTGCCCTCCTGTCCCCAGCAGCCTTTTTAAAAACTTTTTTACTGGTTTTCACTGCGCTCGTGGCTCAGAGCCTTCCTGTGCCCTGCCGTCCCTCTGCAGCCTCATTGCTCCGTTTAGAGAGCGCACGGACCTTTGCTAGCTGAGGCTGCAGCAGCTGTTGCTGGCTACGCGGCGCTTTTTGCGGCTCGTTATGGCTCCTGTCTGTCCCTCCTCCCGTGTAAGCGGCTGCTGCCCGCTTTGCTGCCATGGCTCTCCTTCCCTCCCTCCTCCACGGCTCCTCCCCCTCCTCCTGGCTGTAAAGCAAGCAAAGCTAGAGCCGTGCAAAGCCCTGCAAGCGGCTCCCGCTTTGCTTGACTGACGGCAGCCATGGCTCCGGTCGAGTGCATTCGCTCTGTAACACACACAGGCATTTCCCCTTACTTTCTAGGAGCAAAAAAGTGCGTGTTTTGGAGCGAAAATTACGGTAGGTGCCGCAACCCCAGAGTCGGCCACGACTGGACCTAATGGTCAGGGGTCCCTTTACCTTTACCCTTTAAGTGGATATAAGACTGTTGCTTCAAGTGATTTTTCCAGATGGTCCAACAGGCAAAATATATGTAGGCAGCAAATTCATATCTTGATTATGTGCTCTACAGTGGTGCCTCGCAAGACGAAATTAATTCGTTCTGCGAGTTTTTTCGTCTTGCGAAGCACAGATTCCCTGGGTATTAACGGTTTTAAGAAAAAGGAAACAAACTTGCAAGACGTTTTCGTCTTGCGAAGCAAGCCCATAGGGAAATTCGTCTTGCGAAGCAGCTCAAAAAACGAAAAACTCTTTCGTCTTGCGAGTTTTTTGTCTTATGAGGCATTCGTCTTGCGAGGTACCACTGTATATTTATTTAGGTGTTCTTATGAAAGCAGTTAGATACTTGTCTCTTTTCCTGATCCCTATATGGTTCTTTCATACAAATGATGTTCGCAAAAGCATTTCTATCTCTGTTTTTCCTCCAGAGTGGAAAGCATGTCTCTGCGTACTGTCGGCAATCCTGGGGACGTCAGTTCTCGTATGATGGACAACAGCAACGCCAGAGATTGTCTTATCCCAATGGGGTAGGTGTTTTTATCTTTTCTTATGGTTTTAGGGGGGCTTTCTTGATGCTACTTTCCATCTAAGTGAGTTTCTGAGAAATTGTTCATTGTCAGGTTTCTGGTAAAGCTGATGAATGATGCTGGAGGCAAGTAAAAGGCATACAGCAAACATAACAGCAACTTGTGTACACACAGCAATAAAAAGTCAAAGTTTGCATGGAAGTTATGCATTTTGTATAATAAATTGAGCAAACTCATCTGTTTTCTTTGCTTGCCATTGGAGTAAGTTGTTTAAAGAAAGCAAAGACATGGTTGGTATTTTCCCAACATTTTGGCAACTGTGTTTAGGCTACTCCAGTTCTTCTCTCTTTTTGCTATTGTTTTGTTGACTATAATTATTTTATTGCTGTGATTTTTACTTGTAATTTAAGAATTTGTATTGTTTTCAATGCTTTATGCAAACTATTTTGAGGTCACTTTGTTACAGAAAGCAGTACTATAAAAGTGTTTAATAAATATGTCCTCTTCAGCCAGTTGGTCTTATTTTCCCTCCCCGCTTCTGTTGATGTTTTTCATTGGGCATTGCTCACATATTTATAAGATTAGTCTATGAACTGGAAACTTGCTTTTTTAATAATGAAAGTTGTGATTCTTGGGGTGGCAGACCCTGAGCATGCATGATTCTGGACCCCCTGGTTCTTTTGAAAGTTACATTGGTTCCACTCTTCCATCACTTTTCTTAGAGAGACAAATATGCTCTGAACCAGTGGATTAATCCACCTGATAACTAATCTGGTTTTTCAGAATAACCTCAGAGAATGTAGCCGAAAGGTTTAATGTCACCCGGAAAAAGCAAGATGCCTTTGCCTTGGCTTCTCAGCAAAAGTAAGTGGTTGCTTTTCTCCTCCAGCCCCCAAAGAAATGGACTTTGGTTCTTTCCCACTTAGAAGCTGCCTGCTTTCTGTGTCCTGCTTGCCACAGCCACTCCACCTGTGTCTATGCAAACACCAGCATCCCAAAGCAGCTTATTGAATCCAGCATTTCTTAGTACAGTCGTACTTTGGAAGTCAAACAGAATCCGTTCCAGAAGTCCATTCAACTTCCAAAACGTTCAGAAACCAATGCATGGCTTCTGATTGGCTGCAGGGAGCTCCTGCAGCCCATTGGAAGCTGCGGAAGCCCCGTCGGATGTTCAGCTTCCAAAAATCGTTCACAAACTGGAACCACTCACTTCCAGTGTTTGGGAGCCAAAATGTTCGAGAACTAAGCTGTTCGAAAACCAAGCTGTTCGAAAAGCTATGTGGCTAGGGAAACCCACCCAGATGGGCGGGGTATAAGTAATAAATTATTATTCTTATTCTTATTATGTTTTGGCTAATACAGCATTAAATCATGCTGTGTCATTCCTGCGAAATGACCTGTTTGGTTCAGTGGTTTATCCAGGTTGCCTTCCTGCCTGATTATATAACATAGTGGCTCACAGCAGGGACTTTGCTTGTTGGTTGCGTGCCTAGTGTGTAGTTGGAGAAGTCGCTTCCAAACCAAATGCCCTTTAGAACTTGGCCTTCCTCCCAGGGAATTCAAGGTTCAAGCCTTTCTCCTTGCCATTGCTACGGCACCACCAGTCATAGCAGTTCATGCATTCACACCCTCCCTCTTGCTTGTTTGCTCGCACCTGGGGTGGGGTGTCTGATATGCATGGAGGGGAAATAATGTCTTCCTGCTCACCCCTTTCGCCTCAGTTTGACTTGTGTTCTGGTGGAAACTGCATTCACACCGATTCATTCCATTGGTCCTGCCAGCTCAGTAATAGCTACACTGAATCTGGCTCTCTTGGGCTTCAAGCATAGCTCTTTCCCAACTGTCCCAAGGACTTGGTAGGGACCTGGGCTTTGCTGCTCATCTATGGCCTTTTCTGGTGTGTGTCAAACGTTGTGTGGCTTAGCTGGCTTGATTCATGCGGTCAAGGATCATCTAATAAATTGTTTAGCATCTCAAGTGCCTATGTTTGAGACTAGGAATAGAGTGTTTGTGTAAAGTCAGATCTACCTCAGTCTCACATAAAGAGTCTCACAAAACACCATTGAAATGAGCGGAAACCTTGCATTCAAATGGAAGGGGTCCCAAAGCAGCAAACATTGCTTGGACTCCTCTTAGAGCAAGCATGGACAACTCCTTCTGCTCCCTTCCTATGCTAACATAGGTGACGCCATTTAAATGTCTTTCATACAGCTTTAGGAACACACACTCTTATTTTGTGGCGTCACCCTGTGCTTAGTACACAGCAGAGTTCTGAAAAATGTTGTGCAAAAAAGTACATTTGTGGTTCCAGAGCAGCTCGAGCCCAGCAGATGGGGTGGTTTAAAGATGAGATTGTCCCGGTCACCACCACCTTCACGGATGACCAGGGCCAAGAGAAGACGATCACTGTGCTCCAAGATGAAGGGGTCAGGCCAAGCACCACGCTGGAGGGGTTGGCGAAGCTAAAGCCGGCCTTCAAGGAGAATGGCACCACAACTGCTGGTAAGTACCAGGAGCAGAGGCCGAATTAACTGGAGGCATTTGTAACGTGTGCCAAGGAGTCTTCTCTATTTGCAGTTATGCACGTTGGTGAAACGTGCCAGTTCAGTCTCGTTGATTTGGCGGTTATTTATGTAATGCTTAGTAGCTGCAAGATGCAAAGTGCTGTTAACAGCAAGGGAAGAAAAACCAGTTTGAAATAATGAAGCCAGTGGTGACATGCGTTTGGAAGGAGTCATAGCTCAGTGGTGGAATGCATAATTTACACTCTAGAACAGGCATTCCCAAACGGGTTTCCAGCTGTTTGGGGGCTACTTCATCCCTAGTTAGCCGAACCAGTGGTCAGGGATGATGGGAATTGTAGCTCAAAACAGCTGGAGACCCAAGCATCTCCATCTTAACAGGAAAGGCCACTGCCAGTCAGAGTAGACAATACTGGGTTGTGTGGGCAGATCATCTGACCTGGTATAAGGCACCTTTCTACCCATATTCTGGACTAGGTCGTTACTTTTATTACATTTAAGGAAACAGGTAAAATTGCTCTTAAACGGGTTATTAATGGTGGAAGTTTGTGTGCATGTTTGAAGCGGGGTTGTGAGAAAGAAATAGCGATATATTAGATGGGAAGGTATAGGCAACAATTCCTGAACATTGCAGTTTTGCAGCCAATGCAATTCTCAGTCAGTATCAGATTCTATACAAAATAAAAAAAAATCCTTCCAGTAGCACTTGAGAGACCAACTAAGTTTGTTATTGGAGCTTTCGTGTGCATGCACACTTCTTCACACTTCTGAAGAAGTGTGCCTGCACACAAAAGCTCCAATAACAAACTTAGTTGGTCTCTAAGGTGCTACTTCTGACCAAACTGCGGGAGGCAGTGGAAGACAGGAGTGCCTGGCGTGCTCTGGTCCATGGGGTCACGAAGAGTCGGACACGACTAAAACGACTAAACAACAACAACAAAGGTGCTACTGGAAGGGATTTTTTAATTTTGTTTCGACTATGGCAGACCAACACGGCTACCTACCTGTATCAGATTCTATGATTCCCACATTGGGAGGCCAGCAAAAAAAAAAAAAGGGGGGGGGAGTAAACAGTATATTGATCCTCTCTGAAGGCTGTTGGTTAGTCCTGCTCTGAATAGCTGCCAGCAGCACTGCTCACAGTAGCTGTAAACGAATCCTGATGTTGCTGGATTTCTGTGTCAAAGATCACCACTACAGGCAACAGAAACTCCTGTGACAACATTAGGTTAGGTCTGCAAATGGCTGGGAACAGACATAGTCTGAATCTCCCCCACCCCTTTGGTAGAGTTGTGTCATAACTAACAGGTTTGTGCTGGGCTTGCCAGCATTCTGTGTAACTAAGCCTGCCTCACAATGCTGAAACCTTGCCCTGGCGTGTGAAATCTCTTGCCACAGGTAATTCCAGCCAAGTTAGTGACGGCGCTGCTGCAGTTCTCCTGGCCAGACGTTCCAGAGCTTCCCAGCTGGGCCTTCCCATTCTCGGGGTGCTGAGGTCGTGTGCAATCGTTGGCGTTCCACCTGATGTCATGGGCATAGGACCAGCCTATGCCATTCCGGTGGCGTTGGAAAAGGCTGGTAAGTTAATCTTGGGCCAGGGGTTGCCAGCTTTTTGGAGCCAATGGGCACATTTTGGACTTTGAGTAAGTGCTGTGGGCACCAGTCACAAAAGGGCTGCTGTGGAGCATGGAATGACACACATAATGGAGAGGGCATGGTCTTTGCCACTGTCCACCCCCCACCCAGAAAACCTGAGGCTTACAGTAGGAAGTCCACTATGTCCTACCGGTGGGGATCACAAATATTAATTTCATCAACACAAACTGTCGTGCCACTGATACCTAGTAACAGGGAGAATTTACCAGTAGCAGTAAAAATACAAAAGGTGACTGTACTTTACTCACTCTCGTGGACAAACCTCACACAAACAAACCACGGGCACACAAGCATCTCTAACTCTTGCCCACACACTTCACAGATATTTCTCCCTCTTTCTGCCCAAGTTCATTCTCTCTCTCCCCCCCCCCTCACCCCATATTCATATTTCCCTCCCATATCTTTTGGGGGGATGAGTCGAACACTGAAAGGGTGGAGCAGGCTAATTTCACAATGAATTGCAACAGTGGTGTTACAAATATTAACTGGAAAGGCTTACTTTGGCATCTTCTCTCGCTCTAACCTGCAGGTTTGACTGTGAAAGATATTGACATATTTGAAATCAACGAGGCCTTTGCTAGTCAGGTGAGATTTGCCCATTTTGTTGCACTTCATTTTTAGGGTGGGGTAGAGAGAAGCCCTTTTCTCTGTATTGGGACCAAATGGATTTAGGTTTTTTGCGGAGGTGATGGGCTTAGGTGAAAGCAAAAGGGCTTATCACTTCTCTTGCAATGCATGTGTATTAAAAGCATCTTGGATAGATGAAAAATTCCAAAAAATAAGGGCTTTCTAGTCGCAATAATTAAGAGGTAGACCACATTTAAGGTTCTCGTAGTCCCTGGATGATGGGCATCCAATCCCTCAGGCCCACACATAATAGTTCCTGTATGCCCCATTCTACATACGGCCTGGGCTGAAAACGTGTGCGCCTAACCTTTATCAGGCTATTTTTTCTTTCTTGCAGCATCCCCTGCCATGGTCTCCCTTGATCTCACCCAACCGAGTTGGCTTGAATTGGACTAGGGGGCTTTAAACAGTGGTGTTTCAGTGTTGTGTGAAACCAGTTTGCACAGTGTTGCTGCAATTCATCCACCCTTCCCTATGGAACCCCTTTCAGGGCACTGGAAGTGGCAGAGGCAGCGGCAGCAGTAGCACTGCGATTAGGTTGCAAGAATGGGTTTCACGCAAGATTAGGGTGCAAGAATGGGTTTCACGCAAGAGCTCTTTGCTGCCGTGGGAGTTTTAATTGAAGGTCACCCTCAGCATTGGGAACTGAACATCCTATTTGAATTAAACACGCTCCCCGCTTTTATAATATTGTTAATTTGCACCAGGACCTGCAAGAAGTAGAATACCATTCCCTGTGGTGTTCACTTGGCAAGTGAAAGGAGGTGGACAGAACCCACATTCCCCTTCCCCCAGCTTTCTGTTTTGAGGAGACTGTGGAATGGCTTAGTAGCAGCAGGTCCTCTAGGTTGGGAACTTCTTGGAAGTACATTTATTTTTGCCACTCCAGGGATGTTTCTGCTAGTTGGGCTGGAGGAATAGGGTGGAGTGTCCCTTCCTCACCACTCCTTGTACATCCCTCCCAAAGATTTGACATTTACAATGTGGTGTGAGTAGTAGAAATCTAGTGCATACAGTGGGGGTACTCATATTCCTTGGTCATGCCTTTATTCGGGTAATTCTCGTGTTCACCTAGCTTGCTTCGTTACATGCAGAGACGAAGAAAACAGGAACAGGCGACTTGCGTCTATTTGGTTGCTTTAAAATGTTGAATCTCCTTAAGAAGCCTAAGGTGGGAGATTCAGATGTTGAGACCCCTGGCTAAGTGGAGGTAACACTGACTGTGGTGTTTCTGCAGGCTGTCTACTGCGTGGAGAAGCTTGGCATCCCCATGGAGAAGGTCAATCCTCTTGGTGGGGCCATTGCCTTAGGGCACCCTCTGGGCTGCACCGGGGCGCGGCAGGTGGTCACTCTGCTCAACGAGCTGAAGCGTAGGGGGAAGAGGTGAGTGTCGAATCACCTGCATTAACTCTTAACTTTGAAGTATATATTCTCATGCTCCATGTTGCTAAAGAAAGACATACTTTTTATGCCCCTAGTGCTGGAGTGGTTGCGTAGGTGGTTTCCCGACTGGAGAAACTTGTTCAGGAGTTACAACTATCTCAAAGCTCTCTTACGCAAGTTCTAACTGGCAGAAAGAAATGTAAGCCACATCAAAGGACTTTGTTACTGCGTGTGGCAATAATTCAAGTGTTTGTTGAGCTGTTGGTGTTAGTGCCAACTTTTTGATTGGTCCCTGCCACTTCTCCTTAAACTTGCAGTCCAAGTGTACTGTTGGGTTCTACTGCAGTGGACACCTATTTCTTTCTCCCTCCCCAAATCTCAGTAACAAATGATTTTGAAAGCAACTTCCCCCGATCGTTGGATAGCCAAGATGTGCATGCTCTCGTTTTCTCTCATACACTGCTTTGGGTATGTCCAAGCAGTAAATCACACAGAGGCACATCAGGCAGCTTCTGGGGTGAGTACATCTGAATAAATCTAGCTCTTGCAGTACACAGTTTAGGAATATTGGGCTGAAGTATCTCAGGTGGCAGGAACTGCATTCAGCTGCCATTGTGCCACTTATTCCAGTTGTTACGTAGGGCAGAAGAGTTAGCTGGTTTTAGTCTGTGTTGCAAATTCTGACCATGAATCAGAGTATGAGTTCAAAAGTAGTCTGTTTCTACAACCATGTCAGATGAAACTGGAGAATGCAAACAGAGTTAGGCACTAACTTGTGCCCTTCTTTCAGAGGATACGGCGTGGTCTCCATGTGCATTGGAACAGGGATGGGAGCAGCTGCAGTGTTCGAGTACCCTGGAAAGTGAACAGAACTCTGGCCTGCTTAACGGCTGGAAGTTTCCAGCACCTCCCCTCAAATGCTTCATGAATCGGTCCAATGAAAAGATGCTCAGGATGTAGCCCGCAGGTGGGATACACGCCACAGCGCTCTAGTTCAGTCGTCCCTCTTTGCAGCCTTCCAGCTAAATCTTGCACAGGGATGGCATGACAAGAGAGGCTTTGGGTAGGCAGGATGGGACTCAGTGTCATAAATCTTGACTTGTGGGGCAGAACAAGTTGAGTACCCCTTCCTGAGGGGAATTCTGCCTAAAGGGACTAATCGTGTATTTGGGAGCAGGCTCCAGTAGCACTGGCTTCTTCATTTAGCCAGCCTAACTCTGCGAGACAAGCATCAGTCAGTAGAGGTCCTCTTAGGACTGACTGATAAAAGGTACAGGTTGATGTAGCGCTGTTGAAACAGAGGAGGGCCGTGGCTTTGCTTAGGGAACGTCTATGGGAAGGTGACTTAATAATTAGAGTTCAAAAGCTTTCTTTTGGTGGCTCCAATTGCCCCCCCCCCCCCCGGAGTGTCCCTCGGGTTAAGTACTTAATTCCTTCCGGAGGTCCGTTCTTAACCTGAAGCACCACTTTAGCTAATGGGGCCTGCTGCTGCGCTGCCAGAGCACGATTTCTGTTCTGATCCTGAAGCAAATTTCTTAACCTGAAGTACTATTTCTGGGTTAGCAGAGTCTTCAACCTGAAGCGTATGTAACCCGAGGTACCACTGTAACTCCTAAAACATTCCTGCCAATATTATGCCAGGTCAGAAGTTTACACTGATCATTAAGGATTTTAACCAATTAATTTAATTTCATTAATGAAAACCTCAATATAGCTGCCTTTGCGAGACACCTAGTGTCAGAACCTGAGCCTTTAATAGCAACTAAGTAATAAAATTTTCTAATAACTACTGCTTTCTAGTAGTCCTGATTTATAAAAATGGAACAGCTCGCCTCTCTTAGGATCTTACTAACATTCCGTTTTAAATTTGATGGCTCGGCTTCTTAATTCAGAAATCAAGCTTTCGCACTCAAGTCAACAGAAATAATGGCCTTTTATTTTCTACTATACATCACCAAAAACCAGGTAAACCTACTTGCTGCAGCTGCTGGAAAACTGGTTGGGCACTTTACGTTTTGCGCATTTCTTCATACTTCTCATCATAAGATCCTTTTCCCCGGACGTAGAGCAGGCAGGGTGCCTCTCCCAGCATCCCAACAACTGTGATTATGGTTTGATATTCCACGTCCTCCCTGTTTAAAGGGAAAGAAACACAATCCAGGAAGGCGGGTGGAGGCCTGCTAGTCTTACAGATGCCTACTAGTGGCGATGTCAAGTCACGTACATTTAAATTCCTCTCCCAGAGACATCTCCAGCCACAAACACTGATGCAGCATGCAAGGAAGCCCTGAATGTATGCAGTTACTTTATATTATGGAAGGGGCAGCAGTGGTAGAAGTAGCAGGATTAAGCTCGTTTACTTAATTTATGTGGCACTCTGCCAGTTAAAATCTCGCAACTGTATGCTAGCTGTGTTGCACGCCTGATTTTAACCCCCCCAAAGTGGATAAAGAAAACTTGCTGTATCTGCCTCAAGTCTTTTAGGGCAGAGTTAACTTACCCTCCAGCCTTCCAGAGTTTGCTGGAAACTGGACTTCAGAATCCAACATCTGGAGGGGGCAAAGGTTAGTAACCCTTGTTTTGGGAGGTTACTAGATAGAAGTGGTGAATTTAGCTTTATAATGTGCCCTAATTCTAGTTCCTTGACATAATTTATATTTAATACGCAACTATTGCTCTCTGAGCCAGGGAGCCCATCTGCCCTAGGATACTTCTGCAGCTACTACTTTCTTGTACACTGAATACCCTTGGTTACCCTTTTGTATGGAAAACAGTTCTGCTCCAGCTACCTCCCCACTGTCAGTGTGAACTGCAAAAGTTATCAGAGGAAGCACTTAGGAATGCAGTCACTCCAGCCAATACACAAGGAAACATGGTTTCATAAAGCCCCCCTAATTTACCAACAGGTTGGCAGCTTTGGTGGTAACCCTACAAAAGCAATGCAGAACATTAACTCACTTCATGTCCTACCTTGGGGTGAAGCGAACCACCAGAAGTGTTTTGGTAGGCACGCTACTTTGATGTGCTTCAAGAACGCCGTTATTTGGGGAGATGGAAAACACTTCAGGTTCTTTGTGGCGCTCATTTTTATCTGTAAGAGGAAGTGAAAGATCAAAAGGTATAGATAGTGACATTCTTAATGAAAAGAAAGCCTCACACTAACGTCTACTCGCACCTTTACCAGTTGAATAAAATGACCACACTGCTTCTGATAAAGTTGTTAACAGTTGTCCTGGCTTCCAGTCTACTGAATTCATTACTCTAATTTATCCAAAATTGTTTCAAAAATACACTGCAGTTTGCAAATGTGTGTCCTTCATTCTAATGCACCATTAACACAATGAGCTCCCACCTTTTTTTGGCAGAAAGGAGATCTACACATGTTCTAAATTAAACAGATTCTATGATTTTGTTAAAAAATAAATGGACATTCTCACAATGCAGCTTCCAAGCATAGTAGCCTTCTTAACAGAATGGGAGATGTCAACCTCCCGATTTCTCTTACCTAGCAAAGCTGTCCAGTAGCTCCTGCATCCACTTGTATTCATCACAAGGACAGCTTCAGACCTCGTTTGATTAACAAGGCAGATTTCGAAATCGATCGTGTCACAAGAGAGCCCAAGTACTGGGACAGTGAGGTATGCAGCCATGGGCAATGCCTGCAAAGGTATAAAACAGGGCAAGAGCCTTTGATAAAGGAGGAATTCTGTACTGACCAGGCAAAGCAGACTAGGAAGATGATAGGCCAGAGCAGATCTATGGTAATTGTCCATATACATAAGATGTGCAGCTAGCTTGGTGCAAGCATCCCACAGCATTTCTAGTGCAGCTTCTAGGTGTGGACACCAGATCTCTTTGAGGGCCAATGCCAACTAAATGGATGCTTAAAAAATAACCGCTAAAATTGTGTGAGTTGTGGGATTACACACTCCCTCCCCTGTCCAAGCATAACTCTCCCAAGCTGGGTAAGCATTTCTGCCAGCGCCAGTGGTTAACCAGGATCCAATCTAACCATAAAGTACATTCAGATGGACCTCCACACGGGAGCCAGTGTTTTCTGGGGTTTTGTTTCTTTCTGCTGCAGGGTAAGAGCAGAAATCTTAAGACTGCTTCTCTGGGCAACAGCTTTCTAACTGCCAAGTGTCA
This sequence comes from Podarcis erhardii, assembly GCF_964252035.2. Taxonomy (NCBI): domain Eukaryota; kingdom Metazoa; phylum Chordata; class Lepidosauria; order Squamata; family Lacertidae; genus Podarcis; species Podarcis erhardii. Next base: position 7,033,772 of record NC_138513.1, on the reverse strand, counting down.
GCCATTCGGCTCTACGCACGGCCAGACACTGCTGCAGTCAGGGAGACCTTGTTGCTCTTGCAATTCAGTTTGGCAGTCCATATTTCTGGCCAAAAAAAGAAGTGGGTACGGCAAGGCAGACATGTCTGCTCAGCCACCCACCCCTCTTAAAGATCAAACTTGTACTTAAAAACTAATAAGCTTTGGAAGACTAGTATTTGGTCTGGGGGTTAATAAACCTGTCCTGCCAAAGGTTGTGTATAAAATAACTTTAAAATATGAAAGAAGGTTGCAACAATATGTGGTAAAGTGGGCTTAAGCAGGTAGAGGTGATAAATCAATATATTCCCATACTTGCATTGTCATATTTCAAAGTACAGGTGATAAGCAAAATGTGTGTAAGTGGGGAGCCCTGTTGCAGTAATACAGCTTCTTGCCCAACAGCAGCTGAAAAGGGTAGCTCCCATATGCCATTGTGAAGCCCTTGCGAGTCTTTTTCTGGACTTTTGGCTCACTGACCTCAATCTGCATACCTGGGTTGCTTTGTTACTGTATTCAATGATGAGATTTTGCTTAAACTCTAGGATTTTGTCTCCATTTTCAAGCTGTAGCACTTGAAGCCCAGGCAGGAACTGGTCTTCCGGGAGATGTTGGTAGGTTAGTAACTCCAGAGATGTGTGGAATGACACCTTTACCTGTGTGTAAGCCAGGCCAAATAAGTTAATGACAGAACCATCTTTGCAGAAAAAATGATGTGCTGTACATTATTATTATTATTAAAATTTGTATACTGCGCTATACCCGCAGATCTCAGAGTGGTTCACAGAATAAAATCACAATATAAAAACACAAAATACATAATCAAAATAAAAACAAACAACCCAATAACCCCCCCCCCAAAAAAACATTTTAAAAGGGTATTTGATGTCAATCAACCAAAGGCCTGGTTAAAGAGGAACGTTTTTGTCTGGCACCTAAAGGTGTATAATGAAGGTGCCAGGCAAACCTCCCTGGGGAGAGCATTCCACAGACAGGGAGCCACTGCAGAGAAGGCCCCGTTCTGGTGTTGCTGCACTCCGGACTCCTCATGGAGGTGGCACACGAATAATGGCCTCAAGATGATCTCTGGGTCCAGGTAGGTTCATATGGAATATGAGGTATTGCAGTCCAGTAAAACACAATGTCGTTATCTTTTACTGGACCAACTTCCCACGGTGAACAGATGAGCAGGCTCTTGAATTACACAGAACTCTTGATCACATACAAGACAACAGAAGAAGCCAAGCCAGTCATTCTGCCTAGGGAATGGCTTGTTCAATTACCATATTGATGCTAACCAACCAGTACAAACAGGTTCCTACTTTTTTAAAAGGGGCCCTCTTTTGACCTGCAACACCAGTTCTCTTAATGATTACACTGAGTTTGAACTGAAGGGTCTAAATGCAATTAAAAAATTTAAATGCAAAAAATGAGGAGGGTGCTTTAGTGTGGTGGCATTTACCGTATTTTTGCTCTATAACACGCACCTGATCGTAACACGCACGTAGTTTTTAGAGGAGGAAAACAAGAAAAAAAAATTATTGTAAACGAAACAGTGGATATATGATTTTTGTGGTTCATGCTGTGGCCACAGACATGTGATCTGACAGTGAGTTTGGAGCAGCCCAATGCAAAAATCCTGAGGATCCATGTGGATCCATGCTTAGTAACCACGTTTTTGCACCACTGTGGCCCCAGGCAACAGTGGGTGCATGATTTTTTTGGTGCAAGATGTAGCCATGGACATGCTTTGTGATCTGATGGCGAATTTGGGGTGACCCAGTGCAAAAATCCTGAGGATCCATGTGGATCCGTGCTTTGTAACCACGTTTTAAGTGGGGAAGGAAGGAAAAGCACTCAAGGGACAAGGTACACGCGTGGGGTGTGTGGAGAAGGATGCTGCTAATAATGCAGAAGAGGGGTTTAAGGGGAGAAGAAGCACACGGGTGGGTGGAGAAGGATGCTGCTAATAATGCAGAAGGGGGGAATAAGGGGAGAAGGCTCCTCTCCCCTCTCGCTTTGCTCCTTTAAAGAAGCAGGCTCTCTGTCCCTCTCTCCTCCCCACTCCGCGGCTCTTCTCCCGCTTTGCTGTTTCAAAGCGAGCCACAGAGGAAGGAAGGAAGGGGAACCATGGATCCTCTGCTCACGACTGCAGCAGATTCCCTCCGCCACCCGCAGGCATTCGCTCCATAACACGCACAGACATTTCCCCTTACTTTCTAGGAGGAAAAAAGTGACTGTTATGGTGCAAAAAATACGGTATCTTTTAGCACTCCCTGCCACTGCGTATCAGACATGTGCCTGCTCCGTTGCCTTTCTGATGCCTACTAAAGACATTCCTCTTTCAGCACACCATCTGAAGACTTTATCCCAGTCAGGATCTTGGATTTGAACTGATTCTATGTGTGTGCTGCCTCTGTTTTAAACTGTTTTTATCTATTAAGTAATAATAATGACTTAAATAAACACTGGATAGTTTTCTCCTTTTCTTCGACAGAGTTCCTACTTCAAGATAGTAGTTTAAATGTTAAAACTTCCTTGCAAAACAGCTTATGCTTCTAATCTGAAGCCCTGGTCTCCCTCCCTGGTCTGTGTCACTTTATTTCTTTATACTAGAACTTCGGTACCAGTGAAAGCAATGGGGCGTAAGTTTTACTTAGTCCGCATCCGATCCACTGCCGGTTAAGGCTTGAAGATGAACCTACCAGCATATTTTCCAGAGGATAGAGTAAAAGGTGCTGCTCCCCATTTTCACTGTCACTGGGGGGTATCTTCAGGTTCTTCTTGGGGTCTACGCCAGACACGGAGAAGGGCGTCGTCAAAACCAGCTTGAAGGACAGAGGAGTCTCTGTGTTGTTGGTGAGCTTCAGGTTAAGGGTTGTGGCTGACTGTGTCAGTACCTAAAGGATTGGGAGGGAGCATATACATAAAAGGGCATACATACCATCTATGCCCTTTTAAAATGTGTTTTTTTTGGGGGGGCTATTGGGTTGTTTTTATTTTTATTAAGTATTTTGTGATTTTATATGTTGATTTTATTCTGTGAACCGCCCTGAGACCCCCGGGTATAGGGCGGTTAATTAATTAATTAATTAATTAACTGCCCTATACCCAGGGGTCTCAGGGCGGTTCACAGAATAAAATCAATATATAAAATCAGCAATGGATTTTAAGTTTTAAAGTGCGATAGACATATAAACATATAAAAACTTTAGACTAAGAAAAATGGCCCAAAGTCGCCCATGGACCACGGTTTGGGAGTTTTCTTAACAAACTAGATTGAATCGGGGGATGGTCTGCACCTACAGATCTGTGCGAGAATCTGGCGATAATCCAGGTTGTCTTATGGTCTTTGCCTTATATTGTATATTGTATATTGTTTTAAATGTTTGTTTTGCTATTGGGATTGTAGTTCCATTTGTGTATCTCATGCTGGTCTCTGACTGTAATAAATTTCATGTTCATATATAAAATCACAAAATACATAATAAAATTAAAATTAATTAATTAGTATTATACACATGCGATTCCCCACATATGTGCATTCAGTGCATTCCCCACATATGTGCACTCATGCACGGCTGCATATATCTGCAGGTGCTGGGAAATAAATAATTTCAAACTGTAAGAAAGGGCAAAAACAGCCCAAAAGCAATTTTTATTGTTGCATTGGCAGTGTTTAATTGTTGCCAGTCGCTAAGTGATTTGTGGGGAAGTGTTGAGAAACAAATGATCAAAATCAAACCCGCTTCACATTCCCAGGTGACTCCATTTCCCTTACAATGCATCCCCGCATTGGATTCTGAGTGTGACTGTTTTCATGGTGCACTTTCAGAGCCTTGTTCCGTGAGGAGGAAAGACACAACTTTTCGAGGATCTCAAAAGTAGGAAAGGAATCGGGACTACTTACGCCCATGAGGGGCTCGTCTGGGATAAGGGCGCTGGCCAGAGCATAAAACACCAATCCGCTCTCATGATCCATCTCGGCAGTTAGCCTGCAGGAAGAAAACCAAAGGCCGTTCAGTCTTGTCTAAGGAGGAGTGTAACCCATTAATGGGATTATATGTGGCACATTCAGTGTAGAGCATGCCCACCGAGCTTGGCTCTGGACTGCTTTCAACAAGCTCTTAGAGCGGAATTATGAACAAGTCCATAAACTTTGCACTAGGCTGTAACGTCACGCACAGCTGTCTCAGTCATTGTGGCCTATAGGAGGAGGAAAGAGCCAACTTTTGTGTATCTTCTACTTGAGGTTTTAAAGTCAGAGCTGAGGAATCTCTGGCTTGGGGTTGAAGGAGACTCCCCAGTTTGTCCCCCCCCCCCTTGGACTACAACTCCCATCACCCCTGCCCTTCTACTGTAGCCATAATTTTATTCATTGCTTGTCTTTAGTACGGGTGTTATTTTATGACAGTCATTTGTTTACCACCTTTTAATAATAATAGCAGAGCAGTTTATGAATGAAACACAGTTCATTTCTCCTTTAGCTAAAGCAACTATAAAATGAATAAAGCAGTAAAACTCAAAGCTGCGTAAAGTAGCAAAGGAGTTCATAAAAGGCAAAATAAGATTGAGATTTTATTGTTGTTGTTGTTTTTAAAAAAGGTATTTGCCTAGCAGAAAGAACCCCACCTCCATTTTGGGAAAGCTTTGGGCTCTGCTCAAGTTCCCTCTGGTCCATCACCTCTGTAGATTCCCAGGGTTCAAGGTGAGCTACCGCCACTCTCTTTCAGGAAATGGAGGCACGAAACCAGGTTTCCAGTCCCTGAAGGAACCGGACTCGTCCAACTCATTTGGGGTTGGGGGGTAGCATTAATCCAAAAACAGTGACGAGAGTTCCTTCTCTGTTTCTGGATGATCAGAGTATCATCCCGGTCTTGAGGCATAGTGGCCATTCCAGGAGGTGCCCTTCTGGAAGAGAGCCAGTGTGGTGTAGTGGTTAAGAGCGGTAGTCTTGTAATCTGGGGAAACGGGTTCGCTTCCCCGCTCCTCATGCAGCTGCTGGGTGACCTTGGGCCAGTCACACTTCTCTGAAGTCTCTCAGCCTCACTCACCTCACATAGTGTTTGTTGTAGGGGAGGAAGGGAAAGGAGAATGTTAGCCACTTTGAGACTCCTTTGGGTAGTGATAAAGCGGGATATCAAATCCAAACTCTTCTTCTTCACCACTCAACTTCTGCTTGTGCAGCTGTGAGCACCCAGCCCTCATTCTGTCCCAAAAGCCACCCCATCGCTTCAGATATGGCACTTACAAAGCTGGCTTGACAAACGCTTGCAGGTCAATCCGCAGAGGTGCGACGGCATAGCCGTCTCCACGAGTCACTTTCCCAGGGACGTTCCGAACCATCTGGTGGAGGGGAATAAAAACGTATCAACGGCGGTCCGCTGTGGGCACTTAGAGCCGTGCTGAGCCTCCTCCGAGCGATGGGACGGGGCTGGGCTTACCGTATTTTTCGCTCTATAGGACGCACCCGACCATAGAACGCACCTTGTTTTAGAGGGGGAGAACAAGAAAAAAAATTCTCCCCCTCTCTGCTCAGAGCCCCTTCAGCGAAGCGGCAGGAGAAACGGAGCCCCTTCCATTTCTCCTCCCGCTTCGCTGAAGGGGCGCTGCGCAGCTTTCCCTCTCTGCCGAAGCCAGGAGAGTCTTGCTCTCCTGGCTTCAGCAAAAGCAACGCAAAGCCTCCGGACTATGGAGGGAGCGCTCCCTCTGTGCTTCGAAGGCTTTGTGTTGCTATCGCTGAAGCCAAGGAGCCTGCATTCGCTCCATAGGATGCACACACATTTCCCCTTAATTTTTGGAGGGGAAAAAGTGCGTCTTATAGAGCGAAAAATACAGTAATTTGGGTTGCAGCTCGATTTGTGTTACGGCTGTTCTCAGGAGCGGGAGACAGGCAGGACCTGCCATGACCAGAGCACTTTGGATAGCGAGGTGTGGCTTCCCAAGATGGTTTCCATTTGGAAGAAAATGGCTTTGTTTGCACTGCAAGGTTGCCAGGGATCCTAGGTTGCCATCTTAGTTTGTGCAAAGAGCTGGCCATGGAGCAGCGATGCAAGAAACTGGACCCATGCGAGGCTTCTGACCTGATAGGAGGTAATGGAGCTCTGTCACCATGAGCCTAACCTGCGTATCTGGTTGGGCCACCCGCTGGGGAAGACTCAGGGAATGAATCTGGCTTATGCTCATGGGCTGTCCTGAAAAACAGCACCATTCCTCAGCACACCTTCTCTCTACTTCGGGAGGACTAGGTAGGATGACACATGGTGGTGGCAAGTGGGTGTTAGTTTGGGTAGGGCGGTGAGAGCAGGGTGCTGGACAAAGCCTAAGGAACACAACAAAGCTGGAAAAGAGAGAAGTCAGATGAGATGGGATGGATAAGGAGGGAAAGGATCCATACCCTGCTATCCAGGCTCATGAAGCCAAGGGCAAAACCTTCGCATTCAAACTTATTGATGATCTCTGGCAGCATCAGCGGAGTGAAGGAAATGTGGATGGCAGCAGCATCACCTGCGGGGACCACCTGGGCACAAACAGCTGATTAGGAACACTGAGAGGACAGGTGGTTCTGCATATTCAGGAAGCTTGAGGTTTGTATTTCGGAAACAGCTGTCCCCTCTTCCACCCCCACATGTGGCAAACAACTTGCAAAGCTAGGAGGCTTCAAAAATATTCTGATTTTGGGGGAGAGAGGAAAGGTTGTGTTTTGAACCCCAGCTGCCTAGGATCAACCTCATGTCCTGTTCCTGATGAGAGCCAGTTTTCAAAATATACGGAGCCCTCAGAGCTGAGATTGTAGGAGGTGTAGGGACCGCATTCTTAAATGCTCCGCCACATAGTGTGAAGTAGACTATTATGGGGAGTGTTTTATATGGAGAAGCATTCAAAACAAGTAACTCTCCCCTGCACTTGTGATATCCTGAACCTGCATCGTAATCCAGAATCCAACCACTTCCGTCAATCACCTTGTTTTGAATAATATAATAATAAACAAAACCCTGGCCTGTGGAATGTTCTCCCATCAGATTTCAAGGGAATAAACAACTATCTGACTTTTAGAAGACATCTGAAGGCAGCCCTGTTTCGGGAAGCTTTTAATGTTTGATGTTTTGTTATGTTTTTATATTCTTTTGAAAGCTGCCCAGAGTGGCTGGAGGAACCCAGTCAGATGGGTAGCATATTATTATTATTATTATTATTATTATTATTATTATTATTATTATTATTTACTACTGTGGGTTAAACCACAGAGCCTAGGACTTGCCGATCAGAAGGTCAGCGGTTCAAATCCCCGCGATCCCTGCTCCTGCCAACCTAACAGTTTGAAAGCACGTCAAAGTGCAAGTAGATAAATAGGTACCGCTCTGGCGGGAAGGTAAACGGCATTTCCGTGTGCTGCTCTGGTTTGCCAGAAGCGGTTTAGTCATGCTGGACACATGACCCGGAAGCTGTATGCCGGCTCCCTCGGCCAGTAGAGCAAGATGAGCGCTGCAACCCCAGAGTCGGCCACGACTGGACCTAATGGTCAGGGGTCCCTTTACCTTATTATTCTATTCTATTTGGAGAACACAGGGAAGGATTCATAAATACATGAACCCCCCCCCCCAGGTTTAGTCCTTTCTCGTGTTGAAAGCCTCTCTTCCCTCCCTCTCTCCCATCTTTTCACCCCTTGGCTTCCAAGGTCACAGGAGGGCAGCCAGAACACACCACTTGCTTGGGAGTGATGCAGAAAGGGTAGTCGGAGGGCACCCCCTCGTGGGGCCGGATGACCACCGAGATTATATTCTTGAGGACGGTCGGTTGCCAAGAGTCATCATCGCTGCTGCTGCTGCTGCTACTGCTGCTTCCTCCTCCTCCTCCTCCTTCGTCGTCCTCCAAAATTGCATCTAGACTCTATGGCAATGAAAAATACGGGTTGTGAATGATCAGAGAGGGAGGAAACTACAGTGGTACCTCGGGTTACATACGCTTCAGGTTACAGATGCTTCAGGTTACAGACTCCGCTAACCCAGAAATAGTACCTCAGGTTAAGAACTTTGCTTCGGGATGAGAACAGAAATCGTGCTCCGGCGGCACAGCAGCAGCAGGAGGCCCCATAGGCTAAAGTGGTGCTTCAGGTTAAGAACAGTTTCAGGTTAAGAATGGACCTTGGGAACAAATTAAGTACTTAACCCGAGGTACCACTGTACATAACAATAGCTTGCTGGAAACGGCCAGTGGCCCATGCAGCCCAGCAACCTGTTCTCATAGTGGCCAACTGGTATTCAGAACCACACCATTAAGTGTGACGATAGAAGGCCAGTAGCCGCCAGAGTGGCATGTTATTCATAATGGCAAAAGGGGCTTCTATTTTTTAAACAGAATGGAAATCTAGGAAGGAAAGAAGGCCCTAGAGCAGCGCTTCTCAACCTGTGGGACCCCGGATGATAGAATCATAGAATCATAGAATCATAGAGTTGAAAGAGACCACAAGGGCCATCGAGTCCAACCCCCTGCCAAGCAGGAAACACCATCAGAGCACTCCTGACATATGGTTGTCAAGCCTCTGCTTAAAGACCTCCAAAGAAGGAGACTCCACCACACTCCTTGGCAGCAAATTCCACTGTCGAACGGCTCTTACTGTCAGGAAGTTCTTCCTAATGTTTAGGTGGAATCTTCTTTCTTGTAGTTTGGATCCATTGCTCCGTGTTCGCTTCTCTGGAGCAGCAGAAAACAACCTTTCTCCCTCCTCTATGTGACATCCTTTTATATATTTGAACATGGCTATCATATCACCCCTTAACCTCCTCTTCTCCAGGCTAAACATGCCCAGCTCCCTTAGCCGTTCCTCATAAGGCATTGTTTCCAGGCCTTTGACCATTTTGGTTGCCCTCCTCTGGACACGTTCCAGTTTGTCCGTGTCCTTCTTGAACTGTGGTGCCCAGAACTGGACACAGTACTCCAGGTGAGGTCTGACCAGAGCAGAATACAGTGGCACTATTACTTCCCTTGATCTAGATGCTATACTCCTATTGATGCAGCCCAGAATTGCATTGGCTTTTTTAGCTGCCGTGTCACACTGTTGGCTCATGTCAAGTTTGTGGTCAACCAAGACTCCTAGATCCTTTTCACATGTACTGCTCTCAAGCCAGGTGTCACCCATCTTGTATTTGTGCCTCTCATTTTTTCCCCCCAAGTGCAATACTTTACATTTCTCCCTGTTAAAATTCATCTTGTTTGTTTTGGCCCAGTTCTCTAATCTGTCAAGGTCATTTTGAAGTGTGATCCTGTCCTCTGGGGTGTTAGCCACCCCTCCCAGTTTGGTGCCATCTGCAAATTTGATCAGGATGATGTTGGACTACAACTCCCATCATCCCTAGCTAGCAAGGCCAGAGCTCGGGGATGATGGGAGTTGTAGTCCAACAACATCTGGGGGCCCACAGGTTGAGAAAGGCTGCCCTAGAGCATGAGGACATCCAATGAAGGTTCAGGATCGATAAAGGAAAGGACTTCTTCACTAGGGCACTTGGTCCTCCAGGAGGCAGTGATGCCCATCAACTTGGATGGCTTTCAAAGAGGATTAGACAAATCCACAGAGAAGGAGAGGGCATTGATGGCTACTAGTCAGGATGGCTGTGCTCTGCCTCCATCCTGGAGGCAGCAATGCTTCTGAACACCAGTTGCTGGAAGCCACAGGAGGGGAGAGTAGCTCTTGAGCTCAGGTCCTGCTTGCTGTTTTCCCACAGGCCACTGTGAGAACAGGGTGCTGGACTAGATGGGCCACTGGCCTGATCCAGAAGGCTCTTCTTAAGTTTAGAGGGAACGCTAAACTCATGAAGAGACACAGACATCAAGACCAAGATGAACGACGGCAAGAGATGGGCCGGGGCTGAGGAGGACCAAGTCATGCCAACTGCCATCAGGTGCATTTCTGCCTCTGGATGACAGATGGAGCCATAATCCACACAATGGGCCTTCATCCCAGGAGAAGAAGTTGATTCTCTGCAATTCCACCCAGGTTGGCCTGGTCCACATGGAACATTAAACCACAGTTCAAAACAAACTATGGTGTCTTCTTTGCACGTACGTTATCTGTTGTTCTTGCTGCACCTCCAGGATGTCTGAACCTGGGCTTGTGGTTTGCTCCTCTTAAAGCAAAACTACAATTGGAAGTGCAACCCCAGCCCTATGCAAAACTCTCAAGGTCCGGCCTTTCCCAAACTGGTTTCCCTCCGGATGTTTTCAACAGCAACATTCCTCTTAGCCCTAACCAGCAAGGAGAACCCAGAGGCTGAGAGGCGGAGTGTGTGAGAAGGAAAATGAATTGATAATGATTCATACAAGGTGTGACCAGAAAGTTTGGTGGTCACAGAAATTGGACATTGAGAAATATTCGAACATACATGCCTTACAGGCTTTCAAAGTAGGCCTCCTCTGATATAATGCACCATTGACAATGTTCATAGAACTGTTGGAAACTTCTGGAGAAGTCCTCTTTTTGTACTGCGTTCAGTTCCCTTGTCACAGCAGCTTGGACGTGTGAAATGTTGAAAAATCTGTGCCCTTTCAGTGCAGATTTCCATTTTGGAAAAAGAAATAAATCCGGTGGGGCCAGATCAGGAGAATATGGAGGGTGGGACAACTCAGTAACCTCAGTAATGATTTCAAGTGGAATAAGCAATTCTTCCACCATCATTCAGATGGAAAACGCCTATCCCACATCAATAACTCACGAACTCTGTTGACATCTGAAGCAGCCGGTCTCCCAGACCGAGGGTCATCTTCAGTGGTTTGCCACCCTTCACGGAAATGCTTAAACCACTCATACACTGTCTTTCGAGTTACAGCTTAATCTCCGTACACAATTGTGAGCATTTCGTGGGTTTCTGATGCCGATTGTATATTCAAATATTTCTTGCTGTCTGATTTCTGTGACCATTCACCGAACCTTCTCGTCACACATTTTATATATTAGTAACTTTGTATTAATATAGCATTTTTATACGTAGATGTGTCTTTTTGTAATATTTTAAGTCTGCCTGTTGTTGCTTCAGTTTTTTGTCCACCACTTGGATATATATTTAATATATCAAGCAGTACAGAAATCAAATAATCTAATCGCAACAACATTTAGTGCTCACTAGGATGGAGAAGCCTGCTCTAGTTTCAAGCCTGGAAAGCAACACCACTGAAAAATAATGCGACTGGAAGGAAGGAGAGTTGTAAAGAACATTTGTGTTAAATAGCACACACTCATGCGAGCATTCTTGCTTGTTTGACATTCATATCCAAGAGCTGCATGCAAGGCGCCTTCCTGCCTTTAAGGAAAACACTGCACAATAGATCCCTACCGGGTTCTCCTTGAGAGATCCTTCAGCGTAAGGCCCTTTCTCTGGGGGCGTTTCAGTCTCCCAGAGGACTTCAATCTCATTGCCGTCAAGGTCTCTAACAGGAAAAGGAGCTCCGTAGAAGACCAAGAGGTCCACCAGCTTGTCGTCATCTTTATCCTGGTTATAACTTTCCCAGTCCATTCGAATGTCTGGATTAAGAAAGGGGTGGGGGTGGGAGATGCAGAAAGAAACTCAGAGTTGCTAAGGATTTATAACCAAGGTTGAGCTTGTATTTGCATGTTCATCCTACAGCCACGTTAGATGATGTCTTGCACGCGTGAAATAACTGTGACCAGGCAAGCGCCACAGACGAGAAACCTTGCAAACTGCTCAACAGCATGTCTCAGTCAAAGCTGTGTGCAATTCTACAGTGCACTGGGACTGGGGTAGAACACAGCGACCTAAAAACCTCAGCTTTCTTTCCTTCTCATCAGGGGGTTTGGGCTGGGTGTTCCTAAGCATGCGGATGATACCCAGCTCTACCTCTCTTTTAAATTGGAACCAGTGAAGGCAGTGAAGGTCCTGTGTGAGTGTCTGGAGGTGGTTAGAGGATGGATGGCAGCTAACAGATTGAGGTTGAATTCTGACAAAACAGAAGTACTGTTTTGGGGGACAGGAGACGGGCAGGTGTGGGGGATTCCCTGGTCCTGAATGGGGTAACTGTGCCTCTGAAGGAGCAGGTGCACAGCCTGGGAGTCATTATGGACTCACAGCTGTCCATGGAGGCACAGGTGAATTCTGTGTCCAGGGCAGCTGTCTGCCAGCTCCATCTGGTATGCAGGCTGAGACCCTATCTACCCACAGACTGTCTCGCCAGAGTGGTGCATGCTCTGGTTATCTCCTGCTTGGACTACTGCAATGTGCTCTATGTGGGGCTACCTTTGAAGGTGACCCAGAAACTACAACTAATCCAGAATGCAGCAGCTAGACTGGTGACTGGGAGCGGCCGCCGAGACCATATAACACTGGTCTTGAAAGACCTACATTGTCTCCCAGTACGTTTCTGAGCACAATTCAAAGTGTTGGTGCTGACCTTTCAAGCCCTAAACAGCCTCAGCCCAGTATCCCTGAAGGAGCGTCTCCACCCCCATTGTTCAAGCCCGGACACTGAGGTCCAGCTCTGAGGGCCTTCTGGTGGTTCCCTCCTTGCAAGAAGTGAAATTACAGTGAACCAGGCAGAGAGCCTTCTCGGTAGTGGCACCCACCCTGTGGAACGTCCTTCCACCAGATGTCAAAGAAATAAACAACTCTCTGACTTTTAGAAGACATCTGAAGGCAGCCCTGTTTAGGAAGCTTTTAATATTTGATGTTTTATTGTGTTATTAGTATTTTGCTGGAAGCTGCCCAGAGTGGCAATGTTGCAAAGATAACATTGGAAGCAGGTGAGCAGGGGAAAGTTCTCAGACCACAGAAATGCCCTTGGGACATTCACCACAAAACCTCAGCCTATGGGACCGCATGGAGCCTTGAACCGCTGTTGGTTAACATGGAAATTCCAAAACTGCCGGGATCACTTCTTGTAGCTCATTCAGTATCCCCACAAAGGCAAGGAGAGCTCAGTGAAAGATGATCAAAAGCTTCCTACTGGAACTGGTTGCTACTGGGCCTTTGCCATTGTTGCAGTAACAAAAACACTGTAATGCAGAAGTGGGGAAACTCAGGCCCATGAGACAAATAGGACCTGCTCCGGGTGTCTGCCTGGCGCCTGGAACTCCCCTCCCTCGCCCAAGTGTTTTGCTGAAAAGTGTCCTGATAATGCTCCTTGCTTGGCTGGATGAACAGAGAGGGGTGCATTAATATTTGCACAGCAGAAAGCAGCCTGCTGTGCAAAGGAACTAATGTACGTTTATTGCTCTGCCTCTGGCCCCGCTCGGTGCTGGAAACTGCCCAGAACTGAATGCAACGCTTGGGTTGGAAACAGGACCCCTGCTTTTGCCATAAGGCTTCTCACAAAGGGTAAACATCCTCTTCGCTTACCAAAGGGAGTGGGGTTGTTGAGCCGGACGTACCGCGAGACTGTATCCCCTCCGGAGATGTGGGCCCCAAACCTGGAGAAGAAAAATGGGGTCATCAGAGTATACATCACTTAAGTCTATGTTCTGGGTCTTTCTGTTGAAGGGGGCATGCCTCTGCCACAAGGCTCTGCTCTCCTCCGGGACAGCTGGGAACTGCTGCTGGGTCAGAAGGGATTGGGAATCCTGACAGAGAATCCCCTTTAAAGGTGAACCTCCTTATGTCCCACTTTTGGAAACAGAATGCAAATAGAAAATGCAGCTGTTCTTCAAAATAATCCCTGCTCCAAGTTCTGCAATATGGTTCTTCAGCCAAGTAATGTGTACAAAATTCAAATGCTAGGGCAAAGTGTGCATCAAAATGCACGTTACTGAAAATTACATACAAAAAATGCATTACATTAGGGAGAATCGATATTTAAGGCACAGAAAAATGTGCATACTAGGGGGAAATTCACAGAATGCTGGTGAATTTTCATACTTTCGACAATTTAGAAAAACCAATGTGGAGAACTACACTTAAGATCTGAAAATGAGAAACTGAACAGGGACCAAATATGGACAAGGTTTTGCCCATCCTGAGTGCAGACACAGCCTCAACTGCAGGTAGGTTTTTATGAGGCAGAGAGCCTTCTCGGTAGTGGTACCCACCCTGTGGAATCCCCTTCCACCAGATGTCAAACAGATAAACAACTGCTCGACTTTCAAACACATCTGAAGGCAGCCTGGTATTGGGTTTTTAATGTTTGATGTGCTTTTATATTATGTTGGAAGCCTTCTAGAGGGGCTGGGGCAACCCAGTTAGATGGGTGGAGTGTAAGTACAGTGGTACCTTGGGTTAAGTACTTAATTCGTTCTGGAGGTCCGTTCTTAACCTGAAACTGTTCTTAACCTGAAGCAGCACTTTAGCTAATGGGGCCTCCTGCTGCTGCTGTGCCGCTGGAACACGATTTCTGTTCTCATCCTGAAGCAAAGTTCTTAACCCGAGGTACTATTTCTGGGTTAGTGGAGTCTGTAACCTGAAGCATATGTAACCCGAGGTACCACTGTAATATATTACTATTATTATTATACCTGATTACAGGCGTTGGCATTGGATGGCTGGGTCCTGTCATCTGCAAGAAGATTGGGCAGCCTTTCACAGTCATTTGGATAGGGATCAACATCGGCTCTGATTCCCCCACCTGTACAGAGAAAGAAATATTTTGCATGTAAGCAATGGAACCCAGCTGCAAAATCCTGAAGCGTCCTGGGAGACAAATGATTCTTTCCTTTTACAAGCAAGAAAACACTTGCTGATTGCAGAAAACACTTGCTTATTGCAGATAACTGACTGCACTGAAGGGAATGTGCAACCTTCAGAAGCGGCACAGCTGGTCTGCCACTTGTCACAACCTTGTGAACAAGGCTCAATATACAGTTCCTCTTCCCATATCCAGACAAAGCCCAAGCAAACCACAAAGTGTCCGTCATTCTGAGCTCCAAACTCCTTGGGTGCGAACTATGCCACCCATCAGCGACTCATACACCCATTTTCTTGGAAGTTAAGCTCCCCTTAGTACGGTGGGGGGCTCCTCCTCTAGTAAGTGGAACACTCTGCCACAAGAGATCAGGGTCCTGCGGGATTTGACATCTTTCCGCAGGGCCTACAAGACGGAGTTGTTCCGCCAGGCCTCTGGTCAGGGCTCAGCCTGACTCCCCTTCTCTTTTTGTATAAGAACTGGTATGAAAGAGGCCTCCCAGCATTCTCACAGGCCCATATAAGAACAGCGTAAACAGTTGGGGCAGATGAGCATTTACTGTTCCCAACCCCATTCCTGCGGAAAGCCATCTAATTAGATTTTAATTTGATCCTGACTTGTTTTTAGGAGGTAATTTAATTATTGTTTGATTTTATACCAATGTTATATATTTGATGTTAGCCGCCCTGAGCCCAGTTTTGGCCAGGGAGGGCGGGATAAAAATAAAAAATTATTATTATTATTTATTATTAAGTGGGGGGCACAGACTTTCTGCGCATTCCTATGCATGCTTACTCGAAAGCAAGCCCAACTCTGCTCAATGATGCTGAACTCTCAGTTAAGCTTCGGTATTCCCAACCTCCAGGTCAGCTGCAACCCCTGGACCACGCACCTTACAGATGAGGGTGTCTTGGTATTGGCCCCACATGTTGTTATAAGCCGTTATATTGACCACAAGCTCCTCGAAGGCCTTCAGGATCCCCTCAGAGGGGTGTACGTGGAAAGTCGCTCCCTTTCCGTGAGATAGCATGGCAGCTCTGAAGGCTGTAAGACCAGAGCAGATGAACAGTTTGACAGCAAGGCAATGGGACTGGAACAGGAGAGCCTCTTGTCGGATCACATCCAGCGGCACTTTTTTCAATTTATCCCTGCATTCCGCCCCCCACCGCCACTTACCCACAATGCATCTGAAAATATAGAAATGGCAGACTCTGCCTACCTGATTGTTTCCTCTTTGCAGCCTGCCTCGTTATTCGCCTTGTGGTTTCCACTACAGCTTTGGAGGAGCTTGGAAAAAGATGTCTCAGTGAGAACTCTGAAGGGTGCAGGGATTTAAGATGTCAAGTTTTCAAGAACCCGGTGCCCTCAAGAGCTCGCCCCAAGCAGTATAGCTGTGCTAGCAACTTGCCAGAGGCCAGCCGGGTGAATCAATATTTACTACTGAAAATGATTATCATTCAGACTTAGCTAAAGGTAAAGGTAAGGGACCCCTGACCATTAGGTCCAGTCGTGACCGACTCTGGGGTTGGGGCACTCATCTCGCTTTATTGGCCGAGGGAGCCGGCGTACAGCTTCTGGGTCATGTGGCCAGCATGACTAAGCCGCTTCTGGCGAACCAGAGTATTCTTTCTACTCACCGCTAATCAGGGTGAAATGGAAGAAAAGGAGGCTTACACTTACAACAGAAAATATTTCTCCATCAAAAAACAATCCCCCGCAAACAGACTCTTGCATATAGGATCTAAGACTTACCCATCTTGTCTCTGTTCATCTGAGGGACGTGGACCTGGTTGGCTGAAATACTCAACCCCTACTGAGAACAGAGCAGCTAACTCAGAGTGATTGGTAATTATTAGCTGGTGTTTTATAACACTTTTCAATGCCACTTCCGAGCCGAAGTCTAGCATCAGATCTTGAGAAGATTCTGAATTATGCTCCTCAACACTGCAGAGAAACAGCAACAGACGCTAAATGGACTCCCTCGTTTGCCAGCGAGACGCTTTCAGAGACATAACGGTTGTCAAAAGAAAGATGAATGTGAAAATGAGTGTTTATATTGGGCTTCCATGAACAGTTTAGTGGAAATACAAGTAAAATGCTTCTTTATACCCTAGCTAATATAATCCGAAGAAAGCGTCATTTTGAGCCACTAGTAATTAATAGCTATATTTTACTAAGCTATTAACTGTAAGTTTCCTTCACCTGTCAGAAGGTATGGAGTAGGTGATTCTGAGCCCCTTAACTTCACCAGAAATTGCCAGAAATAGGGGTTCCAACATGTCTTCGATGCTACAGCACAGGGCAAGGTCACTCAGTTTCTCCTGGCAGAAAAAGAATTAGACCTTCATGTAAGAATCATCAATAGCAGGTCAGAGAGCAAATGTCATCAGGAGGACTAAATCTGGAGGGAACACTTCGAAGTCAGAAGCAAAAAGACACACCCATTTAATATGACAGACATATTGGAATGCAATGAAAGAAGAAGAAAAAGGGAGAAAGGTTTTACCAAAACCAATTTTGCCATAGAAAAGAAAACGAATCGTAGTTTATTTGGCTACTGTTATGAGTTTGGGGTGTTAACCTGTGTGCCAGGCCCTTCTAATCCATGTGTCTAGCAAGTCTTAAAATCTAACCAAGTCTCTAATTCCGGGAATAGCCAGGCTAGCCTCCTGGTGAAGTGTAAGGAGAACGAAGGAAGGGGCTCTGTGGGACGTGGGAAATGGAAGAGGACCTTCCCTCAACTCATGGATCGTTAGAAAGACAGAGCCAGAGGAAAAAGCAGCAAGGTGGGAGAAGAGAGAGAGGCAGGGCAAGGTTTGACATCTGTCTGAATCCAAGGCTACTGCTATGGAAGAAACAAGGGCCTTTGGGAGGGTTGATGCTGTGAACCCCTCTGTCGTAGGCTCAGGTTGCAGATATGTGTAAAATAAACCATATACCATAGAGACACCACTGCCTCCACTGTGCCTCATCCCCAAAATGAAAGATGGGTGAGTGCCTGGAATCCTGCACCGCTTTGAGACTGGGGTGACTATTATTCAACACACTTTTATCTGCCTCTCTCCCCCCTCCCCATGGCATCTGCAGAGCTTTTAATTGTTTAAATGCACACAGTAAAAATCCAACGAAGATTATTTGAACAATCAACAATAGCAAAAAAATTAATAGGACAGCAGTTAAAATACAGAAGCAGCAGATAAAATCAGTTGTAGGAAAGAAGGAGCTCTTATTTCTTTGACTGCATCATTGTTCCCCTGCAGGTGGTTGCGTGGAGGGGGAGGCAAAGTGGGTGTGGTGCAATTATTATTATTATTATTATTACTACTACTACTATCATTACTATCATTATTATTATTTTTAAAATACATACACCGTCCTTTATCTGAATATCTCGGGGTAAAAACATAGGATAAAAGCACAAAATAGTTAAAACAAAAACAAAACAATAACCCCCTTTCTGGCTTTCCTCCTCTCCATTTCCTCCTCACAAGAACCCTTTGAGGTAGGTTAGGCAGAGAGGCAGTGATTGGGGAGCTTTGTGGCCAAGTGAGGATTTGAACCCTGGTCTCCCAAGTCCTAGTCCAGCACTCTAACCGCTACACCACAGTGATGGTCCCAGAGGTCATCAACATCAGCATCCCACCCCATTTGGGGGGTCATAGACAAGAGGGTTGTCTACGAACAAATGAATCAGCAACCGCAATGTTATTCTGCATTTTGAAAGCCAAATACTTCTAAAACAAAGACCCTAACCTTAACATTCGTAGTTATCACCACACGCAATTCCTTCGTTTCGTTGGGACCCAAAGTGCCACTTTCCGGAGAGATGCTGAGCTCGCAGGAAGAAGCTTGGCTTCCAAGGAGCTGTCGGACAAATCAGGAAGGCTGGTCAGTTAACAGGAGGCAGCGGGACGCTCTTCTGACTAGTCAGGAGTAGGAGCACCACTGACCTCGCCCCACTGGAAGCGCGACGGGAGCAGCGTCTGGTTAAAAAGATGAACGGTTGCTTCCGCGGGGATTCCAACCGAGAGGTCAAAATGCAAATGACTCGACAGCAGGCAGACGTGGGGAGTCTGGACTTCCACAAAAACAAGGATGTGACTGGAAACAGAAAAATGTCTATGAGCTCCAGCAGCAGGTAGTGAACAAATGCCTATCTTCCATAGCAGGGCAGTTTGAATTAGCATGTGAAATTCAGTCTCCTCTCTGCTGCAAGTGTCCTTTTAAGATTGCCAAGGCTGCAATGATGGCAGCCTGGGCATCATTGTTCCAAAGGTACAGGAGCCCCTCAACAGACAACCTTTCCTGTTCCTAACTCCTTTTGATACAGGGGAGAGGGGGTGAGGTTCTCCACTACAATAAGTATTTTTCTCAACAGGTCCAACACATGTCCCAATGACCACATGTGGCCCTCAAGGTCTTTTTGGGTGGTCCATGACAACACCTGATGCCCTGCAGCCCTTGCACTGCCTTCCCAGAGCCAGGTAAGCAAGGTGCTGGGCTTTGGGAAGGAGGCATGAGGGCTCTGACGAGGTCCTAGAGCCCTCCAACATCCTTCCCAAAGCCTAGTTAGCACTTAGCAAGCTTTGGGAGGGATCTAGGACCCTGCCAGAGCCTCATGCCTCCTTCCCAAAGCCTGGTACCTTGCTTATCTGGTTTTTGGAAGGCAGCATGAGGGCTGGGTTGCCCTCCAATTTTGACCTAAATCCCCAAACCCCCAAGCAACGAAGCAATGTGCAGCCTGTGGGGTCTGTATCGAAGTACTCTTGTGGCCCACTCGGTATGAAAAGTTGGACTGCCCAGTTCTAAAAGGAGCAGCAACACTGCTGATTCTACCGCAAAACAGCAGGCACCCTGCTATGTGACAGGGCTGGTCTGGGGGAGAGGGGAGACAGGGCAGCCCCTCCCACTGGGCCACCCATACTCCCATTATTATTGTTGTTGTTGTTGTTTCAATTCATATACCTCCCTTTATCAAAAGATCCGAGGGCAATGCACAACATTAAGAACACAGTTTAAGGAGCACAATAAGAAAAACATAATAAAAGCATAACAGACAGCGTAATAATAAAATAATCATAATAACAGTCCCACCCCCACCCCAGCTTTAACAAACCATACATTATTTAATGGCCAAAGGTCTGGGTAAATAGGATGGTTTCTGCCTGGCGCCACATGACCAACTGCCACATGACCAATGCTATAGGACCCTTCCTGCAGCAGAGATGGAAATGTTCTCTTGAAATGCCCTCTGGGAGACTGAGGAGAGATCTTATCATTACCAGAATAGTCTCTAACCCATTTCATGTCCTCACCTTCCAACTCCATTTTCCACCTCCATCTCTAACACGGTCTTAAGACGTTGACACATGTATGATGTAAACAAAACAGAGACCTTGCACTTGCCGAGAGGATACAATTCTCCACTACGTGGCTGAAATTTGAATGGCGAGGTCTGCAGGGGGGAAACCCAAGAGCCAATGTAATTCCATGAACAGAGGTCTGGGCATCAAAAGTCTTCCATTCAATGCCCTGCCTTTAGACAAGGCACGGGAAGGGAACTGGCCAAATTCTGATCTCAGAGCAACACACCTCTTCATTTCTTTCTGCTAAGCAAGCAGGGCTTTCCTGAATTTTCCACTTCCCTGGCAGCTGACTTAGATTTTCTATCTGAAACATGAACCGCACTTTTTCTCCCAGTTTAAGCAGGCCCAGGTCAAAGGATGGGACGTCAATGGAAAGAACAGGTCCCTGAGAAAAGCGAACCACATAAAACAGGTCAGCTAGCATCACAAAAGTCTCTATGCAAAGCATCCAAAAGACAAGGCTTTGCATGCTCAAATTGACTAACACAACAACACTGAGTGAAACACTGGGGTGGGAACTGTGGAACTCTCTGCTGGGGGGCAGCCGAGTCCGATGGAAGGCCGCAAGCACTGTGTGGGGAGGGGGGCATCCCTCTGGCACAAAGCACATGGTTCCACTCACCCCAAGGGCCAAGACAATAAGGCAGCTTCGTAGGCTCAGATATTCCCACCTTAAAGTCGGCTTCCACGTGCAATACAACGGGCTCTTTGGAGTGAGTGATTTTGCACTGCAGATCATGGCAGGAATGCCCAGGTTTCCCTCCAGTAATGGTGAACTCAAACTCTTGGAATTCATTTACCCCTAGAGAAGACAAATCTGTTACTTCAATCTGGGGGGAAAATGAGCATAGGTGTTGTTTTTTCAAAGCCTAATGGTTTCCCAAACCCAACATCATTACCCAAAACACATATCATGGCCTTCTCATGATAGTGGCATATGCACTATCATACCTTGGGTTAAAGTCGCTTCAGGGTGAGCGTTTTCAGGTGGCATTCCGGGTTACTTCCGGGTTCCGCCGCTTGCGCATGTGCAGATGCTCAAAATGATGTCATGCGCAGAAGCAGCCAATCGTGACCCGCGCAGACGTGGGTTGCATTCTGCTCAGGATGCGAACGGGGCTCCGGAACGGATCCCGTTCGCATCCAGAGGTACCACTGTATAATCTTTCCTCCCCACCCTGTTCTCCTGTGTCTTATGATGGGCCTAGCGAGTATCAAGAACATACCCAATGATGTGTAAGAAGCCCTGGCAACAAGCCCTCTAGCCTGGTGCTCCTGCTTTTTAATGCCAGGCCAGTCCACAATTAAAGAACACTCATTCATGATTTGGTCATGGATGGGGAGATATGCCCACGTGCATACTCCTGAGACCTGGGCAGGTGAGATGGGTGGGGTTTGAGTGGCCCAGCTGTGTCTGTCTAGGTTCTCAGCACAGCACAGGGCCAGGCTGGAGGACTGGGGTGGGGTTGGGAGAGAAGTTGCTCCCCCTTTCTCGCCAGGAAGCCCCTCTGCCCAGATTAATGCAGTGTGCGCAACACAGATGCAACAGACAGAAAAAGAGTTACCTAATTTTCCGGAATAAGGTTCAACTTCAACTATGTCACAATCACTTATTTTCTCCCATGTAAACCTGACAGACGATTTGCTGTTATTGTACATCTGGAGATTCATAAATGAACAGACAATCAATGCCGTTATATGACCAAATCACCATTTTCAGACTTCTGAAGTAACCCACGGCAGGTGCGCCAGGTAGATACGAAACACAGACACGCAGATTAATACTTCATTAGTATTAATATATGAATATGAGACTATTTAGAATTGAATGGTGGTAGCGGAGATTAAAGGGGTAAGAAAAAGTAATACATTTTTCTTATATACAGGGTATAAGGGGCGGTGATCCTACCCACAATAACATAAAAGCGGGTTCTTACACCTAGAAATATAAAGCCAAAGCCTAGCTCTGCACAAGAGCAATTTAATCTGCTTGCATTGTTCCATTTGCAGAGTTTAGAATTATTTTCTGACATGTGTGAAGGTGAAGGAAGACACAGAAGACCGTGGACAAGCATCAGGCTTCCTTCCTAGGCACTGGGGGCTTCTTCCAGACTACAAAAGAAATAGATTTCACACTTGTATAGGAGGCCTCCAAGCGCACAGAACAGACACGGCCTCCAAACAGAACAACCAACCAGGAGGGCTGTTTGCTGCCTTCCAGGTTACAGAGGCCTGACTGCCTCAACTCAAAATTGGGGATTTAGTGTCACTGGTCCCCCACCTGACACGACACACTCCAAGCAGAGATTTGGCAGGTGTCTCTTGAAGACCTTATCTATGCCAACAGGACTCTGCAGCCGGTTATATATTTTTCATTAGCCTGTCATCTTAAGGATTAAATGCATTTTTATTTTGTGAGTGGTGTTCTTACACTGTACACCACACTATTGATACACAGCGATACAGAAATACTTTTGCGCAATCCACCAATGCATACATAGACTGGCTGAAGTAAAAGTAGACTTACGCTAAACGTTCTCCTAACATTTACACCAATGTAGTTTTCTCCTGGGATGATCATGGCATAGGGCTCCAAAAGGAGCTGGAAGGGTTCCGTATCGCCTTTGAGGTCTATTTCCAAAGCAATCACGTCTTCTTGACGCCTTTCTCCGCTTTCGTACTGCTCCCGTTTTTGAGGGCTGCGTGAGGGACGGCGTTAGAATTGCTGCTGTTGTGGATATTTAGAATGGCATAAAGGATGTGATTCCCATCCCAGCAGGGGGGGAAAAGACTGCTCTTCCTTCTCTTGGCACATTCTCTGTTTCTTATGCTTTGCCCCCTCGCTTGGGAGAAAACCCCTCTGAATGTGATGGGATAGAGACGGACAAAACATGCAGAGGAACGGGATTCAGGAAGCAGGGTGGATAAAAATCAATGATTTTTTTAAAAAATAAAAAATTGGATTTTAAAAATTTAAATCAGATTTTTTTATTTAATTGGATTTTTAAAATTTAAATTGGATTTTTAAAATAAAATGCTTTTGGAGGAAAAATCTTTCTAAAGATATTTTTCTATTTAAATTACATTATAGTCCAAAGGCTATTCATCTGGAAATAAGGATCTGTTTTAAGTTTTTCATGTGTGCTAAAACTCAGTCTAAGTTTTTTTTTTTTAAATTGTTTAACCACATTAGTAAACAAACATGGATACATATGCTATAATGTTATTCTTTTAGTTAAATAAATGATTAAGGAAATGTTTATTTTTCACCTTCCATTAAAGTACAGCAGAAAAGTTGTCCAAATAAATTAAACCTCACAATAATTTCATAGTTATCTGTCTGTATTTCTAGTAGTATAAACAAATCAGCAATTTTTGATATAACTGTAAAAAACTACTCTGAAAATTTATTATTCCAAAAATGAAACCTTCATCTGGTTGTAAATATTAAGATTATACAAGCACGGATGAGTCTCTCTGTAAAAACAAAAAGATTTAAATCAAGTCTTACTGACTAGTGATTTAAATCCATTTGATTTATACCAAACCCACGCTGTCAGGAAGTAAAACCTGCCTCACCCCTTTTGCCATGAATGCAAAGGACCTGTGAGGTGCCTGGCACTCCCAGCACAATCCACTGAAATTAAGCACAGCTAAAGGGCTAAAGTCGTCATGAGACCAGGGAGGTTGAGCTGCAGATGATGTGTGATCACCTTTGGTTCTGCTATTCAGCCATGGTGGGGATGGGGTGGGACCAGGGTTGAGTGGGAAACCAATGCAACACATGCGCATCCATGCTTGTGTTTGTGTGGCAGCGTGCACACAGTTCAGCAATAAGGTGCTAAATCAGACCAAGGAGGAAGGTGCCATTAGGACAATAAATTCATCTCTCAGACCAACACAGTAACAAGAATGCCAACCATCTCTGGCACAATTTAAGAACATTTTCATGTGCCCCTGACGCATCGCTTACTCAGGTAGCTCTGGGATATCTTCCAGCACAATCTGAAGCACGCTGTGATACGACTTTGGCTGCAAGGAGAACAAAAACCCAGAACGGCAATCAACTAATGTACATCAAAATAACTCCCCAAATAATCTATGGCTTACGTTAACTGCATTTGCCTCTGGGCTGCAAGAGATCAAAGCCTCTTGTAGTTTAAACAGCTGAGGCTTCAGGTAAGACTGAGAGCGATTTTGCACCAAGTCTTCTCTCGCCATAGAGCTGGAAGCAGCCACACCCACCCTGGCATGTGCCCCCCAGTCAAGGCTGAAGGTGGGCTTGGGCCCCAAACAGCCACCCCAGACCCACACAAGCCAATCTCAGCTCAGTAGCCAGGTGTGGAAGCCCAGTGGCGTAGCGTGGGTTGTCAGCACCCGGGGCAAGGCAAGTAATTTGCGCCCCCTAACCCATGGATTTGCGCCCCCTAACCCTAACCCCCAGATGTTGCGCCCGGTGCGGCCGGCCCCCCCGTGCACCCCCTACGCTACGCCACTGTGGAAGCCCACCAGGAACGCAAGGGATTTCTTGGTTTTGCTAACTGTCTCACACCAAAATCAGTGCCAAGAATATGTTTGACCACAGCAAATGGGGAGAGAGAGTTGGCAGGTAACAAGTTTGGAAGGCAAATTTTCAATGAAGTTTGGAAGAAGTAGTAGTAGTAGTGTTAGTTAGCCAGGCCTGATTTATACCAGCCTACAGAGCACGTAGGGGACACGGGTGGCATTGGGGTCTAAACCACAGAGCCTAGGGCTTGATGACTAGAAGGTCGGAGGTTCGAATCCCCACGACGGGGTGAGCTCCCGTTGCTCGGTCCCTGCTCCTGCCCACCTAGCAGTTCGAAAGCACGTCAAAGTGCAGGTAGATAAATAGGTACCGCTCTGGCGGGAAGGTAAACGGCATTTCTGTGCGCTGCTCTGGTTCGCCAGAAGCGGCTTAGTCATGCTGCGGACAAACACCGGCTCCCTCGGCCTATAGAGCGAGATGAGCGCGCAACCCCAGAGTCGTCCGCGACTGGACCTAATGGTCAAGGGTACCTTTACCTTTACCGAGCACATACATAATGTAATCTACGAATGACTTTTAGTGTGGAAAGAAATAAACTCATTTGCTTTTGAGTTTCATTCAGACCCTTTAGTAGCAGCTGGTTAAATTTTTATCCAACAAGTTGCACAGTATACATGGCAAATATTGAATCAACCAAGTACAAGCAAGGCTGTACCTCCTTTGGAAGGTAAGAGAGAGTAAACGAGTGATTGCTATGGGGGCGCAGAACCCCCATGGCAGGAGTCACAGAGAAAGCGGACTCTGTCTCCAAGTTGTACTTTATCTTTGTCAGGTCCGCTTTTCCTTCCAACATTGATGCCTGCAGATTAGGCTTCATTATCTGCCAGAAAAAAGGGAAATCCACGTGGCTGAGCAAAGAGAAGGAAAAAAGAAGGCATTCAATTCTGCAGTTTCGGGCTAAACATGTAGGAAAATTACATTTTTAGGGAACCTTTTAATTAGCCCCCCCCCCCCAATAAGGGACTTAAGTACAATGGTACCTCGGGTTAAGTACTTAATTCGTTCCGGAGGTCCGTTCTTAACCTGAAACTGTTCTTAACCTGAAGCACCACTTTAGCTAATGGGGCCTCCCACTGCCGCCGCGTCTCCAGAGCACGATTTCTGTTCTCATCCTGAGGCAAAGTTCTTAACCCGAGGTACTATTTCTGGGTTAGCGGAGTCTGTAACCTGAAGCGTCTGTAACCCAAGGTACCACTGTATTTGCCTTTGTTAGTCCCCACCCCCACATTGAGGATATAGAACCAGAGCAGCTGGTCCAAGAGAGATGGCTCACCTTCCATGTATTGTCTATTTTAACAGCAGTTTGGCATCAAAAATTGTACCTCAGTCATTCTATGCTCTCTCCCCATCCTAACTTTCCAATTTTCACAAACCATAATTTGCTTTCAAACCAGAATGAGAATACCGAATCATGTGATTTTCTTCCTCAGTGTGTAAACTATAGTTTTTCAAAACCACAGTTTACCCAATTCAGAGGTCACAACAAACCGTTGCTTGTTCAAACCAGGAAGTCAGGGACACAGTTGGAGCACAAGGGGTGGGGGACAAGATGGAACATATGAGCACAAAGCCACTACCGACCTAAAGAGGGGGTGGGGTTGCGGGCTCACGCCCCCATCAACAATCTTGCGGGGCTGGCGTCACCCCCGAGAGAAGCAGGGATTCCCCCAGCTCATTAATATTCACCGCCCACAGCGACAGCCAATCGGCTGCCGCTAGGGGCGGGCCTCCCGGGATCACTTAAGGTCGGGGCAGCCCTAGCTCGCCCCTTTTCGTTCCCACAGCAGCAGCGGTTATGAGCACATATGAGCACAATGTGTCGTCCCCCAGCAGCTAGCTCTATGGCAGGTGAACTAAACCTCTAAGAAACTTGTTGTAAAAGTGCTGTGTACGCGATACAGTGGTACCTCGCAAGACGAATGCCTCATAAGACGAAAAACTCGCAAGACGAAAGGGTTTTTCGTTTTTTGAGTTGCTTCGCAAGACAGATTTCCCTATGGGCTTGCTTTGCAAGACAAAAACATCTTGCAAGTTTGTTTCCTTTGTCTTGCAAGTTTGTTTCCTTTTTCTTGAAACCGTGCATTCAGGGGATGCAGTTGCGACTTGACTTCGAGGAGCAACTCATAGCACGCAGTGTGGTAGCCTTTTTTGAGGTTTTTGAAGACTTTGGTATTTTTGAAGCTTTTCCAAAATCCGTGCTTTGCAAGACGAAAAAAATCGCAAGACGAAAAAACTCGCAGAACGAATTAATTTCGTCTTGCGAGGTACCACTGTAACCAGTGGCGTAGCGTGGGTTGTCAGCACCCGGGGCAAGGCAAGTAATTTGCGCCCCCTAACCCATGGATTTGTGCCCCCTAACCCTAACCCCCAGATGTTGCGCCCGGTGCGGCCGGCCCCCCCTGCACCCCCCACGCTACGCCACTGACTGTAACTGTACTGTATTATCCTATAATAAATATGGTTCAGTGCAAAGACCACTGGCTTCTGCCCAGAAAAATGTCCCCCATAGTTTTAGCATCATACATACGTCAGATTTCTTAGAACCAGAGTTTTCTCTGCCTTAGATTTGGGGTTCAAAGAACCAAAGCGCACAAGGTGTTGCGCTGTCACATCGACAAGCTCGCCAGGCAGAGGGCTGCTTTCTCCTCCAGTAACAGACAAAAGCTTCAGAGCTATCAGCTGCCCAAGTCCTGGAAACAAAAGTGAACGTAAACATCCTGCGGCAAATGCACATGACTGAGCTTATGCCCTTCCAATGCGACTACCCAGTTGCATTATGGGTATAACACATGACCCCCCATCAGACCATAGGAAACTGCAGTAGTGTCTCTCCCAGAGAGGACCCTGTGGCTCTCCAGATGTGGTTGGACTCCAGCCCAAGCCAAATGACCAATAATCAGGGTTGATGTAGTCCAGCAACATCCGCAAAGTCATAGATTTTCCCCATTCCACCCTAGTTGGCAGCAGCTCTCCAAAGTCTCAGAACGTGATCTGTTTTGAAAGCTACTGTGGGGTGGCAGCTAGAACATCACACAAGGGACCTAGGAGACCAGGGTTCGAATCCCTACTTGGCCATGAAGCTCACTGGGGTGACCTGGGCCAGTCACTGTCTCTTAGCCTCTTCTACCTCACAGGGTTGTTGTGAGGATGAAATGGGGAGGAGAAAAACTATGCATGACACCTTAGGCAGAAAGATGGAACAGCTCTGTCGGTTAGAGTGTGGTGCTGACCAAGGCTGCAGATTCGATCCCCGCATGGGGCAGCTGCATATTCCTGCATTGCAGGGGGCTGGACTAGAGCAGTGGTTCTCAACCTGTGGGTCCCCAGATGTTGTTGGACTCCAACTCCCATCATTCCTAGCCAGCATGACCAGTGGTCAGGGATGATGGGAGTTGTAGTCCAACAACATCTGGGGACCCACAGGTTGAGAACCACTGGACTAGAGGATCCTCGGGGGCCCTTCCAACTCTAGAAGAAATAAACAAACTGGCTCGCCATATGGAGGTGAGGCAAGATTTCAATGGACACCAACAACGGAGTTCACAGCCGTTTCAGGAGCAGGAATCCTCAGATTGGGCCATACGTATCTCAGCTGTAGGGACGCGGGTGGTGCTGTGGGTTAAACCACAGAGCCTAGGACTTGCTGATCAGAAGGTCGGTGGTTCAAATCCCCGTGACGGGAGGTGAGCTCCAGTTGCTCAGTCCCTGCTCCTGCCAACCTAGCAGTTCGAAAGCACGTACCGGCGGGAAGGTAAATGGCGTTTCCGTGCGCTGCTCTGGTTCGCCAGAAGCGGCTTAGTCATGCTGGCCACATGACCCAGAAGCTGTACACTGGCTCCCTCGGCCAATAAAATGAGATGAGAGCCGCAACCCCAGAGTCGGTCACGACTGGACCAAATGGTCAGGGGTCCCTTGACCTTTTATCTCAGCTGTTAGCTCACTAATCTCCTGATTTAACAGGGACCCAGCCTTCTCAGAACAGAGAAGGTTGCGATTCCAACAGGGCATCAAAGCTAGGACCCTCAGAGGACAGCAAGACAACTTCCTTGGGCCCGAGAGGCGCTGTGCAACAGGCTACCTGTCCACCAATAGCTCTGGGTCTGTATGCACATCTGGGGATGGCTAGGAGGGCCATTTCCTG
Source organism: Podarcis erhardii (assembly GCF_964252035.2). Lineage (NCBI taxonomy): Eukaryota > Metazoa > Chordata > Lepidosauria > Squamata > Lacertidae > Podarcis > Podarcis erhardii. The sequence continues at coordinate 7,005,061 of NC_138513.1, read as the reverse complement.
CCCTACCTTGAAACCCCGACCTCATCCCCGAATAAGTGGTGCCTGTCTCCAGAGTCATGACAGATCAAGGTCTTTTGCAAGAGCTACCACCTGAGAATCTTTAGTTTGACTGTCTCCCAACACACATTTTTCTATGCAATTTCACCCAATATAATGCATTGCTTTCTCTGATTATATGTATTTCCACACACACTTAATGTCAGTATACATTGTTGTTTTTCTGTACACACTACTTGGTTGGAGAACCACACTGCAAAATACAGAGAAAAGTGTGGTTTTGAAAAGGATGGTTTCGTTTCAAGTTGGGGCACAATTTCAGGCAGCGTGAATTAGGTAGATCCAGCTTTAGCTGAACACTGGATTGATTTTGACCCCCATCCCTAGTTAAGAGGTCCTGCTGATGAGAGCTTGCCTGCACGGTCCCCAAATCCTGGCGCTAAACTCATTTTCATTTGAATGCTGAAGATGCGAAGATGATAGTAGCAAACCTGTCACAGTAAGGTCGTTGATTTGGCAGTTGTCACAAATGAGGATATACTTCACTGACACCACTTCGGGCACAGTGGGCATGAACACAACCTGTAAGAGAAGTTTCTGCATCATGAAAAGAACAATTCTCCCTCAGGCTACACTACAAATGGACATGAATGTTGTGCTAAGTTTTAGCCTTCCAAAAGAATCTTGCACAATGAGGGGACTGCCGATAATTCCCCAAAAGATCTCAATGATGTCTAAAACCTAAAACAGTTCAAACACAGTCCAGCAATCCACAGAGAAAAAAAATACAGTGGTACCTTGGTACTCAAATGGCTTGACTCCCGAACAAATGGGCTCCTGAATGCTGCAAACCTGGCATTGAGTGTTCCAGTTTGCGAACGTTTTTTGGAAGCTGAACGTCCGAAGCGGCTTCTGCGGCTGCCGATTGAGTGCAGGAAGCTCCTGCAGCCAATCGGAAGCCGCACCTTGGTTTTTGAACCGTTTCAGGAGTTGAACGGATTCCCAAAACGGCTTAAGTTCAAGAACCAAGGTACCACTGTATACAGGAACAAGCAGCAACAAACACCTCTTTTTAATGTTACATCTGTTTTCAAGCTCAGTGGAGAAGATAGATTCGCATCACAAGCAAAACACTGACTCTGATCGCCATATCATTCTAAATCTGTCCTCAGTGTCACAACAACCCAATCTTATGTATCAGTAGTAGTCCATGTGGGGCTGTTCAGGAGAGTTATTAGGCCCAGCAAGCAAGGCCCATGGGAAAGAATGATTTATTTAGTTGGCATATTTGTTACCAGCCCATCACTAAAGATCCTAGGGCAGGTTACGGCACAGTAAAAACTATAAAACACAGCAGATCATAAACAATTAAAACAGCAATCACAGATAAAATCACATGCAGAAAGCAAGGAATAATTGCAGAATCCCAAGTCTGAAGTCTGCCTTTGTGTGTTTTCTGATCATCCCCTATGCTGGGAATCCGTTGCAGAGAAGGGAATGCCAATGTTTGGGTGCCACCACAGAAAAGGTCACAAGAGGAAAGAAAACAAGAGGAGCTAGAGTCCAGCAACATCTGGAGGGCATTATGTTGCCACCCCTGCTTTCATTTTTTCTCAAATGGATGAACCACCCACTGAATCCGGCTTCGGATTTCCTAATAACTGTGCATCTATTTTGAGTGTATGCTTGAAGTGTGAGCTAGAGCACCAACAACTGACCTCAATTAACGTAGACTGGCCTGGAGCTAGCTCAAAAACAGCAGGTCTGATCCCGAACGGCTCTTGCTCCACGTAACCTAAAGTGGCAACAGCCTTCATAGAAGAAAAGAGAACGGTCAATTCATGGCTGTATGCAATCTGTGCTGCAACCGAACGTTCCAGATGGGATTGAGGGCATGGCAGTGGGGGCGGGACTTCCTATTCTTATTTACCCGGAAGTGAGGAGGTGGCCAGATATGCTTTGGCATTATGCAGAACTTCCCAATGCTGGAGCCTTCATTTTTGCACAGGAATTCTGTAAATTTCACTCCGCCCACAAGGCAAGGCCCACAGTCCAGAATGTGAGGCACTATAGCAAAAGAAGAAAAGGGAAGGGGGGGGGAGCAAGAGCAGGAAAGGGGCTTAAAAAAAAAAGCACTCTCAATCCAGGACAATACATTCTATTATGTCTAGAGGTAGTAGTTGGGGATGGGGGTTCACTGTGTTCTGCAGTTGGCATGGTGTGAAATTCTTCTTCTTCTCCTCCTTCTCCATTAAATTTATATACCACCCTTCATCCGAGAATGGAGCTAGAAGGACCAACGGTCTGATACAGCACAAGACACCTTTCTATGCTCCCAATTCCATTGTTCTCCAGCTTCCACTCCACAGCATCAGCTGTTGAGAAATGCGAGGCTGAACGAGATGGACCTATGACATCCTAAGAACGTCCCAGAAGCTCACATACTTGCCCCACAAATAGTCAGTGCTTTTTTTAGAAAAAGAAAACTCACACGTTAAGATGGGAGGTGGCCTTCGGCCTTCCAAAGGGACCAGCAGCGGGTAGGTTGTTTGCGACTCTACTAGTATGTAATCCTTGTAATCTGACAGGTATTCTGGAATAAACTGGACCACGTAGTAGCAACTCATTCCGGGGGCCACGAGTCCTCCTTCGCCTGGAAAGTGTCCTAGAGAAGGAGCACGGGCGTCCTTTGAAAAATTCGTTATCACAGATGCATCAGGTGCCGCAAGCAGGTTGAAAGGTTGCAAAAGAATTCTGCCCTGAGCACATTGTTGTTGATAATAATAATATAGTGCCAGCAATGTGCAAAGGCACTTCTGAGAGTACTAGAGGACAGGTTGCTGCCCCACTAAGCAACCGGTCTAAATTCACCACAAATGAGAAACCAGGAGAGGAGCGATATGCACCCAAAGGTTAAAACAAAAAAAGAACAAATTGCATTTTGACCCACAGTGCTTTGGCCTCTCTGAATTGCTATCCGGTGCTCCTGCACTCACAAGGCCTATTTCTATGCCTCTCCATTTAAATTGTCATTAATTTTTATCATCCTCACCCCTGGAGCATTCCAATCCAGGTCCCCCTCAGCTCCTGAACTGCCTGATTATACACATGTTCGTTGGGAATAAAGCTCCACTGATTTCAATAGGTTTTCTCCTAGGTTTGCAACTTCAAGATTACACTTCCATCGTAGGATTTTCATAGGAATTTGGCAACCAGCACTGCTTTGGCGCCTACATGCAGGTCCTGCTTTCTGAACGCTCCCAGGAAATTGTTTATTAGGCAAACATTTGCATAATGAGCTGGTGGTTTCCATTATTTCCGATGGGAGCAATAGAATCATAGAGTTGAAATCATAATTGCCTGTTCTCCCCCCCTCCCTGCTTTCTGCTTGAAACTGCTGCAGCCACTCAGCAAAAACCAAACAAAGGAACAAGTGATTTAAAGAGGCAATGGTAAAGGACCCCTGGAGAGTTAAGTCCAGTCAACGGCGACTATGGGGCTGCAACGCTCATCTTGCTTTCAGGCCGAGGCAGCCGGTGTTTGTCCACAGTTAGTTTTCTGGGTCATGTGGCCAGCATGACTAAACCGCTACTGGCGCACGGAGGACTGTGACAAGTGCCAGAGCGCATGGAAATGCCGTTTACCTTCCCACCGGAGCAGTACCTATTTATCTACTCACACTGGCACGCTTTCAAACTGCTAGGTTGGCAGGAGCTGGGACAGAGCAACAGGAGCTCACCCCGTCATGGGGATTCGGACCGCTGACCTTCTGATCGGCAAGCCCAAGAGGCTCAGTGGTTTAAACCACAGTGCCACCCACGTCCCACTAACAAGTGATTTATCTGACTTTCCTCCATGATTTTTGCCAGAAATTGCTGCAACCGACCAGCAAAACACAAACAAGTAAGGAAGTAGTGGTCAAACTCTGGCTGTTTGGATATCTGAATTAGCCATTCCTGTAGCGAAGTTTGGGTATAATTCTTTGTACTTGGATAACTGATATTTCTGATAATGAGCCTCTCAAAGTGGGACCTGGGTGCCTTGAGCTTGTCCAAATGACAGCCAAATTATGTCTGTGAATAATTTAAAATATGGGGATCAGCAGCATGGCTCACGCAATATTTGCAATTCTCAGGACAAGTGTTTTCCTGTTCTTTCAGGAAATGAAGCAAATTTCTAGCCATCAGGAGGCATTTTAAAAGTGCCAATTTCTGCAGAAAAGCAACCAACGAGTAAACTTGCATCCCTGAACCTCACCCAGCCCAATGGAAAAGGCATCAGTAGTTGGAGGAATTATTCTAAGACACTGAGACGTTGAAGTCATGTTCTGTAACTCTACGGTCATCTGCAAAGAGAGAAAGGTCAAAAAATATGGCAGCATATATACATCCTGTGAGGCATTTCTAGCCTTTGGAAATGATGTTATTTTTATTCCAGGCAATAAAATGAATAAATAATAGTAATTGTAACAACCTGCCCCTGAAGGTTTTCCTAAACACGGTGGAACTGGGAATATTCAATCAACAAAGAATCGTTCCCACTATTTCCAGAGTTTGGGCTGTAAGTGATGTTCCTGATATGGTAAAAACGGCATCATCCCCCGCACAAGATGCAAAGTATCAGCAGGTGTGGGGTAACCCAAAGGTTGCAGAAGTACATACACACTTTAGAAAGAAAAAGATTATGGGAGGAAGGACCAAACAACAACGCCATGACTACTAAGTGTGCTCAGTTTCCACTCAGTGTTGACTAACGGTTTCTGGGAGGTGGGGGGGGGGGGTACCTGGAGGAAAGGGCGAACAGAACAGAGTGGCTGGAATACCAAACTCCACACTGCAACATTTTGTTGCAGGTTCCACATTTTATGAAATGTTTAATAGAAAATGGAAGCTTATTATTGAGGCTCCAACATACAAGAGTGGGAAGAGTTACATGCAGAGCCTTGAGAGGCAAAGGAAATAACAGAGACTGGGGGTGGGCGGAGAGAGGGGGGGGGAGAGAGAGAGAGAGAGAGAGAGAGAGAGAGAGAGAGAATTAACACTTCTGCAGAGCAAAACTCATGTCCTGCACAGCGAAAAGCTCTTACCTCATAAACCTGCCCAACTTCATAATAAGAAAACACAACAGCCGGTGGGTTTGCTAGAAAGACAGGCACAGACTGGGAGTCGCTGAAATGAAATGAGACAATAAGAAAAACCAGGGAGTGATTACAGCCTGCAAATAGCAGGTGGCGCCAATTCCTTTTCTTTGAGAGGAATGGAGCTGCAAAGTCCTTCCCATCACACCCAGAACAGATGCAGGTTTGACAACAGCTGTATTCGCTGTACACGAAGGTGTTAAAAACTACAGCAAACTATCTCCTTAGTTGGTTTGGGGGGGTCACCCCTGGTTCTGGTGCAGGTCAAATAAATGCAGACACATGCAACTGTAGAAGCCTGGCTGGAAACCTTAAAGCCCGCTGCCACTACATGGAGACGGGTTGAAGAAAAGGAAATACGAATTTTCTCCGCCCTGTAGCTTGACCCATTGCAGCTAGAAGCTAGTTGGAGTCATAGATCTTTTTTTAAAAAGTGGAGACTTGCACACACTGGCCATAGAAACTCACTATATAGAAAGGTCTGGTGACTTCTGTTTCAGTGTATCTGAAGAAGTGTGCATGCACACGAAAGCTCATACCTAGAACAACTTAGTTGGTCTTTAAGGTGCTACTGGAAGGAATTTTTTTATTTTGTTTTGACTATGGCAGACCAACACGGCTACCTATCTGTAACTAACACACTGGCCAGTTTCAGTTTTGTCTTGAAATGTTTGTTTTGAGCTTCTCAGAAGTACCGTATATAAGATGCACCAGACCACAAGACGCACCTAGTTTTGGGAGGAGGAAAACAAGAAAAAAAATATTCTGAATCTCAGAAGCCAGAACAGCAAGAGGGATCGCTGCGCAGCGAAAGCAGCAATCCCTCTTGCTGTTCTGGCTTCTGGGATAGCTGCGCAGCCTGCATTCGCTCCATAAGACGCACAGACATTTCCCCTTACTTTTTAGGAGGGGAACAGTGAGCCTTATAGAGCGAAAAATACGGTATGTAAAGGCAAGAAGCTCCAGCCCGCAATGGCACCCCACCTGAGAGGTGTCGGAACTGTGCTCTGGCACACTCCAGCTGAAAAAAAGCACTGGCTACGGCCCTTCCCAGCAGCCCTTGACACATGGGCACAGATAAAATTCTACTCTACATAATGGAAGGCAAAGTAAAAGGGAGGCAGGCACACAGGTGTTGTTTTCCACAGTAGGCCTGTGTTGTGCATCACATTCAGTTTGGCCCTCAACTGCAAACTCAGCCCTCAGAGCAAATGCTATTATCCCCTCAAGACTCCACTTGCAACACAATGACAATAACATTACCTGACATTATCAGAACTGTTTAAGAGCTGTAGGGGGACTTTGAATGCTTGAAAGGGTGATGTAAATGCTCAGTATAATTATCGCTGTTGGGAATGCTTTGATTTGTTTTTATCTGTACTGAAAGGAAAAGCACAGTTACCCTTCCACTGTGGTCCTTTTCTTTCCTGCGATCATTCGCTGCACCTTCTTCTGAGGCAAGATCAAGGACTTGCCGCCACAAAGAGAGTTAGGCGGGAAAAAGCGGGGGTTCTTCAGGAAGTTGTGGCGGTCCTCCAGCCTCTGGAGGTAAGCGCGGTCTTTTTGTCTTTGGGGTCGGGACATGTCATTCTTCCAAGCTGGTTTTTGTGAGGGACGATCCTTCTTCTGGAAGCAGGCATGATGGAAAATAAAAAAACCGCTTTCAGATACAGTGGTACCTTGGGTTAAGTACTTAATTCGTTCCGGAGCTTCGTTCTTAACCTGAAACTGTTCTTAACCTGAAGCACCACTTTAGCTAATGGGGCCTCCCGCTGCTGCCGCGCCGCCGGAGCACAATTTCTGTTCTATCCTGAAGCGAAGTTCTTAACCCGAGGTACTATTTCTGGATTAGCGGAGTCTGTAACCTAAAGTGTATGTAACCTGAAGCGTATGTAACCCAAGGTACCACTGTACAGATTTACAATGGATTCGCTCACATTCATTAAGACTGATCATAAACACCCCAAATCACAAATTTTGCAGAGGGCAGCACAGCATTCTCTGTCAGAAAGAGGAAGATCACTACTTTTGCTTTATAAGTTTACACCCAACAGAACAAGTCTCTGGTGCTCATGAATGCCAAGAAAGACATGGAAATGGAACGGACAGGAAGTTTCTGGTAAAAGCTGTAATCCTATGAGTACTCTTCAATCCACAGAACTGAATGGGACATATTGTGAAGACATGCCTAGGATCAAGTTCCACAGTTCATAGTTGGGGTTGGATAGGGCTCGAGTTCAGCCGGTTGGATCTTTGAATCCCAGAACCTTCTCTCCCTGACTGATCACCCCGGTTCTTATAAATCTTATAAATCTATTGCTTCTAAACATTCTATGTACAGTGGTACCTCGGGTTACATACGCTTCAGGTTACAGACTCCGATAACCCAAAAATAGTACCTCAGGTTAAGAACTTTGCTTCAGGATGAGAACAGAAATCGTGCTCAGGCGGCACGACAGCAGCGGGAGGCCCCATTAGCTAAAGTGGTGCTTCAGGTTAAGAACAGTTTCAGGTTAAGAACGGACCTCCGGAACGAATTAAGTACTGAACCCAAGGTACCACTGTATATTCCATTATATGCATCAGTTCTACTATCCATTTAATCAGGGACCATTATTATTATTATTAAAATTATTATTATTAAAATTTGTATACCGCAATGTATCCATATAGATCCATATAGACAGTTCACAACCAATTAATATCCCAAATCAAAATGGTTGGAGTTGTTGTTTTTTTAAGTAAACAACTGTTTAGATTATATAACTTATACACATATTTATCTAATTAGCAGAACTATGCCCCTTGTGGTTACAGAATTTGCATTTCCTGCTACAAATATCTGTTACAGTTGCAATATTAAAAGAAAGAGACCCTTGTCCCACTGGCTACATACCTTTACTCCAGCTACAAAAGCTGAGGGCAGAGAAAATCTTGGCTGTGAGTCTTGGAAGACCTGCTCCTTGCCTTACAGACCCTTTCCCACCTAGCCTGGGAGGGCGAGGCCGGAACTGACTCCAGCTGCAGAAGCTGAGGCTGCTGAACAGACACTTAGGCTGGGGTTGTTGCAGGGTGATTGTTGCGGCTATTGAGATTTTCTTAAAATCTTTATTTCAGACCTTATTGTGATGTGTGTGGAAATTGTTTCAATTTGGTTGTGTACTTTTTGACGTTTAATTTATTGTTCATGACTACTTTTGTTATGTTTGCAATTATGTAATTTTTTTCATGTTGTAAGCCGCCATGAGCACAGTTTCAACTATGAAAAGCCAGCATACAAATAAACTGATGTATACCCAAAATTCAAATAAAATGAAACTAGATAGAAAATGGCAGGTGGAAACACTATTAAAAGTCAAGGCAAATAAGGAAGAAACAAACAGGACAGAAGGCCCTCTGATAGGGTGGAAGAATGGGGCTGTTTAAGGAGCCTTTAGTGGTGGGAGGGGGAGAGATACAAAAATGAGGGTGAGGTTTTCAGCTTGTCTACATGTGCAATGAGGCAATGAAATACATACAGATACCTTAGAAAGTGTTTTCTTCAATTTATCCGGAATAGCAGAAGGTGAAGACTCAAACGTAATGCTGGATAATGATACTTCTGGTAGATTTTCCAGAATCTTGTTAACACGCTGGGTTTCCCCAACTCCAGGAGAATTCGGTTTGTTAGAAATATGCTGCTTGAAGCTAAGTATCTCTTGCAAGTAGCCAGGCTCCGATGAATCTGCAATTAAAAGGGAAGGTCTGAAAGCACTGAAAAGAGGCAGTGGTCTGGTCAATCTTTTTCTTGCAAATTCCACTGTGAATTGCAAGACCCTTCCAGGTCATGCATCTTCATTTTTCACCCCAAAGAGGGCTAGCTCAGACTTGTAAAATGTGATTGCTCTCCAAATGGCCAGTTCTGGCTTCCTGCAGGGCAGCCAAAAAAAATATTGCATAGGACATACTAAACTAGTACCTGTGTACTATTTTGTGACCCTTCTTATTTTTTAATTTTTGCTTCTTTGGGTGGGGAGCTGAATGCTCCCTTAAAAAACCCAAGTTTTAAAAGCAGCCAACACTACATTTGCAGCTTAGATACCTAAAAGGCCATCTCCAGTCATATGTACCTGCCCACAATATTTAGGGAGAGTCTTGATGGGGGCCTTCTTGGTGGTGGAATCCAAGCCTCAGAACTCTCTGTTGCAAACCTGATGATTCCCTCTCTTTGTGTCTCTCGGCAGCAGCTGAAAACCATTATATCTAGATGTGCCTGTCAGCATGGTGTTCAGCCTGTTTATTATTACTGCAGCTGTTCATTCTTGGATTTTTCATCTTAGCCCACTCACTGTTGTTTTATAATGGTTATGACTTGCCTTGAAGGTCTAATTTTTGGATAAAAAGGCAGGGAATACTTTAATTAATAAATAAGGACACAGAGCATGCATTTCCCCCTATCTTTGTCAGCATGCCCCATCAAGCACCTAGAAGGTTACAAAATGCAAATAAAAATTTGAGCACATTCTTCTTAAGGGGAAAAAAGAGTTTTGAACCTGGCCATTTCTCTCCTCTCTGGCCCAATATTTACCCTGAGTGTAGATAAATATATAGATACGTTCAGGTAGATATAGATAGGTTACAGCTAAAGCTTTGCAGCAAAGCGGCACCACTCAGGGTTGTGGGTTCAAGTGTCACATTGGGCAAAAGAATCTCAGGATCATGAATGAACAGAAGATTCCTGCATTGCAGGGGGTTGGACTACATGACCCTCGTGGTCTCTTCCAACTCTACAATTCTATTATCTTGCTCTCCATCACAGGCATAGAACAGCCTCTCTCCTCAATGAAATTTGAAAACTCAATGAGTGGAGGTTGAGATTCCTAAGAATTATCAACACCCTCAGCAAACTACAATTCCCAGGATTCCTTGGGCAACAGTAAAACAGCTATAAAATGGATATAGGCTAATATAATATACCACATTTTTTGCACCAGAACACTCACTTTTTTCCTCCTAGAAAGTAAGGGGAAATGTCTGTGCGTTTTATGGAGCGAATGCCTGCGGGTGGCGGGGGGGGGGGATCTGCTGCGGTCGTGAGCAGAGGATCCATGGTTCCCCTTCCTTCCCTCCTCCGTGGTTACAAAGCATGGATCCACATGGATCCTCAGGATTTTTGCATTGGGCTACTCCAAACTCACTGTCAGATCACATGTCTGTCGCCACAGCATGAACCACAAAAAGCATATATCCACTATTTCGTTTAGAATTTTTTTTTTCTTGTTTTCCTCCTCTAAAAACTAGGTGCGTGTTATGGTCTGGTGTGTGTTATAGAGCGAAAAATACGGTAACTTGAGAGGGGTAACTTCACACAAGTCACTCTGTGATGCTTGGAGGGAACAGGGGAGTAAAAACAGAAATCTCAAACAGTGTAGTTATTTCATGTGATTCCTAAATCATATTATTACCTTTAGGTGCTCGGGAAATTATTTCTGGGTCCGTGATATAATCTTCAGGGCAGATTAAATTATGGTCTTTAAGCAGCTTGCTATCCACACACCATCTGAAGGTAGATCTCACTATGGCATGCACATTTAAAGAGAGGTTAATGTTAGAGAAAAGACAGCAGTCCATCAGACAGTTGTTTGTCGTTTACAGTGACCATTTCAATATAACTCACACGAACACACACAAAAAAGGACTACCAGTCCAGGAAGACATTAATACATAAATATTCAGAAATGCAGATTGTTCATCACTTAAAATGGTTAAAAGTTAAAATCATTAACTTGAAAATTAAAACCATTAACTTGAAAATCCCCTTAGCGCTATTTTGGGTCAAATAAGCAGTTTGTAATGCTGCAATCTAAATGTGTCTCAAACCCGTAACTTTGCTGAATTACATTAACCCTTTCCCTGTGAACCAGAAGGAAGATTTTCCCTTTGCCTATCGACATAAAATAGGAGGCTGCATAATGTTTGATTTCATATCCCCATCTCTTTATGCAGTGCAGGACACAAAGTGGCTCACAGCACAAACTAAAACAGACACAACAAAAAACGCAATAAATACAAATATTAAAAAAAAAACACAAGTAAGCAATCCTATTAAAAATAGCACTGAAAATACTTAAAACCACTGGAGGTTTTGAAGCAGAGGTTGGATGGCCATCTGTCATGGATGCTCTAGTTGAGATTCCTGCATTTCAAAGGGTTGGACTGGATGACCCCGGTGTCCCTTCCAACTCTGCAATTCTATGATTCTAAAAGCACACAACCCCTGACCCTTAGAAGTCCCTGCCACAACAGTCAGTTAGTGGCCACAGGCCTGCCAGAGACAAAAAATGCCTTTGCTTTCTGGAGAATGCAAAGCCAAGAAGGGTCCAGCCTAGCCTCCCAGGCAAGCGATTTCTATAACCGGAAAAAGTCAGGCTTTCTCACCAAAGATGCCTGTGAAGGTGACAGGACCAAGGGAAAGGCCTCCCCGGAAGATCTCAAACTTTCACTTCCCTCACCTGGTGGCATTTTAATATGAGAGTAGTTCTCTGGAACCTCCATTTGACATAAGTTCACAATCCTTTCCTCTTCCGCTGCGGCTCGGGCCCTTGCCTGGATGATGTGCCTTCCTAGCATGTCTGCTTCCGTCAGCCGGCCATTATATTCCTTGTGGACCTGATGTGGCAACCAGATAATTGCTGATATACTAAGGTAAAGCAGCCTTCCTCTGCCCGGTGGCACTACAGATGTATTGGGCTACAGCTCCCATCAACCTCAGCCAGCACAGCCTGATGGGAACTGTAGTCCAAAATCTTTGGAGAAGAAGAAGAAGAAGAAGAAGAAGAGGAGGAGGAGTTTGGATTTGATATCCCGCCTTTCACTCCCTTTAAGGAGTCTCAAAGCAGCTAACATTCTCCTTTCCCTTCCTCCCCCACAACAAACACTCTGTGAGGTGAGTGAGGCTGAGAGACTTCAAAGAAGTGTGACTGGCCCAAGGTCACCCAGCAGCTGCATGTGGAGGAGCGGAGACACGAACCCGGTTCTCCAGATTACGAGACTACCGCTCTTAACCACTACACCACACTGGCTCTCTAACTGCAGAAGGTGGGCATAAACCTTCAAAAGGTTCCCAGAGGCATCTGTAAAGCAATCAAAGCATTTTTTAAAATAGCCCTCAATCGTAATTTGCCTTGATGGAGGCAATAGATACAAACACCTGTTTTACAAAATTGGCGGCAGTGGGTGGGTGGGAAGAGCTTTGCAATGTTCATGTAAGTCTGCACCAACAGCCAACCTGAAGAAGAAAAGATTACTGAATGTGTGCATATGTAGAGGCTTGTTAAATTATTTCTTCTTCTTTTTCTTTTTAAATGAAGCTTGTTAAGTTATGATCAAAATGGAAAGACGGAATCGCAAGACATTACTGTTTCATTACTAGCATTCAGGCCCTTTTCAATCACGCTAACCAGAAAACTGAGAGCAAACAGAAATAAGTGCTATGCACCTAACATTTAACCTGTGGGACTTATTGCCACAAGATGATCTCACAGCCACTAGCTTCAACAGCTTTTTAAAAGGGTTAATGGAGGATAGGTCCATGAAAGAACATGATAGCTATAGACTGTGAGGGGAATGAGACTTTGTGAAGACAACTAGGCAATAGCTTTTTCCGCCTACCTTGCCCCACCCTCCAGCCCTAGCAGCCTTCAGAATGGAGTTGCTGCCAAAAGCATTATTATTTGTGTCTTTCAATGAACTGAGGGGAAATTTAAGAGTCATGGGGGTGGATTATATGTCTGTGTGTGTGTGTGTGTGTGTTCCACAGTGTTGCTAGTTTTGTTTTCAGTTGTTAGTTTGTTAATGACGTTAATACAGTGGTACCTCTGGTTATGAACTTAATTCATTCTGGAGGTCCGTTCTTAAGCTGAAACCATTCTTATCTTGAGGCACGCTTTCGCTAATGGGGCCCCTTGCTGCACGTGCATGTCTCCGGCACGCGATTTTTGTTTGCATCCCGGAGCAAAGTTCCCATCCAGGAGCTGCTACTTCTGGGTTAGTGGAGTTCGTAACCCGAAGCATGTGTAACCAGAGGTGTTCATAAACAGAGATACCACTGTATTGTTTTTGTGGATTATAAGTGCTGTAACACTTTCTGGATATTATTCCGTATGATTTGTCCTTTATTGTTTGTAAGCCTCTTTGTGGCATAGAAATGCAATAGATGAAATGAAAGGAATAGACTGAAGCTCCATTTCAAGAGGCAGCGAGTGCCCTTTGCTGATGACGACATGCTCAGAGCAAACTCAAACATGTCCTGTTTCCAACCCTGGCATATGAGTTTCCTTCCAAGGTACGTCTGACTCTTACTGAGTTTTTGCTGCCAGCTAAAGACCCTTTCTGCCATCATAGCTCAGTGGCAGAGCATCTTTGCTTGCAGAATTCACTGGTTCAATCCCTGGCATCTCCAGCTAGGGCTGGGAAAGAGCCTTGCTTTGTGGCTGAGTGAGGCTTTTGTTTATCACTTTTATATCCAGCCTTTCTTACAAGGAGTTCAAGTCAGAGTACATGATTCCCCTCCATTTTATCTTCACAAGATAAGGTAGGTCAGGTGTGATGAAAGTAATAAATAATATTGGTCTCTCTCTCTCTCTCTCTATATATATATATTTCTTCGAGATACAGTGGTACCTTGGGTTACATATGCTTCAGGTTACATACTCCTCTAACCCAGAAATAGTGCTTCAGGTTAAGAACTTTGCTTCAGGATGAGAACAGAAATCGTGCTCCGGCGGCGTGGCAGCAGGAGGCCCCATTAGCTAAAGTGGTGCTTCAGGTTAAGAACAGTTTCAGGTTAAGTACGGACCTCCGGAACGAATTAAGTACTTAACCCGAGGTACCACTGTACTTTCATTTTGAACAGGAACAAAACAACACATTTTCCTGGTTCAAATCATAGCACTGAGTCTACAGGACTGAATGGAGAGATTACCTTTTGCAACTCTTTCACAAACTGCTCATGGTGGGAATTGTCTCCTCCACGGGATTTGATCATATTTTCCACTGTGTTCGCTGCTATGAACTCTGAAGTATACATCTGCTTAAAGACACTTGCCAGCAGATGGGAAATGTCCTACACAGAAAGAAAATGAAGGTTTTTTAAAAAAAGCTTTGGAGATTGGATGTGATTTTCAGAATATTTCAGACGGGTCCCAGAGTGAGGAGGACTAGGCATTTAAATAAAATGTAATAAAAATGGAGAAATAATTACTAAAGACTTTATCTCATCACCATAACTGCAGCTGACTCAGAAGAGGTTAACCCGAAGGCCAGACAATACCACAGTCTGCAATGATGACCTTGATAAACAGGATGTATAGCAAACTTCCATTAAAAGTTGAAATTCAGCAAAAAACAACTGTTTAGAGGATCAATGTAGAATGTTCATTGCTGGACGGAATGAAAAAGTTTATTTAGGTTCAGTATATGTTTAAACCACTTCATTTTATTTTATTTTTAAATCCAAAGCGGTGTACAAAATTTAAAAAACAACATGCAATACATAAAACAACATACAGTTGTTGCAACATAAATATGCTGCAAACCAAAGCAGCTCCCAAAGTACTCTGCTAACATTCTTTTCTCTGGAAAGCAGGTGTCGGTAATGTTTTTCAGGTTGAATACATTTTTGTATACACAAGTCTTTTCACATGCAAATACACCAGAATAATAAAGCACACGGGATAAACCTTCCCAGCCCTCAAAATTAAATCTCAGTTGTGTTACGGAAGGAAAGGCACTCTGCACATCCTCAGAGAAGCTCTAGTTTCTGTGTATGCGTGTGTGCCCAGGCGCAACCTTTTAAATACACGCCAATGCAGCCGAGTTAACATGCATATAAGGGACGTTTTCCACTCCACCCTCAAAATAAAATTTTGGATAAACTGTGGGTGAGAGCGAGAAAGAAAGGCACTCTGCATGCGCTCAGAGAAGGAGTCGGAATTGCATGCGAAGCTCCCTTCAAAAACCAAACATGAGGAACTTCAGTAATAGCTGCAAGGTAGATATACGAAATTAGATATATTAAGAATAAGTTTAATTATGATAAAAGTGTGTATTGGCAATAAGTATCATGAAATTGAAATATGGAATAGACAGGAGGTTGGGTCTTTAGTGTTAAGACCAATACATGTTATATTGTTTGTTAAGAAAATTATGTGTCTATAGTTATTCCTGTGTGTAATTTGGTCTTTGTGTTTCTTTCTTTTTTCTTGTTGTATCAATAAAAAATCTTAATTAAAAAAAACAAAAAAAACCCCCAAACATCAGCGGCGCTGTGAGAGCGAGAAAGAAAGGTGCTCTGCACATGCTCAGAGAAGCCTCTGCACACCTTTCCCTCCCATGCAAGCGCTCGCAGTCGAAGCTTCCTCCCCGCCCTCAAAAAACCCAAACTCCTCAGATATGAGAATGCAGGGCTCTCTGCACATGCCCATAGAATCATAGAATCATAGAGGTGGAAGAGACCACAAGGGCCATCGAGTCCAACCCCCTGCCAAGCAGGAAACACCATCAGAGCACTCCTGACATATGGTTGTCAAGCCTCTGCTTAAAGACCTCCAAAGAAGGAGACTCCACCACACTCCTGGGCAGCAAATTCCACTGTCGAACGGCTCTTACTGTCAGGAAGTTCTTCCTAATGTTTAGGTGGAATCTTCTTTCTTGTAGTTTGGATCCATTGCTCCGTGTCCGCTTCTCTGGAGCAGCAGAAAACAACCTTTCTCCCTCCTCTATGTGACATCCTTTTCTATATTTGAACATGGCTATCATATCACCCCTTAACCTCCTCTTCTCCAGGCTAAACATGCCCAGCTCCCTTAGCCGTTCCTCATAAGGCATCGTTTCCAGGCCTTTGACCATTTTGGTTGCCCTCCTCTGGACACGTTCCAGTTTGTCAGTGTCCTTCTTGAACTGTGGTGCCCAGAACTGGACACAGTACTCCAGGTGAGGTCTGACCAGAGCAGAATACAGTGGCACTATTACTTCCCTTGATCTAGATGCTATACTCCTATTGATGCAGCCCAGAATTGCATTGGCTTTTTTAGCTGCCGCGTCACACTGTTGGCTCATGTCAAGTTTGTGGTCAACCAAGACTCCTAGATCCTTTTCACATGTACTGCTCTCAAGCCAGGTGTCACCCATCTTGTATTTGTGCCTCTCATTTCTTTTTGCCCAAGTGCAAGACTTTACATTTCTCCCTGTTAAAATTCAACTTGTTTGTTTGGGCCCAGTTCTCTACCCAGAGAAGCTCTAGCCTATGACGCGCGAGGTTTGTCGAAGGGGCTCGGAAGGGACCCCCGAGGGTCATCCAGCCGAGCCCCCCTGCAATGCCGGAAACCTCTGACCCAACGCGGGGTCTCGAACCCACGACTCCGGGAGGCTTCGCTTCCCTCACCTGAGTCAGCTCCGAGGCCGGCCTGTGCCTGCCCATGGGGGGCTCGGGGCTCTGGCGAGCCATGGCGCCTCCCGCTGCTCCCTCCCGGCGAAGCTGCTCCCCGTTGCTAAGGGCCCGCTTCCCTCGGCCCTTAGCAACGGCGGCTTCCGGCCTCACTTCCGCCTCTTCCTCCTCCGCCCCCTCCCGCCCAGAGAGGGGCGTGGCCGAGCAGGCTCCCCAACGTTCTCTCCCGGAGTCCCCGTTTGTTCCTCTGCAGCGGGACTGCCTCCCTCTGAGCATGGGCAGAGTGCCGTTCGTCTCCGCGCTGCACCCCCCCCCCCTCCGCGGTTTTATCTTAAACGGTTCAGCCCAGCGCTTTGCAATGATTTCTCAGCCCGGATCTGATCTAGGGGGCTTCCTCCCCTAGCTGAATGCGCACAGGGCTGTGCGCTTTTTATTTTCATTTTAGACTGAGAAGCAGAGGGTGGGCGGCGAGAAGGGAAAGAATAAGCCGCTCCTATGAGCCTTTCTCCCCCCCCCAAAAAAAAAAAAATTTTTTTTTATTGGTTTTTCCAAAAGATTTACAAACAAACAATACAAACAAACATAAATCTCCACTATATTTATACCAAACTTAGTAACTTTGTTAAGTGACTTCCTCGTATCCCCCTGGTTGACTTTCAGTGTAAATCATTTTAATGGTTTTCCAACACCAATATTCTTAAAGAATTAACTTATTCACTTAACATCTTTATTTCTTTTCAATTCAGCATTACCACACATTAATTCATCACTTAACGTATTAAAATCCTAAGCCTATCTGGTATTTACAAGCTTTTCCGATGAACATTTAACTAAATAGTCTTTAAATTTCATCCATTCTTCTTGGTAGTCCTCCTCCTTCTGGTCACAGATTCTTCCAGTCAGGTCGGCTAACTCTGAAAAGGCCATCATCTTCATCTGCTATTCCTTCACCGTTGGAACTTCTTGTATTTTCCAATTCTTAGCTAACAAAATTCGAGCGGCAGTTGTGGCATTCAAAAATAATTTTACATCTTTCTTGGGCAGTTCCAGACCTGTTATTCTAAGAGGCCTCTGGTTTCTTAATAAACATATATTTCAATTTTTTTCCCCCAGTTCATTATAAATCTTTCCCCAGAAGTCTTTCACCTTGGGGCAGGTCCACCACATATGAGAAAAAGTACCCTCTTTTTCTTTACATTTCCAACACCTTTGACCCTTTCAATTCACACAAGGAGGATATATAATCCAAGAGCTGGAAGGGACCCCTGAGGGTTGTCTAGTCTAACCCCCTGCAATGCAGGAATCTTTCACCCAGTGTGGGGCTCAAACCCACGACTCTGGGGTGAAGAGCCTCATGCTCTACCGAGCTTTATAATCCTAAGAGTTGGAAAGGACTCCAAGGGTCATCTAGCCCAACCCTTGCAACACACGAATCTCAACACTCAGTCCCGCATTCAGTTTGAAACCATACCAGATCTTGCTGAGCTTTGCAAATGTGGTAGCAGTTACAGTATATATATCGGCAGTGGCGTAGCGTGGGGGTGCAGGGGGTGCCGGCCGCACTGGGCGCAACATCTGGGGGTTAGGGAAATCCACGGGTTAGGGGGCACAAATCCATGGGTTAGGGGGCGCAAATTACTTGCCTTGCCCCGGGTGCTGATAACCCACGCTACGCCACTGTATATCGGTATATGTGTGTTTGTGTGAAATTTCATAAAATATATATACCACTTGATTGTAGGAAAAAACCCTCAGAAATCATGCCCTTTGTTTATTTTGATTTAATTTTAAATGCAAGTGCAAGGTCCTCAGTCCATAACTGAGCTGTTAAATGCCAGTTCCATCACTGAAATCATCCACAAAAGCTGCTTTGGTTGTACTCCGAGATGGCGAAGCTGATGTGACGGTCAACACAAAACTGAACCTTCAATATCAGCCGCCCGGTCTTGTGGCATGCTCCCCCTATGGAAATCCAGCAGGCGTTTTTGTATTAATTTTAAGTGTTGTTTTTTTTTAAAGCAAACAAACAAACAAACAAATGTTTGCTGGAAACCTTTCTGTGCCACCAGGCTTATGCAGACAATTAAAGAAAAGAAAAATCTGTTATGCTTGGCACTGATCTGTAGCTTTTATTGTATGTACACATTGTACATTGCTTTGATATATTTTAGGAAACAGTGGCATGCATTTTTGAAAAAATAAACAGTGCAATTGCAACATGGGCTGCCGCTGCAATTCAGGGGTCAGCAAACTTTTTCAGCGCTGTCCCTCAGATCTTGTGGGGGGCCAGACAATATTTTTAGGGGGAAATGAATGAATTCCTATGCCCCACAAGTAACCCAGAGATGCATTTTCAATAAAAGGGCACATTCTACTCATTTAAAAACATGCTGATTCCCGGACCTGTGGGCCGGATTGAGAAGGCAATTGGGCTGGATCCGGCCCTGGGGCCTTAGTTTGCCTACCCATGCAATAAAGCATTGCTCATCACTCAGCAGCTGTGCAGCTGGAAATTCATGCCTCCACCTCCACAGTTCCCTGTTCTTGCACATAGTGTTTCAGAGAATAAGATCCCTAGCAAAAGGGGTCCCTAGAATCTGATTCCCTTGTTTGATTGAGTCTGCTAGGACTTTACACTATCCAGCCAGTTATTTGGTTGTGGGCTTAATATAACAACAACAACCTTGCAATTTTACTTTTGAAAAGCAATCGGTCCTGATTACGGTAATGTACAGACGCACCCATTAAACTGCTTTTTAATTATCCATTCCATTGGTCCAATAAAACCCAAGGGAGCACATTGTTTCATCATCTCAAAGGAATGTCACTGTTCAGGATGGAGGGGGGGAGGCAATTCCACACCAGAAGATGTTCCCTGCTGGGTGAACTTCCACACACCCTTCAAGAACAAGATTGGCAACATTTTTCTAATTGCAAAGAAAACTCTTAAATGTTGCAATTTTTCACTGGCTTTCTCTGCACAAAGAGGAAAACAAGGAGGGCGATGGACCCCAGGGAGGGAGCTAACATAATGGTTTTGATGGATGGGTTGCGACATTATCCTATTCTGCCAACCTTGGGAATGTGGCCTGTCTTCTCAAATCCCCACCCTCTCTTCCATTGCAAATCTCCAAAATTACAAAGCTGAGATCCAGGATTATTTTTGTGTCCTGTTTAGGCACCCTCAAACCTTTGAAGTTTCAAGTCTCTAATCTGAGTGTGTTTCATGTCTATTTCTGAAGCTCTGAGTTTCTGTTTTCTTTTTTTCTGGCAGGGCTCCTACCAGTTTCTCTCAGCTGCATGGCAAAAATCTGCTTGCTGGTCGTTTTTCTTTTTACCAGCTTGAAGATACAGTGAGTGAGAGATGTTGTACCTCTTTGGGCGTCATGCTTTAATGCAGTAATTAAGAGCTAAGACAGCATTGATTTCAAGTCTGGTCTGGTACGGCTCAGCTGGAAATAGCACCCCGTGTCAAACTGTCTGAAGAGCAATTGTAATCAACATATTACACAAGTAGGACTACAAGAAGTTTTGTAAGGAGAAATATATGAAACAAAGTTACAAAGTAGATAAAGAATAGAGATATCAGTGATGAGATTTAAATGCAATAGGGAAAGTAAGAAATTAGGTTAGATTGGAAAATTTCCAGACAGGATTGATGGAAGTCAAAAAATTGTATAAGATGTAAAAGCACGTTTCATTACTGTTGAAAATGGTATGTTAAAAAACTAATAAAAATTTACATACATAAAAAAAGGAAATAGCACCCCGTGTCTTTCACAGGGAAGGGCGATCGACTATAGAACATCTTGGAACTGCTTGCTTGTCTAAAAAAGTAAGCGAGATAGCAAAACTGTTTCTGTTTTTAGAGATTTCCATGCCTGCATATTGTTTGGGATTCCCCCCCCCCCTCTCAGTTTGGGAACATTGCCCTTTGACCCTCTTCTCTGCTGTGTTGCTCCTTTTTGTCCCACCCCGCCCCATGGCCTTTAAATATCCCTGTCAACGCCAAAAGGCACAGCTAGCAGAGAGTTTCATTCCAGCTGCCAAATGACAGGGTTGTGATGAGCAATTGGGCGGAGGCCCGGTTTGCTTTCCCCTGCACAGCTGCCAGCAGAGACGTCAGTATCAGAGGAGGGCCCTCTCTGCCTGAAAAAGAGAGACACGCTGCTGTGGCCTGGACTCCTCCTTCGGAGAACCCTTCTCTGCGTTCCGAGAAACCTATGGTGCTGCAAAAAGAGCAAGTTGCTGGGCAGAAGAGACGAGGAGACTCTCACAAGCCCCGCCAAGGCTGTGCCTGGATTGCAGAATTATTTGTAGGAACCGGTCCCCTCAGCTTGCTTCCAACATCTGGGCAACCACATCTACCGCAGCTGCAGAAGTGCCTTTTTCCGACGAACTTTCCTAGAGAATGGAGCACAACGGCAGCCCCTTGGCCTCTAATGGTGAGTTGAGACTTGCAGTGATTTATGGCAGGCGTGTGTACGGTTGAACGCTGCTGAGAAATACTCCCTTGCCTCTGGCTTAAGGGTGCGCAAAGTCTCCATGCGCAGCCACGCTGAATTTTTGAGTCAGCCATTGCTAGTGCTCCAGATGTTTCGGATTGTTCTCAACCAGCATGGCCGTTATAGTCCAAAACACTTTTGAGGGCACCAGGTTGTCAAAGGCAGATCTGAGCGATGTGCTGCCCAGGCATTGCGCCACTTATTGATCAGTGTTTTTGCTGCGGGAAGAAAAATAGTTCATCCCAGCGGAATATTATATTTGTTTCCGTTTGTGGCTCTGCTTTGGAGAAATGTTTATTTAAGGATAGTAAAAGAGACCGCTCCAGCTGAACCTCTTTTAAACCAACCACTTTTTAATTGCATTTTTGTCAAAGAAAAAGTAATTCTTTGTTACGGTATTGAAATACCATCTGATAATTTGTGAAGCTAGATTGCAATTTGGTACACTGGCTTGCTTTTAGTCCACAACTCTGTATAACCTCTTTCACAGGGGAAGTGTTTTTATTCTTTGTGTACTCAACATATCTTGGCATGTAATGAATGGAGACCTAAAATTAGCACTAATACATGGTCAATGTATCTGTTTCACCGAAACCTGGGAGCTGTTTCGGATTTGGACCATTGCAACTTTGCAAATGTTGGTTCATTGCTACTACTTTTTTTTTTTTTGTAAACAACTAATTGGAGAGTACGGGGACGCGGGTGGACTGTGGGTTAAACCACAGAGCCTAGGACTTGCTGATCAGAAGGTCGACGGTTCGAATCCCCACGACGGAGTGAGCTCCCGTTGCTCGGTCCCTGCTCCTGCCAACCTAGCAGTTCGAAAGCACAAAGTGCAAGTAGATAAATAGGTACTGCTCCGGCAGGAAGGTAAGTGGCGTTTCCGTGCACTGCTGTGGTTTGCCAGTAGCGGCTTAGTCCTGCTGGCCACATGACCCGGAAGGTGTACGCCGGTTCCCTCGGCCAATAAAGCGAGATGAGCACCGCAACCCCAGAGTCGGTCACGACTGGACCTAATGGTCAGGGGTCCCTTTACCTTTTTATTGGAGAGTACAACTTCTGGGATAACAAAATCAAAGCATTATTTACAAAGCCAAATCTGAAAATTCATTTTATGGATTGTAGGCAAATCTGTATTTGTTTGGAATGTGTAAGAACAGCTCAATCAGTAGACCACGAGGCTCTAAATATCACGGTTGTGAGTTCGAGTCTCACATTAGGCAAAAGATTCCTGCATTGCAGGGGGTTGGACTAGATGACCCTTGTGGTCCCTTCATGCGCTACAATTCTGTGTTTCTATATGAAGTTGCCTTTTGCGGTCCTGCCTGCCCAGACACTGGCGGATGAATGTGGGACCTTCTGCGTGCGGAGCAGATGTTCTGGCACTGAGCTACTGCCCTTCCCAAGACGTTCTCAGTGCTGAAGTGAAGTTTTTTATTTTGTATTTTCAAAGTTTTGACTGGCAATGGCACCAATTGGCAGCCAATATTGGTCATACTCAGAGCAAGCTGAGCCCAAGGAGTAGAAAAGGTTTCTTTTTAAGACTTGTTAATCACCATACTTGCTCTTGTTTTTCACTTAATTACTTTTGCTGTTACACCGCAAGCTATTATGTCATCAGCGTGCATGGTATTTTACAAAGTACAAGAAAACAGGTTTTTTCCATGAGGAAAAACATCTCCACTCAAGGCCAGTTCTTTGCAATTTTGTGCCGAAGCTCCAGAGCCATCTGTCCTCCACATAAAAACAATTGATTTAAAACAAGTTAAGCCCAATGAAGACTAAATTAAAACTCTGCTATCTGGGAGCTCTGCGACTGGCTGCCTGCCTCAATGCCATATTGACCAGAAGTCCAGTCTAAAATTAAAATGGGGACACTAAATATTTGTGTAGCATTCCACCCCAGTAGTCTACAGCCTTTGTAAACACCAGCTTAAGCGATCCTTAGAACATTTCTGTAAGGTAGGCTTGTATAAGGTAGGCCTGTTTAGGGAAGTTTTTAATGTTTGATGTTTTATCGCTTTATTATTATTAATATTCTGTTGGGAGCCGCCCAGAGTGAGTGGGGAAACCCAGCCAGATGGGCTGGGTATAAATAATAATAATAATAATAATAATAATAATAGACTCCATTTTGCAACTGTGTTGTCTGAGGTTGGCAAAGTGGGGTTTCTCTGAAACCACCTGGGGAGTTTATGGATGGTAAAATTGAAACTGGGGTCTTCTCCTGCCTCGTATTCTTAGTCATTCTCCTAGCTCTCATAATGGCCCAGTACTACTCGGAAGTAAGTCCCATTTAGTTCCACGGGACTTACTCCCAGGGAAGCATACATACGATTGCAGCCTTAGTCTAATTATTCCTGCCTGCTAAATATATGAGGATGTAGCTATAAGTACAGTGGTACCTCGGGTTAAGTACTTGATTCGTTCCCGAGGTCCGTTCTTAACCTGAAACTGTTCTTAACCTGAAGCACCACTTTAGTTAATGGGGCCTCCTG
Source organism: Podarcis erhardii (assembly GCF_964252035.2). Taxonomy (NCBI): domain Eukaryota; kingdom Metazoa; phylum Chordata; class Lepidosauria; order Squamata; family Lacertidae; genus Podarcis; species Podarcis erhardii. The sequence continues at coordinate 6,981,499 of NC_138513.1, read as the reverse complement.
CTACTGCCATGCTGCTGGAGCACAATTTCTGTTCTCATCCTGAAGCAAAGTTCTTAACCTGAGGTACTATTTCTGGTTTAGCGGAGTCTGTAACCTGAAGCGTATGTAACCCGAGGTACCACTGTATGTAAAGAATTTGTACTGAAGGATTGAAAAGAAGTGATAGAGAATACATGCACCACCAAGCACATTATCAGATTCTTCCAACACACGAATGGAGGAGTGTGAGGTTGTTTCGTTCTTCAATAGTTGCAAAAATACAATTTGCTGTGTGCAGATTTTGTGACTCTGAGTAAAATGACACCCCCCCTAAGTTCCATGCTGTGTAATAGCTGGAAAGGGACAGAAGACCCCACACGAAAGGTGCAGGAGGTTATGTAAATAGATAAAGGGATATCTTTTATTGGGACAACCCATGCAGTCTTCCAGATTCTGCAGAACTGTTATGTCAAGCAACATCACTGTTAGAGACCTGTGAAGCTTGCAGGCCTTTTTCTCCCACACCAACATAGGCTGGTCCAATAAAAACTATCGTTATATATACGTATGGTTTTTCAGCAGCGTGGAGATACGATCTTATAGCCGGAACCACCGAAGATGAAACTGTACCCAAAATGAAGGTGTGTCTCCCCACCAACTTCCTTTCAATGTTTCCACTTCCTCCAGAGAGAGAGAAAAAGAAGCTTGTTGCTTCTTCGGAAGTCCAGAAGGATGTCATAAGCAAATAAAAACAAACACACCCTTTAAAACCATCTAGAATAGACAATACTGACCTTGATGGAGCAGTCAGTGGTTTGATTCAGTAAAAGTCATCTTCCTATGTTCCTAATTATGTACGCTTAAATGAATAAGTACATAGTTTGTAATTAAATAATTGATTTTTTAATTTTTTTTATTAAGGATCACTTGGTAGTTGTTTTTAAATGACTTCCTCAGTGAACTAGACTTCCCCCAGCTACAGCAACGGTGACGCTCCCACTGATATGGAAAGAACATAGCAGGATGCACACACACACAAAAAGCACAACACCCCCCATAGTGTGGAAACTCTACTGCAATTACGCTTTTAGCTGGGAGCATTAGAAGAATATAATTAGTAGGAGTCACTAATATTACCCTTTGTGTACACAGATTTTAGGGTTGTTCTGAGGTGTTCCATCCCTGCTCAAATTAAGGTTACCAGATTTTTTTTAATGAATCCGTGACTTTCGATAAATAAATAAATACTACACAGTTCGGGATGTTGAGGCTGCAGCGATGGCGGTGGCAGAGGGGGAGCCGCCACCTTGACCTCAACCGCCACGTTTCCCCTTCCTCCAAGGCTTCTATCTCCTTTCTCCATGAGCCTGGGCAGCCCCTGAGTTGCTGGTTCTTCAATGGAGGTGGTGGTGGGGAAGTCCATCGGAGCAGCCCCAATCCCATTCCTACTTTCGTGCAAGCAAGAGGGGGCAGGGATCTCTCAGGCAGCGCAGTGGTTCCCATCAGAGCAGCTCCAATCCCATTCCTACTTGCATGCAAGCAGGAGGGGGCGGGGATTCCTCAGCTGGAAAAAGAGGCTTCCTGTTGCCTGAGATATCCCTGCCCCCTCCTGCTTGCACACAAGCTCTGATAGGCAGCGTGAAGCCTCCCTTCACAGCTGAGATATCCCTGCCCGCTTCTGCTTGCACGCAAGTAGGATTTGGGAGGCTGCTCCGATAGGAAGCATGAAGCCTCCCTTCGAAGCTTAGTTGCTGGGGTCAGGGAAGCCTGGAAGCTGCATCTTAGAGCCCCTGCACTACCATCATATGGGAACTTCCGAGCAGCTCCTGAAGCCAGCCAGAGCCAACTGCTCCAGGCTGCTGAGACTGCTGCTGCTGTGTTTCCCAGGGACATGAGATGAAATCTGGGGACATTCCGGGGATGGAATTTGTCCAGGGACCTAATCGCAAGTCCGGGGACTGTTCCCGGGAAGCGGGGACGTCTGGTAACTTAGCTCAAATAGGATTTGCAGGTGTTGGAACAATGCCAAAAACCTGCACAACCTTTTTATCCAAAAGCAGTAGCTAGATTGTACGTATTCAGAAGGACGTTTGACCCCATAAACTGCCTTGTTATGGCTGCTAGAAATACGCTGGTTTCTGCCTTCGTAGTGAGTTGTTTTATCAGTTTTAGCTGCCTTGGACTTGCTGATTATTTTGTCTTTTACTGCTTGAGCACCATTTGGTGGAAAGGTTGCATGAAAATTTAAACAAACAAACAAGATAGGCAACCATGCCCCTTCATACCCCCTTCAATATTTAGAATAGTAGTCTGCCCATCGGTAGCCTAACATCCAAACAAATTCAAAGGCTGCAGTCTTTATTCAGTTAAAAGGTAAAAGGACCCCTGACCATTAGGTACAGTCGTGACCGACTCTGGGGTTGCGGCGCTCATTTTGCTTTATTGGCTGAGGGAGCCGGCGTACAACTTCAGGGTCATGTGGCCAGCATGACTAAGCCGCTTCTGGCGAACCAGAGCAGCGCACGCCGTTTACCTTCCCGCCGGAGCGGTACCTATTTATCTACTTGCACTCTGACGTTATTTCGGACTGCTAGGTGGGCAGGAGCAGGGACCGAGCAACGGGAGCTCACCCCATCACAGGGATCCGAACCGCCAACCTTCTGATCGGCAAGTCCTAGGCTCTGTGGTTTAACTTAATTCAGTTACCCAGGAGTAAATCCCCATCGAAATTAATGGGACTTACTTCTGAGTAGACATACCTGCAATGGCTCTTTGGGAGCCAACCTGCACTTCATGTTTTACTTGTTATTGAAACACACAATTAGGACTTTGCATTTATTTGGTAAGAAAGCCCCCCCCCCCCAAACCATGTGTGTGTGTGTGGGGGGGGGAGAATGTGATGTTTGTTTGCCAAATCCGGATCCGGGCTGTGCTGCAAAAAGAGGAGGTGGGGGCAGTTGTTAAAACTTGTCCTCCCCCCCCCCAATTTCGCACACACCCCGGACAAAATTGCTGTTTGCCCATCAACATACTACCAGCCGATTTCACCTTTGAGCGGAGAGCGCTGGATGGGGTGGGTTATTTCTGGCAGGAAAATGGCACGAGGGAAAGGGTTAAACGTCCCTTAAACCCACATCACGGTCCCGATCCGGATCAGGCGTTTTCCCCTGCCTCCCTCCCTTGGCTACTTTGTGTTAAGGATTGCGTCCCGGTCGCTTTTATTATAATCATTTAAGTCGCACAGCTATTAATACAACACGCAGTTTGGTCCCATTTCTCTTTCCAAAATGCACACTGGACTGCAACGTAGAAACTGCACTTTTAGTCCCAAATGAAGTTAAATCCCGATTTGCGGGGATACAAGAGAGATTTCCTCTTGAGTCAACAGCCTTAGGATCGGCCTGCAAGCGAGTTTGCAAACACACAAGGGTTCAAAAACCCAAGATGCGCCTCTGCTGCGAGGACGCATCGCTCCTGTTTTCCGTGCAGCAGCTATTGGCGCAATTCGTTTTTCACTGCCACTGAACTTGAATTTCTTTTATGATCTCTGAAGCGGAGATTTTTAGGCCAACATGGCTTGACTCAGCCTCCTCCTGATTTCACAGTCTCTCTCCTCCTTCCCCGTCTCCAAGAGTTCAGATTCTTTGTTTTCATCAGAAAGTGACGCGCATTTCCCCCCTTAGGTCAGGGCGGGGACCTCGGAGGAAGCAAGCCTCTTCTGAGCAGCCTCAGCTGGAAACACTGATTTAGCTGGGAAGGGTGGCCCAGAGGGGCTGGGAAAAGCTTTGAAACTTTCCAGGCATGAGAGGGAGAGAGAGAGAAGGATACCCCCAGCGGAAGTTTAGGGAGAGCAGGAAGGGGGGAAATAACTATGGAGAGGAATTGAAGCATATATGGGCAAATCTGAAACTCTCTCATTTTTCTGTTTGCCATTTTTTCAGCCTTCAATTCAGTTCTCCACAATGCTTTGCACTTTTTTAAAAAAAGGAACTTGTGAAAATCCATCAACATCAAAGTGCACATTTCCCCCAATGCACGCATCTTTGCGTGTGATTGTGCCCAGCTGACACATTTGTGCAAAGCAGTGTTGTTGTTTAGTCGTTTAGTCGTGTCCGACTCTTCGTGACCCCCTGGACCAGAGCACGCCAGGCACTCCTGTCTTCCACTGCCTCCCGCAGTTTGGTCAAACTCATGTTAGTAGCTTCAAGAACACTGTCCAACCATCTTGTCCTCTGCCGTCCCCTTCTCCTTATGCCCTCCATCTTTCCCAACATCAGAGTCTTTCTCAGGGAGTCTTCTCTTCTCATGAGGTGGCCAAAGTATTGGAGCCTCAACTTCATGATCTGTCCTTCCAATGAGCACTCCGGGCTGATTTCCTTCAGAATGGATAGGTTTGATCTTCTTGCAGTCCATGGGACTCTCAAGAGTCTCCTCCAGCACCATAATTCAAAATTCAAAGAAATTCATAATTCAAAGCAGTATTCCCCCTAATAACAATGCATTTATTCTGGATGTGGTTTTTCAGCGATCTATGAATTTGGAGGCATCGAATTTATCATCATCATTTTTAATTTGTATACCGTCTTTCTATCTTACAATACTCAAGGCAGTTTACAAGCTGAAGAAACAAAAAATGTACATCTTATAACAATCTAATGCAATACAAAAATGTGATAATAAAACATAACTTTAAAACAGGCAACCTACATCAAAAAGTAACATTCAACAATCATTAGAATATTATTAAATAATAATAACATTTATGATCTCTTTGCAAATGGGCTAGCAGTTTTGTTGCTGCACCACTAGGAGGACGTACTTAGAGCCATAGTGCTTATTTCATGGGAAGTGAGAATGCCTTGATAATGGGGCAGGGCTCAAGTTGTCGCGTAACAGCGGTTGTATTTTTGTTTGTTTGTTATTTGTTGCAGTTATATCCAATTAATCACAACACGGATCAGACTCTCCCAATTAAAATCCAGGCAGCATTTAATCCTGGTAACTTATCAATAAGCAATCTGCCTGGGGTTTGAAAAGCCACTCCGTTGCTTTCCAAATCAAGAGTATTTCTAAACATTGCAAGCAGTGCATTTGAAATAACATAGCCAAGGTGCTGAATTCATTTGGGCAGGGATGCTGAAGAAGCACAATTCTGCATGTGCGCTAGACGGAGCTTCAGGTGTGACTAATCACATTTTTGCTTTTGCCCTTCACAAGAGAACTCCAGTAACACAGCCGTCCTCTGTGATTCATCCCTCAAATTACGCACTGCCTGTCCTCCTTCTCAAGACCTGTTTTCTCATGTGCAACAGCCACACACAATGAAAACTATGCTTCCGATCCCATGATGGCTGGTTATTATCCTATTAACACACTGTCTGTCATTATGACGGGCCAGGTTTCAACGTATCTGCTGGATGGCAACGACTCCTGTAGGCCGGTGATGGGAGAAGCCATGTCCCTCCTGGTGGTGTTAGTAATACAAATCCCATGCTTCTTGTCCGTGGCTGAGGCTGACAGGGCAGTGTGGAAGGGCCAGGGCAGTTTAGAAGCTGAACCAAGTGTGGCAACAGGGGCATCGTGGGAATCAGAGTTCTCCTCATCCCAACTGTGGGACTAAGGGCAGAATAACAGAATCATGATCACTGCAGATGGTGACAGCAGCCACAAAATTAAAAGACGTCACTGCAGATGGTGACAGCAGTCATGATATTAAAAGACGCCTGCTTCTTGGGAGAAAGGCGATGACAAACCTTGACAGCATCTTCAAAAGCAGAGACATCACCTTGCCGGGAAAGGTCCGTATAGTTAAAGCTATGGTTTCCCCAATAGTGATGTATGGAAGTGAGAGCTGGACCATCAAGAAGGCTGATTGCCGAAGAATTGATGCTTTTGAATTATGGTGCTGGAGGAGACTCTTGAGAGTCCCATGGACTGCAAGAAGAACAAACCTATCCATTCTGAAGGAAATCAGCCATGAGTGCTCACTGGAAGGACAGATCCTGAAGCTGAGGCTCTAATACTCTTCATGAGAAGAGAAGACCCCTTGGAAAAGACCTCTGATGTTGGGAAAGATGGAGGGCACAAGGAGAAGGGGACGACAGAGGACCAGATGGTTGGACAGTGTTCTCGAAGATACAAACATGAGTTTGACCAAACTGCGGGAGGCAGTGAAAGACGGGAGGGCCTGGCGTGCTCTGGTCCATGGGGTCACGAAGAGTCGGACACGACTAAACGACTGAACAACAACAACAACAACAAATAGAATCATGGAACTGCAGAGTTGGAAGGGACCTCCAGAGTCATCTAGTCCAACCCCCTGCAATGCAGGAATCTCAGCTAAATCATCCATGGCAGATGGCCATCCAACCTCTGCTTAAAAACTTCCAGGGAAGGAGAGTCCATCACCTCCTGAAGGAGACTGTTCCACTGTCAAACCTGGTGCCCATGCAGAGGTGCCCAGAACCGCTATCCTTCCTATTGCAATGCCTCAGTGTGACTAAGACGGCATTCACACCAAATGTTCAAAATACAGTGGTACCTTGGTTCTCAAACTTAATCCGTTCCGGAAGTCTGTTCCAAAACCAAAGGGTTCCAAAACCAAGGCGTGCTTTCCCCTAGAAAGTAATGCAAAACAGATTAATCCATTCCAGACTTTTAAAAACAACCCCTAAAACAGCAATTGAACAGGAATTTTTTATCTGTAACAGGAATTTTCCTATCTAATGAGACCATTGAGCCATAATATGAAAGCAATAAACAATGTGGTGCAGTCACACAATCAATCAATCAGGAGCTGAACAGGGTTCCACACAGTCACACACAAAAAAAGCCGTAAAAACAAAAACGCAGAATAAATAGCACTCAAATCGGAAGCATACGACTCAAATCGGAAGTGTAACACTCAAAACAGAGCATGTTCGGCTTCTGTAAAAAAATCGCAAACCGGAACACTTACTTCCAGGTTTGCAGCATACTAAGCCATTTGAGAACCAAGGTACCACTGTACTGTGATACCACTTTGAACAGCCATGGCTTCCCCCAAAGAATCCTGGGAGTGGTAGTTTGTTCACAGTACTGAGATCCCCTCGCAGAACTACAATTTATCTGTTAAACTGCTGTTAGAATTGTGGCTCTCTGAGGAGAATAGGAGACTCCCAACAGCTCTTCACATGTCTTCACGCTCCAAAGATTCACGTTGGGTGTGTGTGTGCTTTTGCACGAGAGCATGTCACCCAAAAATGTGCAAGATTGCACCCCTGGGAAAGGCCCTTTTTTGGGTTGGAATTGTGGCGTGAAATCGTGCAAGATCGTAGGACCGAAAATGGCCGCCATGCTCGTGCAAGAAAACAACGGGATTGTGGCGTATGCAATGGTCTGATTCAGTTTAAGGTAGGGCTGTCATACGTCTGAATCGTCCTGGACATTACCAGGATTTCAAAGAAGGAATTGACGTCTGGGGGGGTGGGGGGATTTCTGAAAGGCGGCTCTTTGTGCTGGATATTAGGAAGTCAATTGAAAAATCGTGGGGGTTTTTTTTGGTGTTTTCGTAAAAAAAAAGAAGAAGCTCTCAACAACTTTTGGGTTTTCCTTGAAAAAGCTTAACCATTTCAGGGTGTCTTGGTTTTTAAGGTAAAGGTAAAGGGACCCCTGACCATTAGATCCAGTCGTGACCAACTCTGGGGTTGCGGCGCTCATCTCGCTTTATTGGCCGAGGGAGCCGGCGTACAGCTTCCAGGTCATGTGGCCAGCATGACTAAGCCGCTACTGGCGAACCAGAGCAGTGCACGGAAACGCCATTTACCTTCCTGCCAGAGCAGTACCTATTTATCTACTTGCACTTTGATGTGCTTTTGAACTGCTGGGTGGGCAGGAGCAGGGACCGAGCAACGGGAGCTCACCCCGTCGCGGAGATTTGAACCGCTGACCTTCTGATCGTCAAGTCCTAGGCTCTGTGGTTTAATCCACAGCGCCACCCACTTGGTTTTTACTTTTTGAAATATGGCAGCGCTAGTTTAAGGTAGCTTCCTATGCACCAACATTCAGATCAAAGCTGAATGTGCTGTTGTTTTCAATTGTGCTTTAACTGGATGTGTCGCAAGCTATTGGGGGTGGGGGTAGGGGTTGAAGGCAAAAGAAATGGATGAGTTGAGGCAACCCTGCCTCAAACTCTCAGCTTGTGTTAGAAGCACATTGGCACAGAGCTAAAGCAAGGACTGCAGATCTGCCTTGCTGATTCATAACACTTCCACAAGGTGGAACATTTAGGTTATGAAGCAAGGGCGACGGGTGAAACAAGCGAATCACAGAAGGATCATAACTCTAATCCGGTTGTGTTGCTTCCTAGGATTACCACTCAAATTACTGTCAGCAGGAACATTCAGTTGGGGGAACATAGCAAGCATAGAGTGCTATTTTTCAGGTGGGATTTAGTCTCATTGAAGGAAATTCAGGATGTGCAGTTGAAGTGCATTTGGTGCAAGAAACCTGCTTCCAAAAACAACCCAGATTTTGCAGAGCGACACTCCTGCGAGGAAGGGTTGCAGCATTTGGGACATCGTAGTTTAGAGAAAAGGTTAGTTGGGGATAGGGATGTAGATGTGTACAACCCTAGAAATCACGGACATTCAGTGAAGCAGAATGTTGGGAGATTCAGGACAGAAAAAAGAAAATAGTTCTTCATGCAATGCAGAGTTAAAGGTAAAGGTAAAGGGACCCCTGACTGTCAGGTCCAGTCGCTGACGACTCTGGGGTTGCGGCGCTCATCTCACTTTACTGGCTGAGGGAGCCGGCGTACAGCTTCCGGGTCATGTGGCCAGCATGACTCAGCCGCTTCTGGCAAACCAGAGCAGCGCACGGAAACGCCGTTTACCTTCCTGCCAGAGTGGTACCTATTTATCTACTTGCACTGGCGTGCTTTCGAACTGCTAGGTTGGCAGGAGCAGGGACTGAGCATCGGGAGCTCACCCCATTGCGGGGATTTGAACCGCCAACCTTCTGATCAGCAAGTCCTAGGCTCTGTGGTTTAGACCACAGCGCCACCTGCGTCCCGCAATGCAGAGTTAAAGTCTTCTTATTGTTGTTCAGAAAGGAAAATGGCAGCGAAAACGCACTGGCAAACACGACATAACAAGTGGTCGAAGCAGCATCTTATTTACCACAAGTAAATAAGAACAAATGCTCAATAAACAGCAGGCGTCATATATGTAACCTCCCTGCAAGATTAGAGCAAGCAAATGGGGACGAGTGCTTAGTAAAGAGGTCACCTGGGAATTCAGCCAGATCTATACAACTGCAATTATGTACGCCGGAGGTCACCAATAGGCACGTTTTTGGGACAATGGTCGCATTTGGAATTTTGAGAAAGTGCCGTTGGCGCCAGTCACAAAATGGCTGCCATGGGACACAACATGATTGCTTCTGGGATGTGTCACACCACAAAACAGCTGCCCCAGCTAAAAGAGACAGGGTTTCAGGGACTGGGCAGAGAAGGAGGAGGAGGAGGAGGAGGAGGAGGAGGAGGAGGAGGAGAAGAAGAAGAAGAAGAAGAAGAGGAGGAGGAGGAGGAGTTTGGATTTGATATCCCGCTTTATCACTACCCGAAGTGGCTAACAATCTCCTTTTCCCTTCCTCCCTCACAACAAACACTCTCTCTGTGAGGTGGGTGAGGCTGAGAGACTTCAGAGAAGTGTGACTGGTCCAAGGTCACCCAGCAGCTGCGTGTGGAGGAGCAGGGAAGCGAACCGGGTTACGAGTCCACCGCTCTTAACCACTACGCCATGCTGGGGGCAGGAAGAAGACAGTATAGATTTACAACAGGGGTTTGAGGGAGGTTGCAGCTCAGAGGCAGATGGGCGGAAAAGCTGGGAAATCTTGGGAGAGCCGGAACAACACTCGGCTGACACGTCATTAGAAAGCATTCCAGACCCTCCATCTCCCAGAATCTGGCGAGCCTTGAAAGTAGGAGAGTAAAGAGCTCAAAGACAGAGGGCACGTAGCAGAACCTGTAGAAGTGACGAATGAGGAAGTGGAAGAGACGGGAGGTGGAGATTCACTCGGGACAATGCCATTATTCAAGAGGCTGGGTTCTATAGCCTCTCTCTGCAAAGATTGAAATAAAAAAGGACAGTAAGAAACTTTCCCTTGTTTTTATACAGTGGTACCTCGGCTTACAGACACTTCAGGTTATAGACGCTTCAGGTTACAGACTCCAGTAACCCAGAAGTAGTACCTTGGGTTAAGAACTTTGCTTCAGGATGAGAACAGAAATCGCGTGGCTGCGACAGCGGGAGGCCCCATTAACTAAAGTGGTACCTCAGGTTAAGAACAGTTTCAGGTTAAGGACGGACCTCCAGAATGAATTAAGTTCTTAACCTGAGGTACCACTGTACTTTCCTGGGCATCCAGCTGGGAACCGCTGACAGCATCCTGACACAGGACCACAAAATGGTTTGGGAAAGCTTTTCCCTTCTCCTATCAGCAGCTGGGCAAATGGGAAAACATTGGAAGACACAAGATCTACCCACCCGGGAAGAATGGCAGATGAAAGTGATGGACTATATGGAACTGGCGGAAATGAATGGCAGAATCCGAGACCAAGGTGAAGAGTTGGTGGAAGAAGATTGGAAAAAATTTAAAGTTTATCTACAGAAACATTATAAAATTAAGGAATGTTAGAAGGTTGTTGGAATGAAGTAATGTGGTTTTAGCAGAAATGATATAAAGGATTAGGTTAAGATAATAAAAACAAAGCTGGAAAGGATTTGCCGAAACATCTAACTGAACTAGAATACAAAAAAGGGAGGTGTGAGGAGGTCAAGGAAATAAGTAAAGGAAAGAAAGCTATGTAAAGGTTTGATTTGTTTTTTTTTATCTGTTTGTATTTCCTATGTCTTTTTTATGTTTTTTATTTTTTCTCTTTGTAATCTTTAAAATTTGAATAAATACTATTTAAAAAAAAAAAGACAAATGGGAAAACGGCCCCTGCGCCCACTCACTCACAGAGAGAAGCTTTTTGCCTTCTTTCTGTTTAGAACCACAGAACCATCAAATTGGAAGGGAGGGGTCCCTGAGGATCATCCAGCCCAACCCCTTGCAATGCAGGAATATGCAGCTCTCTCATACGGAGGGGGTGGTGGACAGGGACTGAGGAAGAAAAGCAAGCCATGTCCCTTCCCACACTGGATTTTTGAGGAGAGCATCTTCCAAGGATGCCATAGGAGGGACTGGCAGACCCACAGGCACCCAAAGGCCCCACATTGGCCACCCCTGCTCTATGCACATTTTTTTCTTCTTTTAGAAACAGGAAATGGCCACAGCCTGTTTACTCCCCCTGTTTCACTTCCACCCCATATTTGCTTCTCCATTTTTGCAACTCTTCACGTCCAGCCTTTCCCACATCTCTTTTCTCCCCCTCTTCCCCTGTTTTGCTTAGACTCCTTTCCTTGTTCTCCTCCACTGGGGGCTTTGTGTCACTCACGGATTCACCTCCCGCCCCCTTAATTGTTATAAAAAGCATGTGTGTCTGTTTGTCTATATCTATCTATCTATCTATCCATCTATATCTATCATCTGTCTATCTATCTATCATAGGGCTGCCATACGTATAGGCTGAATTTCCAAAAACCGTTTCCAAGCCGTTTCGGAAGTGTTAGGGGTTTTTTTTTGGCAAATTTCCTAAAAGATAGCTGAAAAACTTCTCTCTTTTTTGGGGGGGGGGAGATTTTGCAAAAAGAAGCTCAACAACTCCCCACTCCCCAAAGAAAAAAAGCTCAACAACTTTGTTTTTTTTAAAAAAATAATTTTTATTAATTTTCCAATTTTAAAACGATACAACATACACACATCATCAAACAAAAACAAACACACACATATAGTTTCATAACCTCATTTTCATAAGCCTTCTTTCTCGGACTTCCCCATACCTCACCCTTTTTGCATCCTTATTTTACAATTTTTCAGCAACCTTTTACTCCAATTAATTAAAGCTTATTATCTTTCTCAATTTCATCTTAATTCCACAAACAATTTCAGCTGCAATTCTGTATCTTCCTTTCCCTTGACATTTTAGCACTCATCAATATTGTAACAGTTCTTAAGATAAGCTTTGAACTTCTTCCAATCTTCCTCCACCGTCTCTTTCTCTTGGTCACGGATTCTGCCAGTCATTTCTGCCAATCCCATAAAGTCAATCACTTTCGTCTGCCATTCTTCCAGTGTGGGAAGTTCTTGTGTCTTCCAATACTTTGCTAGAAGGATCCTTGCTGCTGTAGTGGCGTACATAAAAAAGTCCTATCCTTCCTTGACACCAATTGGCCGACCATGCCCAAAAGAAATGCCTCTGGTTTCTTGTGGAAGGTACATTTAAGTACCTTCTTAATTTCATTATAGATCATTTCCCAAAAGGCTTTAATCTTTGGGCAGGTCCACCAAAGGTGAAAGAAGGTACCTTCAGTCTCATTACATTTCCAGCATTTATTATTGGGCAGATGGTAAATCTTCGCAAGCTTGACTGGGGTCATGTACCACCTATAGATCATTTTCATAATATTTTCTCTTAAGGCATTACATGCCGTAAATTTAATACCGGTGGTCCATAACTGTTCCCAGTCAGCCAACATAATGTCATGACCAATGTCCTGTGCCCATTTAATCATGGCTGATTTAACTGTCTCGTCTATTGTATTCCACTTCAGCAACAGATTATACATTCTTGATACATTCCTAGTATTGGGTTCTAACAATTCTGTTTCCAATTTCGATTTCTCCACCTGGAAGCCAATTTTCCTGTCTTGTTTAAAGGTTTCCATTATTTGATAGTAATGGAGCCAATCTCGTACCTTGGACTTTATTTTCTCAAAACTCTGTAGTTTAAATTCACCACTTTCTTGTTCTAAAATTTCAGAGTATTTTGGCCATTTGGATTCTATGTTAAGTTTCTTCACCTCCTTAGCCTCCATAGGTGATAACCAGCTAGGAGTTTTATTTTCCAACAAATCCTTGTATCAAATCCAGACATTATATAGTGCTTTCCTAACAATATGGTTTTTAAAACCCTTGTGAACTTTAACCTTGTCATACCATAAATATGCATGCCAGCCAAACCTGTTATCAAATCCTTCCAGGTCCAGAATGTCTGCATTCTCAAGAAGTAGCCAATCTTTCAACCAGCAGAAAGCTGCCGATTCATAGTACAGTCTTAAATCCGGCAGGGCAAACCCCCCTCTTTCTTTTGCATCAGTAAGTATCTTAAATTTTATTCTGGGCTTTTTGCCCTGCCAGATAAATTTAGATATATCTTTCTGCCCTCCCCCCAGTAAAAGTTCAACAACTTTGCCAAGAAAAACCTCAACTTTTAAAAATGTGGCAACCCTAATCTACCACACTGGAAAAACATAATCAGAAACACTTGAAAAACATTGTACAGTGGTACCTCTGGTTAAGAACTTATGGTAATTCGTTCCGGAGGTCCATTCTTAACCTGAGGTACCACTTTAGCTAATGGGGCGTCCCGCTGCTGCCACGCCATTTCTGTTCTCATCCTGAGGTAAAGTTCTTAACCTGAGGTACTATTTCTGGGTTAGTGGAGTCTTTAACCTGAAGCATTTGTAACCCAAAGTGTTTGTAACTCGAGGAAGCACTGTAGTGTCTCTGTAACATCCAGGGAGGGTCGACAACCCACAATAATTCATAATCCACTTTGTGTTCTTGAACAGGGAATGTGATGCGAGCAGATCTCACCCCTCTGACGAAAAACATAATAATGAAAGTCCAAACCCACACCTATGGCCAGCCTTTAAGAATATACTGGAGATCAGCCTCCAGCAGTACAAAACCTTCTGTTAAAAAAAGGAAAGGGCTGAGGTTATATCAGCGAGTCCTTTTCCCATTAAAGTTAAGTAATTGCTGACCGAGTCACTGACACTACAGGTCTTCTGATTTTTCAGAAAGTTATTCACCTGAATTCCTCAGCGAGGTGACTTGGCATGAGGTAAAGAGAGCAGGATTAGGCCCTTAGTGTACGCAGGGAACATTTTCATATCCACTTAAGTGCACATGTGCTACATCATATGATCTCTGTGTAACGGGGAATGTCAGCAGGAAGAATGCTGAGACATCAAAATGGCATATTATGTTACCCCTTCACACCCCAACGAATGCTGAGTCATACTCCTGCCAATGTAGCAGTTTGAAAGCACGTCAAAGTGCAAGTAGATAAATAGGTACCGCTCTGGTGGGAAGGTAAACAGTGTTTCCATGTGCTGCTCTGGTTCGCCAGAAGCGGCTTAGTCATGCTGGCCACATGACCTGGAAGCTGTACGCCAGCTCCCTCGGCCAGTAAAGCGAGATGAGCGCCGCAACCCCAGAGTTGTCAGTGACTGGACCTAACGGTCACGGGTCTCTTTACCTTTAAGTTAGCAAAAATGTATAGAACAAGTACAAATACCTGCTGGAAATGTAAAAAAAGAAAGAAAAAGAAGGTACCTTTTGTCACATGTGGTGGTAGTGTTAGGTAATAAAAGCTTTCTGGGAGATGATATATAATGAAATGAAAAAAATTGTTTAAAATAACTTCTGTTAAAAAACCAGAAGCTTTTCTATTAGGAATTATAGGTACAGGTGTTCCAAAAGAGCAGAAAATACTTTTTATGTACGCGACAACAGCCGCACGGATGCTACTAGCCCAGGGATGGAAAGAAGAAGACGCCCTACCAGAGAGGAATGGCAAGCTAAAATGATGAACTATGCCGAAATGGCAAAGCTGACTGGAAAGCTCAGGAATCAAGGAGAAAAACTTTTAAAAAGAATGGGAAAAAATTATAATTTACCTAGGAGACCACTGCAAGCAGATGGAAACATTAGCAGGATTTTAATCTCACTTGTCATGCAACAAATATTATGGACAATATGGATTGATATAAAATATAGATTATAGAATAATACGCAGTTGTAAATGTTGACATGGAGGCGGTGGGGGGAAGTCTTGAGATTCAGAGTATTCTCTATACAGTGGAACCTCTACCTGTGACCATAATCCGTTCCAGAGGTCTGTCCAGAGGTCGAGGCACCGTTGTGTGCAGGCACGGGCGGCGATCGCCCGCTTCTGCACATGTGCGAATGGCTATCGCTGCTCCTGCGCATGCGCAAACAGCGGCAAACCCACTGGTTACTTCTGGGTTTGCTGTGGACGTTGGGCGAAATGGACGCAAGTGGAGGCAGACGTAAGAAGAGGTTTGACTGTATATGGATTTGCATTTGGATTGCTATAATTTTATATTTGTAAAATCAAATAAAAATGATTTTTTTAAAATCCTGAGGGAATGAGCAGCAAAATAGCCAGGAAAAACAAATGAAAAGTGAGGCACACTAGGACATAAAAACCCAAGCCCCCGAAACTTTAATCGCACATGGATGCTCTGAATTAGCGGCGACGGACCAGGAACAAGACTTTGGAGTTGTAGTGGATAACTCCATGAGGATGTCAGCCCAGTGTGCGGCAGCTGTGAAAAAGGCAAATTCCACATGAAGGATCATTAAGAAAAGAATTGAAATTGAAGCTGTGGATACCATAATACTATGCAAATCTGTTGTGCGACGACGTATGGAATACTGTGTGCCGTTCTGGACAAAGGGAATTGTGGAGTTGGAAAAAAAGGAAAGGGTGCGGCGTTCAGGACATTTTAATTTACAGAAAAGGCAAGTAAGAGGTGATGTGATAGAAGTTGATAAAATTAGCCATGGCGAGGAGAAGGTGCATGGGGGAAAAGTCTCTGCCCCTCGCTCTTATGACGCTAGAACTCATTGATGTCCATTGAAGCAGAATGATGGAAGAACAGACAAAAGAAAGTACCGTATTTTTCGCTCTATAAGACGCACCAGACCACAAGACGCACCTAGTTTTTGGAGGAGGAAAACAAGAAAAAAAATATTCTGAATCTCAGAAGCCAGAACAGCAAGAGGGATCGCTGCGCAGTGAAAGCAGCAATCCCTCTTGCTGTTCTGGCTTCTGTGATAGCTGCGCAGCCTGCATTCACTCCATAAGACGCACACACATTCCCCCTTACTTTTTAGGAGGGAAAAAGTGAGTCTTATAGAGCAAAAAATACGGTATTTCTTTTTGCAGTGCTTTGTTAAGCTGCGGAGCTCACTCAGCAAGTAGTGATGGCCACCAACTAGGATGGAGGATTGGAGAAATTTATGGAAGGTACAGCTATCAATGGTCAGAGGTAGTAATGGTTCTGAATTTCAGCAGGCTCTTATGTACTTAATTTGTCAGTGTTGTATCAGTATTGAGCCTAAGTTCCGGAGCATCGGTTATTAAAGGCTGCCGCTGCTGCTTTGGGTTTAATCAGAGAGTTATTATGAGGCAAGAGTTTTCCAAACTGTGCTGGGGAGCCCTGGATTCTTCAACGGCAGCCTTCCCAAACTTGGTGCTCTCCAGGTGTTTTGGACTACAACTCCCATCAGCCCTAACCAGAATGGTCCCACGAACCACAGCTAGGGATATCAGGAGGCAACGGTTTCCGTTCCATCCTGGATGGGTCACAATCAGCTCTGTTTTTGTTCTGCTGCAGTTCAGCTTCTGTGAAATACATCATCCGTGTCCCTGTCCACTATAGCTGAAACCCACTCAATAAATTTTTTTTCAGTTGAAGGGAAACATAATAAAGAATGCAGGAAAAAACACAATAATTTACATTAGCAGACTAACGAAAGGATAGCAAATATTGCCCAAGCTCGCTTGTGTGATTTCTTTTTTTTATTATAAATGATTTTTATTGAGATTTAAGAACACCAACCAACACCCACCAACAAAAACATCACATCTTATTACATATATCCTACTTTATGCTCCATAGAGCCGTTGACTTCTGTCCTTCCCTTCCACCAGTTTTCCTATTCCAATCTATAATTCACAGTTTCTTTAATTAAAAATTACAGCATGACATAAGATTTACCTCAGTCCTGCCAATGTTTTCATATTTGTACAGTTCTCACTTATATAAACCATAAATTTACTCCATTCATTTTGGTACTTCGTCTCCTCCTGATTGCGAATTCTGTGTGTCAATTTGGCCATTTCAGTGTATTCTACCAGCTTTATCTGCCATTCTCTTACCGTCGGAATCTCCTGGAGCTTCCACTTTGGAGCTATCAATACTCTAGCTGCTGTTGTTGCATACAGATATAGTCTTTGATCTATCTTCTTAATATCTTCTCCCACCAAACCTAGCAAGAATTCTTCCGGCTTTTTGGGAAAACTATACTTAAACATCTTTTTTAACTCATTATAAAACGATTCCCAAAACTCTTTTATTTTATTGCATGACCACCACATGTGATAGAAGTCACCATCCTTTTCCTTGCATTTCCAGCAAGTTTTACTACTTGTCCTATACATTTTTGCCATTTGGTGGGAGTAAGATACCAAAGATGGACCATCTTCATAACATTCTCTTTTAAGGCAGAGCAACAAGCTCGCTTGTGTGATTTCTGTTCCCAACCTCGTACGGACGTGCGAATTGGGGGGAAATTCTGCTCCCATCCCTGATGGAATTATGCAACACCCCTACCCATAGCTTTTGCAAGAACATTTCCCCAGGCAAAGTAATTTTCATCCCCCTTGCAAAACCTGTACTGCTTGTCACTATTCTATTTTTTTTTAATTAAATAAATAAATAAGCGAGCAAGCAACCCCACATCCCGTATGAGGCGTTCGAATGTCGGCAAACATTCCGTGACCTTCAGAGCAGTTTGGCCAATAGGGAAATGGGTCTTGAAGACAGGAAGGCACAGGCAACCTTTTATAGCCTAATTACATGTGAGAGGCATTAAAGGAGACAAAACAGTTGGGCACTGAGGAGAAAGGAGGAGAAGAAGGGAAAAGAAAAGAAAAGACAGTGCCATAAATGCCCTTCCACTGCCAGGTCACATGCCAGGCAATCAAGTTTTAATTGCTGGGGAACTTTGTCCCTCCCTTGCCTGGGGATTGGAGCAACACAAGTGCGGTATAACTCAGTCTGTTGCATCCTCCTGTGCTGGCCTGACTGGTGCAAGAGAACAGCGATTGCCTAACGTCGGACTCTTTCATTTGAAGCCAGCCTCCTCCTGTGTTTCTGTTTCGGCTGTGTTTCTGTTGCTGGAGTGCTTTTTGTGCCAGTTGTTTAACCACAAGGACTTTGCGGCAGCCCCAGGGCGACCAGGGAGCCGGCTGGGCTGGGGACTGACTCCCCAATGCTTGTCCTTGCCTCTCTCCGGGGCAATGCAGTGTTTCCGAAGGCAGCCCAAGCTCAGCAAATCCCAGGAAAACCTCTTGTTGGAAGAGAGCAGGAAAGTGGCAGCTCTGAATGGGAAGAGACTAGGTAAGGGGCTGGTGTCTCAGCCAAATAAATGCCTCCTTAGGTTCCTGGCAGCTCTGTGACAGCAGTGGCGGATGTTTGAATCTCTGCCGCACCTTTAAAGTCAACCAAAGTTGTTTCTGTGTCTTTTTAAACGTGTATATATATCCAGTGCAGCACTTCTTGAAGATCTACCCTTTCCAAGTATTATTTTTATCGAAAAGTGGAGATCTTCTTTATCTCAATCTGTAGCTCGACTGGATTTTAAAAATGGGGTTTTTTTAAAATCGTAGATGCGTGTGTTTTTAAAACAGTCCATCGCTTTGAGATGTGTTCATAGGAAGTGATTTATAATCTGCGTGTCTATGCAATTTCTCCGCTTCAATCTGCTTGATGCAGTGGAGGTTTTTGTTATGTTTTGGGCCAAATAATGCTTGGAGAAACGTTATTTTGAGAATAACGTTTTGAGAAACTGCTTGGGTCCTTTTGTTACTGTTTTTAAGTTTAAGGAAATGCTCCCCCCAATGAGTTTCCCGCGGTCTGCCTGTGGTAGTTTATTGATTGCAATGTTGTTGTTGTTGTTGTGCTGGTGGTTGTTATCACTACTACTGCAAAACTCAGCGTCTCATCTACTGCTCTGAAATACTGTAAACTGAAAAAGAAAGAAACAGGAACTTTATGTTTCCTTCTCTCCCTTGTTGTTGTGGCTTCAGTAAATGGCTCTTGCAAGGGACTGTAACACTAAGGCTCCAGACTTAGCCATATACTGTATTAAAAGAATTGTGGCTGTTAGAATAAGAGCTCAAAAGAGCCCCAAAGGTCATCTGGCTCAACCCCATAGAAGGGTGGCCATTCAGTTGTTGTTGTTGCTGCTGCTGTTGGTTTACAGTGGTGCCCCATAAGAAGAACGCCTCGCAAGACGGAAAACCCGCTAGACGAAAGGGTTTTCTGTTTTGGAGGCGCTTCGCAAAACGAATTTCCCTATGGGCTTGCTTCGCAAGATGAAAATATCTTGCGAGTTCCTGCGGTTCCCCCCCTTTCCCCCCTTTTTCTAAGCCGCTAAGCCGCTTATCAGCTGATCCGCTAAGCCGATAAGCCGCTAAAAGCCGCTAAAAGCCGCTAAAAGCCGCTAAGCCGCTAATAGCGCTAATCCGCTAAGCCGTCAATGGGCTTGCTTCGCAAGACGAAAAAAACGCTAGACGAAGAGACTCGCGGAACGGATTAATTTCGTCTTGCGAGGCACCACTGTATACAGAACTATCAATGTGCACGATGTTTCATAAGGAAATAAATACATGAATAAGTTGACACAAGCAGGCCAGTGCCCCAAGAAGCTTGCAGTCTACATTTTGATGGTAATGGCACAGAGATGGATTCTAGAAAGTCCAGGGATGAGCTCAGGTTGTGCCTCTTCCATGGAATAGTGGGGATGTCATTTTCAGAAAAGGCACATGAATAAGCAGCACTCAGATTTTATAGGGGCAAGAAGTGGTCTGTTCCCTTTGGTTACTGTAGTTAAGGGACTCTGGTGTGTGTGAATATGTGTGTGGGTTTCAAGGAAGGCTCCTTTACATATTCCCCCCACCCCTGGCAAAAATAATTTGGGAAGGATAAAATGGGGAGGAAGAGGATCGCGTATGCCACCTTGAACTCCTTGAAGGAAAAGGTGGAACTGAAATGCAATAAATAAAATTTTATAAGGAAAAATAAACCTAGGTCTAGTTCTCAATGCAGAAGTAAAACCACCTGTATCACTGGGATATACTATACTATAGATGGTGACTCAAATACATGAACGTTCTCTCCCTCTTTGCTTTGGGCTATGAAACGAAAGATTGGCCTCTAGGGCTAATTCTTGAGTCTTCTCGGCTGGATCCTGGTTTTCTAAGGTGGAGAAAATCTTGAAGCAAAACTGATCAAACACAGGCTAGTGCCTTCTTCTGTGGCAGTGATGCTGGTGAAAAAAAGAGAGATTTCTCCCCTGATAACTACTTCCACTCAGTTCTACCTGCGAATAATTTTTGGCAGAGTGAAAAGTCTCTTGTTTTTGGAGCCTTGGGTTATAACTTTTGGAAGGCCACCGTGGCCTGTTTGTTCAACATTTGGCAAATAAAATCACTTGCACCCGCTTCAACTTGAACTCCTGAAAAAATGCAGTTCAGCGGCAGGCTGTTCCTGCAATAACTTATTTGTCACAATTGCTCAGATGAGCTATGACCCTTCCTCGCTTGACCCTTGCTCCTGGCAGCTTCTATAAATCTGCTTGTCTGCTTGCAAGAATGGGCTAATGCCTCTTTAAGAGCGATGGGGTGGTCCCCCATTTGAAGGAAGTGGTGGCGAGTCCACTCCTGAAGAAGATATCCTGTGTTTTGGCAAGTGCTCTCAAGTGCGTGGTGATAGTTCACCTCCGCACATCCCTGGCTGACTTCTGTGATGTAGACGCTTTCGGTCCATTTTGGGAACTAAAACTGCTTTGGTTGCTCTGGCTGAGGACTTTTTTCTGGGAGAGAGACAGGCGGAGGGTGACTCTTTCGTTTTGTTTTTAAGATAAACTTAAAAGGTTTACTTACATTTCCATGCAGGCAGCAAATACATCAAAGTCATATGCAGGTGAAAGTACTTCTATGTTACAAAATACAAAATTAGTTTCCAAAATGGAGTCTGGGTTCTGAGTTGAGTCCAGGCATGTACATCTCCTCAGATTGCTGGCTTGAAAGAAGAGAGTCAGTATGACTCTGCTGATTTTGGTAAATCTCTTGTCTAGGGATGTGATTTATTGAAAATCTCAATGTTGAACTTATTTGCACAGATTCCCCCCCCCCCAATTCCATGCCTTGCTCCTTAGTCTCAAAGTGAGAATCAAGGTTCACCCCTGCCCAGACTCCGGTTCTACTGAAAATGCAAAAACAAAACTAGCAAATTATATGCATTATTTCAGGAATAGGCAAACTCGGCCCTCCAGATGTGTTGGGACTACAATTCCCATCATCCCTGACCAGTGGTCCTGTTAGCTAGGGATCATGGGAGTTTTAGTCCCAAAGCATCTGGAGAGCCGAGTTTGCCAATGCCTGCATTATTTTATGTATATACTTTGCCCTGACCATCCCAGGCTTTCTAACGTAACCATCACATAACTAGATATAGTCATTGATAGATATATTAAAAAACATATGCATTATTTATAAATCTATGCTGTGGAAATATGTTACAGCATGGGACTTGATTTCTTTTGCATATTATTATTAGCTGGACTTATATGCATTAATGACTCAGACATCAGATACGAGCAAAGCTCAATCAGGTTGGAACCGCCACCAAATTCTGTGTATAAATCCATTTAAAACGGATCCCTCCTCCATCCCAGTGATTTAACTGTTGTTGCTGCTATTGATAACAGTGTCGTCGTGAATTTCCCTTTGAGGTTAGATATAAGAGACCCTTCTCCATGTTTCATCTTCTGGAGAAGTGGGAGCTGCCTTGGTAGTGGCGCCGTGAGAAATGCTCTCTGAAAGCAGTTAGGTCTGGTTCTGACACTGTATTCCTCACCCATATATACCTCATTTTGCCCAGACATTTTAGATTGGGGTGGAAAGAAGGTAGATCTCTGGGTGATTTGCAGTGTGGTGTAGTGGTTAAGAGCGGTAGACTCGTAATCTGGTGAACCAGGTTCGCTTCCCTGCTCCTCCACATGCAGCTGCTGGGTGACCTTGGGCTAGTCACACTTCTCTGAAGTCTCTCAGCCCCACTCACCTCACAGAGTGTTTGTTGTGGGGGAGGAAGGGAAAGGAGAATGTTAGCCGCTTTGAGACTCCTTCGGGTAGTGATAAAGCGGGATATCAAATCCAAACTACTCCTCCTCCTCCTCCTCTTCTTCTTCTTCTTCTTCTTCTTCTTCTTCTTCTTCTTCTTCTTCTTCTGGAATCAGCAATGATTTCTGGGGTGCTTACAGATAGTTGTTCTTTGGTAGGAGGAAATCATCCGCAACAAACCCATTCCTACCCCCAAATCGGTACTTATTGTGATAAGGAAAGCTATGGGAAAGTGCACTCGAAAAAGTGGGATAACGCTTCCTTGCCACATCTATTGTATAACCTCCCTGCAAACAAACCAGGATGAATGCTCAGTAACAGGTGATATCATCTGACTTCCCCATATGCTTTGTGCAAGCAGAGCAGGATGAATACTAGGCAGACAGGCCACCTGGAAGCAACCTGATACCCAATTGTTTAACAACTGAAGCAACAATATGACTCCTCTCGCCCTAAATTATATTGCTGAAATAAATAGTGCTGGCAGGGAAACCAGGAGTGGGGTTCTCTCTATGAGCACCATTCCTTTCTGTTGATCGGAACAAACGCCTGGTTGTTTGCAACAGGCAATGGATGGGGAATCTAGCAAAAACTCCACCATCGCTGCAGGAGATCCCACAAGCCTGAAGTGTGCCCAGTCCTGTTTTAGATTATGATGTTTTGAGCTTTATGTATGGCTTCACCAGACCTTCCAAGTATCCCTATTTTCCAGGGACTGTCCCAGATTTACAGAAGCCGTCCCGGTTTATGATTTGATCCCAGAATGTCCTGCTTTTCCTTAGGAAGTCCCTATTTTCACTGGAGAAATGTTGGAGGGTATGGAGTTATGTGACCGCCGAGCCGTTTGCAGGCAATCCTGTATAGGGAAGGTTGTTTTAATGTTCAATAATATGTTTTTATATATGTTGGAAGCCGCCCAGCATGCCTTGGACAGCTCAGTCAGATGGGTGGGATATTACTATTATTATTATTGAATAGGCTGTCCCTATTTTTCATCGGAGAAATGTTGGGAGGGTATGGTTTCATTCCTCTACACCTTGCTTATTTATTTATGAAGGATATTTACAGCAGAATAGAGCCAAAGTTTACGTTACTGATTAATCAAAGAGCCAAGGATCTTGTCAGCTGTCTCAAAGGCATGGATTGTTTAGGAACAACAAGTTCAATGATAATAAATTATTATTATTATTATTATGCCCAACCTTATGCTGCTTCCAACCTGCAGCAATAGTATTTATTTATGCACTTATATTTGCTTTATTTTGTTTAATAAAAATAAAAATAAAAATAAAAATGGGTTATTAGCAGCAGGGGCCCATTAATAACAAGACACCTATCACCAATGGCTGATAGAGTTTGGGGCAGTTTGCTACATAGTTCATAGTAGCATCTCATCAGTGCTATTTGTTGTATTCTTTGTTTATGCTATTTTAATGACAATATATTATTGTTATTAAACTGTATGACCTACCCTTCACCCTAAGGTCTCAGTGTGGTTTTCAACAATAGCCATTAATATTAAAACACAATATTAAAACGAATTTGAACAACTTGTAATTTTAAATTTCTTTGTATCCTTTTTGAATGGAGGGTGGTCAGCGCATTTAAAAAAATGAATAAATGGCTGGCTGATTCAGTGTTTCAGCTCCTGTTTGACTGCTCAATTGCAGAAGGAGCATTGGAGAATTTCTTCCTCTCACTATGACAGGATCTGTCCTCTTCTCCAAGCTACTTAAAACCTGCAAGTTTGGGCTGCTTTGTCATCGCTATGCAGATGACACCCAGCTCTACCTGTCTTTTTCATCTAGTCCAGGTGAGGTAGTGGGTGTTCTGAACAGGTATTTAGTCTGAGTCATTCAGACGTACGATTTCTCCACCTGCAGCCTAAGGGATGCAGCCTCTTCCTAAAGTTTGGTTTTGAACTTCCGCAAAGCAAAAGGTTTGTGTATTCTGCCATTTTGACTGTAGAAAGACCAGCACACAGAGAATGGAGATTGTCACGCATGCTAATAGCAGTCTGGCCAGTATACCTGAAGGAGGTCTCCACCCTCATTGCCCAGCCTGGACACTGAGGGCCAGCTCCGAGGGCCTTCTGGTGGTTCCCTCCCTGTGAGAAGTGAGGTTACAGGGGACCAGGCAGAGGGCCTTCTTGGTGGTGGCACCCACCCTGTGGAACGCCCTCCCATCAGATGTCAAGGAAATAAACAACTATTTGACTTTTAGAAGATATCTGAAATCAGCCCTGTGTAGGGAAGTTTTTAATGACTGATGTTTTAATGTATTTTTACTCTTTTGCTGGAAGCCACCCAGGGTGGCCTGGGAAACCCAGCCAGATGGGTGGGGTATAAATTTATTATTATTATTATTATTATTATTATTATTATTATTATTATTGCAATAGTGACGCAGGAGCTTGTGAGTTGCATGGCGCAGGGACTGTTCATACAGTGAACACTTGCTTCCTCCCCTCCATTGATTATTATTATTATTATTATTTTGCGGTCTTGGTTGCTGTGATCTTGTCACTTGGCCATTTCTCCTTCTCTTTCGCCTTTCCCCTCTTAGAGCAGGGAGCTGGAAGGATATTTGTGATGCTCTTCCAAAACTCCCTGGAGTACACCTTTTCCCCAGTCCTTTCCTGCTGGGGACCAAGAGCACTTCATTGGCTTTGGTCTGGACTTTGCCCTGACATGTTACTTATCTGTCTGCAGGGATTCCCAGCAGCCCTTATGGTTAATCACCCGGGCTAGGTTTGCACGGTCAAACAAACCATAGTTAGGGTCAACAAACCGTGGTTTGCATTCTGTGCAAACTGGGTCAATTTCTTTGCTTCACGAGGCTCTCTCTGTTTAAACTGGCCGCAGGGTGAAGTTATTTGAAAAGTCGCCATTCGGAAGAGAGTGCAGGAGCTACTGCACTGTAGTTTATAGGAAGCAGATGAGCAGAGATGGAATGGAAAGCAGAACTTGGGGTTAGCCTGCGTGCGTAGCTAGACAAAAACTGAAAGTCCAGTTCACCGATTTAGTTTTGACCCGGGATCCAGCGACTTCATTTATAGGAAAGACGATTTGCGTGCAAATAAGGTCACTTTCAGGTGGGTGAGTGTTGTGGGATCGTTGCTTCTCACGCATACACATAACATCACTGGCGTCCAAATGCCTGCCTGTGTTACTTTTCCTGTTTGGTGGGAGTTGTTGTCTGAAACTTATGGAGGGCACCAGGTTGGCAAAGGCTGGATTCAGGGAAGGGAATTCCATCAGGGTCTACTAGCGATGATAGCTCAGTAGAACCTCCATGTTGAGTGGAGTCTAGCCCCAAGTGCCGGTGTCACGGTCCAGGTTACAGGCAGTCGGAGTCCTGGCTTGGTATAGTGGTACCTCGGGTTAAGAACTTAATTTGTTTTGGAGGTCTGTTCTGAACCTGAAACTGTTCTTAACCTGAGGTACCTGCTGCCGCCATGCGATTTCTGTTCTCATCCTGAAGCAAAGTTCTTAACCTGAGGTACTATTTCTGAGTTAGCAGAGTCTGTAATCTGAAGCGTCTGTAACCCAAGGTACCACTGTACGTCGGGACCGGGGTAGAGGTCTGGAAACAGGAATCAGCAGTCCAGGGGTCAGGAAGCCAAGAGTCCACGAATCAGGAAACCAGGAGTCAGGAAGCCAAGGGCCCAAGAGTCAGGATACCAGGAGTCAGGAAGACAAAGCACAGCTAGGTGGGTAGTGTGTTGCTGTGGCAAAGACCCAGAGGAAATGCTGGTCTTATATACCCTTCCTGGCCCGTGCCACCAGGTGCTACCAGTCTTCTGTCCAGCCTCACCTGTGTGGGCCTTGCCCTTCCGGGCCAAACTCAGGAAGGCCCCAGTCCTGCGAGGCCCTACCGGTCACAGGGCATGGCTCCTGCACGCACTCCTAACAGCCGGTTGCTGGGAATTGATGCCAATCGATGGGAATCACAAGTGGGGAGTGGGCTGCTGCGCTAAAGCTCCTTTCGGTGGGCCTCCCATAATGGGCAGCTGGTTGAACACGGAGGGGAATAGGGTGGTAGACTAGGTGGGCTTTGACCAGTCCCTGAAAGTTCCCTGCACGGACCAATCCCTCTTTCCAGGGTCCTTTGGGAATTTCAGCTTTGCGAGGAGAATAGGGGTCCCGAAACGACTCTCAGCAGGTTCCCGGGATCCTTTGTGGGGAGACATGATGGTTCAAAGCATGGAAACATGCTGTTTCCAACGTAAGGTCAAATGTGGCCATAGTCACGCTGGTTTCTGCTATGCCTGTTTTGCTCACCTTGCATCACAGAAGATGTACCGGCTGTAATTATAGCTCTTCACGTGCCCTAAGTGACACATGCAGGCACTGCTGTCTTAGCAGCAGCTTAACTCTGAGAAAGCGGCATTTAAATTGCAATAAGAGGAGGTTGGGCGCAGAGGCAAATTCCTGTTGCATTTGCCAGATGGTCTGAATTCCTTCTGTGTGCATTACAGGAATGATCTACCTGATTCTTCTCTGTGTCACAGTGATGCAAAACCACATCTCCATACTGTGTGACGAGAAGGGGTTTAGTAATGGATGCATCACATGACAGGGCATTCCACTTCATCAGGTACAGGTGTGGGGATCTCATGGCTCTCCAGGTGTGGTTGGACTCCAGTTCCCATCAGCCCCAATGGCCAGGGATGATGGGAGTTGTAGTCCAACAACATCTGGAGCAACGCAGATTTATTTAGTCTGGCAGTTATATCCTACCCCAAAATTGTTGAGTTTTTTTTAAGGAAACCCCCCAAATTATTGAGCTTCTTTAAGGAAAACCCAAAAGTTGTTGAGCTTCCCCCCAACACCATTATTATTATTATTATTATTATTATTATTATTATTATTATTTCGACACACCATTATTATTATTATTATTATTATTATTATTATTATTATTATTATTAGTTCGACACTCCAGCCACTACACCTCACTGGCTAGTTCTCCTCTCTTCTCCCTTATAGATTCCAAGCTGGTTTCTTCTACCTGATCTTGGAGAGTAAATTGGAATGTTATCAGCACAGGTCAAAGAGTCACTCATAAAAAAAACACACAAATTGGGAGGGTGACTGTTTCTTTGGCTGGCATATCTAGCACTCTGTCCCATTTAATTGTTCAAAACAATAGTCGCTTGACATGTGGAACCTGAGATTCAGTCTTCGGTGGGGTGAATGCAAGGAATAATCCATCAAGTATGGTATAAAACAGGGGTCAGCAAACTTTTTCAGCAGGGGGCTGGTCCACTGTTCCTCAGACCTTGGGGGTGGGGCGGACTATATTTTTTTGGGGAAATGAACGAATTCCTATGCCACACAAATAACCCAGAGATGCATTTAAAATAAAAGGACACATTCTACTCATGTAAAAACACCAGGCAGGTCCCACAAATAACCCAGAGATGCATTTTAAATGAAAGGACACATTCTACTCATGTAGAAACACGCTGATTCCCAGACCATCTGCGGGCTGGATTTAGAAGGCGATTGGGCCGGATCCTGCCCCCGGGCCTGTTTTATACCATGGGTAGGCAACCTAAGGCACGTGGGCCAGATGCGGCCCAATCACCTTCTTAATCCAGTCCACGGACAGTACGGGAATCAGCATGTTTTTACATGAGTAGAATGCGTCCTTTTATTTAAAATGCATCTCTGGGTTATTGTGCGGCATTATAATTTGTTCATCCCCCCCCCCCAAAATGTAGTCCGGCCCACCACATGGTCTGAGGGATGGTGGACTGGCCCACGGCTGAAAAAGGTTGCTGACCCCTAGTATAAAAGCTCTGGGTGGGGAGTGAGGGAGACCTCCCATCCATCATCAACCGAGATAGCTCAGTAGAGCATGAGATTCCCAACTCTGGTTCGAGGTTGGGCAAAAGTTTCCTGCCTTGCAGGGGGGTTGGACTAGATGACCCTGGTGGTTCCTTCCAGCTCTATGGTTCTGTGATCTCTAAATGGCACCCTGGAATAGCCTTTTTGCTTTAGGCCAAATATGGTAGTCAACACCCCGGAATTGCTACCCCTGTACTAATTGTCCACTAGCCGTGGCTGCTGGTCATGAGGATAGCTTTGTAGTGATTCCAGATGTTCTGCCCCTGGATAATTGTCATGGGATTCCCATCAGTGCCTGGGCACTGTGAGATTCAGGATGCTGGGTGAGATGGGCCACCAGAACGCCTGCTTAGGTTCTTACGGGCACCTCAAGGACAGCTAAAGACCAGTAGCAACAGGGATTATGTGCATGTTGTTGTTGTTTAGTCGTTTAGTCGTGTCCGACTCTTCGTGACCCCCTGGACCAGAGCACGGCCAGGCACTCCTGTCTTCCACTGCCTCCCGCAGTTTGGTCAAACTCATGTTGGTATCTTCGAGAACACTGTCCAACCATCTCTGTTTTGCATTACTTTCTGGGGGAAAGCACGCCTTGGTTTTGGAACGCTTCGGTTTTGGAACGGACTTCCGGAACGGATTAAGTTTGAGAACCAAGGTACCACTGTATTTTGAACATTTGGTGTGAATGCCGTCTTAGTCACACTGAGGCGTTGCAATAGGGAGGATAGCGGTTCTGGGCACCTCTGCATGGGCACCATGTTTGACAGTGGAACAGTCTCCTTCAGGAGGTGATGGACTCTCCTTCCCTGGAAGTTTTTAAGCAGAGGATGGATGGCCATCTGTCATGGATGCTTTGGCTGAGATTCCTGCATTGCAGGGGGTTGGACTAGATGACTTCCAACTCTGCAGTTCCATGATTCTATTTGTTGTTGTTGTTGTTCAGTCGTTTAGTCGTGTCCGACTCTTCATGACCCCATGGACCAGAGCACGTCAGGCACTCCTGTCTTCCACTGCCTCCCGCAGTTTGGTCAAACTCATGCTGGTAACTTCGAGAACACTGTCCAACCATCTCGTCCTCTGTTGTCCCCTTCTCCTTGTGCCCTCCATCTTTCCCAACATCAGGGTCTTTTCCAGGGTGTCTTCTCAGGGATTATGGTCCAAAAGAGTCTTGTGCACAATGAGAACATTGGAATCTGCCTTTTCCCAAGTGCCATTTAGCTCCTTGTTCTCTTCATCAACTGGCTGCGGCTCTGTAGGCTTTCAGACAGGGGGCGCTCCGACCCCTACCTAGAGATGCTGGGGATTGAACCCAGGACCTCCTGAGTGCAACGCAGGTGCTGTACCACTGAGCTATGGCCCCTCCCACTAATTATCCTACCTTTCTGGTGCCCCCTAGGTCTGCAAGATGACAAGGACCTCAAGTTTCTCCTGCGTGGAGGCCACCTGCTGAAGGTCAAGTCCAACTCCTGGAGGAGAGAGAGGTTCTACAAACTCCAGGAAGACTGCAAGACCATCTGGCAGGAGTCCAAGAAGATGCTGAGGTCTCCTGAATCGCAGCTCTGTAAGTCTGCGCCCATCTTTAATGCAGTATGTTCAGCCTATGAACAAAACGTAGTTAGGGGGTGGTTCCTGGGTGGGTGGAGATTCGGGTCTTAGGTGAGAAGAACTCTGGTAAGCCCCCTCCTCTGTCAGTAGATCCCTTTGGACTGCACTGTTACATCAACCCAAGCAGCAGTGTTTGGCAATGAGTCCAGCTACCATTTTAATTTCCCACAATGCCAGGCTGGCAACTGACTACGCCATACACACACCAAAAAAGAGAGGACGAAATCGGGCACAGATGTGCCTCTAATTTGCGCTTGCTAGTTTAGATGTGCAGCTGCTGCCTTGCAGGATATCTTCGGTAGAAGAAAAGGCTAAAACATAAACACTACACAAATTCAGAGTGGAGTCCCTAAGACAGTTGGATGGTGTGTTGTACACCTCCTTCTGGCAACTCCTGCAGCCAGGCTGGTGCCAAACGTATTGCTCTGCTTTCCTTTGAACCACATCAGCGAGGCCAGCCCAGGACCTCCATACACACTGCCCAGACTTCTGCCCTGGAGAGGTCACTTGGGTGCTGCAAATACAGCGGTTTTGCTTCAACCCCAGAGGCGCACTCCATTGTCTCTCAAGACATACGGGTGCCCACATATGGATAATATATCCTCTTTACTGTGCATTTGGGACGCGAGTGGCACTGTGGGTTAAACCACAGAGCCTAGGACTTGCCGATCAGAAGTTCGGCGGTTCGAATCCCCACGACGGGGTGAGCTCCCGTTGCTCGGTCCCTGCTCCTGCCAACCTAGCGGTTCAAAAGCACGTCAAAGTGCAAGTAGATAAATAGGCACCGCTCCGGCGGGAAGGTAAACGGCCTTTCCGTGTGCTGTTCTGGTTTTGCCAGAACTGGCTTAGTCATGCTGGCCACATGACCCAGAAGCTGTACGCCGGCTCCCTCGGCCAGTAAAGTGAGATGAGCGCCGCAACCCCAGAGTTGGCCACGACTGGACCTAATGGTCAGGGGTCCCTTTACCTTTAATTGACTGTGCATTTACTGTGTGATGTTTGCTCTTGACGGAGCAGTTATTTGTAATCCCTCTTTCAATACCGTTTCGGGGTGGTCACACTGCTTCGTTTCCAACCAGTGCACATCCTAGAGCTTCCTGCTGAAATCCTGCTGTTTTTGGGATGTGGGGGTTTGCTGTTTTTGTTGCACTGCAGTGCAAGAGCTGGGGTGCAGGTGGCGCTGTGGTTTAAACCACTGAACCTCTTGGGCTTGCTGATCAGAAGGTCGGCGGTTTGAATCCCCATAACGAGGTGATTTCCCATTGCTTGGTCCCAGCTCCTGCCAACCTAGCAGTTCGAAAGCACACCAGTGCAAGTAGATAAATAGGTACCGCTGTGGCGGGAAGGTAAACAGCGTTTCTGTGAGCTCTGGTTTCCGTCACGGTGTTCCGTTGCGCCAGAAGTGGTTTAGTCATGCTGGCTACCCAGAAAGCTGTCTGTGGAGAAACGCCAGCTCCCTCAGCCTGAAAGTGGGATGAGCACCGCAACCCCATAGTCATCTTTGACTGAACTTAACCGCCCAGGGGTCCTTGACCTTTACCTTACCTAGTGCAAGACTGCCCTGTTATGGCAATGATGCAGTAACATTTGGGAAGCATCGCAGAACAACTAATAAAGCAGGATAATGTGGGGACTGTCCAGTATAAACCCACCATGAATGCGGAAGTATTTCATCCATGACACAATGCCCAATACACCAGCAAAATGACACCTGTCTGGAGGAGCCCCGAGCCCACGATGAACTGCCGCACAGAAGTGCCCTGAATCTTAAGAAATATCAACGGAGTCTTGGCTAACTTTCCAGTTAACACCCAGTTCCCTCTGCTCATTTAGTGCCCAGCCTTGAAGCGAAAACAAAGTCCTAGATAACATCTAGCTGCTAAAAGCAAATAAGGGTGTGTGTGTGTTTGTGTGTGGGACTTTGGAAAGGAAACCAACCTTAATATCTCTTCTGTTGCAAGAAACAGGAATCCGACACATACAGTACATGAAAGGCTTTCTTGAGTCCGACCTAAACTGGATTTTCAAGTATTCTGTGGAGTTGCTTGTTATTGGAATTGTTTCTGTTTGTTTGCTGTTTTGAAGCCCCGGCCAAAATTAGGTGCACCAAGGCAGGGGAGGGGTTCCTGAGAAGCAAATTCCCACATAATGTTACAATGCAAATGCAGCTTTCTTAGTCTAAAAATAAATCATGATTCACAGTCAAAGTGTAAGGATTCCAGCTCTCCTTTTCTTCAAAAGAAAGGTTTTCTTCCTCAATCTTCAAAATAGTTCCGTATTTCAAGTTGTTAGTTCCCATGGCTCTCAGGGAAAGATCACATAGGAAGCTGCCTTATATTGCATCATCAAACGAATGATCCATCTATCCCTGTATAGGGAAGTTTTTTTTTTTTTTAATGTTTAATGTTTTATTATGTTTTTATATATGTTGGAAGCCACCCAGAGTAGCTGGGGCAACCCAGTCAGATGGGCAAAGTGCACATAATAAAATTCTTCTTCTTCTTCTTCTTCTTCTTCTTCTTCTTCTTCTTCTTCTTCTTCTTCTTCTTCTTCTTTCTCCTCCTCCTCCTCCTCCTCCTCCTCCTCCTCTCAGTGTTGTCTACACTGACTGCCAGCAGCTCTCCAAAGTTTCAGGCAGGGAATGATAATAAGGATTTACTCCATTCAGTTTTAAGGCTCATAATCTGTGCACCAGTCTTGTGATTGTGTATGCTGGAAAAGCATCTCAAAGGTATTTGTTTAATATCTGCCGTTCTCTTTAACTTGATCCATCAAAGCTCTCAGGTGCTACTGTATATCCAAAAGACTTTTTGATTACTTGGCTAAAAAACATGTTTGGAAACCTCAGTGAGTTTCACATGTGTGCAGCCTCAGCAAAACAGATGCATATGTTCCAACTACCAGGAACAATCTTTATTTGGCTATCCTTGGTAAATTCTCTATTTTGCTCCCATGCTTGCCTTTTACATTTTATTCATAGAAGTGGGGCCTGCAGAAAAATGTGCCTAAAGGCCCTTTAAAGCCAGTGCTTCTGTTATGGGGTGCCAGCCAGCCATGCCCACCTCCACAACACTCCATTGCATTCCCCCTCCCTACTAAAGATGGATTTCATTTTGTTCAGAGTCCTCAACAGCATTTTGGTGCAAATTTTGGCTAATATATTCATCTTTGTATGCAATTTTGCCTAATGAACACATTTCTACAAAGCAATTTCCCCTAATGTAATGCTATATTGTATGTTATTTTCGCTAATCTATGAATTATTAGGCAAATTTCCCCCAAGTATACACATTACTTGGCTGGAAAGTGACATTGCAGTATGAATTTTGATAGATGGCTGGGTTTCAGTCATCATACTGTTTTGCAAAGTGCAAATAAAATGAACTGAATCAAGTTCCTCCCCTATCCCTTTCCCCCACCCATTTCCCCAGTTTTGCACTCTCCATATCTGCTTAATTGCCTCCACAGTTTCCTTGCTAACTTTCTTGATAGATTCCCAATTGACTTCCTTTTTAAAAAAATGAAAGTGAACAACCTGGGTCTCCTGCTGAGGGCAGAATGATTATGAAGATGAACTAGAAAACATTCAATGTCTTGCCCCAAATGAACTTAATTCAACTTTCATTTACTTGGCAATTATGGGAACTACTTTCAGGTGTCATTCAGCTTTTTTCTTTTAACTTGTTTAGTGAGCTTTGTTCAATGGAACTAATTCATGCCAGGCACTGGGATGCATTGTAGATCCTGCAGTGAGCAGGAGGGGTTGGGCTGGAAAACCTCTTAAGGTCCCTTCCAGCTCTGTGTGTCTGCAGTGAGGGTGTCATTGGCGAGGAGGTACAATGGTGCCCCACAAGACGAACGCCTCGCAAGACGGAAAACCCGCTAGACGAAAGGGTTTTCCGTTTTGGAGGCGCTTCGCAAAACGAATTTCCCTATGGGCTTGCTTCGCAAGACGAAAATGTCTTGCGAGTTCCTGCGGGTTTTTTTTCCTCCCCCCCCCCTTTCCCTAAGCCGCTAAGCCGCTTATCAGCTGATCCGCTGATAAGCTGCTTAACAGCTGATTGCTAAAAGCCACTAAACCGCTAATAGCGCTAATCCGCTAAGCTGTCAATGGGCTTGCTTCGCAAGACGAAAAAAACGCTATACGAAGAGCCTCACGGAACGGATTAATTTCGTCTTGCGAGGCACCACTGTATAGCAATGCAAAGTTGCCCTTGGGATGGTTCAAGTTTTCATCCGGGAAGTGCTGGAGAGCAGGAGGACACCAAAAAAATGATTTTCACACTTGACAGGATAAGGAAAATGCCGGGCACAAAATCAGCCTGATTAAAGCTGTGCAGAATGTCCTGGCTAGCTTGGCGGGAGCAGCAGTCCAGTTTAATTCGTTAGATGCAGAGAAAACAATGGATTATGTCTGGCTGCTGTTTTTTTATCATACCCAGGAATCCGCAGTGTGTGCGTTGAGTTAAGGGCGCACTGGAAATAGCCAGCGGTCTGTTACAGGGTATCTGGCCGGACCTGGCAGCGAGAGGGGTTGAGGTGATCAGGCTGGGAGATCTGACTTGGGCAAAAGACGAGTTGGACCCTTTTGTGTACACCACACAAAGCTGTGTGGGTGTCCCGCCCTGTGCAGCAGCAGCCTTTCCCCGTGGCACTGCCAGGTAGCTCCCCTGCCGACGTTTGCACAAAAAGGGGCCACTGCAAAAATGCAGGGCAAATCTAACACTCCTTCCCAGGCAAAATACGTCAAACCAAAGCTCTAGGACAGTGTTTCCCAACCTTGGGCCTCCAGCTGTTTTCGGACTACAACTCCCATCATCCCTAGCTAGCAAGACCAGTGGTCAGGGATGATGGGAATTGTAGTTCAAAAACAGCTGGAGGCCCAAGGTTGGGAAACACTGCTCTAGGAGGTAGCTTCTCTGCTCTGGTGCCCTTCTGGAGACTTCTTATCTGCACCGACAGACTGTCACTATCATAGTGGATAAAAGGTTTCTTTCGAAGGAAAACTTTTGGTGTGTTTTTTTAATAAAGAAAAAGCTCTTATCCAGTTTGCTTCTCGATTCCTCCATCCGCTTGCGGAGGAAGTGGCTGAGAGAGATTAATTTGTGGGCTGGATAACAGCTCTGAGGTTTGAGCTATCTGTGTCGCCATTGGAATGGCAGACCTAAAAGATACCTCTGAATGGGGAAGCGATTGTGGGGATGGGCTGCCCATTGAAATAACACCCACAGGCTTTCTGGTTTTCAGTGTGTTCTTATCAGTGCCGCCACATCCGTTAACGGGGGACAGAGACGTTAAGTGGCTCTCTTCAAATCAGGACTGCGGAGGTGGGAAAGTATTTGGCGTTCGTAACGTCTCACGCGCAAGAATAAAATCTGTTTTTAGGCAAACGGCCTGCTCCAGATCTGAAATTTATCGTAATCCATGCAACCCCTGTTTAAATTTTACATTGTTTTAAAGAACTACTGTCACAACAATTGTAAGAATGTAAGAAGTGGCTAGGGACGTGGGTGGCACTGTGGGTTAGACCACAGAGCCTAGGACTTGCTGATCAGAAGCTCGGTGGTTTGAATCCCCCAACGGGGTGAGCTCCCGATGCTCGGTCCCTGCTCCTGCCAACCTAGCAGTTCGAAAGCACGTCAAAGTGCAAGTACAGTGGTACCTCATATTAAGTACTTAATTTGTTCCAGAGGTCCGTTCTTAACCTGAAACTGTTCTTAACCTGAAGGACCACTTTTGCTAATGGGGCCTCTTGCTGCTGCCGCGCCGCCGAACCATGATTTCTGTTCTTATCCTGAAGCAAAGTTCTTAACCTGAAGCACTATTTCTGGGTTAGCGGAGAGTGTAACCTGAAGCGTATGTAAACCCGAGGTACCACTGTAGATAAATAGGTACCGCTCCAGCGGGAAGGTAAACAGCGTTTCCGTGCGCTGCTCTGGTTTGTCAGAAGCGGCTTAGTCATGCTGGCCACACGACCTGGAAGCTGTACGCTGGCTCCCTCGGCTAATAAAGCGAGGTGAGCACTGCAACCCCAGAGTCGGTCACGACTGGACCTAATGGTCAGGGGTCCCTTTACCTTTACCTTTAAGAAGTGGCTACCAGACCAAACAGCCAGGCTCTTGGGTTCTTATGCAACCTGGGCATTGATAGAACTTTGGCCCAAAACTTTGTGAGAACCTTTGAACAGGCTGCTTGTTCATTCCTGCGGGAAAATGTTTTTCTGCTTAGGATGTCTGCAGAGTGTGAAGCAGCCCTCGCTTCCAGAAGTGAATGTGTCTGGGAGAGCAGCCATCAGCCATTCTTCGCTCAGCTCTTGACAACCCTGTTTCCAAAAAAACCCATTTGCTGATGGAAGCATGTTATGCCAAGCTCAATTGATCTGTGAATGCAGGACCCGTCTGCCTGCTGAGCTTTCTGATCGCTGGCATTTATCAACGCCACTCAGTCCTGCCTAACAAAGCCTTTCTCTATTTCAAATGCCAGCCTGCCATGACAATGTCTATTAGCTGTTTCCACTGCCGGATCAAATTCAGAGGGGGGTGGGAAACTCAATAGCTGGAGCAAGAACAGAAATATCATTGACCGGAGGGAGCCAGCAGTAAAACACACTGTGCAAGGTAGACTTAACTCTTCATTAGGATCTGCACAGACTTGGTGGAGTGTCTGGCCCAATGAGAACAGGAACTCATCCTTGGTAGGTCTTGCCCCATGGATCCTTGGTAGGTCTTGCCCCATGGATCAGTTGCTGAGACTAGAGGTTCTTGCCTCCCCACAGCTGGCTATGTCTCTTCCTTTCCCCAAGCAATCTGACACTGTGCCTGTATGGCTGTCTTTGCTGTTCCCGCTTCATGCCTCTTCTGGTTCTGGGAGATCAGGGGAGAGGGGAGCTTGTCACAGCAGGCGGAGGAGACACCTGTGAGTCTTCACCAGCTGAACTCATCGCTGCCTCTTGGCCTCCTTCTCTCCTGCTTCAGCTTCTGCCTCTCATTCTGGACTCTCCCTGCTCACTAAACCCTGTTACCTCTTCAGCTTCCGACACTTCCTCCTTCCTGTCTTCTTCCTCTTCTCCCTCTGACCAGTCATCATCGTCCCACCACCAATCCCCGGGCTCTGAACCTTCTTCATTGGGGTTTCCCAGCAGATCCCTCCCACTGTTCCTCCGTGTCCAGGCAGTCCATGAAAGACAGAACTGCTCAGTATCTACAGTATAAATGTCTATAAGCGCACAAGGATGGTGGCTGGCTGCAGCAAAGGCTGGTTGAGTAGGATGAATGGGGCATTGCTCCACCAACCTCAGCTAACCCCCACCTGCCCACCTTCTTCCTTGCAACCAATCTAAGGGGCTGAAAGTCGCTGTCAGCTTCCTCTTTCCTGAGTCTCACTGTTGCCCTTATAGAACTCAGCAGGAAAGAAGAGGATGGGGAGAAAACTAGGATTAGTTGTCTCCACCTAGCATAGGCTCAGGCTCCGCCCAGCATTCACTCTGGCTCCACCTACCAGAGTAAGCCCCGCCCCCTGCGAGTTCCAGGTTCACAGGCCTGCGAATCGGAAGGTCACTTGTTCCCTGTAAAGTGGGGCAGGTGTGTGCGAGTGTGGTTTAAACCACAAAAGGGGCAAATAGGTGATTAAACATGGAACCCCTCTTCCCAGGGAACTCTGGGAATCGTAGCTCTGTGAGGGGAATAGGGGCTGTCCCTTCAGCACCCTTTCATTCTCCAAACCTTTATTAGGCATTATTACAGTCGTACTTTGGTTCTCAAACAGAATGCGTTCCGGGAGTCTGTTTGACTTCCGGAACTGTTCGAAAACCAAGACACGGCTTCTGATTGGCTGCAGGAGTGTCTAGTTTCTCTAGTTTTCGGGATTTAGAGAAGACCAGATTTTTTGTCTTCTCCTAATTTATAGAGAGTTTGTTAATTTCACAGTAAGAAAACAAGGAGAGTAGAAGACAATTCAAACCTATCCTTCTCAATGATAATAAGGTCGCATCATCCACATACAGTAAAAGTGGGACCGGGTTTTGGTTGATTTTGGGGGCATGTGATTCTGGGTTTTTTTTATTTTTTTGGATGTGCTCTGGAAGATCTGATCCAAAATATATTAGAGAGAAAGCAGGCAAGAAACCTTCAGCACTCTTCACAAACTACGTTTCCCAGCATGCTTTGGGAGAAGCCAAGTGGTGTGACACTGCTTTAAATGTAGAGGCCGGACATGGCCTCAGAAAGGTCCAATGGATATTTTCCCTTTGTCCTTATATGCCAGCCTTTCTCAACTTGGTGTCCTTCATATGATTCAGACTACAACTCCCATCAGCTGGGACTGATGGGAGTTGTAGTCCAAAACATCTGAAGGGCACCAGGTTGGGAAAGACTGACTGGGGGTGAAGCCAACCCCTTTCCAATCCAGGGAGGTCAGAGGAACACCAGAACTGGTGGTTTCCCCTCACTGAATCTTTTCACACAGAAGGATGACTGATAAGAGTCTCCCTTTAGGCTTTACAAGTTGCCTGTGGAGAAAAGATCCTTTTGCGGTTCCTATCTCATCTCAGCTGCCCACATATATCTTAGGAGTCATTGTAGGCCTGTGGTTCAGTGAGATAATGCTCCGTAGTCTTATCTCCCTCGCTGCAGCCGGCTGTTACAAATCATGCTGTGATTTTTGAGGGGCATTGTTACTTTGGTCTCGCAAACAAATGCTTCATACGTCTAGCTAAAGCGTGGGATTCACCGCCGAGAGGTGTGGTGATAAAAGAAAGTACTTCTTTGTGCAGCGCACAATTAAACTCTGGAGCCGGCGGCTCCCTCGGGAGGCAGCGAGGGCCACCAATTTGGAAGTCTTTAAAAAGAGGATTCGACGAATTCATGGAGAGGAAGGCTAAAATTGCTCTCAGCTAGATTGGTCTCAACTAGGGCCAGGGCCTTTTCAGTACTGGCCCTGACTTGGTGTAACACTCTGTCACAAAAGACTAAGGCCCTGCGGGATGTGACATCTTTCTGCAGGGCCTGCAAGACAGAGCTGTTCCGCCTGGCCTTGGGTTTGGACTCCGTCTGACCCTTATGTTTCCCTCCCCTTATGGTTTCGATCTATGGCCTACTATTAAAATGAGGCTGCATTTTAAATTGCATTTTAACCCATATTTTAATTTTTTTCTTTTCTTTTCTCTCCCCCCCATTATGTTTTTATTGTAATTTTACTGGTGTTAGCCACCCTGAGCCCAGCTGTGGCTGGGGAGGGCGGGGTATAAATAATAATAATAATAATAATAATAATAATAATAATAATAATAACAACAACAACAACAACAACAACAACAACAACAACAACAACAATAATAAAATAATGGTGGAGGCAGTAAAGCTTATGAATCCCAGATGCTAGACACCACAGGAGTGGAGAGTGCTCTTATGCTCATGTCCAGATATGGGACTTAACAATCGGCCATTTGTTTGGAAAATTCAAAATCAGGATACTAGGCAGGCCATTGGTCTGATGTAGCAGGGTTTTTTTCCCCACCTACATGTGCAAATTTTGTGCCAATGTTGCAGCTGGCGAGGGAGCGGGATAAGGGCCCCTCTTTGCACATTTTGTAGGAATCTGCCTTATATCCGGTGAGACTAATTGTCCACCTAGCCCAACATTGCCTACTCCCATCTGGCAGCGACTCTTCACGGCCTCAGGCAGAAGTCTTTCCCGTCACCAGGGGCGTAGGAAGGTGGGTGCAGGGTGTGTGGTCCGCCCTGGGTGTCACCCTGATGGGGTTGACAAAATGGCGTGCGGCACTCACTGCAGGGCCTGCAGTACGCCCGAGGTGGGTGTCTTGGGTGCCTACAGGCTCCGCGCTGTCTGCCTGCTGCCTCCCCCTCAGCTGTTGGGCAGCTGAGGCCCCGTGGCACGCCTTGTCCCTAAGGGTGCCATGCACCCCATGCCATCCCTCCCTAAGTGCACCGCACGCCCCGTCTCATCCCTATGGGTCCCACACCTATGGGCATCGTGCCCCCCATCCCTATGGGTGCTGTGTGCCCTGTACTGTCCTTATGGGCACCACACGCCCTGTCCCTGTGGGTGCTGTGCCCCACCGCCGTCCCTATGGGTGGTTCACCCCAGGTGCCCGAGAGGCTTCCTTTGCCAGTGCCCATCACCTTTGTACATGACCCCTCTCGCAGGAGATGCCAGGATTCGAACCTGTGACTTCTGTGCACAAAGCATGTGCTCAATCAGCAAGCTATGATTTCCCTCCAAAAGAGATCCCTTCACTGAAGGGTGAAGAAGGGCATGTGTGATTGTCCTCACACTAAAGCAGGCTTCCTCATCCTCGACCCTCCAGATGTTTTTGGCCTACAACTCCCATGATCCCTAGCTAGCAGGACTAGTGGTCAGCGATGCGGGGAATTGTAGTCTCAAAACATCTGGAGGGCCGAGGTTGAGGAAGCCTGCACTAAAGCTTTCATCCTACACGGGGCTAGCTCAGGCTTTGTTACTGTTACTGCTCACTCTGACTCCAGTCCGTTCCTGCTGCTGGTGTTTGAAGCCGAGTACATACGACGTTCGCCGTATGCGTGCTGAAGGCGCTTGAGAAATACGGCTGTTTGATTTGTTTTCGCTCAAACCAGCTTCCGATGCAAATCTGAGGTAGGCTGAGCTGAGGTGTGTACAAGACAACTCCATGGAATAGGAGTTGTGGGGTTGCAGGTGCAGGGAAAGAAATCAGCTACTGCACAATGGGTGACGACACCCTTGCCTCTTCTCTGGCATTTACAGCAACGTAAAAGCAACGTGGGACACGGGTGGCGCTGTGGTCTGATCAGGCTTGCCGATCAGAAGGTCGGCAGTTCGAATCCACAAGACAGGGTGAGCTCCCGTTTTTCGGTCCCAGCTCCTACCAACCTAGCAGTTCGAAAGCACGTCAAAAGTGCAAGTAGATAAATAGGTACCTCTCCGGCGGGAAGGTAAACGGCGTTTCCGTGCGTTGCTCTGGTTCGACAGAAGCGGCTTAGTCATGCTGGCCACATGACCTGGCAAAACTGTCTGCGGACAAACGCTGGCTCCCTCAGCCTATAGAGCGAGATGAACATGCAACCCCAGAGTCACCTGCAACTGGACCTAACGGTCAGGGGTACCTTTACCTTTAAAAGCACGACTTGAAAACCAGGGGCAAGGGGGATGATTTTGCTGCATTTTAAGCCTCTAATGCTTACCTATCCCTAGTCGTTTTGTACCACGTTCCTTGTGCTAGACAGTTAATCCCCTTTCTCTGAAATGTCTTCTTGCGACTGACAGCTCTAGGAACCACAGTGGTGCATCTCACATGTGTCCCACGCTCCTAGCTCATATGAGAAGCAGAAGTGTGAAAACAGGTCTATGGGGAGCCGTTCTCTGCTTTCTTGTGGCAACACATGTCGGCTTGTTTTCAAACTGCAATGAGGAACCCAAACCGGTTCCAGACGCTCGCGGTTTTGCAGGTTGGGGACTCCATGGAGCACAGGTGGCTTCAGTTCACGCAATTAAAGTGGGTTTCGTCCTCTGAAAAGCCCCCTTTTGTGGCAAGTAAAGTGAGGTGAAAGTGCGAGTTAACAATTGCTTTACAGGCAATTGTATAACCGCCTTACAAACAAATCAGAATGACTGATTAACAAATAACCGGTCCACGCAACTTGTTCCCCCAGCATTCATCTTGATTTGTTTGCACAAAGTTTTCAGGGAGGTTAGATGGCATTGGCTGTTTATGCAGCATTCATTCTGATTTGTAGGAAAGTAGGTTGTGCCAAGCAAACGTTATCCTCAACTTTCTTGTGCATTTCCCATCATTTTCCCATCACCGTTGGATGGCAAGTGTGTTTTTAACCCTACAGCTGTGGTGCAATGGGTCAGTGTGTCTGGCTATTAACCAGAAGGTTGGTGGTTCAAGCCCAATGAATGGGGATACTCTGTATCTTTTGTTTAATCCCTTACGTCTCCTTTTACTTTTTCTTCTTCTTTTGGTCTTCATAGCAAGGTGCTAGAACCTTTTTAGGGATGCGGGTGGTGCTGTGGGTTAAACCACAGAGCCTAGGACTTGCCGATCAGAAGGTCGGCGGTTCGAACCCCCGCGATGGGGTGAGCTCCCGTTGCTCGCTCCCAGCTCCTGCCAACCTAGCAGTTCGAAAGCACGTCAAAGTCCAAGTAGATAAATAGGTACCGCTCTGGCGGGAAGGTAAACGGCGTGAAATATACTCAGAGTCGCAAAGTGATTTCATGCTCTTTATTCAGCTCATGGTGGTGAGGAGGAATGAATGAAAGTCCCCTCAAAGTATCTGCTTTATATACATTATTTACACAATGGGCTGCACATGATTGGCTAATTCCGGAATTCTACTGTAAGCCAATCAGGTTGTGGATTCACTTGAATCTGGAGCATGATTGGGTGGTTCCTGCCAACCAATCATACTGCTGCATTGTTCTAGGACCAATCAGACTGCTGCATTCTGAATCCTATTGTTCTAGGACCAATCAGACTGCTGCCTTTTGGATCCTATTGTTCTAGGACCAATCAGACTGCTGCAGTTTGGATCCTATTCGACTCAGTACATAACACGGCATTTCCGTGCGCTGCTCTGGTTCGCCAGAAGCGGCTTAGTCATGCTGGCCACATGACCCGGAAGCTGTACGCCGGCTCCCTCGGCCAATAAAACGAGATGAGCTCCGCAACCCCAGAGTCGTCCGCGACTGGACCTAATGGTCAGGGATACCTTTAGAACCTTTTAAAAAAGCAGGTACTCTGGTTAAGACGCTGTGGGAAAAGAGCGAATCGGAGTGCTGGATATGTTGCTTGGTTCCTCTGCAAAATGCAGATAAGGCTGGGATCTTCACTCTCTCTTGATAATAAAAAAGCGACCTGTTTGTTCCTGCAGTTTCCATCGAGGATATCCAAGACGTCAGGGCAGGCCACAGGACGGAAGGGATGGAAAGATACTGCAAGGATGTACCCGAGCATCGCTGCTTTTCCATCATCTTCAAAGACCACAGGAAGAACCTGGACCTCATAGCTGGCTCTGAAGCCGATGCCA
This sequence comes from Podarcis erhardii, assembly GCF_964252035.2. Classification (NCBI taxonomy): domain Eukaryota; kingdom Metazoa; phylum Chordata; class Lepidosauria; order Squamata; family Lacertidae; genus Podarcis; species Podarcis erhardii. Next base: position 6,938,873 of record NC_138513.1, on the reverse strand, counting down.
ATCACTGGGTGGCAGGCCTGGCCAAGATCATCGCCAAGAGCAACTCCATGAGCCAGCGGCAGAAATTACAACAGTATCCTTTTGTTTTGTTCCAGAATTATTATCAGTAGTATGCATTTGTTTATTGCATTTATATCCAGTTGTAAGCTGAGGGCCCCATTCCCTTCAAGGTAACCTTTTTGGAGGGGGCAGGGACACACCTGCTGCTGGTGGGTGGGGCCAGGAACAAAATGGGTGGGGCGTCACATGCAAATGCTCCTTTTGTACAGAAGACAAGTTTCTACAGTCACACAACCCTCTGTGGCCTCCATCAGGGAAGCAAGAGGAGTTTTCAGAGTCCAAGGAGACATTGTGGCCAGGCATGGACACTCAAGGATGGTGTGAGGCAGGGCAAGTAGGGGGTGTGGCCTGAGGAGAGGAGTAGTAGTAATAGTAGTAGTAGTAATTTATTACTCTGGGCAGCTCCCAACAGAATATTGAAAACTCGATAAAGCATCAAACAATAAAAACCTTCTGATACAAGGCTGCCTTCAGATGTTGTCTAAAAGTCAGATACAGTGGTACCTCAGGTTAAGTACTTAACCTGCGTTCCGGAGGTCCGTACTTAACCTGAAACTGTTCTTAACCTGAAGCACCACTTTAGCTAATGGGGCCTCCTGCTGCTGCCACACTGCCGGAGCACGATTTCTGTTCTCATCCTGAAGCAAAGTTCTTAACCTGAAGCACTATTTCTGGGTTAGTGGAGTCTCTAACCTGAAACGTATGTAACCTGAGGTACCACTGTAGTTGTATGTTTCCTTGACATCTGATGGGAGGGTGTTCAGCATTGTGGGTGCCACCACTGAGAAGGCCCTCTGCCTGGTTCCCTGTAGCCTCACTTCTGGCAGTGAGGGAACTGCCAGAAGGCCCTCGGAGCTGAACCTCAGTGTCTGGGCAGAACGATGGGGGTGGAGATGCTCCTTCAGGTATACTGAAGGCCAGACAGAGATATTCTGAGGGCTGCTCCTGGGCCTGAGGTTCGCCACTCCTCTTCTAAAGTGACAGACTCCACCACCGGGTTGAGAACCAGCCATTATATTTGCTAAATCAGTGCCCCAAAGGACGACATTGGTGTCTGGAGAAAGCCCTTTCTCAACAGAGTGAAAACGTGTCCCTATTTGGGTATGGTTAAGCAGCGGAGATAGACACAGCCCATTTGATGGGGCATAATTACCAGTATGCAGCGATCATGCCTTCTGATTTGGGCCGTTTTCTTGGAAAACCCTGGCTTCTCACAGACAAGCATGAGTTTGACACTGCTTTTGAAGTTCCAGCTTGGACCTCTAAATTTAGATATTTGTCGGCCAGGGGTTTGATCCAGTTCAAACATTTTGAAAGCCAAGTGGCTTTTTGAGCCGAGGCTTGGCTGAGGTCAACTCCCGCTGACTCTGTTTAGCGCAAGTCAGAGGTTTTCCTTGAAGCTGCAATTACCTGTATTATAATTAGCTGGGCATTTTAATATTTGGGTAAGCTTGGGGAAAGATTAGTAGTCTGTTTGAAATGTGCTGCAAGCACTGATTCACAACACTGCTCCATCTGTGTGTGTACGCACACACATCTGAGTGTGTGTCATTACATCTTTTAAATGCCTTTCTCCAGTGCATTTAGCATGCTGAATTTTGTGTTGCAAACGTCTCACATGCACCATTAATATAAATCAGGGATGAGGAACCCTTTATAGATCAAGGGCCACATTCGCTTCTGGAGGCCACATTCTATTGGTGAGCAGTACCAGAGGCAAAAAAAAATAATGGGTAGAGTACAGCGGTACCTCAGTTTAAGAACAGTCCTGTTTACGAACGATTCAGTTTACGAACTCCGCAAAACCGGAAGTAGTGTCCCGGTTTGCGAACTTTACCTCGGTCTAAGAATGGAATCTGAATGGTGGAAGGGCACTGATGGTGGGAGGCCTCATTAGGGAAAGTGTGCCTCGGTTTAAGAACGGTTTCGGTTTAAGAACGGACTTCCGGAACGAATTAAATTCGTAAACCAAGGTACCACTGTAATGGATGAAAAATTTAACTTGTACAGTGGTACCTCGGGTTACATACGCTTCAGGTTACATATGCTTCAGGTTACAGACTCCACTAAACAGGTTACAGACTCCACTAAATACCTCAGGTTAAGAACTTTGCTTCAGGATGAGAACAGAAATAGTGCAGCGGCGGCACAGCGGCAGCAGGAGGGCCCATTAGCTAAAGTGGTGCTTCAGGTTAAGAACAGCTTCAGGTTAAGAACGGACCTCCGGAACGAATTAAGTACTTAACCTGAGGTACCACTGTATTTTGAAACCAGAGCCACCTGCTTTCACACACATTCGCCCCCCAAAAGCTTAGGATGTAATATTGGGAGAGGAGGGTTTTTTTAAAATGTAGATCCCTTAACAAGTGACTGAACAGCTGGATCCACGCCTGCTTGCGGAAGGCAGATAAGAACAAAGACAACAAGATGAGCTTTAAAGAGCTCAAGAACTTCATGAAGGAAGTCAACATACAAGTCGATGACAACTATGCCCGGAATATCTTTGAGGTAAGGAGAATTTAATTTGCCCACTTGAAAGCCTATTTTGTTATGAGGCAGTGGTGTTTCATGAAACGGTAGGGACCCAATCCTATGGATATTCTCTGGAAGGAAGCCTGATGGGTTCCAATGGGACCTCCTCTTGAGTAAAGCATATGGAAAGGGTAGGATTTGCACTCATTAGACACGTGTGTGTGTGTGTGTGTGTGTGTGTGTATTCCTGACTCTCAGAATTTTGTAGGAGGGATTCAGTTGAATACTGGAAATTTTGGGTTGCATAATTAAAGCGGATTAAAGCACACCGAATAGCAATGGAGCAGAAATTCAGTTTTGTTCACGTTTAAAGCCAAACCTACTGAATTCTTTCTAGAAAAACATACAAACCGAATTGACACAGCTGGCCTTCAAAATTCACACTTGTCTGAATTTTGCAATGCAGTTTGCCAAAAAAATGCATATGGCTAGTGAAAAGGACACACACAAATACAAAAAAGCATGCGAGAAATGTGTATGTTAGGCAATTTTGCATACAAAAATGCAGGCAGCCCCCCGCCCAATTTACGCAGGGGTTACATTCTGAGGCGTCACATATGTCAGTGAAATCACATATATTTGAAACACCATTGGAGAAGCCTGCAAACACTCAATTCCTCCCCTTTTTGTGACATTTTTGGGTCACTTCTGGGTTCAACACAATGCATGTGCGTGCGGTAACACACATATTGAATGTGCATAGGTACTTTAGGATAAATGTATGCTAAAATGCTAATGCAGTTTCATGAGGACCTTAGAAGCAGCGGCAGAAAGTCATGTGGAAATGTGGAAACTGAATTTAAGATTGGAAAAAAAATGAGAAACTGAGGGAAACCAAAATTGAGAGAATCCCTCTTCTCTACTCTGAAGCCCTCAACATGACAGCTCCCCTTTCCAGCTCCCAGAATCCACTCTTCCTTCCCAACTTTATTTAGCCAATTCCGATTCCGCCCTAAAACAGAGAGAAAAAGGCCTGGTACGTCGGCGAGATCTGCCAATCATGTACTCCATGCTAGGCTGCAAAGTTGACCTTTTCCAATGACCCCTATCTGTTTTGCATTGTCTAGCCCTGGTTCAGGTTTCAACCCATAAAGAAGAAGGGTTTTTACCTCTTCTCTCTGCGTTCACAGCAATGCGACAAATCCCAGACGGACACTTTGGAAGACGACGAGATCGAGGAATTCTATAAGATACTGACCGAACGGCGCGAGATCGACGAGATCTTCTCTGAGCACTCCAACGGCCAGGCCATGATGTCGCTGGAGGATCTGGTGAGGTTCCTTCGAGAAGAACAGCGTGAGGAGAATGCCGGGCCTGAACTTGCGCTCTCTCTGATAGAGAGATACGAACCCAACGGAAGTGGTACGTTGGTAACCCTTTGGATTTGACAATATTTACACCGAATGCGTGCAGAGGAGGGCGACCAGGACGACGAGGGATCTGGAAACCAAGCCTTATGAGGAATGGTTGAGGGAGTTGGGTATATGTTTAGAATGGAGAACAGGAGACTGAGAGCTGAGGTGGTAGCCATCTTCAAATATCTGAAGGGTTGTCCCATGGCAGGTGGAGCAAGCTTGCTTTCTCCCGCTCCGGAGGGTAGGGTCAGAACCAACGAATTTGAGTTATAAGAAAGGAGATTCTGACTAAACATCAGGAATAATTTTCTGATGGTATGAGAAGGCTATAGTTCATGGGTAGGCGAACAAAGGCCCGGGGGCCGGATCCGGCCCAATCGCCTTCTAAATCTGGCCCGTGGACAGTCTGGGAATCAGCGTGTTTTTACATGAGTAGAATGTGTGCTTTTATTTAAAATGCATCTCTGGGTTATTTGTGGGGTGCAGGAATTCATTCATCCCCCCCCCCGAAATATAGTCCGGCCCCCCACAAGGTCAGAGGGACAGTGGACCAGCCCACGGCTGAAAAAGGTTGCTGACCCCTGCTATAGTTTCTTTCTTTCTTTCTTTCTTTCTTTCTTTCTTTCTTTCTTTCTTTCTTTCTTTCTCTCTCTCTCTCGATTTTCACCAGCAACACTACCAAAGCATCTCACATAAATACAATAAAGGAAAACAATAAGATTTAATTTCTGAAAATCAGAATTAAAACTGAATATTCAATGTCTAAAAGCTGGCAACAACCCCCCACCCAAAAAAGCCATGTAGTCACAGCCTGACCCATTTCAGTTTTGTCCTTTTCTTCTCCCCATTGTACTCCCCCCTTCTTTTTCTACAGTCAAGGGACAGAATGTCATGACCAAAGATGGCTTCCAGATGTATTTGCTGTCTCCCCATGGAAACGTATTCAATCAAGCTCACATCCCCGTGTACCAGGACATGACCCAGCCGCTGAGCCACTATTACATATCGTCTTCGCACAACACCTACCTCATGGAGGACCAGCTGAGAGGACCCAGCAGCACCGAGGCTTACATCAGGTTTGGCACATCATCTCCCCTCTTCTGATGGAAGAGCCAAGAGAGTTGTCAGAGGGGCCTGGGAGAGGTGCTTCCATTTTAATTACCCACAGTGCCCCCGGGGCACAGCATCACCCCAAGGCATTGTGGGAAGTTAAAAAGGGCAGCACTTATCAGACCCAGCAACTCGGTGCTCCTCAGTGTGCCAGACAAACAATTTGTTTCAGAGCTGTAGTCCGAAAGATCTGGAAGCCATCAGGTCAGCAAAGGCTGGGGTAAGGGGAGAATTTGTGAGCAGCCTTGGGTCCTAGCCGCACGAGACATTTGAAGCGGCATCACTTCAAACAGTCGCGGCTTCCCCCGCAAAGAATCATGGGAACTGTAGTTTGTTAAGGATGCTGAGAGTTCTCAGGAGATCCCTATTCTCCCACCCCCAGAACTACAATCCCCAGAGTTCCCTGGGAGGAGAGATTGGTTGCTAAACCATTCTGGGAACCGCAGGTCTTGGGAGAGAAACAGCCATCGTTCTGGCCATTGCTCAGCAGCAAAACATTTGCTTTTTATGGAGAAGGTCCCCAATATCTACAGACATTTCTGGGAAAGACTCCCTCCCTGAAACCCTAGAGGAGAGCTGCTGCCAGTCCGTGTCAACGGTATTGCACCCTTGTGTAAATTAATTGAAACAAACAATGTAGTTTATTGTAGAAAACTCACATATACATTTACAAAACTCACATATACGTACATTTGTAACGGATATGACCTCCGCTGTTTTTAAGCAGCATTTGAACACGGTTTGGCATGGAGTCTACTAGTTTCGAACAGCTACTGTTGATTTTCGGATCCCTGTACCACACGTGAATCAGCGCCTGAATGAGCTTCTCCATAGTCATAAAGTCTACAGCACGGAGGCGACTTTTGCATATAGCGCATAAATTCTCAATGGGATTTACCTCCAGGGAATTCCCTGGCCAATCAAGTACAGTGGTACCTTGGGTTAAGTACTTAATTCGTTCCAGTGGTCCATTCTTTACCTAAAACTGTTCTTAACCGGAGGTACCACTTTAGCTAATGGGGCCTCCCGCTGCTGCTGCACAATTTCTGTTCTCATCCTGAAGCAAAGTTCTTAACCCAAGGTACTATTTCTGGGTTAGCGGAGTCTGCAACTTGAAGCGTATGTAACCCGAGGTACCACTGTACCTGTTTTTGTTGCTCTGCCATGAATTTCTTCACCACTTTTGATGTGTGGCAGGGGCTAGGTCCTGCTGCAATATCCCAGTACTGCCAGGATACAGTGGTGCCCCGCAAGACGAACGCCTCGCAAGACAGAAAACCCGCTAGACGAAAGGGTTTTCCGTTTCGGAGGCACTTTGCAAAACGAATTTCCCTATGGGCTTGCTTCGCAAGACGAAAATGTCTTGCGAGTTCCTGCGGGTTTTTTTTCCCTTTTTCCTCCCTTTTTCTAAGCAGCTAAGCCGCTTATCAGCTGATCCACTAAGCTGATAAGCCGCTAAAAGCCACTAAACCGCTAATAGCGCTAATCCGCTAAGCTGTCAATGGGCTTGCTTCGCAAGACGAAAAAACCACTATATGAAGAGACTCACGGAACGGATTAATTTCGTCTTGCGAGGCACCACTGTACCTCTTTTCCAGCTCTGGAATAACTCTTCGTAGAACCTCAGTATATTGTAGCAAGCACATCATTCCTTCTATTGGCTGCAGGCTTCCGGCACCATAATAACCAACTGACTTTTTGTGTTTCTTTTGAGTACAGGATGACGAGCAAGATAGAAAACATGCTTTGTTTCAGTTAATTTGCACAAGGGTCTAGGCTAGATGGAGCCAATGGGTCTGACTTCGTATAAGGCAGCTCCACATATATGGGCACCTCCTCCTTTCGCTGTTTCTGGGAATCTGGTTTTGAACAACTCCCAACAGACCCTGTGATGTTTCCTTTGCAGAGCCCTGACCAAAGGCTGCCGGTGTGTAGAGCTGGATTGCTGGGACGGGCCTAATTCGGAGCCCGTCATTTACCACGGCTACACGCTCACCTCCAAGATCCTCTTCTGTGATGCTATCAAAGCCATCAAGAACTACGCTTTCAAAGTAAGGGCATCTCCTCTCCCTCCAGCCAGCACCCTAGCTTTAAATCTCTTTATGCCTTTTGTACCGCTGTGGTCTAAACCACAGAGGCTAGGACTTGCTGATCAGAAGGTCGGCGGTTTGAATCCCCGTGACAGGGTGAGCTCCTATTGCTTGGTCCCAGCTCCTGCCAACCTAGCAGTTTGAAAGCACGTCAAAGTGCAAGTAGATAAATAGGTACCACTCTGGTGGGAAGGTAGACGGCGTTTCCGTGCACTGCTCTGGTTCAGAGGGAGGTTGTGCCAAGCAAACATTATCCTGAACTTTCTTGTGCATTTCCTATCACTTTCCCATCACCAAAGTCCTGATTTGTTGGGTGGCAAGTGTGTTTTTAACCCTACAGCAATGGGTCAGTGTGTCTGGCTATTAACCAGAAGGTTGGTGGTTCGAGCCCTGTGAAAGGGGATACTCTGTATCTTTTGTTTAATCCCTTACATCTCCTTTTACTTTATTATATATTTTTTGGTCTTAATAGAGAGGTGCTAGAACCTTTTTAGGCATGCGGGTGGCGCTGTGGGTTAAACCAAGTAGATAAATAGGTACCACTCTGGCGGGAAGGTAGACGGCGTTTCCGTGTGCTGCTCTGGTTCTCCAGAAGCAGCTTAGTCATGCTGGCAACATGACCTGGAAGCTGTACGCCAGCTCCCTCGGCCAATAAAGTGAGATGAGCGCTGCAACTCCAGAGTTGTCCGCGACTGGACTTAATGGTCAGGGCTCCTTTTACCTTTACCATTGCAAGACGCTTTGAGACATGCCGTGAGCAAGAAATGAAAATAGCAACATTTTTTTAAAAAAAAGTCCCAGTTAAAATGCCCGGGTGAATTTATTGCTTAAAAAACCTACATGCCTAAAGTCAAGCTATGCAGGAACCCGATGGCCTTTTTGGGGGAAGTTTTTCGGCACCGGTGTTGCTGCAACCTGGGGCGATTGCTTTTTCTGAGAAACTAACAGAGAGAGCACACACCCAGAATGATACAACTGATCCTGATGATTTTGCTAAAATATGACAAATGGAAACCCTGATGTCTGGCAACCACCAAATAAGCATATACCGTAGATTAGGGGTCAGCAAACTTTTTCAGCAGGGGGCCGGTCCACTGTCCCTCAGACCTTGTGGGGGCCGGACTATATTTTTTTGGGGGGGGAAATGAACGAATTCCTATGCCCCACAAATAACCCAGGGATGCATTTTAAATAAAGGGACACATTCTACTTACGTCAAAACACACTGATTCCTGGACCGTCCGCGGGCCGGATTTAGAAGGCGATTGGGCCAGATCCAGCCCCCGTGCCTTAGTTTGCCTACCCATGCTGTAGATGTATGAAGACACCTGTTGCATTAGACTTGTGTTCTGGGGGAGGGGGAAGACCAAATGTTTGGATAATGTTTCTTGAAAATGTTTAAATATTTTTATTTTTTTAAAAAAAGAAGGCCCTGCTCTTGGGGCACCTTGATTTTACTTCCCCAAAAGCAAGCACCCAGCAGAGCAGGACATTTCTTGAAGAGCTCAAGGGTTGGAGTCACTCGTATACAGGAGGAAAACAGCAGTGATTCTTGTATTAATGTCACTGTTCTCTCTCCCACCCCCTCCTACCCCCCCACAGACCTCTCCTTATCCTGTCATCATATCCCTGGAGAACCACTGTAGTCTTGAGCAGCAGAAAACGATGGCATACCACATGCACAACATCTTGGAAGACATGCTGTTGGTGGCGCCAGTCGACTCCGATGCGTCTGAGCTCCCTTCACCAGAGGTGAGTTTAGCTGCATTTTATCAGCACGTAAAACACTGCAGCTGCCATCTTGGTTGACAAACTAAGTCAGGGGTGGGAAACCTGTGGCCCTCCAGACGTTGTGGGACTTCAACTCCCCTCAGCCCCAAGCAGCATTGGCTGATGGTTTGGGATGATAGGAGATGTAGTCCACCTTCCCAGACCATTGGCCATGTTTCCCGAGGCTGATGGGAACTGGAGTCCCACCATGTCTGGAGGGCCAGAGATACTGATCCTGTTCCACCATTTGCACCCTTTGCTGCTGTTATATCTCTTTTTTCTTTTCCTTTTCCCTCTAGCAATTAAAGGGGAAAATTCTCGTGAAAGGGAAGAAGCTGAGCCCAGAGACAGAAGAAGTCTCTGATGAGGATGAAGCGGCTGAAATGGAAGACGAAACTGTGAAGATTGAGGTGGAGAGGAAAAGGACGGTGAGCTTCGTGGACCATGTTAGCAATTCCAGGCCCGGATTTTGCATGTTCTTAGCAACTGCTAGGGACGCGGGTGGCACTGTGGGTTAAACCACAGAGCCTAGGTTGGCAGTTCGAATCCCCGTGATGGGGTGAGCTCCCGTTGCTCGGTCCCTGCTCCTGCCAACCTAGCAGTTCGAAAGCACGTCAAAGTGCAAGTAGATAAATAGGTACCACTCCAGTGGGAAGGTAAAAGGTGTTTCTGTGCATTGCTCTGGTTCACCAGAAGCGGCTTAGTCATGCTGGCCACATGACCTGGAAAAACTGTCTGCAGACAAACGCTGGCTCCCTCGGCCAATAAAGCGAGATGAGCGCCGCAACCCCAGAGTCGGTCACGACTGAACTTAATGGTCAGGGGTCCCTTTACCTTTACCTTACTCTGAGTAAGACGAGCACCATCTACAACCATGGAGATTGAGAGGCCGGTGGGTTGTTTCACTCCCTGCCTCCCACCCCTGAAACTATTATGAATTCTCAGTTTTCTACCTTGTTCCTTGTCCCTTTTTAGAGTGAAAAACTGAAGCTTGCTCAGGAGCTATCTGACACGGTGGTCTACTGCAAAAGTGTCCACTTCCAAGGTTTCAATAATACCGATTGCAATGAAATGTCATCCTTCAGCGAAAGCAAAGCTTTGAAGCTGGCCCAGGAATCTGGTAAGTAGCCCCTAGCCTCATCTGGTGTGCTCAAAAGAGAGATCCACCGACCGAACATAACCCAAGAACATGGTGTGCGTGTGTGACCTAAAGTAAAACGCTGCAGTGTGGAGTGCGCTGCTATTCACGATGCTAGCCAGCCATTCCCATTCCCAGGATACTCCATTCCAGCCAGCTAGCCATGCCCACGTCAAGGAAATTCCATTCCAACCCCCCCCCCCATTTTCTATTTATTCCCTGCTAATAACCAGCCAGCATTCCATGGCTATTGATCATGCTCAGTCCTTACTGGGCTGTTTTTTGTGGGGGTGTCTCCCCTACTTTTGAACCCCCCCATCTTATAAGCTTACAAGGAGGGCATGCCAAACCACTCCTTCCCCCTATTTCTCGTTTCCGGCACCACCCATTCACAGGTATACCGCTGCTGAACCTGGAAGCTGTTTGGCCAGCGTCACTAATAATGCTCGGTATATTTGTTTTGTCAGATCCTGGCGGCCACATTCACGTGTGATAGCCTTAAATATTTTTTTTAATTAAATTTTACATTTTTATCATGCTAACAACATTGCAGGGGTGTGGGTGGTGCTTTGGGTTAGACCACAGAGCCTAGGACTTGCTGATCAGAAGGTCGGCAGTTCGAATCCCCTCGATGGGGTGAGCTCCCATTGCTCGGTCCCAGCTTCTGCCAACCTAGCAGTTCGAAAGCACGTCAAAGTGCAAGTAGATAAATAGGTACCACTCCGGCGGGAAGGTAAATGGTGTTTCCGTGCGCTGCTCTGGTTCGCCAGAAGCGGCTTAGTCATGCTGGCCACATGACCCGGAAGCTGTACTCTGGCTCCCTTGGCCAATAAAGCGAGATGAGTGCCACAACCCCAGAGTCGGTCACGACTGGACCTAATGGGCAGCGGTCCCTTTACCTTTTTAACAACATTTCAATTCATCAGAATCAAAGAAATTCCCCAGATTCCCCACCTCCGACTTCCCTCAACTTCCTCTTCTGGTCTTTTACATATTCACTCCCCCTGCTTGCTTTGTTATATCTTCATATAAATTCTTTATATTAGTTATTATCTCTTATCATTTTAACATCATCTTTAAAATTTCTGTATTTATTTTTGTTAATTGCAAGTGTTTACTCAAACCCTGCTAGTGAGTCCATTTCTTTACATTGTTTCTGTAAGTACAACATAAATGGTTCCCAATATTTTTAAAATTCTCTATTGTCTTTATTTCTAATTCTTTCTGTTAACTTCACCATTTCCGCTTATTCCATCAGTTTTTGTAGCCATTCTTCTTTGGTTGGTATTTCATCACTTTTCCATCTTTGGGCTAGCATCCTAGCTGCAGCCGTAGCATACATTAAAAAGTTTCTTCTTTCCTCTTGTCCGATCTTGACCTGAAGTGCCTAATAAAAAAGCTTCTGGTCTTTTAGCAAACATTATCGTAAATATTTTCTTAATTTCATTATAAATCATATCCCAAAAATTTTCAATCATTCTGCAATTCCACATATGAAAAAATTCCACATATGAAAAAAGTGCCTTCTTTACATTCCCAACACTTATTGGAGCCTCATGTGTGATAGCCTTAATTATGTGTTGTTCAGTGGTACCTCGGGTTACATACGCTTCAGGTTACAGACTCTGCTAACCCAGAAATAATACCTTGGGTTAAGAACTTTGCTTCAGGATGAGAACAGAAATCGCACGGCGGCGGCACGGCAGCAGTGGGAGGCCCCATTAGCTAAAGTGGTGCTTCAGGTTAAGAACAGTTTCAGGTTAAGAACGGACCTCTGGAACGAATTAAGTACATAACCAGAGGTACCACTGTACGAAGAAGAGTTTTCCGCCCTCACAACCCTAATCTGTCTCTCTGGGTCCCCAGCTCTCCCACAGTTCCATTATGATTAGAGGAGGAGAAAGAAATTGTCAATTTTTTTTCTGTTCTCATTCCAGGGCCCGACTTTATCCATCACAACATCAGGCATCTGAGCAGAATCTATCCTGCGGGATGGAGGACGGATTCGTCTAACTTCAACCCTGTTGACATGTGGAATGTGGGGTGCCAAATTGGTAAATTGGGTTGTTAAAATCAACATGGCTTATTTAGTTGTGAATAACTGGGGATGAAAGGGGGCTGTGAAGTAATCTCATCTCTGTCTTTCTGTCTGTTTGTCTTATCACCTGCCCTTCCCTTTAAGGCCCCAGAGTGGTTACAGCATTAAAACACAATATTAAAATTGGTTCAAAACATATTACAGTCCTAAAAATGAGGCGGGTGTGGCGATCACACAGGGTCCCTGGACGTTTCACCGTCTATTGATCCCTGTGCCACCACTTTATTTCTCGCTGCCACCACCCCGGCCCTACCTGGTATAATACTGAGTCCAGTCAGGGTTAAATTGGAACATAAACTTCTGTTTATTTATTGCAGTTTAGCAAGCATGTGGTTTCATAAACAGTATTGGTCAATTACATTCATATCCAGACCTATAACATCCACTACCTGCTCTCCCTCACTATACCACCTCTCAGATATTTACCGTATTTTTCGCTCTATAAGACGCACTTTCCCCCCTCCAAAAATTAAGGGGAAATGCGTGTGCATCTTATGGAGCGAATGCAGGCTCCATGGCTTCAGCGATAGCAATGCGAAGCCTCCAAAGCGCAGTGAGAGCGCTCCCGCTGCGCTCCAGAGGCTTTGCGTTGCTTTTGCGCACTTACCCCTCTCGCTCTCCAGGCTTCAGGGATAGCTGCCTGAAGGCTTTGGAGTGCAGTGGGACCCCGCGCTGCGCTCCAAAAGCCTTGGGGTTAGCTGCGCAAAGTCTCCACAGGGCAGGGGGTGTGTTCACCCCGCTGCCCTGCGGAGGCTACAAAGGCTGTCCCTGAAGCCTCAAGTCTTTGGAGTGCAGCGGGAACATGCGCTGCGCTCCAAAGGCTTTGGGTCAGCAAAAGGAACCTGAAGCCTTTGAAGCACAGCGTGAGGTCCCGCCGTGCTCCAAAGGCTTCAGGGATCTTTGAGGGTGGTGGGGGGGGGAAAGCAGCGCTTCCCCCCCCCACTGGCCCCACAAGCTCGGGGGGCAGCGGCAAGGCTGTGCACAGCCTTTGCGCTGTTCCCTGACCTACTCTTTGGAGCTGGCGGTGGGGGGAAAGCAGCGCTTCCCCCCCACCGCCAGCCCCACAAGCTTGGGGGGCAGCGGCAAGGCTGCGTGCAACCTTTGTGCTCCTCCCCAACCTGCTCTTGAATGCACCTTGGACGCACCTTGTTTTAGAGGGGGAGAACAAGAAATCCCCCCCCCTGTTCTCCCCCTCCTATGGTCCGGTGCGTCCTATAGAGCGAAAAATACGGTACACCTCAAGTGTCAAAAGCCAGGATAAACAGGTGCATTTTCAGCCTTCTCCGGAAGCTGTACAACAACTTTCCGTGGTGCAATCAAAAGCAAGGACTACATTACTTTTCCAGAACACGATAATGTTCTGTAAATCTGCTATCGTGCCCCATTCAATGGGTTAAGGGCTACTAATGATCATACACGCCTAAATGAAGCATTGCCTTGTAAAATAATAATTTGCCAATTAATTGTACGTATTTCTCCCCCCCTCCCCCAGTCGCCTTGAATTTTCAGTCCAAGGGAACCGATATGGATGTCTACCAGGGCCGGTTCCAGGAAAACGGCTTTTGTGGGTACGTCCTAAAGCCGGAATTTCTGCGGGACGAGCAGTCCAGGTTCAACCCCAAGGCCGTCTCAGAAGGGCCATGGTGCACCAAGAAGAAACTCCAGGTGAAGGTAGGAATTGGAAACGAGGATTACATGCATTTCTCTGAAGTCCAAAGCATAGCTGTCAAGCGTCCCTTATTTGGCGGGGCAGTCCCTTATCCCAGTGCCATGTCCTGCTGCTGTCCCTTATTGATGATGTCCCTTAAATTCCCCGGGTTTCAAAGGAAGCAGCTCCTCTCCCTCCCTGCCTGCCAGCCGGGGAGGAAGGAGGCTCCAACTGTGTTGCTTGGCTGCGTTGCTCACCCAATAAGGAGTCTAAGAATGACTGGGGGGTGGAGCTTGCTTGCCTTGTGCCGATCAAATCGGCCGCGTTGCCTGGGGACTCGCCTTTGCTCAGCGCTTCCCAGCAGGAGAGGTGACAGTGGTTTTCCTTGCTGCATCCCCTTTGCCGGGTTGCTGCACTGTGGGAACCACCGCTTGAGGCTTCGTTTGGCTGCTGGTTGACTAAAATCCCTTATTTTGGCTGATGGTCCCTTATTTTCAAATCTGTAAGTTGACAGCTATGGTCCAAAGTTGGTACCCCAGTGCTGTTCCTTATTGTCCCCTGGAAGGCTTCCAAGTCACAATGGGCACTCAACACCCCCTCTTTCTCCCTTACAGGTCATCACAGGCCAGCAACTGCCCAAGGTGAACAAGAGCCAAAACTCCATTGTGGACCCCAGGGTGATAGTCGAGATCCACGGCGTCCAGAGGGACAACGAGAAGAAGCAAACCACCGTCATTGACAACAACGGTAAGAGGAGGAGTCTTCACCAGCCAAACTCATCGCTGCCTCTTGGCCCCCTTCTCTCCTGCTTCAGCTTCTGCCTCTCATTCTGGACTTCTCTCTGCCCCCGACTCTCCCTGCTCACTAAACCCTGTTACCTCTTCAGTCCCCAACACTTCCTCTTCCCAGTCTTCTCCCTTTGACTGCTCATTGTCATTCCACCACCATTCCCCGAGCTCTGAACCTTCTTCCCTTGTGGGTTCCCCAGCTGGTTCCTTCCACCATTATTCTGCATCCAACCAATCCTTGATACCAAGGCGCTTAGAAACCATGAGCTTAAAGTCCAGCCCAGTGGTTCTGCTGCATAGCAATTGAAAAAGGACCAAGATTTTGGCCGCCATACCTTCTGGGCTGCTATTCTGACAAACCCCTTGGCTCCTAGCTTGGAGAGGCTCTTTCTTCTTGCTGTAGCTGGGTAAATGGAGATTCAATAGCGGCTTTGTTCATTTGTTTCCCGGCAAAGGAAAAAGCTGAAGCTGCTCTTCTTTGTCCAGGATGCCTTACAAAAGGGCCTTTCATTGCCTCCTGGAAGGGGAAAGGGAGCCTGAATCCAAAACTACCAATAGCTGGCAAAAGCCTTGGTTGTATATTCTCCCAACTTAGGGCAATGGGTTGCTTGGCCTTCAGCCCAACTGAAAACCGATTCAAGTCTGCAGACATGCATGTGGTACACTCCTCTCAAAAGGCTATACCACCTTGCAGGGCATTGGGGTGAAGGGGATTGCCATTTTGGAAACTCCCACTATGGCACGATCTTGGCATGTGGAAAGCTTACACGCCAGGGAGAAGAGGAGATACGTTGTTGTTGTTGTTTAGTCATTTAGTTGTGTCCGACTCTTTGTGACCCCATGGACCAGAGCACGCCAGGCACTCCTGTCTTCCACCGCCTCCCGCAGTTTGGTCAAACTCATGCTGGTAGCTTCAAGAACACTATCCAACCATCTCGTCCTCTGTCGTCCCCTTCTCCTTGTGCCCTCCATCTTTCCCAACATCAGGGTCTTTTCCAGGGAGTCTTCTCTTCCCATGAGGTGGCCAAAGTATTGGAGCCTCAGCTCCAATATCTCAAGAGGAGATATGTTAGTCATCAAATATCTCAGGGGCTTTCAAGTGAAAGATGAGCAAGCTTGTTTTCTCCTGCAAACTGAACACAGAACTCCCAGTGGGGTCTGACCAAGGCAGAATAGAGTGGGACTATTACTTCACGCAGGTGGTGCCTTGGGTTAAACCACAGAGTCCAGGACTTCCCAATCAGAAGGTCGGCAGTTCGAATCCCTGTGACGGGGTGAGCTCTCGTTGTTCGGTCCCTGGGTCAGCCAACCTAGCAGTTCGAAAGCATGTCAAAGTGCAAGTAGATAAATAGGTGCCGCTCCAGCGGGAAGGTAAACGGCGTTTCCGTGCGCTGCTCTGGTTCTCCAGAAGCGGCTTAGTCATGCTGGCCACATGACCCGGAAGCTGTACGCCGGTTCCCTTGACCAATAAAGCGAGATGAGCGCCGCAACCCCAGAGTCGGCCACAACTGGACCTAATGGTCAGGGGTCCCTTTACCTTTTTATTACTTCTCTTGATCAGCACTCTTTGCTTCTGTTGATGTAGCCCAGAGAGAGAGAGAGAGAGAGAAAGGAAAAACAAGTCTCTGAGCATCTTTTCTATCAATCAAAGATGAGACCAGATTTTTCTATACTGGAAGGATGTTCAGACTTGTACATCTCTGTGTTGCCCGTGTTTGTCTTTTCTTCCTTCCTCACCTAACACACACTCTCCCCTTCATCAGGCTTTAACCCCAGATGGGATGAAGCGTTTGAGTTTGACATCGACGTCCCTCAGCTCGCTCTGGTTCGTTTCATGGTGGAAGACTTTGACGCGTCAACCAAAAATGACTTTATTGGGCAATTCACAGCTCCCTTCACAAGTCTGAAGCAAGGTGAGTCTTCCCATCTTAACCTTCAGTGCAAACTCTTCATTTGAAGCTTAGAGTAATAGGGAGTTTCTGGGGTCAGCAAAGAACTGAGTGTTGTTGTTTTTTTTAAAGTCCTCTCTCCTTTTTAAGTGTAATGTCTCTTTCAATATGGTTGGGAGGTCTTCATGAACTACAAACCCCAAAATTTTGCACCCTCTCCAAACCTTGCCAATGTTTTGCAGTCATTTTGCAGTGAAAACTTTGGCACCAGTTTGGAGTGAATCAAACAATGTTGGATTTTGGGGTTTGAACCCTGCTTTGATGTATCAATTACTCAGTTGGGGTGTGTGTGCTGCAAAACGTGGGGGGTTTTTTGCTGCAAAACGCTGCAAAACAACTGCAAAACTTTGACACAGGTTTGGAAGGAATCCCAAATTTGGGGGTTTGTAGTTAATAAGCGGGGACGCGGGTGGCGCTGTGGGTTAAACCACAGAGCCTAGGACTTGCTGATCAGAAGGTCGGCGGTTCGAATCCCCACGACGGGGTGAGCTCCCGTTGCTGGGTCCCTGCTCCTGCCAACCTAGCAGTTCGAAAGCATGTCAAAGTGCAAGTAGATAAATAGGTACCACTCTGGCAGGAAGGTAAATGGCATTTCCGTGCGCTGCTCTGGTTCGCCAGAAGCGGCTTAGTCATGCTGGTCACATGACCCGGAAGCTGTATGCCGGCTCCCTCGGTCAATAAAGCGAGATGAGTGCCGCAACCCCAGAGTCAGTCACGACTGGACCTAATGGTCAGGGGTCCCTTTACCTTTACCTTTAGCTTTTTAGTTAATAAGCCCTGTTGGGGGCTGCCTTGTGGGCTGAAATTCAAGGGATAGGGCCGTAACCAACACTAGTCCTACTCTGAGTAAACCCAGTGAAGTTAATTAACATGACTAATTTGGGTTCGTTAATTTCAAGGTGTGCAACAACAGCTAAACCACACTGTTTACGAACCTCGCAGGTGTCTTATAGGAGCACAGTGCCCTCTACTGCCCAGATCAGGCAGCGCTTCCGAAATTCCTGATAATCCAAGACACACTTCTTTTCTGATTTTTTATTGGTGACATGTGTAAGAGAAGGAGTTGGCCAACTTCAGAGAAGCCAGTTTATAACACACTTTCTCTTAATATATGCAGAGTTGTGGCTGGAAAACTGCATCGCAGAATTCAGGGATGTACAGGTTTCGAAGGCTATCTGCTTTTTCAGGTTATTGTGTCTTTGTTTTGGAAAAGCCACGTTAAGACTGAATTTCTCCCCCATCTCTATGTTGTGTCCTCCAGTTCCCCTGGCATGTGTGAGTTTGATTGTTGCCACTCCCAGTGCCAGCTATTGAAATACACCAAGTGAAGAGAACACCACAATGATTGATGTAACATCTCTCTCTCTCTCTCTCTCTCTCTCTCTCTCTCCCCCCCCCCCTCTCGTATAAACTCCAGGCTATCGCCACATTCATCTCTTGACGAAGAACGGAGACCAGTACCCTTCTGCCACGCTCTTCGTACACATCAATATTACGGATGCTTACTAAAAGGACAATTTTCTCGGACTGCTCAAGAGAGAGGTCCCTGCTTTCCCTTTCCAGATGAACTTGCCTACCAAGCTGGGAAGAGAGAGACCACAAACACTACCCTGGTTTTTAGCCGTTGTGGAATCCCCACAACATCCCCGGAGAGCTGGAAATGGACAAATGAGTCGAGCCAACCACCACAGAGGTCGTTCTGCAAACTGCCTTGCAGCGTTTAGAAAGCATCTTGGATAATTGCTGCTCCAAGTGCCTGTAAAAGGCCATGTTCTGTTGTGGTTGGGAAGCTGGGCTATCCTCCTTATCATGGGCAGGCAAACTAAGGCCCGGGGGCAGGATCCGGCCCAATCGCCTTCTCAATCCAGCCCGTGGACGGTCTGGGAATTAGTGTGTTTCTACATTGAGTAGAATGTGTCCTTTTATTTAAAATGCATCTTTGGGTTATTTGTGGGGCCCGCCTGATGTTTTTACATGAGTAGAATGTGTGCTTTTTATTTAAAATGCATCTCTGGGTTATTTGTGGGGCATAGGAATTCGTTCATTTTCTTTTCAAAATATAGTCCGGCCCCTCACAAGGTCTGAGGGACAGTGGACCGGCCCCCTGCTGAAAAAGTTTGCTGACCCCTCCTCCTTATCCTAGTTGCCGTTTCTGAGAGAAAGGAGAAAAAGAGCTAACTTTTCAATCATGAAGCACGAAAATTAAGATAAGGACAGGCGCAGGAGATTGTTACTCTAGTCCTTTAAGGCTGGGAGGGCCACACACTGGCCACTGTCCCCCCTCTGTTGTCTCTGAAGACCTCATCTGGACTGTAGCACTGGCTTCAGGCATGTTCTGAGTCAGATCCGAGATGTGGCTTCTGTGTCCTTTCCGCTTGTTTCCATGCCTCTGTTTCCTTCCTTATGTCCGATGCTTACTGACTTCCTTTGTGCACTCGGGCAGCAAGGTGCCAGTTCTTCCTGACGTCACCTTTCAGGGTTTTCACTTTTTCAAGGTTTCAGTCCTCATGATAAGTAAGGCAAGCTTAAAAGCGTAAAGGCAATTTCCGATGCAATTTCGAAGGCTAAGGAAAGTTGTTGAACGATGTACACATCGTTTTAAGAAAGCGCACAATCCGCTGCTGGGTGCTGCAAGCTGTGTAAATCATTCCAATCAAGCAGACTTGCGCAATGTTTAATTCTACCTCCAGCAGCAGCCCAAATCCCTCCTTTGCAACTTCTCCGACTTCTGAAATTTAACCGGGCATCGCTCACCTTTTAAGTCATAATTTACCCATTGGCTGAAACAAGAGATTCTCAAGAAGCTGATTTCTGGGGCCAGTGTTACATTCTGTGTTTCTGCTGCGCTAGAGTGGACCAGCAATGTACTCCCAGCCGGATTTCATACTGTAAAAATGCGATTTTTAATTTTTTTTTTTTTTTGACATTAAGACGTAAGCACTGTCCTTGAACTTTCCCAAAACAGTGTCATGGTATTGGGCTTTTTCAGTTTTAGAAGCTGAGGCAATTGCATCAATCATCACATTGTGAATTTGCTAGATGCTCCTTTTTTGTAAATTTTGTAATTTTGTTCGATCTTTTTATAATTAATTATTACATTATTTTTAGGCGAAAGCAATCAAGAAGAGCAGGTCCATTGTACAGTCACACCCTCTCTTTTCTTAGTAGCTTGGAAACGGTTCTGAATTTGAAGGGGGTGAGGATATAGACTGGGGTTTAATCAATCTCATAGGCCATTATCCAAAGATGATTGTTGCCTGTGGAAATTTATCCCAACATTAGTAAATTCAGCCACTTGAAAGAAACTGACTGATATAAAATATGCTAATTCTGTTGTTTCAAATATTGGGTTTCCCCCAGCTGGTTCTGAATTACTACTGTTTTTGAACATGATGCAATTGTATCTAAGGTTTTCCGTGAAATGGTGAGGACTGGAAACTTTTGGAGAGTTTACATAACCTCACATCGAAAAGCTTTGAATCAGAGTCCTGTTGTGCCACCATTCTGCCTCTTTTACATTACGTGTGAGATACACTACAAAATCCATGCCCTCAATCCACCTAAAGCCGAATGCTTTTTAAGCATGCTGTAGATTTCAGTGGGAAAGACTTAAATATGCACCTAATTCTCCCAGTGATATCTATGAGTTTTAAATGGCTCTGGATCTTTGCTGCATGTTACACTGTGATCTATAGCAAATTGTGAAAATGCTATGCTACTGACAATGTCGTACCCAATCCTCTTATTTTATATGTGGTCCCAGCCTCTAAAACTCACTTTGGATTGAAAAGAGAGAAGAACCTTTGCTTTTCACTGAGCAGAATCCTTTTAAACAATCTGCGGAGGCTGAAGGCTCATTTACACACAATCTTATCTCATGAGAACAGGCCCAAAGCTTGCTTCAGATTTAGGTGCCCATGCTGTGGTGCTTTGCCAAATGCCAAAGGCCCCTGATTTCATTTCAAGACGTAAGAATTGGTCAACAGCACTGGCCAGTTTGCAGTTCCACATCAAAGCAGATGGGCCTGAAAGTGATCCGACCGAGAGAATCTGTGATCTCAACTTGAATTCCTCGATTTGCGGAGAGTTGCTCTCTCAGGGTAGATCACCTGTCAGGATCGAGGTGTTCATTTGTCAGCAAAGTTGGCACCGGCTTCTTTCCTCAACCATTTTCGCTACCTCTCAGTGAGAATTTCGAGACTTGGCCGGCCTCCTGACAAAATGGCCACCACCTCCAATCCTCTCATCTGCAAAATGGGGTCTGCATTGTTATAGGGCAGGGACTCAGTGTAGACAGGAACTCATCCTGTGTCATGGAAATCCATGTGCCGCTAACCCAACATAGCCTCTTGTTTTGGGTTAGGCTTTGCCATATATATATTATTTGGGGGAGGGGTGGAATCCTGAGAGCCACTTTCACAAAACGCACTGCAAATTTATTAAACGGGAAGGTGGTTTCCAAAAGCCGTTACGTTTTCCCTTTCTTACGGTGAACATTATCTTGTTTCTCAAGGCACTATGATGAACGGCGTTCCCCACAAACACTGCCATCTGGGGTTTTGCAATGGAAAAGCCACGTAATGCCTTATTGCGGTAACTGTAAGGTCCTGGTCTAGCACTTTAAAAAAAATGGATCGGGACCTTATAACTGCCCCAGCCTTATTCTGTTTGTGTAGAAGACAATCACAGTGGTAAACTTGAAGAATGGTTGAGACGATGGTTGAGATGCAACTGTAGTTTTTAACAGATATTCCATAAGTGGAGCCCTGACTGTGTCATAATGCAATAGCTGAATCCAATGGGGATTTTGGGCTTGTGTAAGACATAGAATCATAGAGTTGTCATCCAAAAAAAAATCAGCCTTCTCCAATTGGGGTCTTGCAGGTGCTTTAGACTACAACAGTGATGTGAGCCGAAGTCCAAAACATCTGGATAGAAAAGGCCAATTCTTCTAGTCTAGAACTCCCTGCAATGCACAATGTCAGCCTATCATTTGCAGTCTTGTGCTGTTGTGCTCCTGTTGTTTACACGACAAAAGTAGTTTGCCCAACAACACCAAGGGTTCCAATTCTTGCCCTGACATGACAAAATGGGTTATATCCCATGCCAGTCATACTGTTGAGTAGACCCACTGGAACTGGCGAGTGCAGCTAATGAAAGTCCCTTTATTTCAGCGGATCTGCCTTCGAGTACGGCTTAGCGAGATATAACCCAATCATTCTGCAAACAAAACTGACTTTTATATTGCGGGTTTTTTAAATTAAAAAATGCCATATAAAGCTACAGAGTTAGAGGGCTGACAAGAGTATGATATAAATAATATATTTTTAAATTGTAATTAAAATGAAAAGTAAAAAAAATAAATCGTGTTTCTCTGCCTCATCTTTTCCTGTTTATTTTTCTTACTGGGTTCACCTGATGTGTAAATGCACATGGCCAACTAAACTGGCTTAGCTCAAGCTCTCCTACCTTGAACTCTGCCCGCCCCCTAAAAATGCTCACTTTTTCTTGAATGGCAGGATTGTACACCTACTCTCCCATCTGTTCTGAACAGAGGAGAGGTTCAAGAAATTGCTCTCTGAGCAAGCATGGCAGGGGACAATGAAGTCTTTCCCCCCCAATGATGGCGGGAGCATTTTCTGCTGTTTCAGACACGGCAGCCATTTTGTATTATGCCCGATGGCAGCCATTTTGTTACTGACGCCCACAGCAACGTCTCAAGAGTCCAAATGGCTCACTGGCCCAAATAGGTTGGCAACTACTACTGTGGCTCTATGTATGTTTTAACCTCCATGTCAGGGTCTCCTACCCAGACACTGGTTCCTTCTCCTGTTCCAAGACTGGGAAAAGTCATTCATGGAGCTCTACCACATGATAAACTGTTATGTACTGAGTTGAATAGGATCCAAACTGCAGCAGTCTGATTGGTCCTAGAACAATAGGCTCCAAAAGGCAGCAGTCTGATTGGTCCTAGAACAATAGGATTCAGAATGCAGCAGTCTGATTGGTCCTAGAACAATGCAGCAGTATGATTGGTTAGCAGGAACCACCCAATCATGCTCCCGATAGAAGTGAATCCACAACCTGATTGGCCTACAGTAGAATCCTGGAATTAGCCAATCATGTGCAGCCCATTGTGTAAATAATGTATATAAAGCAGATACTTTGAGGGGACATTCATTCATTCCTCCTCACCACTATGAGCTGAATAAAGAGCATGAAATCACTTTGCGACTCTGAGTATATTTCACTGGCGACGAGGATGGGATCCCGCTGAGCTGACTGCCACACACAGCACCGCAGCACCGCCACCTGCCGCACCGCTGCCTCGCACCGTGTATCCAGGCTTCAGCTCCGGGACACAAGGAACTCAGAATGGCAACTGACAGCAGCTTCTCGCCATTCAACCCAGCATCTGGAGACTGGGAAGCGTACGCCTCCCGTTTCACCTTCCTCCTAGAAGCCAAAGGGGTCACCGATGAAGAAGACGCCAAGAAGAGGGCAATATTCTTCAGCGTCTGCGGAGAGGAGACATTTGAAATCGCCCGGGCTCTCCTTGCGCCTGAAGACGTCGCTACTGTTCCATACAAAACAATAATGGAACAGCTGAAGGGGCACTTTTCGCCACAGCCCTCAGTGGTGGCTCGTCGAAATGCCTTCTACGCAAAGCGGCAAGCCCCTGGGGAAACCATAACTGGGTTTGTGACCTCTCTCCGCCAAGCTGCCCGGTTCTGCAACTTCTCAGAGCTGGAGAACATGCTTCGTGACCGCCTCGTCGGTGGCCTGAAGGATGAGAAGCTGCAACGACGCCTCTACGCTAAGAAGAACCTAACGTTCCAGGTCGCTCTGGAGGAGGCCCTGGCAACGGAAGCTGCTGAGAGGTCGACGCAAGAGGCACGGCTGAGCCAGCCGTCCCAACCGAGGGTCCACCACGAAGACCTCACCAACGACTCGGGATCCGACAGGGAGGAGGTGCACCGAGTACAGCAGCGCACTCAAGCAGCCCACATACCACAGCTGCCTCGACGAGAAGGAGGGAACTGCGCAAGCTGTGGAGAAAGTCACGAGAGGAGGACCTGCCGTTTCCGCAACGCAGAGTGCAGGCAGCGCAGAAAATTGGGACACATCGCCCGGGTGTGTCGGGCTCGGCCCACCCGAAGCCAGGCATCAGATGACCAATCCAAGAGCCCCAGGTCCCGGGGCCCAACGCACCAAGGCAACTCGACGGAGCTCACAGACTTCCAGGTATACCAGTTGCTCCACCCCAACGTAGAGAAAATTTATGTAGAGGTACAGATAGAGGGGGCCCCATGCCGCATGGAGCTTGACACGGGTTCAACTCTATCCATAATCTCGGCAAGGACCTTAAGGAAACTGTGTCCTACTGGGGGTCCCAAACTCAGGCCGGCCCCATTCACCCTCCGGGACTTCCAGAAACGTAAGGTCCCCACAATGGGGGTGGGGACCTTCAGGGTGCAATACCGAGGGCGGACGCGGCAACTGGACTTGCTTGTGGTCAAGGGCCCCTACATTAGCTTACTGGGGTTGGCATGGTTTGGACCACTGGGACTAGCCATCACCGGGGTGAACCACATGAGCTTACAAGTGGACGTGGACGCCATATGCAAGGAGTTTCCGGGGGTTTTCGATGGGAAATTGGGACAGTATACGGGCCCCCCCATTGCTCTACAGCTTGACCCCGCAGTACGACCAGTCAGGCTCAAGGCCCGCCGGGTCCCATTCGCCCTGAAACCCCGTATAGACGAGGAATTGGACCGACTCGTGGAGCAAGGAGTGCTGGAGCCGGTGCCTAATGCCCCCTGGGAAACCCCAATCGTCACACCCGTCAAGCCTAATGGTTCGGTCCGCATCTGCGCAGACTACAAATGTACCATAAACAAGGCCCTCATGGCCCATGCATACCCAGTGCCAGTGGTCAGCCATGTCCTTGCCACCCTGGCTGGGTCGAAAATTTTTGGCAAGCTGGACTTGGCCCAAGCATATCAACAGCTGCCAGTAGATGAGGCCACAGCAGAGGCACAGACGATTGTGACGCACAGAGGAGCGTTCAGGGTAAAGCGGCTGCAATTCGGGGTCAGCGTGGCACCAGGCATATTCCAGAATCTAATGGACTCTCTCCTTAAAGGGATTCCTGGTGTCACCCCCTTCTTTGATGATGTGTTGATTGCCGGGCCCACACCAGAGGAGTTTGAGGACCGCCTCCGCACTGTTCTGCACCGTTTCCAGATGGCGGGTCTCAAGGTGAAGCGGGAAAAATGTCTACTAGGAGTGCCTCAAGTGGACTTTCTGGGATTTATGGTGGATGCAGAAGGGGTTCACCCGACTGGGGACAAGGTACGGGCCATTTGTGATGCCCCAGCGCCC
The DNA here is from genome assembly GCF_964252035.2 of Podarcis erhardii. Classification (NCBI taxonomy): domain Eukaryota; kingdom Metazoa; phylum Chordata; class Lepidosauria; order Squamata; family Lacertidae; genus Podarcis; species Podarcis erhardii. Next base: position 6,913,950 of record NC_138513.1, on the reverse strand, counting down.
AAGAACAAGACTGAACTTCAGGCCTTCTTGGGATTATTGAACTTTTACCATTCCTTCCTTCCCCACAAGGCGGCGGTAGCGGAGCCCCTACACAGACTCCTGGACAAGCGGGCCCCTTGGGTGTGGGGCCAGCGCCAGGAGGCCGCATTCCAGGCAGTCAAGGACTTGCTTGTCTCAAACTCGGTCTTGGCACAGTTCGACGAGAGGCTGCCGGTGGTGCTAGCATGCGACGCCTCGCCCTATGGCATCGGCGCTGTCCTGGGACACCAACTCCCGGATGGAAGAGAGGTACCGGTAGCATACTTTTCCCAGACACTCAACGAAACCGAGCGGAACTACTCGCAAATCGACAAGGAGGGTCTGGCAATCGTGAAGGGAGTAAAAAAATTCCATGATTTCTTGTACGGGCGGCCCTTCACCGTGGTGACTGACCACAAGCCGTTGCTTGGCTTGTTTGCCCCCGAAAAGCAGACCCCCCAAGTGCTGTCTCCTCGCGTCCTCAGGTGGTCAATTTTCCTTGCCAGCTACCAGTATGCACTGATTCACCGCCCTGGAAAGGCGATGGGCCATGCAGACGCCCTCAGCAGGCTACCACTACCGGAAACAGGCCCCGACCCAGCACCTGCACAAGAGGTTATGAGCCTGGAGCTGCTTCCTGACCGCCCCATTCAGGCACAAGAAGTTGCACACCATTCCAAGAAAGATAGGGTCATCTCCCGGGTCCTGGACTGGGTGTGGAGGGGATGGCCCAGCCGCAGCCCCGGGCCAGAATTCGCCGGCTACACAACCCGCAAACATGAACTGTCAGCCCACAAGGGGTGCCTGTTATGGGGAAGCAGGGTCGTTGTTCCCCAGCCCCTCCGCAAAAGGGTCCTCACAGCCCTACACGAGACACACCCAGGGGTAGTAAGAATGAAGGCCCTTGCCAGGAGTTATGTGTGGTGGCCGGGGATCGACGGAGAGATAGAGGCCTGGGTCAAACACTGCCAGGCCTGCCAGGAATCCCGCCCAGATCCCCCAAGGGCCCCAGTCCAGTCCTGGGAGTCCGCCCAAGCACCATGGTCACGCCTGCATGTGGACTTCGCTGGCCCCTTTCAGGGGAAAACATTCTTCATAGTGGTGGACTCCTACACCAAATGGCTGGAAGTCGCACTGGTACCGTCCACTTCTACGTCCGCAGCCATCCGGGTACTACGCAGGCTGTTTGCAACCCACGGGCTCCCTGACACTCTCGTCTCAGACAACGGGACTGCATTTACATCAGGAGAATTTCAAACCTTCACAGTGCAGAACGCCATCCGCCACATCCGTTCGGCGCCATTCCACCCTGCCACCAATGGCCAAGCAGAACGCATGGTGCGGACCACCAAGGACACCCTTCGCCGCATGACGCAAGGGGATTGGGAGTACCGCCTTGCCACATTCCTTCTAGCACAGCACAGCACCCCCAGCTCAACGACTGGCCGGAGCCCCGCTGAACTACTAATGGGTCGGCGCCTTGCAATCAGATTGGACCGCCTTCACCCCGATAGAGCTCAGGATGAGGTAGTGGTGGGGGAAGGCAGGAACCCCCGGACCTTCGAGGCCCAGGACCCAGTGTACGCAAAGAATTTTGGGGCAGGCCCTGCATGGGTACCTGCCACAGTCACCAGGGTCACGGGCCCCGTGTCGTACGAGGTGCTAACAGATGGGGGGCAATGCTGGCGCCGCCACTGCGACCAGATACGGCGACGATTCCCGGGAGAAAACCAGGAGGAGGAGGACAGGTCAGAGGAGTCCCAAGGGAACAGTGGGGCAGTGAGGCCCATAGAGCAGCAGGGGCAAGCAGGAGAGGCAGAATCAGTAAATACAGAGAGGACCCGCGAGGCCGAAAGGACACCGGAACCAGAACCACGACTGAGCGAGCCGGTTGCGCCAGACCAAACAGCCCCATCCTTGGAACACGAGCCAGAACCTGAACCCCGGACCAGGGAACACCCCAGGCCGCAACGCACACGTAGGCCACCGGCGTACCTTGAGGACTATGAATGCGACCTTCCGGGCAGGACTGGAACTTAGAGGGGAGGGGTGTTATGTACTGAGTTGAATAGGATCCAAACTGCAGCAGTCTGATTGGTCCTAGAACAATAGGCTCCAAAAGGCAGCAGTCTGATTGGTCCTAGAACAATAGGATTCAGAATGCAGCAGTCTGATTGGTCCTAGAACAATGCAGCAGTATGATTGGTTAGCAGGAACCACCCAATCATGCTCCCGATAGAAGTGAATCCACAACCTGATTGGCCTACAGTAGAATCCTGGAATTAGCCAATCATGTGCAGCCCATTGTGTAAATAATGTATATAAAGCAGATACTTTGAGGGGACATTCATTCATTCCTCCTCACCACTATGAGCTGAATAAAGAGCATGAAATCACTTTGCGACTCTGAGTATATTTCATAAACCATGGTGGGATTGACCACAAGTCCTTCCTCTTGGGGACAAAAGGGAAGACAAAACAGAAGCGCCCCAGTTTCACTTGCTGATTTCATCACGAACGAAGCTACCGCATGTAGATTTATGAAAAACGTACGCCACCGGTCACTGTGATTTGTTTTATTTCGAAATCATGGCACGGAAATGAACAAAGTGAAATGGCCACAGGTGGTTGTGATGGAAATTGTGGGGAATGTGTGAATTCCTTTGCCACTGGTGCTGTTTTTTTCTGGATGTAGGCTCTGAAAGGCCTTTGAGGCCTTTGGATGAGAAAATGTGCCATTAATCCTTGAGGAGAAAAGCTGTGTGGAGTTACAACCCTCAGGGTGCAACCTTACTCTAGGGTACCACAAACATTCATGGAGCAATCTAGGGTACCACAAACGTTAAGCCCAAGACCTACAATTCTCATTATTTAAGACTCTTTGGGAAGTTTGATCATATCCTGATCGTCATATTGTGATATTCACCCAAATCCCTCACATCCTTATTTGCCAGTGAAATGAGAGTGATTCGTACACATCAATATTACGGATGCTTACGGATGAAATCACCAGCATCTCACTCCTAGCCTGACTGGCAGTATAACAACGATAAACCTAGCAACTATAGTCAAGACTGTGACCCCAGACAGTTCACGTGGGATTCCCTCCTCTTCATATCCCTTAACAAAACCTGAGCAATACAATTATCTCTGGCCCCAGATGAGGCCACTAGTGCTCTGCCTTTCTTCCCAATCCTGACTTCATAAGAGAGAGAAGAAAGAATAGTGAGAGCAGAGACCCAACATTTGTTTTCAGTGGTACTCAAACGGATGCTTCGGGTTCCTTGCGAGCACAAGGACTAACCCAAAACACGGCCGCCTGAGGCAAAGGACAAGATGGCGCTGTCCTCTCAATTCCATGTAGAGAAGCCAACCAGACTGAACTTCAACAGGGGCAACGGGGTGGAAATTGTCCTCCGCTGTACCAGAGAGCAACGTATAGGGGTCTGTCCTCCCGACATCTTGCTGTTGCTGTCTGCCCCTCGGCATCTGCCGCCTGAGGCAACTGCACTCAGCGCTGCTTTACAAAGGAGGAAGAGAGGATGGGTCAGGGTATTCAATTCCATGCCTTCAGATTGGAGGCCAGTTGCTGCATTACTAAGGAGTGTGTGTGTGTGTGTGTGTGTGTGTGTGAGAGAGAGAGAGAGAGAGAGAGAGAGAGAGAGAGAGAGAGAATGTGACTTTCCTCCTTCCAAACTGTCCAGAATTAGCTCTAGAGGCCAGTCTTTCATTTCCCTTCAACATTGCCTGAAGCTTACAACTTCATGTGCAATCCCTGAATTTCCAAACTCATAAAATGCAAGGAACTTTCTCCCCGCACAGATAAATTATAAAAAGCTTGGCAGGCAAAGGAGGTGGCCGTTTTCAGTGGCACAGGTGCAGGGGGAAGGAAATAATCTACCAAGCCTTTGACAAAACTGATTTCAAGAGAGAGAGAGAGAGAGAGAGAGGTTTCTTTAAATAGTCCTTTTTGGTAGTGGGGGCGATGATGGAGGGAAGCACCTTTTATCCAGGCTCACTTCCTTCCACCCCTGTGGAGTTATCCCAAAATGAGTTCTAAGGAGCCAGCCAGCCGGCAGGCAGGTGTGCAGGCCGAAAGCTCCTTCGCTCAAAAGAGTCCAAATTGTTTCTTCTCATTCTGCTGCTTCCACCTGGGCATCTGGTAGAATTCGTCCTTGGTCTTCCCAAAGATGTCATAAAAATCTGCGTCAGACAGGTAGTACTGCAAAGAGAGTGAGAGGAAAGGGAAACAAGTGAGGGGAGAAGCCTGAGGGATTATGGGATTGTTCTGTTCTTGTTTCTATTATGCATTTTTAAAATAATATTGTATTTTTATGTTGTGAACTGCACCAAGATCAACAGAGGAAGGGCGGTATACAACATGAATGAATGAATGAATGAATGAATGAATGAATGAATGAAATAATAATAATAATAATCAGTGTTTTTTTTTTTTCTGGGGGTATGCTGGGGTAAGCATACACCTAAACATTTTGTGAATCTTTGTACTTTTGTCCATTTACTGTCTTTATTTCCCCCGAATTGAACTATAAATGGCGGTTATCTTGAGTCAAAATGAGAGTAACCCTAAACATTTTTTAGAAAAAAAGCACTGATGATGATAATGGTGATGAAGATAAAATAGTATTAGTAGTAATAGTAGTAGTAGCAGTAACAACAACAACAACAACAACAATAACACACAGCACCACCTAGTGGATAAAGAAAGCAGAGACACATATCAGGTCCTCCTAACATACCGTAGTTTTCGCTCCACAACACACATTTTTTTCCTCCTAGAAAGTAAGGGGAAATGTCTGTGCGTGTTACGGAGTGAATGGTTCCCTCCTCCGTGGCTCGCTTTGAAATGGGGGGTGGGGTGGGGAGGAGGGAGAGAAGCAGAGCCGGCTTGCTTTAAAGGAGCAAAGCGGGAGAGGAGAGGAGCCGCTTACACTCCTGTCCGGTTGGCTCCTTTAAAGCAAGCAGGCTCTCTGTCCCTCCTCCCCACTCAGCTCGCTAAATAGCAGCAAAGTTTTTCAGCTCGCTTCTCCCCTTAAACTCCTCTCCTGCATTATTAGCAGCATCCTTCTCCACCCACCCCACGCGTGCTCCTTGTCCCTTGAGTGCTTTTCCTTCCCTCCCCACTTAAAACGTGGTTACAAAGCACAGATCCACATGGATCCTCAGGATTTTTGCACTGGGTCACCCCAAATTCACTATCAGATCACATAGCATGTCCATGGCTACAGTTTGCACAAAAAAAATCACGCACCCACTGTTGCCTAGGGTGCAAAAACGTGGTTACAAAGCACGGATCCACATGGATCCTCAGGATTTTTGCGTTGGACTACCCCAAACTCACTGTCAGATCACATGTCTGTGGCCACAGCATGAACCACAAAAATCATACATCCACTGTTTCGTTTAGAATATTTTTTTCTTCTTGTTTTCCTCCTCTAAAAACTACGTGCGTGTTATGGTCAGGTGCATGTTATAGAGCGAAAAATACGGTTCTTGCCTCCAATATACAGTACATTTTGGGCAAGAAACTACCAACATTAGGGTCAATCTCTATTCCAACCACTTTTTAACCTCTCTTGAGATCAAGCGGGTGGCAGGAATTTTCAGCCTGTCGTATACCAAGGACTGCGGCACATTCGCCGTTCTAAACACCAGCTCAGGGGCCTTTAAAAGACGATTAGGTATGTGGCCATGGAGGATAAAGCTATGATGATAATAATAAATAATAATAATAATAATAATAATAATAATAATAATAATAATAATAATATTTTATTTATACCCCACCCTCCCCAGCCAAGACCAGGCTCAGGGCGGCTAACACCAGATATAAAACAATTGATTAAGATACAACTTAAAAACAAGATTAGAATACAACATTAAAATGCAGTCTCATTTCAATAGAAACTCAAATCAAAAACTTTTTGGGGATGAAAACATCAAATCTTCACCAAGGCCAACTATTCAGACTGGACCTACGTGGGCCAGAAAAAAGCCAGGGAAGTCCCCAGATAGGAGTTCCATCACAGAAGGAGAAAGGAAAAAGGAAAGAGGGGGAAGGGATCAAGTCGATTCTATGCGTGGCTACCACTCACAGGGACCATGCGTTGCCTCTGTGCTCAGAGGCAGCACATCTCTGGAAAGCAATTATTGGGAAGCAACAACTAGGGAGGGCTAATATGGTGCTTCTGCCCTACTTGTGGGGTCCCCATCAGCACCTGGATGGCTGATTAGGAAACAGGACACTGGACTCAAAAGGCCTCTGTCTTGGTCCAGCACAGCATCTTCTGATGTCCTAATGTCTCTTGCATGCAAGACCAGGGGACCTTTGGTTTCCAAACTGACTCATAGAAGAAGAAGAAGAGTTCGGATTTGATATCCCGCTTTATCACCACCCGAAGGAGTCTCAAAGCGGCTAACAATCTCCTTTCCCTTCCTCCCCCACAACAAACACTCTGTGAGGTGAGTGGGGCTGAGAGACTTCAGAGAAGTGTGACTAGCCCAAGGTCACCCAGCAGCTGCGTGCGGAGGAGCGGGGAAGTGAACCTGGTTCACCAGATTACGAGTCCACCACTCTTAACCACTACACCACACTACCTCTCATAGGCGCAAGACCTACCTTATTGCTGTGCTCCTTAGATCTGGCGTTCCCGAACAGACCTTGTTCCTTTTAATAAAACATTAACCTCCCTTATTCTGTGCGACCCTCTCCTGACTGCACTCAAATGTGTCTTTTAAGTGCCTCATGTGTTGTTCATGTGAGCTGCCCTTTTCACATACCTGCTTCCTGTGCCAGCGATTGTGTTAGCCACAGTGGTTGGGTGAAAACAGTGTGAGAAATGACCAGGGAGCGTGCCGCTCAGTCGGCAAGATAAACAATATTCGGTGTATTCACCTACCTCTTTCTTGGTGGGGTCCACTCCCTCTGGAAGGTCATCCACCGTCTTGTTGATCAAAGCATCTCTGTGATATGCGCCAGTCCCATTGGTCTCCACGGAGGTGGGGTTGTTGTTGTTGTAGCTGCCGCTGCTGCCACCACCGTTGCTTGAGGGCGGTTGGTGTACTGGCGACCTCCTTTCAGTCTCCGAAATGGCTGAATTTGGGGCAGGCTTACTGCTGGCGTTCCTGTTGTTCAAGTTGGCATTTTTAAGGTCCTGCAAAAATATAGGAAAAGCCCATGAACAGGAGAACACTCTGCACATTTCACATGGGGCAAGCACACCTTGCTAAGGAGCATTGGCCAGTCAGAAGTTCCTTGCCACTGAAGGAATGGGTTTCTGTGCAGTCAGTTTGAAACGGGACCCAACCCCCCCCCCTTTTCTTCTTTCTCCAAGAGAGCATTTCTAAAATACATTAACTTGAGCTGTTGAGCAAATGCATAACAAGAACACAGCTTATAAACAAAACTCTCTCCTTTATCAGTCACGGCAATGGACGACCTTGGCTGTTCCAGTGGAGTAGGGATGACATGTCTGGGACTTATCTTACCATACTCTGACGTACAGACCTAGTCCGGGAACAGCGCCAGAGTGTGTTCTTGGAGTTGGTGACCTCTTGCTCCAAGATAAGAGTATAGGAACAGGAATACCCTTTTATGGTCAGAAGTACAGGAAGGAAAACCCTTTTATGGTTAAGAGTACTGGAGCAGGAACATCTGTGATGTCAACCTGCGTGTACAAGCTGACGTGGCTGGATTCCTTGGGAAGGGGGAGAGGGTGCCTGGAGGATATATATACTGCATGAAATCTCTCATTTCTTTGGACTTGCTGCGGACTGACCACGCAAATGCCTTTCTGCTGCTCTGGAGAGCAGAAATAAAGAACTCTTTCTCTGAACCAACCCTCAGTGTCATTTGACTTCCTTCCTCCCGTCCGGGAGCATTGCAGAGCCCACCAATCGGTAAAGTTTAATAAGGCTACACCACATTCGGCCAGCCCTCAGATTTCGGCAGGACGTGAGAGCCAGCCTTCGGCAGGCAGTGAAGTTCAAGCTTCTTGCTGCACCCTTTTGCACCTAGGAAACAGTCTCGTACTGAGCCACACCTAGCGCAGTGTTGTCTACACTGACTGGCAGCAGCTCTCCAGGGTTTCAGACCAGGAGTCTCTCCCAGCCTCTACCTGGAGATGATGGTTGAACCTGGGACCTTCTGCTTCCTGAGTGCCGCTGGGCACTTACATGAAGACCCCCTTTGCTTTACGCAAGTTCAGGCTGTCAAGGAATGGTGGGCAACCTCTGGCCCATGGGCCAAATCAGCCCAGCAAGGGGATCGGTTTGGCCAATGAGGTTATTTCCTCAGAACCACACTCACCTGTCCCATCCGGCCAATGAACAACTGGGAACCTTTAAAGTGTGCCTCTGCTGGTTCCTTAACAAGTGAGTATTGCTATTAACACTGATCAAGCCATACAGCGTTAGGGCCGCATACTGAATTTCTCAACTTTCAAATTCCAAAAATGAGGCATGCTAAGAAGTTGTAATACGGCTTGGGGATTCAAAATATATTTCAGTTAAATTAGCACAATTTAGCACAATTAAATTAGCACAATTTGCTCGGTAAATAAAATGTGCATAAAAATTGCATAGAAATCATTAAAAGTGCCAAGTACTTGCAGGTATATTATATATTTAGTAGCAGCTGCAGTAGTAGTAGTATTTAGCGTTATCTGATATTTTCAGAAGGTAAAATTAAAATTATTTGGTTTTCCAAAGGCAGTTTATGGGCTTCTTCATTAAATGTAGACTCACCGAGCTAAATGTTGTACAGTCACAAAAATAATAGCAAATTTGAATTCCTTACACCCAAAGGACCCTTCATTGAAGAAATTTGCAAAAATATAAGTTTCACCCCCTAAAATGGCGCGTGGCTGCTTGGAGAGCCTGAACGGTGGAGTTGTCGATGGGGAAGCCCCTAGCACAGCCTAACCCTGACGGAATCAGGTTGGCTCAAAGCACTGGCCAGCTAATCGGTGCTCACAGCAAGCCAGCTGGGATCTGGACTTGATGCAAGCCAGTCATGTAAAGAACCTTCCTATGCAGTCGTAACTCAAGCTGTGCCCACAGAGGAGGAGGTTTACTTTCAGTCACCTGACACTGTTGTGACGTCAGGTGACTGACAAGTGACTGGCTCCACCCACTGATAGACAATGTTTCTGGCCCCTGCTGTAAAGAGACAGATGCAACCTCTGCACAAGGAAGCTGCAGCTTCCACCCTGGGCTTACTCACCATGGTGATCTCTGAAATGGTGGCTACTTTTCCCAAGCTGTTCTTAATCTCCTCGTAGGACGACTTGCCATCCTGAGAGGAAAGGAAAGAAAAACCGCTGCTATGAGAACTGCAAGGAGGCCTTAGTTACCCAAAGAGAAAGGCGATTGCAACTTTGACGCGAGACCTTGTTTTCCAAATCAGCACTTAAGCAGTGGTGTCTGGTGCTCATTGGGGCAGATGGGGTGCAAGGCAGGAGGCTGACAGTAGGTGGCGCCAGAGCCAATGGCAGGCAGAGCCAACAAAGTCTAGTTTCGTCCCCTTCGTCCTTGCTGAGTTCTGCAAAGGCAACACAGACTAAGGAGGAAGAAGTTGAGAGGCAAGGGCACTTTCTGGGCTTCTTGTAAGGAAGGAGGCAAGCAGGTGGAAGCAGCTGAAGTTGTACTGGAAGAAGCAAAGATCACCAGTGTCAAAGCAATGATTCTTCAACATCAACTTCATTGGACTGGTCATGTTGTTAGGATGCCTGATTATCGTTTTCCAAAAGCAGCTACTCTATTCCCAACTTAAGAATGGAAAGCATAATGCCAGGGCAAAACAGAAGAGGTTTAAAGACAGTCTCAAGGGAAATCTAAAAAAAACCCGTAGTATAAACACCAACAACTGGGAGACACTTGCCTGAGAGCACTCCAATTGGAGAACTGCCTTTACCAAAGGTGTCATGGGCTTTGAAGACACTCGAACTCAGGACGCAAGGGAGAAATGTGCTCAGAGGAAGGCACGTTTGGCAAACCCTCACCGTGATCAACTCCCGCCTGGACACCTATAGTCCCCACTATGGAAGGACATATGGATCCCGAATTGGCCTCCACAGTCACTTACGGACTCAATGTTAAGACCGTGTTTATGGAAGGCAATCTTACTCAGTTACGAGGGTTCGCCAAAGAAGAAGGAAGAAGATAGGGCAGTGCTTCATTTGCCCTGATGAACCAGCCTTCACTGCACCATATGATACCAGGCAGGTAGCGATGCCCACCTGTTAAAACTGCCCTGCAGTGTGCGGTCCAATTCTGGACCGAGTTCTCAGGCCAAAAAAGCTGCCCCACTCCTGTTCTAGTGAACATGCACATTGAGTGAGCATCATTTAGCAGCAAAATGGTAGACGTGTTGCTCTGTTGTCATGGCGCTTGTCTGGCGCTTGAGAGGGAGGAGTCACCAATTTGCTGGCTCTGATTGGCTTGCCTGCTCAGGTGTCACAGAAGCTGAGGCAGAGCAGCCCAGTTTCTAGTGGAACGAGAGAGAGCTCTTGAAATGCGCAACTTTCTGTGGAATTAAAAACAGGTCCCAACTAAAGAATCATGGCAAGAAAAATTGATGAACTATGCAGAACTGGCAAAACTGACATACAAGCTACAGGACAAGGATAACTATGTCTTTAAAGATGAATGGGAACCCTTTACAAAGTATTTGAAGACGCAACAAAGCGAACTGGACTCCTTGGCTGGTTTTGAATAAACATTCACAAACCTTTTATTGATAATAATCAGCTAAATAGTTTGAGGATCTATACAACTGTGTAACATGCAGAAAACAGCATTTTTAGAGAAATCAAAGACTGGAACTGAGGGAAGTTGGGGGGTGGGGGTGGGTGGGTTCTGTGGGGGGAGGGAGGGGGAGGGAGGAAAAATGGGGGGGAATAAGGGTGAGATGTTTCTGGATAATATGTTTTGTTTTAATTTTGAATAAAAAAAATATTAAAAAACAAAAACAAAAAAATAAGCTACCAAACTATGGCCTCAGTGCAGAGATGTTTTTACTTGCGGTTACTTACACTCCACTTGTAAGGGTCCCAAGCGGTGAACCAGCCCGTGAAGTTGACGGGTTCGTGACCTTGTTTCACCACAATAATCGGTGTCCCCAAGTCTCTTCCCGCTGGGTGGGTCTTCAGGTACTCTTTGGCTGAGGTCATGGACTCCTTCTTCTCATAGTCGTTGGAAGCTTTGCCAACCCAAAGGAAAATCTACAGGTGGAAAAAGGGAGATGGAGAGGAAAGAGGAAGAGTCATTTTTCCCCCGCTAGAAAAAGGCTGGGGAAACTCTGCCCCAATTTGGCTTGTTCCCCCTAACCAGGCCCACTTGCCACACACCTGATGTCGTACAAAGGTCCACAAATAACAACACTTTGGAGGTCCCGAGCCTCAAGGAGGTTAGATTGGTTTGAATTAGGGCCAGGGCCTTTTCAGCACTGGCCCCGATGTGATGCAACGCTCTGTCCCAAGAGACTAGGGCCCTGCGGGACTTGACATCTTTCCACAGGGCCTGCAAAACAGAGCTGTTCCACCTGACCTTTGGTTTGGACTCAGTCTGACCCTTATGTTTCCCTCCCCTTATGGTCTTGATTTATCAGTTATTTTAAAATGAGGCTGCATTTTAAATTGCATTTTAACCTGTATTTTAATCCCCCCCCTCTCTTTCTCCCCTATTATGTTTTTACTGTGATTTTATTTTATTGGTGTTAGCCGCCCTGAGCCCAGCTCTGGCTGGGGAGGGTGGGGTATAAATAAAATTTATTATTATTATTAGTAGTAGTATGTGATGCTAGGTAGAGAATTAGCTGCAGGGAAATGATATATAATGAACTGAAAAAAATACTGTCCTTCAGCTCTCTATATTGGACAAACAGGCCAGACCTTACGCCAAAGAATAAACGGACATAAATCGGACATCAGGAATCACAAGACAGAGAAACCAGTAGGAGAACACTTCAATCTCCCAGGACATTCTATACAAGATCTCAAAGTAGCTGTTTTACTACAAAGGAATTTCAGAAATAGACTGGAAAGAGAAGCTGCTGAATTACAACTTATCACCAAACTCAAAACCATGGAGAAACCTGGTCTGAACAAAGACCTTGGATTCTTATCTCATTATACATGACAAAGCCATTTTTCACCTTTTCACCCCTTGCTTTTTCCTGTAAGACCTATTGCAGTCGTTAAGAGTCGTCCACAGGCTCATCACAGCTATCTGCCAATCACCCATTCCCACCACCCTTCTGAGTAATACCCCTCCCCACCTTCTCACTATATAGAAGGGTCTGGAAACTTCTGTTTCAGTGTATCTGAAGAAGTGTGCATGCACACGAAAGCTCATACCAAGAACTGACTTAGTTGGTCTTTAAGGTGCTACTGGAAGGAATTTGTTTTGTTTTGACTATGGCAGACCAACACGGCTACCTATCTGTAACTGAAAAAAATACTGTTCAAAAGTAACTTTCCAGAGCCCTTTCTGTTGCGGATAATTCAGAGGGAAATTCCCAGGTGTCAAAAAAGGTTATTTACGTATGCCACTACTGCGACCCGTGTTTTGTTAGCCCCAAAATGGAAAACGAGCAAGGTCCTATCCAAAGAAGAATGGCAACTTAAGCTGGTGGAATATGCACAGTTTGCAGATTTAATTTACAGAATAAGAGAGCAAGAAGAATGTATGTTTAAAGAAGACTGGAAAATGTTTACTGAATATATGGGTGAAAATTGTGTTTATTTAAAAACGCTGGTAGCGTTAAGATAAATTCAACAGTGTAAATGAGTTTTGATGGATGTAACAAGGGATTACTGAATGGTTTAGTTCATGTAAAATATACAGGGATGTGTGGTATGCAAAATGAACTGTGGAAAGAGGAGAAGGGGAATCATTGATTTAAGGTTGTGTAAATGAATATTTTGAAATGTAAATTAGCAAATTTAATAAACTTGGGTTAAGTCTGTACCTTGTTTAGGAATTAAGGTAATATAGGCCTCTCTCCACGACTCCGGGATTTTTATTTTGAGTTGAAATGTTTTGTAATGACAATACAAGGAACTGATTTACATTTAATAAGGGGAAATATAAAAATAAGAGAGAAGGTAAAAAAGTGGCTATAGAAAAGCTAAGAATAAAGTAAATACGTATGGAAGTCAGAAAGAGGGGCGGGAGGAGGTCGATGCTCAGACAGAGCGATGTTTGAGCCTATTGATTTATGTATGGGTATTGTGATTACAAAAAATTGAAAATGTAATATAATTTTTTTTAAAAAAATAGAAAATTTAATAAAAATGTAATATAAAAAAAGAGAATTAGCTGCAGGACCAAGTTCCTCATGGAACAAGCGACACCTGCAGAAAGCAGGTTTGAAGTCACCACCGCCAGCTGATGGCTGGAGAATTCAAGACTGCTGAATAACGGTGCCCCACAGGGCTCATTGCAATACCCTGAAGTTCCAGCAATCATTGCATGATGACATTGTGACACCAAGTGATGGACAGGTGGGTGCAAAGGGGGTAGGGAAGATAAGAATCTGGCCCCGCCAGCCAGATGAGGTTCCCCATCCCTGTCCTAGACAATTAATATTATTCAATGAGCAGCGGGTATTTATTACTGAGAAGAACACCCTGTTCATTCTGGAGGGAGGCTTTGCGTCCACGCCCAAGGCATGCATGCAAACCTGCCGCAGTGGCAGCAGAACGCTTGGAAAACTCCTCTGCGGAAGCAATAGCTCATCTCCACTGACCTCCTCCCAGGTGTCCAGCAGCATGATGTCATCCTCGTCCAAGTCATCCTGGCAAAAATCCACAATCTCCGTCATGATGAACCGGCCCGTCTGATTGGAGCACTCGAACAAGCGGGGCTGGTACTGGGCAAACTGCTCTTGGAACCTGGACGACGCAACATTGGGGAGGGAGAGACTCTGCGTGAGATGAAGCCGAGTCCCTTTCTAACATCCGACGCTGATTCTAACCACTAGAGGTCAGGCTCCTAACTCCTAATTGGGAAGAAAGTGAGCTGTGGGCCTTTTAAACCACTACCAATCAGGATGCCAATCTCCTAACGGTGGACGTAGATTTGCATGCTTTAAGGTGAATGCTGTTCAGCGATCCAAAGAAGCGTTTGTCCCATGAGGGTTTTTTTAAATACAGTGGTACCTCGGGTTAAGTACTTAATTTGTTCCAGAGGTCCGTTCTTAACCTGAAACTGTTCTTAACCTGAAGCACCACTTTAGCTAATGGGGCCTCCTGCTGCCGCCGCACCACCAGAGCACGATTTCTGTTCTCATCCTGAAGCAAAGTTCTTAACCCGAGGTAATATTTCTGGGTTAGCGGAGTCTGTGACCTGAAGCGTATGTAACCACTGTAAAATAAAATAAAATAAAAACGAGTTTCTGTTTTTCAGGGGATGTGAACATGGCAAAGAAATATAATATGAAACAGGAAAGCAAGACTGAGTTAACAGAACAAACGGAGGAGTGATGAGGGGCAGTGGCAAGGTGGAACTTTGCTTTCCATAAGAGGTGACAAAGTGAGGAGTGTGTGTGTGTCTATGCCCTTGACTCATCGACTTAGATATCGGAATGAGAGCGTTCAAATGACTTCCTTTCGTTTCCTTCTGCAAAGGCATCAGGGCTTGGTGGGAAAAGTACAGCCAGCAGTACCTCGGAAGTCAAACACCTTGTGAATCGAATGTTTTGGCTCCCAAATCCGGAAGTGAGTGTTCTGATTTGCAAACATTCTTTGGAACCCAAACGTCTGATGCGGGTTCCGAGGCTTCCGATTGGCTGCAGGAGCTTCCTGCAACCAATCGGAAGCCGCGCCTTGGTTTTTGAATGTTTTGGAAGTTGAACGGACTTCCGGAACGGATTCCGTTCGACTTCTGAGGTACGACTGTATATTACTCTGGATACCCAGTGTTATGAGCTGTGAAAAACACACACCGAAACACACACACATTCCTATTGTATATGTATTTTTATCCCCTGCTTCCAGTCCTTCCCCTGATGCTCTTTTCAGGTTTATTCACACCCATTCTCTGAAGAGACTACAGAACCGGGCATCTCTTACCTCTTATCGCTGGCGTAGGGGGCTTTGCCTCCAAGTGCGACCCAGAACTCCGCTGGTTCCTGGCCCTCTAGCACGGTCTGCTTGTCCCTCTTGGAGATAATGTCGGCCACGTTCTTGGCCATCTCTCTCTCATCCCCACTGCACCCCTGGAGAGGCAGCAGAAAACCAGAGCAAATGAGGAGTCAGTACAAAACGCCAGGGGGAGGGAGGGACGCTAGTGGAACTGGGACCCAGAGGGTCTGTGGCCCTGCTCCACACAACTGGGGGTTCTGCACTCAGTCAGTGTCAGGGACAGTCCTGAGGAAGTCTGCACTGAGGAGGAATCCTGAATCTTCCCAGGAGCAGGAAGACAGCGTAGATTTGGAATGGTGGTTTGAGAAAGGGGCATAGTTCAGAAGGCAGAAGCTGGGAAATACTGGATGGGGAACAGCTAGAAGAAGAAGAAGAAACACTGGGACAGAGAGGGTTAGCAGATTCACAGTTGTTGGACAACATTCCTCCACCGCCCTCCCCAAGGTTGAGAAGAGCTCAGAAAGTCTCAGATCAGAAAGCACAGAGGGTACAAGCTCAGATTACAAGACATAGGAGTGGCGTAGATTAATAGGGACGGGGGGTGAAGTAGCCTTAATTGGAAGCACTGCCATTTCTAGGGTGATGTGTTCATTTGTCTCTCACTATGATTATTAAAGGGATGCGGGTGGTGCTGTGGGTTAAACCACAGAGCCTAGGACTTGCCGATCAGAAGGTCGGTGGTTCGAATCCCTGTGATGGGGTGAGCTCCCGTTGCTCGGTCCCTGCTCCTGCTAACCTAGCAGTTCGAAAGCATGTCAAAGTGCAAGTAGATAAATAGGCACCGCTCCGGCGGGAAGGTAAACGGCGTTTCCGTGCGCTGCTGTGGTTCACCAGAAGCGGCTTAGTCATGCTAGCCACATGACCCGGAAGCTGTACACTGGCTCCCTCGGCCAATAAAGCGAGATGAGCGCCGCAACCCCAGTGTCGGTCATGACTGGACCTAATGGTCAGGGGTCCCTTTACCTTTACCTATGATTATTAAAGAATCTAACTGGTAAGATGTTCCTTTCGTTTGATCTTCTTATTTACTGCCATGGGGGAGGAAGCCAATTCCCAGAAGCCTGACAGTCAGGGTGCCTGTGTATACTGGGAAATGTAGGTCTGAGCAATTAAAGTGGATTAAAGGACTCTATCACTCTAGTGCAGTGGTTCTCAAAAGGTGCGGCAGGAGAGAATGGTCAGGAAGGTTCAAGGACGATAATATAAACATTTAAACATTTCAGTATAGTATCAACATATTTTTTAATTTGCAGAATACGTAGCTGCATTGCTTTACCCATGATCACAATATAAAATAGTTTTGTTCTATGTTACAAATCAAGCACTGCTGGAAATTGTTTCTTTTTCTTTTCCAACGTATTTCTTATTGATAGAAAAATTCGCCGTGGCATGAGCAAATTTTTATTCTGAAAGCGTGGCCCAGAGGGAAAAAAAAGTTTGAGAACCACTGCCCTAGTGCAAGAAATCTACCGTATTTTTTGCTCTATAAGACTCACTTTTTCCCTCCTAAAAAGTAAGGGCAAATGTGTGTACATCTTACGGAGCGAATGAAGGCTGTACAGCTATCACAGAAGCCAGAACAGCAAGAGGGATTGCTGCTTTCACTGCGCAGCGATCCCTCTTGCTGTTCTGGCTTCTGAGATTCAGAATATTTTTTTTCTTGTTCTCCTCCTCCAAAAACTAGCTGCGTCTTATAGAGCGAAAAATACGGTACTTCAAAAAAAGGAAACTGATCCTTTTGCGGTTAGGAAAGTGATGGGAAAATGCATCAGGAAAGGGTGGGATGAATGATTGACTAACAAGATGCATAAACATCCTGCGAGTGCCCATTGTCTGAATAATCTCCCTGCAAACAAATCGGAACAAATTCTCAAGGAAGACCAGATAGAACATAGTCTTCACATAAGCACTGTGCAAGGAAGGCTCAGTAAACAGGTCATCTGGAGCAGCGTTCTTCAACCTTGGGCCCCCAGACTTTGTTGGACTACAACTCCCACCATCCCTGGACGCTGGCCAAGCTTGCTGGGGATGTTGGGAGTTTTAGGGGATGGGGACACAAGATTGGAGTATGTTGGAACATACGCCCTAAAATTCACCTACCTTTCCACACCATAGGTAGCACATTTGGTTGGTCCTGAGAAGGAAGACATCGTTGGAGTTGAGTGAGGAGGCTCGTGCTGGGACCTCGACGGTCTTGGTGTTGAATTCATCTGTCCCCCTCACTTGGAAGAGCCGGACGGCGGGCTCCGGCTCGCTCTTCTGGGCACGACTTGTGCCTCCCTGGAAGAAACAAAGCAGTCCGTGAAGCAGAAATCCATTTGGTTGGCATCTCAATGCAAACCCTTCTAAACTTGCACTTCCTCAAGCAATGTGCAAAAATTCACATGTCTCCCATTTCTGGTGATGCAGTCTTCCAGCCAAGAGGGGTATACAAGAAAGTGTGTACACCAGGGGAAAGTGCATACAAAAAATACAGATATCAGGAAAAATAGGTGTACAAAAATGGATTGTATCAGGAAAAGTTCCTTGCGGCAATGTGCACATTGGGCAAGATTTTGCACATTAAGAGAAATTAACATGAATTATGGTGCTGGAGGAGACTCTTGAGAGTCCCATGGACTGCAAGAAGATCAAACCTCTCCATTCTGAAGGAAATCAGCCCTGAGTGCTCACTGGAAGGACAGATCCTGAAGCTGAGGCTCCAATACTTTGGCCACCTCATGAGAAGAGAAGACTCCCTGGAAAAGAGCCTGATGTTGGGAAACATGGAGGGCACAAGGAGAAGGGGACGACAGAGGACGAGATGGTTGTACAGTGTTCTCGAAGCTACCAGCATGAGTTTGACCAAACTGCGGGAGGCAGTGGAAGACAGGAGTGCCTGGGCATGCTCTGGTCCATGGGGTCACGAAGAGTCGGACACGACTAAACGACTAAACAACAACAACATGAACATTTGTTGAAAATTTCATGATGAATTGTAAAAAGAGTATCGTAATCCGATGTAGCAATGGGGGAAACAGAAGACTGGAAAAATGAGATATGGAAACGGACAGATATGCCCAATTCCTTGTTGAGCCACTGCTTTTCCGCAATGATCTGGAAGAGGAACACGGAACAGATCGATACATTATCCCCCGCTGCTGTTCCTCAGTCTATTGAATCGCATTCAGCAAGGTCCTTCTCTATGTTAATTAAATGTTTGTTTGTTTCAGTCACCTCATCTGCTACTTTCAGGGTACTGCCCCTCACAAAGTGATATACAGAGAGAAAAAGAAACAAGACTATGAAGCACTGAGTGGATCCAGACAAACAGACACATGGAAATATTGAATTGGATCGCCTAAAGCAGCGGTTCTCAACCTGTGGGTCCCCAGATGTTGTTGGACTACAACTCCCATCATCCCTGAGCTCTGGCCTTGCTAGCTAGGGGTGATGGGAGTTGTAGTTCAACAACATCTGGGGACCCACAGGTTGAAAAATGCTGGCCTAAAGTGTGTTAAAGACAGGCAACTTTAAATAGATTATGGCCTCCTGGAAAGGGCCAAGCAAATGAGAAAGGAGAGAGTTCTACAACTGTGGAGCCACCCCCAGTAAGGCCCTGTTGGGTGGGGAAATAGTATTATAGCCACTTTTGTTTTAAAGATGTGGAGTTTTGCTCTCCTTAAAGAGAGAGGAAGGGGGGAATGGAGGGAGGCTGAGAAATAAGAGAAATAAGAGACTCTGAGGTCCCTTGGTGGGCATGGGTTTTGGACCAGGAGAGCTTACCTCATAGATGATCAGTTTCCCCTTGAAAATGGAGAGGAAGTGTCTCGGCTCCTTCCCCATCGTCACTCGAACCTGCACCGGCTCATCCCCGTATTTTTTGTCCAGCTCCACAGCATTGAAGGCGCAGGCAGTGATTTCATCTGCCGAGGCATGGCGGCCCTGAAGAGGAACAAGGGGAACACCCTCAGATATGCAGCATTGTTCAGACCCAAGGAGGAGTCACCAAAAATGGCTAGCAAAACTGGAGAAGGTGGAAGGAGGGAGGGCTGTTTCGTGAGCTTTGTAAAGCTTGGAGAATACAACATAGAGCAGGCTTCCTCAACCTCGGCCCTCCAGATGTTTTTGGCCTACAACTCCCATGATCCCTAGCTAGCAGGACCAGTGGTCAGGGATGATGGGAATTGTAATCTCAAAACATCTGGAGGGCCGAGGTTGAGGAAGCCTGACTTAGAGGGAACTAGATGACAAGCTTTAGGGTTACAGATAGGTAGCCGTGTTGGTCTGCCATAGTCAAAACAAAACAAATTCCTTCCAGTAGCACCTTAAAGACCAACTAAGTCAGTTCTTGGTATGAGCTTTCGTGTGCATGCACACTTCTTCAGATACACTGAAACAGAAGTTTCCAGACCCTTCTATATAGTGAGAAGGTGGGGAGGGGTATTACTCAGAAGGGTGGTGGGAATGGGTGATTGGCAGATAGCTGTGATGAGCCTGTGGACGACTCTTAACAACTGCAATAGGTCTTACAGGAAAAAGCAAGGGGTGAAAAGGTGAAAAATGGCTTTGTCATGTATAATGAGATAAGAATCCAAGGTCTTTGTTCAGACCAGGTTTCTCCATGGTTTTAAGTTTGGTGATAAGTTGTAATTCAGCAGCTTCTCTTTCCAGTCTATTTCTGAAATTCCTTTGTAATAGAACAGCTACTTTGAGATCTTGTATAGAATGTCCTGGGAGATTGAAGTGTTCTCCTACTGGTTTCTCTGTCTTGTGATTCCTGATGTCCGATTTATGTCCGTTTATTCTTTGGCGTAAGGTCTGGCCTGTTTGTCCAATATAGAGAGTTGAAGGACACTGTTGGCATTTGATGGCATACACAATGTTAGACGATGAGCAATTAAATAGTCCCGAGATGGTATGTGTGATGTTGTTGGGGCCAGTAATGGTGTTGTCCGGGTGTATGTGGCAGCAAAGTTGGCATCTGGGTTTATTGCAGGCTCTGGTGCCAGTGTCCGTGTTAGGTCTGGTTGTAGTATTATTGTGGGTTAGGAGTTGTTTAAGACTGGGTGGCTGTCTGTAGGCAATGAAAGGTCTTCCTCCCAGAGCTTGAGAAAGAGAACTGTCATTGTCCAGGAGAGGTTGTAGATCTCTGATGATGCGTTGTACTGTTTTAACTTGGGAGCTGTATGTGATGACTAGAGGTGTTCTGTTATTTTCTTTTTTGGGTCTGTCTTGCAGCAAGTTCTCTCTGGGTATCAGTCTGGCTCTGTTGATCTGTTGTCTAACTTCATCTGTTGGGTATTTTAGTTCTAAAAAGGTTTGCTGTAGATCTCTTAGGTGAGAGTCTCTGTCTGTAGAATTGGAACAGATGCGGCTGTAACGTAGTGCCTGGCTATATACAATGGACTGTTTGGTATGTTTGGGATGGTAGCTAGAGGCATGTAGATATGTTTGTCGGTCAGTTGGTTTACGGTATAAGGTGGTGTCTATGTGCCCATCCTGTATTTTTATAGTAGTGTCCAAAAAATGTGTTTCTTGCATAGATTGATTCATTGTTAGGTTGATTGTGGGGTGAAAATCATTGAATTTCTGGTGGAAGGTGTCCAGGGTCTGTTGACCATGTGTCCAGATGATAAAAACATCGTCAATGTATCGCAGGTACAAGAGAGGTTTGAGTGGGTAGGAGTTTAGGAAACGTTGTTCTAAATCTGCTTTAGGGTGGTGGCCTGCTTAGGCATGGCCCCCAACGAAGGAATGTGTCACCTGCCCCTCTAAAAAAAGAAGAGAGGTAATCAATTTGCACAGTGAAATTTATGTCAATAGGTGCAAATGTAGAAACAATTACTATAATAAAATTAGGGGGGGGGGGACACATCTCACCCTAGTGAGGAAGACTGTACCTATTTCAGTTCTCAACAGAATTCTCCAACATCCTTAAATCTCACCCAGAGGGAAGAAAACTGCCCAGCACCGCAAGAGGATTCACTCAGGGAAGTGTGGGGTGTCTAATAGTTGCTTTAGCTTAGGCTAGACTTGGTCTTTGAGGCAGTAAGAAGAGCTGGATGATATAAGGTCGTTTTTGTATCATAGGGTGCATCCCGGATAATTTGGGTGGGTCTTAAGAAAGCATATGCTGCAGAGTTGTGGCATGTAGTTAGAACAATTTCACAGTTCATCCCTTGGTTTAACTGCATTAAAGAAAACTGATTCTGGCTTTTATTTACTTGGTTTTACGTGCACTCAACTGAATAATTTTGCAAGTGCTAGTGCAAAGATTAGTACAAGTGCAACAGAACTTTCTCCCCTTGCCTCTGCCCACTGCAACATCCCCAAGTCTGCTCTGGAGGGTTGAGGGACTCCCAGAACAGATTTAGGGGGCTGGGGGAGAGGGGGAGAGCATTCTGTTATGCAAGGAGAAATATTTGGACTAACGAAACAATTTGCTTAGTGCTATGTTAAATGCAACTCGTTGTGAGCACAATTCAAAATGTTGGTGCTGACCTGTAAAGCCCTAAACGGCCTCAGCCCAGTATACCTGAAGGAGCGTCTCCATCCCCATTGTTCAGCCTGGACACTGAGGTCCAGCTCCGAGGGCCTTCAGGCGGTTCCCTCATTGCGAGAAGTGAGGTTACAGGGAACCAGACACAAGCCTTCTCGGTTGTGGCGCCCAGCCTGTGGAATGCCCTCCCATCAGATGTCAAGGAAATAAACAACTATCTGACTTTTAGAAGACATCTGAAGGGAGCCCTGTTTAGGGAAGTTTTTAATGTTTGATATTTTGTCACATGATGATGATGATGATGATGATGATGATGATGATGATGATGTTGGGAGCCGCCCAGAGTGGCTGGGGAAACCCAGCCAGATGGGCGGGGTAATAATAATAATAATAATAATAATAATAATAATAATAATAATAATTTGATTGGACCTGACAGTTTAACAGTATGAAAAATTGAGGAATTCCTGCTCTCTCTGGCAGCTTGGTAGCCTTAACTGTATGCTACACTCTGGAGCCAAAACAGCCTCCAGCACTCTGCACTCTCCACTTTAAGCTGTAGGTTGATTCTCAAAGTCACTAAGAAAACAGGAGGGTTAAGATGTAAAAACACCAGCGTTCCACTGGGCCCGATTCACCTTCTCAGAGGACACTGCCAAATAATGAAAACACACCTCTTGATCTCAGCCATTACTTACAAGCCACATGTAGATGATGTAATGAGGCCTGCCTAATTTTGTGTAGGTGTACAAGATGAGGTAACAATCCCCGCCATAGAACTGCCCATAGGTCCTGGGGGCAACCGGAGCCATTTCTAGATCCTCAATCCTCCACACCTATGGAGAGAAGCACAGAGTTAGGAATTCAGGGTTGTGGGGATGAGGTGGTGTGCACAGTTTAGAAAACGTTGGGCCGGCTAATTTAAAGCAACATTCGTTCTCAGAAATGTGCCTATTTGTTTCTTATTTAAAGCATCTGAACCCTGCTCTTCGACTTGAAAACATCCCTCAGCACAATACAATTCGGTAGAAATTACACCGACTCTGCCCCTGGGGCTTACAATCGGGAAAAAGAAATGGCACAAAAGGAAAAAAGGGTGGGGAGGGAAGAGGAAAACAAGTGAACTCGGACATCCAAGTCTCAATGTTGCGAGGTTCTGCTTACAGTTGACAAAGTAGGCCTAGGTGGCTCTGAGAACGCAGGTGGACTTTACAAAGTGGGCCATTGGCTTTCTGAGGCCTAACAGGAATATCATAGAACTGTAGAGCTGGAAAACACCATGATGGTCATTTCATGCACCCCTGCAATGTAGGAATCTTTTGCACAGTGTGGGGCTTGAACCCACAACCCTGAGATCACAAGCCTCATGCTCTACCAACTGAGCTATCCCAGCTTCATCACGGGGGCCCAGCTGATGGGCGAGGGCCCTTGCCCCCAGCAGATGGCCACACTTCACCTTCTCCCAGAGCACGTAGAACTGACGACCTCTTGGTCCAGCTGGTGAAAACAGCAGTGAGTAGAAATGGCTGTCCCTTCCTGCCTATTGCTTCTTCTCATGCCCAAGGAAAACTGCTACTATCTGGTCAAACAGGTGCAGGATTTCGTCTCTGCGTTGGGCATCGTTACAGTTGTGGTGGTTTTTCTTTGTTGTCGTTGGAAGAACTGGATGAAATTTGCAGGCAGGCTATTAACCCAGCCAGGCGCCCGCAGAGGTTGCAGCACCCCAGTAACAGACCCATGGACAAATATCCTCTGGACCTGGCCCTCCTCCTTCCTGACTATTTGTGCTGGGCCCGGGGGTAACCAGTGAAACGTGGTCCAGGACCAGTCCAGAATCCGAAGGTTCTGCTAGGAGTCAGTCCGACAGGGCCAAGGCAGGACACGAGGCAAGGGCAGGTACAGGATCTCGGGCAGGATCTAGCATACAGCAATATTGCTCCCGCAACCTGGGGCAAGGTCCGACAGCCTTTTATTTTTGTCGGGGTAGCGGCCGGTCCTGATCCCCCGGTGACTCACCTCCCTGTCTCGCCCGAAGGTGAGCACTCCTCCTGCGAGTACTCAGGTCTCTCCTTCTCTCAGACCTTAGTCTCTGCGGCTCGGGAGACGTCGGTGGGTTACTAGACCCAGGGGCCGCCTTAGCCTCCCCTGACCCAACCAGTAGTGGAGCAGCTGTAAGTGATGGCCCAGCTGAAGGCAATGAGGTCATCCCCGCATCTGGAGCCAGGGCAGCTCAGGCCCCTGACTCGGCCCAGCTGGTGTTTGTTGCAGGGGAACCTGTGCAGACTGGGGCTCTTCAGGATCAGGCCCTAGACTTGGTTCAGGTGATGCCTGAGGCAAAGGATCTGGTGCAGACTGAGACTCCTCTAGTTCCGAGTCTGAGCCCGAGTCCCAGGCCATCACAGTATAACTGCTTTGCTTGCATGTCCTGTATCCCCGGCACTGGCCCAGACAATGGTGGGAAGAGATGGCTGGGTGGCCTTGGGCCAGTCACCATCTCTTCGCCTATCCTACCTCACAAGGTTGTTGTGAAGATGGAATGGGGAAGAGGGGAACCATGGACACCACTCTGAGATCCTTGGAAGATAAAGGTGGTATATAAATGCAATGGAAGAATAAATAAAAAATATGAGATAAATGGCAGCTGGTGATAAATGGCAATGATGTCTTGCCCAATATCCTCCAAAATCTGGAGCTGGCACCAAGGTAGAGCGGAGAAGAACTCACCTCTATGTTTCCAGAGGCATCATCGGCCATCCGCTGTTCAGCAGCCAACTCCGGTCTCGCGTGCAACTGCGTGACGTCAAATTTGACTTGATCCACTTTGGCTGCGTATAGAACACAGAGAGATGTTATCTCACCTGACTGAACCGCATTCACTGCAAGCAATATATGTCATAAGGACTGGGACATGCCTATTTATAGGATGTGCGTAGCCTCTCTCTCACACAGCAGATGAGCTCTCTCTCCCTTCATCCCTGACCACTGGTCCTGCTAGCTAGGGATCATGGGAGTTGTAGGCCAAAAACATCTGGAGGGCCGAGACTGAGGAAGCCTGATCTAGTCCAACCCTCTTTAGTGCCGGAATATGCTGCTGTCCCATACTGGGCTCAATCCTGCAACCTTGGCCTTATCGGCACCATGCTCTAAGCAACTGAGCGACCCAGGCCTAATTATCACCATCCTCCCCCCCCCCAAAAAAAGGCTGCTGCAATTAGCATTTTTTTTAATATAAAAAACCCTGCTCATTAAGTGCAAAAATGCATTTAACATCATGTCAACCTTTGCCCGAAGGAAAGAGATTTGGGTGTTTCTGTCTCACCAATTTTGCCAACGTTGTAGGTCTTCCCAAGTCCCTGAGTCTCGTCTTTTTCTGACCACTTCTGGAAGAGTTGTTTAAACATCGCCGACTCCGCCCCGTCGTTCATGACTTCTACGTTCGTGGTGGGGGGATACCCTTTGGCTTGGATGAAACCCTAGAAGGACCCCGAGAATGTGTCAGCGATTCTGGCAGATCACCAAAGGGAAATAATTCTGCAAATCTATAACTTAGTCACCCGCGGAGTGCAGAGATGGTCAAGAAAACATTCATATCCTATAGTGCTGTTACTGCAAAGCAGATACATATGTTTGGTACTGGGTGAATAATTTATATTATTAGTGGAATATTAGCATTCTGCCTTGTTGTTGTTGTTGTTTTAAAAAGAGTGCTTCTATTCTACCCCACAAGGCTGCTAAGGGCAGCTAAGGGCATGGGCATTCGCCAGAGGAGGGAAGGGGCAATGGAGGCTGGAACAAGGACTTGGGGTGGAGCTTTCAGGTCCTATAGAACTTTTTGCCCTTTGCCCGGACTCTCAAAAACAAGACAAGTGATGCAGCTATTATTTAGCATATGCACATTGACTTTTAATTTGCCAAAGCCACTTCCGCCCTGCAGAGGAGGTGGGATTGCGGGTGTCACGGCCCCACAATGTGCACAGGGCTGGAGCCCAGCCCCTGCGCGATTGGGTGAATCCCTGGCTGGCTCTGGGGGTGTGGCCTGCTCTATTTAACGCAGGTGTGCCCGGGGATCTCCCTCTTTTCCCACATACCAGCTGTTCCTGTTTCCCACCCTCCCACCCTTTAAGGCTTTCGTTCCTTGACCTTGCCATGGACCTCGGTTGGTCGCCGTTGAGGGGCCTGGTAGGAATTTTTCCACTTGGCAAATTAGCACCAGCCACTTGGTTCTCGCCTACCTCATAGCAAATCATCACAACTTTCTGGGTATTGGGGTTAGGCATTGGTATTGGTATTGTTTTGTAGATGGAAGAGGGGAGGAAGCGCCATCACTTGCCCCGCATATTGAAGGGTAGTCCGTTAAAGAATTCCAGGGGGTGGGGGTGGCCCTGTCCGAAGCCTATGGAGGTGAGGGCCCAAGGCACGCCCCCTTGTGGTGGCCCCGGGGGAGTTCCTAGTTGATGTGCATCAGCAGGACTCCCCCTACTGGTGGTTAACCCTTCCCGGACTTCATGAAGATGGGCTGGAGTCAGATATAGTCAGTTAGGACCAATGCCTAAGCCAATACCGCTCATCACCTGTAACCAATAAAGTTGTGGCCTTAATTAGCCCATTAACCTTAATAATTGTGTCATGTGTCTTTATTTCCACTGGGGGGGGGGACGGGAACTCGCCACGCAAACATGTGCCAGGTTCAAAACTTCACTCCGTGTTTCTCTCTTTAGGGCATGACAATAATTATAATGCCCATTGTTAATAATTTCCTAATTATATTTACATTCCTTGCAAGAACCCTCAAGGTGGGTTCAGTTATTGGCCTCGTGAGCAGAGACCTGAACCCAGCTCTCCCTGATTCAGATTTGGCACTCTGTCCATGCCAAGACACCTTCATTAGCTCTTTCCGCCCGCTTTGTGTCCGAATGTCCCTGTCGTGATCTGACTGAGTTTCCCACCCATCCCCTTTTAAGCGGAATAAAAAACCCACTTTTTTTTTTTTTTTTTGCACCGCTATTTGAACGCCCAACTCACCACTGCTCGGCTGAACGCTGCCTTCTTCTCTTCTTTGCTGGAGTCTTTTCCACGCCAGACGTAAATTTTAAAACCTCCCTGGTCCAAAATGTGACAGTCCTGTTAAAATAAAGGGGGTATGTGACAAGAACCTTCACTGGATTTGAACCCAGGACTTTGTAGACCAGGGCACATATCTGCTAAACTGACAGATACTCTCACAGGGGGACCAAAAGAGAGAGGATGTCACAGCAACCATTCTGCACAGACTATTTAGTACCTTACCTCATGCTGCAAGAGGTCTTGAGTCAGGGGACGGGTAGCAATTTCTTGAACTACTAAATCCTTCCCATTTTCATAGACGCTGCAGGAGGAAATGGACAGTAGGAATAATAATAATAATAATATAATAATAATAATTTCTTATTTATACCCCGCCCATCTGGCTGGGTCTCCCCAGCCACTCTGGGTGGCTTCCAACAAAGTATTAAAATATAGTGGTCGGTTAAACATTAAAAGCTTCCCTAAACAGGGCTGCCTTTGGATGTCTTCTAAAAGTCTGATGGTTGTTCTTCTCTTTGACATCTGGTGGGAGGGCATTCCACAGGGTGGGTGCCACTACCGAGAAGGCCCTCTGCCTGGTTCCCTGTAACTTGGCTTCTCGCAGGTAGGGAACTGCCAGAAGACCCTTGGAGCTGGACCTCAGTTTCCAGGCAGAACGATGGGGGTGGAATTGCTCCTTCAGGTATACTGGACTGAGGAATCCTTAAGGACTTGTCTAAGGTTTGAGCCTGAGAGCTGGGAGACAGTCCTTGCCCTCAGCCCTAAAGGCCTAAATGCCACCCATTCCTTGGGGAGTTATCCAGTTATCCTCAGGCTAATGCGGCCCCCCAACACTCCCCATCTGGCCCCTGTGACTCTCTACAGGCCAGCCCCACCCCACCTGTGCTTTGCACCCCTTGGAACAGTTTTTGTCTGGCTGGAACGCCATCCTTGAAACTCTCACCCTCAGACCTAAGAGCCAAACTACACTTTATATTAATCATACAGCTCGCCCCTGGTGCAAAGTTTTCCCTTCCCCATCTGCCAACATTTCTCCAAGCTTGGTTCTGATGTCAGAAATCAGGAAAGGACTGAATGGAGGCCCCCTATACAGGGGTGTGGGCTTTCAGTTATGCCAGGTGAAGCCAGCTCTTGATTCCTTCCATTGGACTTGCCAAGCCCAATTCGACTTCCTACGACTGGTCGCATATCTCCTCACCACAAGGGAGAAACCAGCATGGTCCCACTCATTGGCCAGTGAAAGAGCAGCAGCTTCAACATCTGCTTTCCTCTTCCCTCCCCACAGCTTTTTCCTTTTGTGTTGCGCCCTGTTAGATTGCAAGCTTATATTTGAACACAGCATGGACAAATTTAAGGCACTTTATCAGCAACTAACGTGACCTTAATCTTTAGCTGGTATTTACGGTGATATAAAGGAGGTCCTCGAGACATCTACATCACTTTTCCCATCACAGA
This sequence comes from Podarcis erhardii, assembly GCF_964252035.2. Taxonomy (NCBI): domain Eukaryota; kingdom Metazoa; phylum Chordata; class Lepidosauria; order Squamata; family Lacertidae; genus Podarcis; species Podarcis erhardii. Next base: position 6,885,765 of record NC_138513.1, on the reverse strand, counting down.
ATTTGGGGGGGGGGTTCAAATTCAACGGGAGTTGCATTTTAAATTTCCCAAGCCTGAAGAAAACAGGCCAATTTTTGGCACCTGCCTTATTTTGGAGAGAGAGAGAGAGAGAGGGAGGGAGGAAGAAACTGAGAAATAAATCCCCGAGACTTACTGGTAAAGGCGGACATTGGCTTTCTGAAGTTCATCAGCTTTCTCGTCAGGCAATGCTTCCCGCAGTTCCCCGTGCCTCTCCCCCAGTACTGCTTTCATGATCTGCATGAGGTCTGGGCAGTCCTTCTCATTGTCGACGACGCCAATCTGAGCACGGCCCCCCCTCTCGCCGTCCCGAATACTTCGCGCCAAAACCATGGCCTAGAAGATGGGGAGAATTAAGGAGGCATCAATATGCATAATGCTGAATCAGACCGTTGGTCAATCTAACATTGTATTGTCTCCTCCAGCCTCCCCTAGAAGTTTGAGTCCGGATGTTTTGGACTACAAATCCCATCAGCCCCAGATAGCACAGACTGATGGGAATTGTAGTCCAAAGCCTGATGGGAATTGTAGTTCAACACCCATCACCCCCTGGGATGCAGGAATCTTTTGTCTAACGTGGGGCTTGGACCCTGAGATTAAGAGTCTCATGTTCTACCAACGGACCTAAGCATTGCCATTTCTTGAAAACTGCGCCAGAATTAATGCCACTCTGATTTCCAATACTCACCCTTGATTTCTCTGCAACGTTGCACGAGGGACCGTTCCACTGAATCAAGACTTTGCCGAGGTCCAACAGGAAGACGTCGCCTTTGTTGAAGCTGTTCCAGGAGAGATCTACCTGTCAGGAGGAAAAAGAAAAGGGATTTTTTTAAACAAGAAGCCACAAGAAAGAACGCAGGGTGGTGCGATTAGGGGTGTCAGAAGGCATTGGTTTCCTGTATCTGTCACAGGCAGTGCCCTTTCCGTTCTGCTGCAATTTGACTTCTGACAAAGCATATTCTATGGCAAATTGGGATGTGGGTGGCACTGTGGGTTAAACCACAGAGCCTAGGACTTGCCAATCATTAGGTCGGTGGTTCGAATCCCCGTGACGGGGTGAGCTCCTGTTGCTCGTTCCCTGCTCCTGCCAACCTAGCAGTTCGAAAGCACGTCAAAGTGCAAGTAGATAAATAGGTACCGCTCCGGCGGGAAGGTAAACGGCATTTCTGTGCGCTGCTATGGTTCGCCAGAAACGGCTTAGTCCTGCTGGCCACATGACCCAGAAGCTGTACACCAGCTCCCTCAGCCAATAAAGCGAGATGAGCGCCGCAACCCCAGAGTCGGCCACAACTGGACCTAATGGTCAGGGGTCCCTTTACCTTATTCTATGGCAAATTTCTACGCAGCTACTTTCTTTGCACCAAAATGAACGGTGTGGGATAATGTAAAGAATTCTGCACCTTTCATTTTAACGAGAAGGAAACACAATGCTGATTTCTCCCCCCCCCCAGCCCCCAATCACATATGACTTGCAGAGTGAAAACAGCAGCAGCAGCAAATACCAATATTCCCTGGATTGATTTCTGTTTTGGAAGTGGATGAATAAGCGAACAGGGGCAATTTCTGCCACCATCCAAATGGCAACCAATTCCAGGCTCTCGCTCAGCTCCTTACCTCTGTTGCCGAGACGTGTTTCCTCCCCTTGACGTGAAGGAGGCGTTTGATATTGTACATGTTGGTCTCCACATGCTTGAACCCGGAAGCAACTCCTCCCTTCTTATAGCTGTTGGGGATAAGGAGGTTTTAATAATTGCGGGGGGGGGGGAATGGGGGCATGTGTTCCCGTGGGGTAGGGAGCAAATGGGCAGTTGAGAACCATGATATCCAGCTCTCCAGTTTCCAAAGTAAGGTTCTAGCACTTGTAGAAAGTGAGATGGAAGGTAAACTATATAGGCACTATTATTCACCTTTTTTGCAGGCGTGAAACTAACCTGCTCCTTATGCCAGTCTTTTACTTTTACTTTGACCCTCCCAGGAAAAATTCCTGCAGGTGCCCATAGGCCTTAAGAGAACAGTAGCTTCATAATAATAATAATAATAATAATAATAATAATAATAATAATAATTTACACCCCGCCCATCTGGCTGGGTTTCCCCAGCCACTCTGGGCGGCTTCCAATAGAATATTAAAATACAATAACCTATTAAACATTAAAAGCATCCCTAAACAGGGCTGCCTTCAGATATCTTCTAAAAGTCTGGTAGTTGTTTTTCTCTTTCACATCTGGTGGGAGGGTGTTCCACAGGGTGGGCGCCACTACCGAGAAGGCCCTCTGCCTGGTTCCCTGTAACTTAGCTTCTCGCAATGAAGGAACTGCCAGAAGGCCCTCGGCGCTGGACCTCAGTGTCCGGGCAGAACAATGGGGGTGGAAATGCTCCTTCAGGTATACTGGACCAAGGCCGTTTAGGGCTTGAAAGGTCAGCACCAACACTTTGATTTGTGCTTGGAAACGTACTGGGAGCCAGTGTAGGTCTTTCAGTACCAGTGTTATATGGTCTTGGCAGCCGCTCTCAGTCACCAGTTAGCTGCCGCATTCTGGATTAGTTGTAGTTTCCGGGTCACCTTCAAAGGTAGCCCCACATAGAGCACATTGCAGTAGTCCAAGCGAGACACAGGGAACCTGTGGTGTTCCAGATGTGGCTGAACTACAACTCCCAGCAGCCCCAGCAAGCATGGCCAATGACCTGGATGGGGTGGGGAGTTATAGTTCAGCAACATCTGGAGGGCCAAAGGTTCCCCAAACCTGCTGTGGGAGAACAGCAGGCTCCTCCAAGAGGTGAGCCTCGGTTCTACACTGTGTGCTGTCGTTAGAATCTTGCCTTTTAAAAATAAAAATTAAAGTTACTAGTCCTTATTGTTGCTCATAGGACTTTTGAATATGGGAATAGTGCAAGAGAAGAAGAGAAGAAGAGTTTGGACTTGATATCCCGCTTTATCACTACCCAAAGGAGTCTCAAAGCGGCTAACATTCTCCTTTCCCTTCCTCCCCCACAACAAACACTCTGTGAGGTGAGCGAGGCTGAGAGACTTCAGAGAAGTGTGACTAGCCCAAGGTCACCCAGCAGCTGCATGTGGAGGAGCGGGGAAGCGAACCCAGTTCACCAGATTACGAGTCTATCACTCTTAACCACTACACCACACTGGCTCTTTTTTTAAACAAGAGGTTTAAAAAGGAGACAGCCTGTTGCCTGATTCTATCCGTTTTCCCCACAGGACCCCCATTGAAATGAAGTGGGTTCCCCAAGCCTTTCCCCAGCACTCACATGATGCCGTTCTTGAAATAACTTTTAAAGGCTGCCGACTCGTGTCCCTGCACTTCTCTGTGCTGGACGGGGTTCCCGCCAAGTAGGTCATCCAGCTGAGTCACATAGAAAGCAGCCGCGCCTTGTTCGTCCTGGGAGGAATCGCGCCCAATCCAGTAGTGCAGGTCCGTGGCGAATCCGGAACGTGTCTTTGTGTTCTGCGATGGAATAAATGGAATTACAGAGGGCATAAGTCCATTTCTTGGATCAGAATGTCAGCAGTTCGAATCCCTGCGACGGGGATCAGAATGTCAGCAGTTCGAATCCCTGCGACGGGGTGAGCTCCCGTTGCTCGGTTCCTGCTCCTGCCAACCTAGCAGTTCGAAAGCACATCAAAGTGCAAGTAGATAAATAGGTACCGCTCCGGCGGGAAGGTAAACGGCGTTTCCGTGTGCTGCTCTGGTTCGCCGGAAGCGGCTTAGTAATGCTGGCCACATGACTGTACGCCGGCTCCCTCGGCCAATAAAGCGAGATGAGTGCCGCAACCCCAGAGTCGGCCACGACTGGACCTAATGGTCAGGCGTCCCTTTACCTCCATTTCAGTTCTCCCAGTTTCTCATTTTCCCAGTTTTAAATTCAGTTTTCCACATTTTTACAGGAACCTTTGATTATTATTATTTAAAAACACACACCCAAATCTTCCTGAAAATTCTTGAGCATTTTGGTGCAAATTCCTCCCCGATAAACACATTTGGGTCTGCTGTTCTGCCTGGCGCATGCATTTTTTTGCAAGCGCTTTCTCCTAACGCAGCACATTTCCGTATGTTGTTTTCACGCATATTTTCATCTTTACACACGCTTCCCCTTAATATATGCATTTTTGTAAACACTGGCTGGAAGAACAGCACCGCAAAATTCACGTCGCTGAGAATTTTGAAGGCTGCCTTCAATTTTCACGTTGCTTCGGGAGATGAGAATGCAATAGATTCGTCTCTGAAGGGAAACTGAGTCAAACTTCTCTCGCCCTCCCATCCCTAGCTGACACAGAAATGAGTAGAAAGCAAATCTCATTTAGCAATAAAATACCGAAGGTGGTTATGAGAGAAGTTTTGAGGTGATCAGAGGCCAGAGTTCCATGTGAAGTGGAATTGAGTGCTAAACCCACTTTGAGAACTGTAGGTTGTTTGGGTCCCCTAACAACCCTCAGCACCCTCAGCGAACTACAGTTCCCAGAACTCTTCTGGGGGGGGCACCATAACTGTTTAAAATGCCATCATGCATGAAGAAGATTGGATAAAAATAAGGATTATTTGAATAAATATTGTAATATAAATAATTAGAAGTCACTTGAAAGTACCAAATAGGCCTAGGATTAAATTAGGATTTGATCGTAAGTAAGTCAGAGTTAGAATAGTAAGAAATGAGAATAAGATAGTTAATTGCTGGAATTAATCTTAGTTAAGAATGTTATTGCAGAGCTGTTACATGCAGATATAATGAAATTCAGAAGGGAGGGATCTGAGGAAGTCAATTAACAATGTAAGAGAAATTGGGTTTTTTTAAGGGATAGGCGTTTAAGATCCCATTTTGTTTTTGTTCAACATTGTATTGTGCTTTCTTTGTGTTTCCTTTTCTTTTTTCTATGTTACATTTGTTATAATTGTGGAAAATTTATTAATATTTTTTTTTTAAAAAAATATAAAATAAAATGCCATCATGCTTCTTTAAACGTAAGGTGTGAATGCGGCTACAATGAAACATAAGTGATTTGTCAAGTGAAACCCCTCCCCAGCCTGTGTATTAAAGGTGACCTCCCCGCCATGGGCGAACCACCCCCCCCCCCCGGCAGCACCCTTAAGACGGTCTTGAGAGAGAGCGGCGGAAACGCAATACATGCCCCAACATGCGCAGCAACCCATTTTCTAGCACCGTCTCGCTCTCCGACAAAGTAAACATTTGCCAAACACCTCCTCAGCGAGGTTACCATAGCGATTGGTATGGCAAGTGAGCAAATTCATGTCCAGAGGGCAAGAGGGAGGAGAGGAACACGGACAGTTTGGCCGCGAACACAGAGAAACAGAGAAGTGGAGCCTTGTTTTCTGACTATGGTGAGATCCGGAGAACTATGCAAACATGGCAAAGGTTTCCAGGGGGATCTTTTTAATTATTATTATTTTTTAATCAGCCACCAAAACACAAACAGTGAAACCCTCCAATACATTGGGTATACAATATTCAATAATATACATATACAACAACATACATATTCAATAATAGCATATTAAAATTAACCATAAGTACACTTCTATATAGGGAAGCGGGTGGCGCTGTGCGTTAAACCACTGAGCCTAGGGCTTGCTGATCAGAAGGTCGGCGGTTTGAATCCCTGCAACGGGGTGAGCTCCCGTTGCTTGGTCCCTGCTCCTGCCAACCTAGCAGTTCGAAAGCATGTCAAAGTGCATGCTCAAAGTGCATGCTTCCGGCGGGAAGGTAAACGGCGTTTTCGTGCACTGCTCTGGTTCGCCAGAAGCGGCTTAGTCATGCTGGCCATTACCTTCAGTAGCTTAAAGGTAAAGGTAAAGGGACCCCTGACCATTAGGTCCAGTCGTGGCTGACTCTGGGGTTGTAGTGCTCATCTCGCTTTATTGGCTGAGGGAGCTGGTGTACAGCTGCCGGGTTTTATATGTCCAGCTGTCCTTTGTCAACAACAACAAATTGTTGCAGTTTTTTGTGCTGAACATATGCTCTATGGTAATTTATGGACCCAGCAGGTATCTAAAGCCATTTGCACATAACAAAATATGTACAGTGGTGCCTCGCAAGACGAAATTAATCCGTTCCGCGATTCTCTTCGTCTAGCGGTTTTTTCGTCTTGCGAAGCAAGCCCATTGACAGCTTAGTGGATTAGCGCTATTAGCGGTCTAGCGGCTTTTAGCGATCAGCTGATAAGCGGCTTATCAGCGGAACAGCTGATAAGCGGCTTAGCGCTTAGGGAAAGGGCGAAAAAAACCGGGAAAAAAACCGCGGGAACTCGCAAGATTTTTTCGTCTTGCGAGGCAACCCCATAGAGAAATTCGTTTAGCGAAGCACCTCGAAAAACAGAAAACCCTTTCGTCTAGCGGGTTTTCCGTCTTGCGAGGCGTTCGTCTTGCGGGGCACCACTGTATTTAATGAAAGAAATTGTTGAACTGAAATACAATGAAGAAGTACATTAATAGTGATGGGGGGGGGCAAATGAGTGGGGCCCTAAGCTATAGCTTGTTTAGCTTATACGTAAATCCGGCACTGTGCCTGTCGCACAAACACGTAAACCCTGCAAGGTGGCTACTTTGTGCATAAAGAAGATTGGCTACCTGGTTGTGGACACGATTCTTGCATTGCAGGAGGATTAACTAGATGACCCTTGGGTCCCTTGCAACTCCACGGTTCTGTGATTGTATGATTCATTCCCACCCTATGGCACCATTAGCAGAGCTACTTACGTTTAAGATGATGTAACAGTCCCCTTCAAAAAAGCTCCCGTAGGCCTTCTCAGGAAGAGGCACCATTTTCATTTTCTAAAATAATAACAACAAACAATAGAAGCATAAAAATCCAGTTAAGAAGATATGCAGAGATAGGGTGACAAACTTCGCTGTAGGAGATTCAGTTCTACAGCCAAAAGGTGGGGAGATTGCTAAGAAAACGTTAATAAATCCACAAACAATTTATATAAAATAATGCGAACACAAGGAAGCCAACATGTTTAAATAACAGTAGCAGTTGTTGTTGTTTTTAGTGATTCATTGTGTTTTAGAATACATCAATCTCAAGCTTATGTGCAAGGACAGTTCTTTAAACCGTGTTAGTAGTTTAACTTTTGAATGCTTTAAAGTATGGCTGTAAAATTTTATGGATTTTATCGTTTTATCTTTTTGTAACCTGCTTCGAAGTCCCCCAACTACAATCAAGGGGTGTATAATTTTTGTGAAATAGATAAGCAAACCTTTCTGCAAAACCCCCTCCCTCCCTCCTTGCCAAAGTTTCCGCAAATGGAGGCTCAGCATACACATTTGGAAGATCTCACACATCCTTCTCGGCTTAATTAATCGTGAAAAGTTTTCCGCTTCACCTCTAGCACAAATTGCAAAACTGGACAAACTTGTTCGGCAGAGAAGCAGGAACTAACGATGCACTGACTTCTCCGACTTCAGCCTAGGTCACGAAAGGGTGGAGGCAGGTGTGCTTGTACATTTGGGCCTGTAAAATGGCAAGCCCAGATTCTTCCCTTTTTAAAAGCATTCTGGATTGATCTGGCAAGACTTTGGTACAGTGGGCCAAAGTTAACCAAAGACAACTTAAAGTCAAGTAGAAATTTAATCACCACAGCCTTTTAAACATAGGGAGTATTGTTTTTCGTTTGTTACTACGTTCTGCATTTTTGCCGTTTTATTTTGTAAACCGCCCTGTGATTCTCAGACGAAGGGCAGAATGGAAATGTCATGAAACAAGAAGCAAATGAAAATCCCATAGCAAATGATTCCAGAAGCAGAACAACGAGTCCTATCTTTATTTCTGGCAGAGTTCAGCTGCTTTCAACTGCTGGGTGACAGGCAGAAATCAAAAGGGTGAACCTTCACCCAAAACCTTTCCATTCCAAAGGGTGGCTGGCTATCACACCGTCATGAAAGCAAACTTGTAAGCCTGCTCCAGGGGAGCTTTTATGGGTGAGAGTTAATTTCAGTGCAATAATGTACTAAACCTAACCAACCTAGGCCAATGATTGAGGACTAGTAAATTTGCGGACTCACTTGCAAGGCTGGACATTTAAAAAAAATAAATCCATTTCAGAGATGGAGGACTGAGGTCCATCTCCAGCCACCTGTTCCTTTGGGCAGAATGTTTGCAGAATTCTTTAGAGAGCTGCTAGCCTTTACACCAAGGCACAAGGAAACCAAGACCGATGATCTGGGAAGAATGAAGTTGCTGTTCTGGGCAGCTTGGGAACAGACTCCCAGAAGGCAGCTTTCGAACCCAGAGCCAATTCACATGGAGCTCATATGCATTTCAGCCAGCACATGCCTAGGCTGTGGCCAAGCAGGAATGCTAGGGAGTGAAGCTGTCATGAAGTCCATGTTAAATGTTTCCTTATCTGGAGGTGTAAGAAAAACGTTTTTGGAAGAGCTGTAATAATATGCTCATCTTCTTTCTCACCAATAGGCAGACATCACCTTCTTGAAATCTCCAGAAGCTTGCATTCAGAAGCATTGCTCCCCCCAGTTGTAGAGGCATAGCCATCCTATAGGGTTGCCATATTTCAATAAGCGAGCTGACATCGCTTGTAACCCTACATCATGGCTAGAGGCCATGAATAGCTTTCTCCTCCGATAACATTTGGTGACCTGCGGGTTCCCCACCCCAGATTAACAAACTGTAGAGGACCAAAACAACACATTGTTCACCAGTCAGGTTAGCCTAAGGGTCACTTTTGTTGTTTAGTCAAGTCCGACTCTTCGTGACCCCATGGACCAGAGCACGCCAGGCACTCCTGTCTTCCACTGCCTCCCACAGTTTGGTCAAACTCATGTTGGTAGCTTTGAGAACACTGCCCAACCATCTCGTCCTCTGTTGTCCCCTTCTCCTTGTGCCCTCCATCTTTCCCAACATCAGGGTCTTTTCCAGGGAGTCTTCTCTTCTCATGAGGTGGCCAAAGTATTCAGGATCTGTCCTTCCAGTGAGCACTCAGGGCTGATTTCCTTCAGAATGGAGAGGTTTGATCTTCTTGCAGTCCATGGGACTCTCAAGAGTCTCCTCCAGCACCATAATTCAAAAGCATCAATTCTTCGGCGATCAGCCTTCTTTATGGTCCAGCTCTCACTTCCCTTTTGCAAAGGTACTGTTGTTGTTGTTGTTGTTGTTGCTACAGTTCATATGCTGCCCTTCACCCAAAGATGCAGTGTACAACATTAAAAACACAATACGAAACATCAACAATAAAACATAGTTGAAAACATAGTAAAAACCATATTGGCAGACAGTACAATCCTCATAATAACAGTCCTGTTTTGTATGATTACATGTGCAATCACAGTGTTTGTGTTATTCAACATGTGTGTATGAGAAATGCATCCGGAAAACAAAATGTATTGAGGAGTTTAGCTATCTGACAAGGACTCCTTCCTGCCTCTGTTCCTTCCACCTCCCTTGCTCTTGTGAACTTTTTCGATGGTGTGAGAACAGTCTTAGATGACTTGAGAACATTGGCAGGAGGTGAAACTCCACACACAGCTGCCTTAATCAGATGTGGAGGATAATGCTGGGTATCTTCTTTGATGTTGGGCATTGTTTTGAGAAAGTGAGGCATTGGCAGGGGGTGGCTATCTATAAAATCGGACGGTTTGGGCAGAGTTTCTTTGAAGCTTGTGCAGAGACTGGTTGGCCGCTGGGCCGTGCAAACTGAGGCTACCTCGGGAAGCCGCTTCTTCGCTTCTTGAGGGCTTCCAAGTGGCAGATTGAAGTAAGTGCTTAAGTGCTTGGTATGTATACAGTGGTGCCCCGCAAGACAAATGCCTCGCAAGACGAAAAACTCGCTAGACGAAAGAGTTTTCCGTTTTTGAGGTGCTTCGCAAAACGAATTTCCCTATGGGCTTGCTTCGCAAGACGAAAACGTCTTGCGAGTTCTTGCGAGTTTTCCCCCTTTCCCCCCTTTTTCTAAGCCGCTAAGCCGCTAATAGCCGTGCTTCGCAAGACGAAAAAACTGCAAGACGAAGAGACTCGCGGAACGAATTAATTTCGTCTTGCGAGGCACCACTGTATATTGCTTGCTGTTTTAGAATAAAGCCTTTCATCTTCTCACTCACTTGGGTAGTTTATATTGCTTCTGAATCTCATTTTGAAAGAACCACCTTGCCTTTGGCAAGACAGTATGTTCAGCTAATTCATGTATAATTTAACAACCCAATTAAAATGAAAAGGTGAGCTCTGCCACATGACCTTTTCATCAAGCATTTATCCTGATTTGCTTGCCCAAAGCTTACGCGGCAGTTAGACTTTACTGAGCTTTTGTTCTGATTTGTCTGTGGGGAGTACCGTATATATGACAATGAGCATTCGTCTCAATATAATAATAATAATAATAATAATAATAATAATAATAATAATATACTTATACCTGGCCCATCTGGCTGGGTTTCCCCAGCCACTCTGGGCGGCTTCCAACAAAATATTAAAATACAATGGTCCGTCAAACATTAAAAGCTTCCCTAAGCAGGGCTGCCTTCAGATGTCTTCAGATTCGCCTGTGAGGTGTTTCTACAACTTCCCATAAATCATTTGTTCATTCCACACTTCTCAGGGCATTCTCCCGTCACTTTCCTAACCGCAAAAAGCCCACACTCGGATTCACTTCAGTTGCACAAACTGATATTTCTGCTACGCGCCTGAGTCTTTCCTGCAAAATGACAGCCTGAGGAGTGTCACCCTGTGTCACCCTGCAAAAAATACAGGTGGTGTACGGAGGATGCTGGCTGTACTGTACCTCTATGGTCCATATCTGGAGGCCTGGCTTCCTCTCAATAGTGGGGAGTCCCACGTCTGCTTCAGCGTCAGCCATCATTACTGCAAAAAAAGAAAAAAGAGGAGGTGAAGGGTTTTTTTTTTAAAAAAAGTACATATTTTGATGAAATGAAAGCCAGCAAGGTGTCGTGGTTGGAGTGTTGGGCTAGGATCTGGGAGACCAGGGTTCCAAGCCCCACTTGGCCATGACACTCACTGGGTGACCTTGGGCCACTCACTGCCTCTCAGCCTAGCCTACCTCACAGGGTTGTTGTGGGGAGTAAATGAGGAGGGGGGGAAACTGTGGATGCCACCTTGAGCAACTTGGAGGGGAAAAAGGTGAGATATAAATGCAATAAAATAATTACATAAATGCATAAATGATGGGGGGAAATCCAGTTCAATTTCTTCCATTAGTGGGGGCCCATGAATAATCATAGTTTAGAGGTCCCGGTCCCTAAGGAAGTCAGATTATCCTCCACCAGGGTCAGGGCCTTCTCAGTGATGGCTCCGACCTGGTGGAATGCTCTGTCCCATGAGACCAGGGCCCGGCAGGATTTAACCTCCTTCCACAGGGCCTATAAGACAGAGCTAATCCACCTGGCTTTCAGTTTGAACTTAGCCTGATCTTTTATTCCCCTTCCTTCCCTCCCCCTCCCCTTTTTATGAAGATTACCCGCTCTGGGATCCCACAGCTAATTCTCCCCTGGCCCAAATAGGACTAACTTAGCCAGCTAGCCCTAGTGACCATCTAATGTTTATTGGATGGATTTCCCCCCTAAATTGATTTTTTAATTCTGAATTTATTGTTATTCACGTTTTATACTGTATTTTATGCTGTTTTTTGTTGCATCAAATGTTTTAAATTTGTTGTTGGATGCCCTGAAGGGCGGGGTATATATAAAAAAATATTTATTATTTATTATTTATTATTTATTATTTTAGCATCTTTTATTCAGGAATGGCAAACAGTATCATGAGCTCTGTTGCCAACATTTCAAGCAGGCAGCAGGGGGAATGATCAGCTGCCAATTGCTGCAGATCAAACTACAGTGATACCTTGGTTCCCAAACTTAATCCATTCCGGAAGTCTGTTCCAAAACATTCCCATAGAATGTGCATTCCCATAGAAAGTAATGCAAAATGGATCAATCTGTTCCAGACTTTTAAAAAGAACCCCTAAAGCAGCAATTTAACATGAATTTTACTATCTAACAAGACCATTGATCCATAAAAAGAAAGCAATAATCAATGTATTGTACTATAAAATAAATAAGACAGTATAGTAGTTGATAAAAAATAAAATAAAATTCTTACGGGCACTGATAGTCATTGTTTCGATGGGGGGCTTTTATCCATTTCTGCAGTCACACAATCAATCAGTCAGTCAGTAGCTGAACTGGGTACCACACAGTCACAAAAACAGGTCACAGTCAAATAAATAAAAAAGCCACACAAACAAAAATGCAATTTTTTTTAGCAAAAACAAAAGCTCCAAATATCACCTCTGTTTTTGTGTGAGTACGAGGGACTCAACATCCGACAGACTCAACAGGAAGCCTCTAACTAGCAGTGGGGGACTTAATTTACAAACCAAACACACTCAACAGGAAGCGGAACATGTTCAGCTTCCAAGGCAAAGTTCACAAACCGGAACACCTACTTCTGGGTTTGCAGCGTTCTTAATCCAAGTTGTTCATAAACTAAGCTGTTTTAAAAGCAAGGTACCACTGTACTGTTAAACACGCAGGAACAAGGGCCAGTTGAACACCTGACCTCCCTAATCAATACATCAAGAATGGTTTCCTAGAAGGTAATTTTTACAGCCTTCCCTTCTCCAAACTTTTGCATCCGTTTCTGATTTATTTTTTAGTCCTCTCGAAAATTTGTTAGCATTTTAATGCAAATTTCTCCTAACACACACCCTTCACATGCAATTTTCCCGATACACACATTTTTACAGTAAGCTGAAGTAAATTTCTCCCCATCCCTTTTCCCATAGGCTTTGTTTCCATGTAGAACATATACAGTGGTACCTCAGGTTAAGTACATAATTCATTCCGGAGGTCTGTACTTAACCTGAAACTGTTCTTAACCTGAAGCGCCACTTTAGCTAATGAGGCCTCCTGCTGCCGTCGTGCCGGCGGAGCACAATTTCTGTTCTCATCCTGAAGCAAAGTTCTTAATCTGAAGCACTATTTCTGGGTTAGCGGAGTCTGTAACCTGAAGCGTATGTAACCTGAAGCGTATGTAACCTGAAGCGTATGTAACCTGAGGTACCACTGTACCGTCATTGCATATGGAAGCTCCAAACCCAGATAGAATGGCTGATAGCCACCAGCGCACTGATTCTCCAAGATTTTTGTCAGCCTTTCCCAAAGCCAGCATGCAGAACAACATCCTGAAGCAAAAGGATCCGCAGCGAAGGATGAGTAGCCTTGCAAATCATTTATCCCAAACTTTTATAGTTCCAGAAAAGTCTCCAAGCTGAAATTCCTCACGGCAGACCGGAAGCATTTCAGAATAAAAAGTTGGACTCGCCTAATAGCCTTCCCCTTAAAAGCTTCTATTTTGCTTGTCGTCAAGCAAACAAACAGATAGACACACGAAACTCGGTTGCATTTCATTTTCCCATCAGCATTCTTTGCACATTTAAATTCCGCATTGATCTGAGCCTATCCTTCCTGCTTACACTGTTTCCTGGTTTTTTGTTAAGGTGTTTGAAATGACAGCCAGTAATGCTCCCATGTTCCAAACAGCATAGGCAGAAGGTCAAACCGTTTTTCTGGCATGAGCTGCAACAGGAAATAGGTAGGAGGAAGACACACTGTCTCTGAATCACTGCAAACAATTTCTGCGCTTCTCCTTCTCTATGGAATTGACATTGATCCTCATTTCAGAGGAACTAATCAACTCATCAGTCACAAGCTGTTGTGGTTTGAGGTTTCATCCACCCAGTGCTTTTTTTCTAAAAAATATATATTTAGGGTTACTCTCATTTTCCTACTCGTATTGAAATACTGCCCCTCAATGAGGCCAAACTTAGATTCACAAAATGTTTAGGGGTCTTCTTCTTCTTCTTTGGCGATCATTCGTAGCTGAGTAAGATTGTCTTCCATAAACACGGTTTTAACAATGAGTCCATAAGTGACTGTGGAGGCCAATTCTGGATCCACACCTCCTTCCACAGTGGGGACATTGGTTCCCGGGCGGGAGTTGATCACGGTGTGGATTTGCCAAGCATGCTTTCCTCTTAGCACGTTTCTCCCTTGCGCCCTGAGTTCGAGTGTCTTCAAAGCCCATGACGCCTTTGGGAAAGGCTGTTCTCCAATTGGAGTGCTTGCAGGCAAGTGTTTCCCAATTGTCAGTCAAAATGCTGCACCAACAAGTACAAAATAACCCCTCTGCACCACCACAAATCCATCTCCATGTTTAGGGGTATGTGTACCCCCCACATACCCCCAGAAAAAAGCACTGCATCCACCCACAGGAACCTGCTTTGCACCGAGTTCAAATCTGTGGACCATCCATCTCTGTACTGAATGCAACAAGGGGGCAGCAAACACAATGCCTTCCAAATGCCTCCAGCTTCCACCAGCCCCAGCCAGGCATGCCAGGTTCCGCCCCACATTTGGGGTTCCTGGTGTGTGTGTGTGTGTGTGTGTGACATCATGCACATTGCACCTGTGATGTCACATAGTGCGACATGGCCCAAAGCTGTGGGTGTGGGGGATTCCCTGGTCCTGAATGGGGTAACTGTGCCCCTGAAGGACCAGGTGCGCAGCTGTCCATGGAGGCACAGGTCAATTCTGTGTCCAGGGCAGCTGTCCACCAGCTCCATCCTATCTGCCCGCAGACTGTCTCTCCAAAATGGTGCATGCTCTAGTTACCTCTCGCTTGGACTACTGCCAAGCGCTCTATGTGGGGCTACCTTTGAAGGTGACCTGGAAACTGCAATTAATCCAGAATGCGGCAGCTAGACTGGTGACTGGTAGTGGCCGCCGGGACAACATAACACCAGTCCTAAGAGATCTGCATTGGCTCCCAGTACATTTCCAAGCACAATTCAAAGCGTTGGTGCTGACCTTTAAAGCCCTAAATGGCCTTGGTCCTGTATACCTGAAGGAGTGTCTCCACCCTCATCATTCAGCCCAGACACTGAGGTCCAGCTCTGAGGGCCTTCTGGCGGTTCCCTCATTGCGAGAAGTGAGGTTACAGGGAACCAGAGAGAGGGCCTTCTCGGTAGTGGCCCCCGCCCTGTGGAACACCCTCCCTTCAGACGTGAAGGAAATAAACCTATCCTATTTTAAAAAGATATCTGAAGGCAGCCCTGTTTAGGGAAGTTTTTAATATTTAATGCTGTATTGTTTTGAACACAAGATCGGGAGCCGACCAGAGCGGCTGGGGAAACTCAGCCAGATGGGCGGGGTATAAATAATAAATTATTATTATTATATATTATTATGCATTATGTCACATGGTGTGACGGGCCCCATTGGGCCTTGGCGTCTGACATCACATGCAAGACGCACTGGGTCGCCCAGCCGGGCACCCACAGTCAAAAGTTTTTGGGTCCCTTGGCACCCAGCTCCCCCCCCCCCGAGATGGCGCCAATGGCCCCAGCCAACATGGCCAATGGCCAGGGATGATGGGAGTTGTAGTCTGACAACATCCAGAGGGTGCCATATTGGCTGCACTTGGTCTACGCCAGGCTTCCTCAGCCTCGGCCCTTCAGATGTTTTTGGCCTACAACTCCCATGATCCCTAGGTAGCAGGACCAGTGGTCAGGGATGATGGGAATTGTAGTCTCAAAACATCTGGAGGGCCGAGGTTGAGGAAGCCTGGTCTATGCTGACTGGGAGGTGCTCTGCAGGATTTCAGACAGGATTCCTTCCTATCTCCTGCGATCTGACCTTTGTAGCTGCAAGTCAGGCTCTTCTGCATTCAAATCATACACTCCATACCATTCCTCAGATGAAAACAGGGACATTTCTCACGCCCCCCACCTCAAGTGACCCCACCTTGATCCCCTCCATTTTTCAGCAGAAGAAGAGGGGCGAATGCCACCACCGCTTCACCAATGAGACACAGCACACCCGCCCTCCACCGTCCTGAGAAAATCCCCTAACCCTGATTTTATTTTTATTTTGTCCTTTGGTAGATTTGCAGAAAAGGACACACACTAAGAAATTAATTTAAGAAAGGGGCAAGATTAGATGCGGTCACACAAAAAACACACACAGCAACATAGGGCAAATGTCAGCTTAAATGCGTGTGCGATTCTGATTCCCAGGGGGAGAGAGAGGTCAAAATGTTTCCCCTTCTTGTACAACCAAGCTGGATCCCTCAACTTCTTGTGCTGTCCTTCAGAGACTTAGGCCGCACCTGCACAGAGCATTTTAAGCAGTATCACACCACTTTAAACAGCCACACTCATACCATACACTGAAAGCACTATGATGCTGCTTTAAACCATAAAGTATTCTGGGAGTTGTAGGTAGTTACAAACTCTGGGAGTTGTCAAGAGACTCCTATTGCCCTCACAAAGCAACAATTTTCTGAGTTCCCTGGGAAGAGGGATTGACTGTTAAAACTGGTAGTTCTGTGAGGGGATTAGGGACTCTCCCGGCAACTCTGAACCAACCGCAACTCCCAAACTTGAGGAGTCTGCTGTTGTTGGACTACAATTCCCACCATCCCTGACCACTGGTCCTGCTCTCTATGGATGATGGGAGCTGTAGTCCAACAACAGCTGGAGATCCAAGATTGGGAAGCCCTGTTAAATGTATGCTGTGAATGTGGCCTTGGACAACATGAAGACACAGCCTTCCTGCCGTACTCCACAGGGAATGCCTTTTTAAATTATTTTTCCCTCTCCTCCCTATTCCAGTAAAACAGCCCCGAGCACGCTCATCGCTTTCAGTCTGCCCTATTAAAACTTGCCCTTGAGGATTAAAATTGGCCCCCAGTGATACTGCTAGAAATGTGCAGTTGGAGCCGTAGAACATTTTTGAATCTCACATCTAGTTTGACCCTGAGGTGTGGCTGGCTCTGCTTGGCTTGCTGGACACAGGATGCCAACACACCTTGCCATCTTTCTTTCTGGCTGCCCAGCCATTCACGGGACGTTAACTGTGTTGCGAGGCGCAGCCGACTTCACAGTTTTATTGTCAGGTTTCTGTCAACTAAAATCCCTGAGAATTTCCTCGGCTTAAGCCCCACCCTTCCCCACCCTCCTCTCCTAAGCTGGCTCTTTGTGCCCAGGGATACGGGGAAGAGAGTTGCCTCACATGAAAGTCACGCCTGCGATTTCAAGACGCAAGTAAACAGAGGCGAGAGGAAACTGGTCTGAGTCCGTAACCCCTCATGAAACCCAGAGCTGAGAGAGTTGTTTGCTTAAGGACTGGCTTTCCATTGAGGAGAAAGGCCTTCAGAGCTATTGTGTGGTACGGTCCTCCCTGGAGGCCATACCACTTCAGAACCAGAGGAGAAGGAGAAGCCAATTCTGAACAGTCTCCAATATAATAAAGCTCATACGTTAGGTTGTGGCCTAGTCCTCCCTTGATCCCTGAAGGGCCATAGCTCAGTGGAGGAGCTTTTGCCCTGAATGTAGGTTCAATTCCCAGCATCTCCAGGTAGGAATGTCCTCTGCTTGAGACCATGGACAGTCACTGCTAGTCAGTGTAGACGACACTGCACTGGATGGACCAATTGTTTGACTCAGTCTAAGGTAGCTTCCTATGTTCCAATAGTTTACAGTAGGATGGAGGAACCTGTGGTTCTTTAGATGTTGTTGGACTACAACTCCCATCATCCCTGGCCACTGACCATGCTGACTGGGGCTGATGGGAAGTAGAGTCTAGCAACATCTGGAGGGCCACAGGTTTCTCAACCCTGGTTTACAATACTGGTTTCAAGCATCCAGCTACTGCATCAAATAAAGTAAATGATACAGCCCCAATATTGATGGTGGTGTGGTAAAACTCTGACCCGGTTCAGATGATCTTATTTAAGCTTTATAAGCCAAGATATGAATGAGTCCTTTGCCCACAGCCCCTTTGTTCCCCCCTAAGTGGAATACCTGAATGCAATAATGAAATCTCTAACCAACCACAGTTTCCTGTTTCATCTTAACTGAGAAACCATGGTCACCAACTTCACAACAAGCCCATATCCTTAACCAGGGTTTGGAGTTGGTTTAGGATCCTGGTTTGTTTCCAGGTTCAGATAAAATGGATAACTTTGCTGAATTGTGGCTTGCAAGAAAGGGAGAGGGAAGAGGCCTCACACACAACCTAAAGGCTTGCCCATATTTCGGGTCATTAAGCCAAGATATGGTGATCTAATTACTTCTGTCTACGAAATACTTCAGGACTCTCTGCTTGTTACCTAGATTATTCCACAGATTCTGAGCATGTGAAAGTCCACACTGATGGAAACCTGTCACCCTTAACTATACTTTTTAAAAGTTAGTTTTTTTCTGTGTGCAAAATCTGGTACCAGTATTTTATTGAGGTCAATAATGTCATACCCAGCACCCAGATGAGTGGAGGTCCTGGAAATACAAATCTTGTCATTCCATACAAAGTAGGCTTTCCAGCTACTATTTAACCTTTCTCTGCTATATATCAGGAATTATGCATTTCTAAGCAGCTAGAATACTTTTGTCACTTGGGGCAGGAGAATTTCTGAATGCCCAGGTCAAAACAAAGTAAGGATTATTTTGGAAAAAGGGACAAGAAAATGGGCATATGGAAAAGTCACAAAGCAACAAGAATTTGCATTCCGTTCTGTCCAGACCAGGACATTGTCTAAGTCTAAATATATTTTGGGTGGTGGTGGGGAAGGAATTCTTCTGAATGTTCTTAAAACTGAAGAGAGAGAGAAAGAATGAAAGTCTTCCCTTCTCAACTCTCTTTTCAAGTCTCTGTAACACTAGGGAGTTGTGGTCTTTGATGGCTTGGTTTGGAACAGGCATGTTAAGAAATGGACAATTACTACACAACAACCAAAATAGGCACGTTTTTTTAACTCCCACTTCCTGGTTTCGTGGGCAGTCATTCGGGTTAAAATGACACCAGCTGGCTTCTAATTAGATTCCCCACTCACAGACAGAGAACCTTATTTCATACAATATCAAAGAGACTACAGGCACATCTATAATCATCAGTATCGGTTTGAGCAGTCAAAGGGAATAATCACTACAAGCTGAGCTCCCTTCTGAACATGTTCATATCCATCTCTGTATTTATCTGTTGCTCATTTGTTACAAATTTACGACAGGCCATTTTGTTTTTGACCAACCTGGAATTGTTAAAGTCCGGGATGGAAAACTCAGTTCCCCATCAAATGTTGTTGGACTGCAACTCCAGCTGTCCTGGTCATTTGCCAGGCTCTTGGAGTTGATGTGAGTTGTAGTCCAACAACATCTTGAGAGCGCCAAGTTGTCCACCCCAGATTAGCCAGATATGTTGGTGACTGAAGATGGGCATTGCATAAACCACATGCTCATCCACTGAACTTTGGACCTTTTCCTGTAGGCGTCCCATCATTCTTTAACCAGCCAGGCTACCAGCAGATCCCACTAGAAAAACCAGCCTTTGACCCCATGACCTTACGCTGCTCCCTCAATTAACCTTAAATGCACATTCTGGGTTTTTTCAGAACCAGATCCTCAACACAGGACTCCTGCAGGCAACCTGTTTCTCGAGAATTCTTCCTGATTTGCTTGCACAAAGCTTATGAGGCAGTTAGATTGTATTTGGTGTTTATCTGTTCTAATTCGTTTATGGGGCGAGTATATATGTGAATGAGCATTTGCCCTGATTTTGCTTGCAGGGCGTGTGTGCATTGTCCCGTTAAACATTTGTTCTTCCCACACTTTTTCATTTCAGTTCCCCCACCGCTCGCACCACAAAAGCCAATTTTTTCTCCTCCTCATGTGGATTTGTTGCAGCAGGACAACACAGCAATTTAATAGTGTGCAAAGCCGCATTTACAGGGACGCGGGTGGCGCTGTGCATTAAACCACAGAGCCTAGGACTTGCCGATCAGAAGGTCGGCGGTTCGAATCCCCGTGACGGGGTGAGCTCCCGTTGCTCGGTCCCTGCTCCTGCCAATCTAGCAGTTCAAAAGTGCAAGTAGATAAATAGGTATCGCTCCGGCGGGAAGATAAACGGCATTTCCATACACTGCTCTGGTTCGCCAGAAGCGGCTTAGTCATGCTGGCCACATGACCCGGAAGCTGTACGCTGGCTCCCTCGGCCAGTAAAACGAGATCAGCGCCGCAAACCCAGAATCGGTCACGACTGGACCTAATGGTCAGGGGTCCCTTTACCTTTACCTTTAAAGCTGCATTTGGGGTATGCAGATGAATCCCTCCTGCAAAAATGCTCTGGAGCCAAGTCCTGCTCAATTCAACAGCACTTGCTTCAGGAGTCACCAACCCAGTGCCCGTGGGCACTGTGGCACCCACAAAGGTCTTCACTGGCACCCTCAGGAAGACATGAGGTTGTCCTGGGAGAGGTGGGGTGAGGAGAAGCAGCAATCTTGTGTTACTGGACGCCCTCATGGCAGCCATTTTGTGTTATGCCATGCCGCCCATGACAGCCATTTTGTGACTGGAGCCCACAGCACTCTCTCAAAATTCATAATGTATCTTTTGGTCCAAAAAGGTTGGCGCCCGATGCCTTGGTATGTAGAAAGCAAGTAGAAAGAACTGTCGAATAAGCCCCAAAAGACGAGCACAGTGTCTTAGAAGGTCACTTGCCTGTCCTTGGTTCAGCTGTGCCTGTGGGCGGTGAATTTAGACATAAACAAAGGGAAGCCCAAAACACCATGAAACAACCCCTGGCCAGCCCTGCCTGGCTGCTGCCTATGCATCAATGAAAGTGAGAATGTCACAAATTTCAACCGGCTTCAGACCTGGTTCACTAAGTGGGGCTTTTAACAGCTGAGTTTCCAAGCAGAAATTCTCTGTTGCTGGCACCTGCCTGTCTCAAGAGACAATGGAGTGCGCCTCCTGGGGGTGAAGTCAAACTGCTGTGTTAGTAGCACCAAAGTGACCTCCTTAGGGTGCAAGCCTGGGCAGTGTGTATGGAGGTCCTGGGCTGCCCAGACAACAAGACCCCCCCCCCCCAGCTTCACATATGTGGCCTAAAAGGAAAGCGCGGAGAGCAAGATGTTTGGCACCAGCTTGGCTGCAGGAGTTGCTGGGAGGAGGCATGCAAGGCACCATCCAACTGCCTTAGGGACTCCACTCCAGATCTGACAAAGTTTTTTTTTACTCCTGGGCCTTTTCTTCTCCAGAAGATATCCTGCAAGGTTTAGGACAAGATGGGCTGCCTTCCCAGGTGGACGAGCCCCATCTGCCCCTCACTTCCCTCTACACAGCATGCGCAGAAATTGCCTTCTTGACCGATGGACCCACTATTGATCTCGTCTGCGCAATCTGCTGGAGCCTGCCTTCACATGCTTATTTCTCAAACTTTTGTAGGCTCAACCCCCCATCCCCATCCATTCTTCTACACGTTTATGGCCCCAGTCTCCCGATCCACAGCAGAGCAGGCATTTGGATGAATTGTACATGGCCTTGCCAACTGAGGAGTGCCACAATCTGTGGGGATGAGCACTCAACCTCTGGCATCGAAAGAGGAAACAGTACAGGACAGTGGAGCCCTCCAGAAAGCACACAACAGGGAAATGCCATGTAAACAAAGCAGCTCCCCTTGCCCCTATCCTGCTTAGGAAAGTGAAGAAGCAAGAGCTTGGAAGGTGGGTGAGGCCAAAGGGGGCCCCGCATAGCCCAGAACAATGGCCAAAGTGAAGCCCACATGGAGGACCTGAGGGCAACTGCCCTTGTTATGTACTGAAGTTCTCACCCTGGGCCAGCAGGGGGATACTGTAGATAGTATTCCCTCAGGTCCACATATGCAAATAAGGGATTGAAGGTGACGAACAGTGATTGGATAGTTACAGAAAGTTGTTACTGTTGCATTGTAGTGGAGCTCTATATAAGCAGGCTGGCTGAACCCTTCAGTTCTGTTCTGGGCCTGTGACTAAACAAGAGCTAGAGCCTGCAAATCATTTCTTGATGAACTGCATTCGACAGCCTTCCCAACAACCTCCAGTTCCAAAGAAAACCATGATGCCACTTCAGGAATCCAGGCAGGCTTGCGCTCCTGGAAGCTGTTCATTTTAAGATTTGTTTCATAAACAGGAGTGGGGAACCTTCCTCAGCCCCGAAGTCTGCATTCGCTACTGGGCAACTTTCCACAGGCCACATGCCAGTGGAAGGCAGGCCAGGGGCAAAAATGGATGTCTATTTCTCCTCAGTACAGTAGGCTAGTTTCTAAACGAACCCACACACCCGCCTCTGTCCTCCATTGAGGGGAGCAAGAGGCATTATTAAAGTTCAAGGAGGCATTCAAGCCAGGAAAACACACTCAAGGGAGGTGTGAAGCCGAGTTGGGATTTGCCTGAGGAGAGTGCTCTGAGGGCCAGACGGAAAGTTCTGGAAGGCCACACTTGGCCCTGAGGTTACCCATCATATTTCTCAAAAGGTAGAAAGAAGAACTTGCCATAAAAAACCCCAAAGGCCTCACCTGCATGATACGTCTAAAACAGTACGACTCTCAGCACCCTAACTACAGTTTCCAGGATTGTTTGGCAGAAGCAAACGACTGTTCAAAGTGGTATAAAACTGTTTTAAGTGTACAGTGCAGATGTGGCCAAGATCAGGCAATGTACCAACCTCAGGTACTTAGTAGCCGGACCCTTTCCTTCCAACCCAGCTCTCAACCATTCAGCTAAGCTCAGGGAAAGACACCCTGAGGTAAATTCTGCCACCATTCAGTTAAGCTCAGGGGAAGACACCCTGAGGTAAATCCCGCCACCGTTCAGGTAAAGCTCAGAGGAAGACACCCTGAGGTAAATCCCGCCACCATTCAGGTAAAGCTCAGGAGAAGACACCCTGAGGTAAATTCTGCCACAAAGCTTTTCCTTTTCAGGGATTATGAGTAGTCAGGGATGCTGCGAAGTGCTGGAGAAATGTTCGGTGGAAAGAAGGAGAAAACCACACATATCACCCTCAGACACTTTGAAGCCATAAAGTCAGCGCGACCCCACAGCCGCCAGAACGGGAAATAAATTCCAAAGTGGCTTGAGAATAAGGAAGGGAAACAGAAGCCCTGTTTGCTGGGGAAGAGAACGTTCAAGAAATTGGAAGGCAGGTTTTGGCACAGCTATTGGGCAAAAATTATCCATGGGCTGAACAGAGACATCCCTTGGCGCCTTTTCTTTGACGCCGTCACACCAACACAGTCTATCTCACACACACCTCAGGCATAAATTGTTGACGTGATATAGTAAGCCGCCACCTTCCTGCAGCGACTGAAAAGATCTACATTAATATGTAAGCAGTTACAGGGTGGAACTCGGAATTACTTTCTCCTGTGAACATATTCCATGCTACGTGGGTGCGACTGACCTATATGGCTCCCTGGGTTTCCCCGGTACTTAAAATGAAAACATGCAATACCAAAGAATCATAAAATTGGAGAGTTGGAATGCAGGAATCTCAGCTGAAGTATCCATGACAGGTGGCCATCCAAATTCTGCTTCAAAACCTGCAAGGAAGGAGAGTCCACAACCTCCTGAAGGAGACCGTTCCACTATTGAACAGCTCTTACTGTCAGAAAGTTCTTCCTGATATTTAGTCGGAATCTCCTTTCTTATAGCTTGAAACCATTGGTTTGGGTCCTACCCTCCAGAGCAGGATAAAATATGCTTGCTCCTTTGTCCATGTGATAGCTCTTTAGATATGTGAAGATGGCTGTCCTATTTCCTCTCACTCTCCTCTTTTCCAGGCCAATTCCCTCAACCGTTCCTCATCAGGCTTGGTTTCCAGACCCTTGATCATCTTGGTTGCCCTCCTCTGCACATGTTCCAGTTTGTCAACATCCTTCTTAAATTTTGGTGCCTAGAATTGCACACAGTATTTCAGGTGTGGCCTGGCCAACGTAGAATAGACCATCCTATATTTGTGCATCTGATTATTCTTGCCTAACTGTCGAACCTTACACCTGTCCCAACTGAAATTCATTTTACTAGTTTGGGCCCAGTTCTCCAATCGATTAAGGACATATTGAATGCTGTTTTCTATCTTCTGCAATGTTAGCTACCTCTCCCGGTTTAGCGTCATCTGAAAATTTGATGAGCAGTTCCTCTATTCCTTCATCAAATTCATTTATAAAGATGTTGAGCAACACTGGTCGCAGGACAGAACCCTGTGGCACCCCACTTGCCACTTTCCCCAGGATGACAAGGAGCCATTAATGAGCATCTTTGGGTTTGGTCAGTCACCTAACAGGAACATAGTCTAGCCCACATTATATCAGCTTCTCTGCAAGAAGATCACAGATGACTTTGTCAAAAGCCTTACTGAAATCAAGACATACTACAGCCACAGCATTCCTCGGATCCACCAAGCTTGTAACTCTCTCAAAATAAGAAATAAGCTTTGTCTTGCATGACTTGCTTTTGAGAAACCTTTGCTGGCTCTTAGTCATCGCAACATTCTTTTCTATGAGTTTGCAGTTCAATGATCTATTCTAGGACCTTTCCTAGTATCGACGTTAAGGTGAGGCAGGTGCCTGGCTTCCCCACCCCAGCTTTTGAAGATGGAAAAACAACATCAGTGTAGCGCAAAAGGTACTGCAGTAGAACATCTTGTTGTTGTTGTTGTTTAGTCGTTTAGTCGTGTCTGACTCTTCATGACCCCCTGGACCAGAGCACGCCAGGCACTCCTGTCTTCCACTGCCTCCCGCAGTTTGGTCAAACTCATGTTAGTAGCTTTGAGAACACTATCCAACCATCTCGTCCTCTGTCATCCCCTTCTCCTTGTGCCCTCCATCTTTCCCAACATCAGGGTCTTTTCCAGGGAGTCTTCTCTTCTCATGAGGTGGCCAAAGTCTTGGAGCCTCAGCTTCACAACCTGTCCTTCCAGTGAGCACTCAGGGCTGAGTCGGATACAACTAAACGACTAAACAACAACAACAACAAGGTGTCCTTGTAGGGCTGCGTGAGATTGTCTTTCTCATCACTTGCTGCCAGAGTTTTCCCAACTGTTGGAAACTGCTGTTGTTTTCCATGGCAATGCCTCCCAGCCTCCTTCTCCTTGAGGAATCAGCCTGGAAGCAAAAGGATCACCTCCGCTCTGAAACCTGCAGACGTCTCCACACAGCCGCCTGGGAAGGCTTTAGCAACCGTTGCCACCAAGTCCTTGGGGAAGAATGTCGTGGGAGGGAGGGAGCGAGGCAGAGAAAGGGAGGGAGGAGAAGGGCTCGCTTGTTTGAGCTGCGGCAGGCAGGGGAGTCCACCTCGCTTTGCCTAGAACCAGCAGGAACGGGATAGAACAGGCCCTGCAAATTACTTCTCTCCCCTGGGGCTTATCGGTGCAAAAAATCAGCCTGATTCTGCTATTGAGAAGGGAAGAGCTTGTGTTGCAGGCCATGTGCTGGAAGAGGGAGCTCTGTGCCAATGTGTTCTTGAAATCTCACCTCCTGACTTGAGGGCAGAAGAACTGGAAGGGATGGTGGCGGCGAGGAACAATTTCACCAAATTTCTCCAGAAGAGGGGGAATTCTCAGACCTGGGGCTCCACATCAGCAGTGGCAAGAACTTCCACAGTCTCTCTCTCTCTCTCTCTCTCTCTCTCTCTCTCTCTCTCTCTCTCACACACACACACACACACACACACACACAGAGCAGCAACAACAACAACAACTTGTGTTGCCCCCATTTCAAATCCTCCACAAGGTTCCAGGATGTTGTGAAGGGGTGGAGAGAAATTGAGAATATTCAGGGGAAAGTCTGCAAATAAATTTCTCAGGCGTTCTCTGAGAGAAATGTCTTCTCCCGTTTGCTCCCAGTATGTTTCTGAGCACAATTCAAAGTGTTGGTGCTGACCTTTAAAGCCCTAAACGGCCTCAGCCCCCCAGTATACCTGAAGGAGCGTCTTCACCTCCATCGTCCAGCCCAGACACTGAGGTCCAGCGCTGAGGGCCTTCCGGCGGTTCCCTCACTGCGAGAAGCCAAGTTACAGGGAACCAGGCAGAGGCAGTGGCGTAGCGTGGGGGGTGCAGGGGGGCCAGCTGCACCGGGCGCAACATCTGGGGGGGCGCACTCGCCGCCTCCGGAGTCGCCGAAGAGCCTCGGGCGCAGGCTGTAGCAGAGCCGTAAATACCCCAGCCCAGGCAGCAGCAAGAAGAAGCTGGCAGCGGTGGCAGGTTAGGGGTTAGGGGCGCAAATTACTTGCCTTGCCCCGGGTGCTGACAACCCATGCTACGCCGCTGGGCAGAGGGCCTTCTTGGTGGTGGCGCCCAGCCTATAGAATGCCCTCCTATGAGATGTCAAAGAGAAGAACAACTACCAGACATCTGAAGAAGACATCTGAAGGCAGCCCTGTTTTGGGAAGCTTTTAATGTTTAACAGACCACTGTATTTTAATACTTTGTTGGAAGCCTCCCAGGGTGGCTGGGGTGACCCAGTCAGATGGGCGGGGTATAAATAATGAATCATCATCATCATCATCATCATCATCATCATCATCATCAATGCTTTCTCCCACTCCAGAAGGTAGGACTCAAACCAATGGCTTCAAGTAACAAGAAAGGAGATTACAGCTAAACATCAGGAATAAATTTCTGACAGTAAGAGCTGTTCAACAGTGGAACGGACTCCCTCGACAGGTGGTGGGCCCTCCTTCCTGGTTTTTTTTTTAAAGCAGAGGTTAGATGGCCATCTGCCAGGGATGCTTTAGCTGAAATTCCTGTGTTGCAGGGGGGTTGGACTAGATGACCCTTGTGGTCCCTTAACTCTGTGATTCTATGAAATTCCTACTTGGTTGTAGTAGGAAGTGCTTTTTGGTTCTGCAACAGTCACCGACACTCTTATCAGAGCCATCGTACTGGACCCCTTAGGCATTGGTACTGGCCCAAATTCTAACAAAATTCATTTTTAAAAAACAACACCCTTAAGCACTTTAAATGCTTCCAGAAATATTATGAAGCTGGTCTAGGGAGGAGGCAGGCAAAATGAGAGAGAGAGAGAGAGAGAGAGAGAGAGAGAGAGAGAGAATGCAATGGATTGGTTTCCCCATCAGAGTTTTGCAGGAGTGGCTGACAAGGTGAGGCTGTCAACCTGACACCAGCATCCCTGCTGCTTACCTGGGTGTGGTAGGGACGAGGTCCCTGGAAGCCTGGCTAAGCATGAGAGTGGCCCTCAGGCCCAACACTGCATATGGATGTATGGCCACCATTTTGGTCAGGAATTCAGTGGCACCGGAAGGGCAACAGCAACAGCTTAACAAATATTGCCTGCCCCCCAGCAGTCTGCAACTGATTCCCTGCCCAATTCTGCCTTTGTTACGATGTGGAAAAATAAGTTCAATTGCACCTTTTGTCAATATTATCTTTAGCAAAGTTTCCCACGTTCGGAAATAAATACACTCGGCTTCCTCTTTTCTACATTAAACAGGTTGCGCTCTCGGCTATCACTGCCTTAAAAAAATAGCCCAGGACCCGTTCTAAGATACTGTCCAGTGTTACTCTGAAGTAAACCGTCACATAAAGAGTCCAGGTCTTCTTGAGGCTGTTTTGCATCTCAAATTAACAGGGCGCATGAGGGAAGAGGAACCATTGTAGAAAAACCAGGCGACAGGGGTCCTTGTGTGTATGCAGCCAAATTATTTCATTTATTTTTTTTAAATGGACACAAGGCAAGCTGTGATATTTAGCTGATCTGGTGCTTGGGCTACAGGAATCCTTTATCAATTGAGAAAATCTAGACAATCTCTTCTTCCCCCTTCCTGCCTTCTGAAACAAGAAGTGTACAGAACAACTTTTAAATTAAACCCAGCTCCTGCCGCAAGTCAGATGAGTCACCGACGCTGAACAAAACAGAGATAATTACTTGTTGTGTGAAAGTCAAAGCAATTAGACTGCGCTGGAAGAAAAAGCCAGCTATTGTCTTGGAAATATGTTATGTATGTATTCGGTTTGGAAAGGGTTTCTTCTACCACCCAGCGAAAGGCCGTAGAACGCAATTTCCAATGGTGCAATAAAAATAGTAATTTCTGCAAATCTTTCTGAAGAGGATTCAGCTGACCCCTTTCCCCTTTTATTAGCGACACCATGGGGAGAAGAAATCTACACACACTCCCCTCCGTGGCTGGGAAAGGTCCCAGTCCACACCTCTCGTATTTTGGCCTGACAGCACGCTACTCTTAGAAGCATAGGAGCCCTGCGGCAAGGAAACATGGCAACCCCGATAAATGCAGCGAGGAAACACAGATCTAAATGCTGCCTTCAAATCAAACACTTGGGAAGAAGTAGCCCTTTCTCCCTTGGATTGGATTCGATCCCAATAAACCGGTTTGCTTCTAAAGTCATTTCGTGAGTTTCTGTGTCATCCTGTCCTTAGCAGGGACTTTAAAACAGGCCCCATTTCTTCCAAAGGGGGCAACCGTAGGCGACTTTTAACTATGCTTTGTCCGCCAACGGGCTGCCAAACAGATCCACAGCTTCACGCAGCTCTGCCCCTTGCCGAAGGAACTTGGGAGATTCCACTTACCTTCTTATCCAGATTCACTCCTCCTTTTTTTCCTTGCCACCTCAAATGCACCACTGAGCAGATCGCCGGCTCCTGACACACTCGCTCTCCTCCTGGGCTCCCTCTGGCAGAAGGGGGCATGGCAAAGAGGAAGGTAATTCAATAGTGTACTTAAGCAGGGCGGTGGAGGCCAGCCTCCCAGCGAGTCACACCCATCCTCTCGCATGAGAATCGGCGGAGCAGCAGTCTGCAGCCAGGAACAGCTTTCGACGGAAAGTTTCAGCACTCCACAGAGCAGGGAAATGAAACCACGGCTATTGCTGCTCTCTCGACTGGGCGAAACAGTTAAGCAGACCTTTCCCTCTCTCTGACACACACACTTTTTACCTAGGATATTCTGTTAGGCATTGCAGATGTGAAGCGGTGCATGTTTGCTGCTCAGCAAAGTTTCGGATGCAACAAACTTTGAAATGCAGCTATCCTTCAAATGCACTGTCCTCTGAATTTTGTGGTGCTGTTCGCCAGCCGGGAAAAAAGGGCACAAAATGAGCGTAAAAACGCAGACATTTGCAAAAATGATATTAAAAAGTTACTATTTTATTGATTGCATTTCAAAGGACTGAAGGTGGCAAACATAGTGGTCAACGTTTCCCTTTTTTAAAGGGAAATTCCCTTATTCCGAATAGGATTCCTCGCAAGAAAAGGGAAAAGTTGACAGCTATGGTGGCGAACGTGGTTTTCCCCGCACTTCTCTCTGAATCCCCACAACAACCTTGTGAGGTAGGTTAGAGTTGAGAGACGGTGACTGGTCCAAAATCAGTGAGTGGGGATTTGAACCCCACCTCCCAGGTCCTTGTCTGACCTCTAACCACCACATCACACTGTATTGCATCAGGAAAAAAGAGATATTGCAAAAATGTACCGTATTTTAGGTAAGAGTCCGTATGAAAATGTGCATGGTATGGGCAATATTCACATCGCTGGGATGGTTCAGTCAGTAGAGCATGAGGCTCTGAATCTCAAGATCCTGGGTTCGAGCCCCATGTTGGGGGGAAATATCCCTGCACTGAGGGGGGTGAACTAGATGTTTCTCAGGGTCGCTTCCAGCTCTGCAAATCTGTGGTTCTATCTGCTGACGAGACATCACCTTGCCAACAAAGGTCCGTATAGTTCAAGCTATGGTTTTCCCAGTAGTGATGTATGGAGGTGAGAGCTGGACCATAAAGAAGGCTGATCGCCGAAGAATTGATGCTTTTGAATTATGGTGCTGGAGGAGACTCTTGAGAGTCCCATGGACTGCAAGAAGATCAAACCTATCCATTCTGAAGGAAATCAGCCCTGAGTGCTCACTGGAAGGAAAGATCCTGAAGCTGAGGCTCTAATACTTTGGCCACCTCATGAGAAGAGAAGACTCCCTGGAAAAGACCCTGATGTTGGGAAAGATGGAGGGCACAAGGAGAAGGGGACGACAGAGGACGAGATGGTTGGATAGTGTTCTCGAAGGTACCAGCATGAGTTTCACCAAACTGCGGGAGGCAGTGGAAGACAGGAGTGCCTGGCGTGCTCTGGTCCATGGGGTCACGAAGAGTCGGACACGACTAAATGACTAAACAACAACAACAACAACAACAACAACAATGTATTATTTATACCCCGCCCATCTGGCTGTGTTTCCCCAGCCACTCTCGGCCACTTCCAACAGAATATTAAAATACAATAGTCTATTAAACATTAAAAGCTTCCCTAAACAGGGCTGCTTTCAGATGTCTTCTAAAAGTCTGGTAGTTGTTTTTCTCTTTGACATCTGGTGGGAGGGCGTTCCACAGGGCGGGTGCCACCACCGAGAAGGCCCTCTGCCTGTTTCCCTGTAACTTGGCTTCTCGCCATTTTCGCAAGAACGACTTTGCCTTCTTTTTGCAAAAGGATCTGGAGATGTGCCGGACTTAAGATCGGAAAGCAAGGAGGAGCCAAAATGGATAGAATCTGTCTGTCACAAGGTGGCAGGTGACTCTGGATTCCTGCCATGAGTCGCCTCAGCAGCATACCCCCGTTTGTGTCTGTGTAATGTGCCAAATGCCTCTTGTGGGAACAGGCCTGTGCATTATTCCAGCGCTCAAGTGAATTTGAGAAATGAGGGAGTGAAATATACTCAGAGTCGCAAAGTGATTTCATGCTCTTTATTCAGCTCATAGTGGTGAGGAGGAATGAATGAATGTCCCCTCAAAGTATCTGCTTTATATACATTATTTACACAATGGGCTGCACATGATTGGCTAATTCCAGGATTATACTGTAGGCCAATCAGGTTGTGGATTCACTTCTATCTGGAGCATGATTGGGTGGTTCCTGCTAACCAATCATACTGCTGCATTGTTCTAGGACCAATCAGACTGCTGCATTCTGAATCCTATTGTTCTAGGACCAATCAGACTGCTGCCTTTTGGAGCCTATTGTTCTAGGACCAATCAGACTGCTGCAGTTTGGATCCTATTCAACTCAGTACATAACACCCCTCCCCTCTAAGTTCCAGTCCTGCCCGGAAGGTCGCATTCATAGTCCTCAAGGTACGCCGGTGGCCTACGTGTGCGTTGCGGCCTGGGGTGTTCCCTGGTCCGGGGTTCAGGTTCTGGCTCGTGTTCCAAGGATGGGGCTGTTTGGTCTGGCGCAACCGGCTCGCTCAGTCGTGGTTCTGGTTCCGGTGTCCTTTCGGCCTCGCGGGTCCTCTCTGTATTTACTGATTCTGCCTCTCCTGCTTGCCCCTGCTGCTCTATGGGCCTCACTGCCCCACTGTTCCCTTGGGACTCCTCTGACCTGTCCTCCTCCTCCTGGTTTTCTCCCGGGAATCGTCGCCGTATCTGGTCGCAGTGGCGGCGCCAGCATTGCCCCCCATCTGTTAGCACCTCGTACGACACGGGGCCCGTGACCCTGGTGACTGTGGCAGGTACCCATGCAGGGCCTGCCCCAAAATTCTTTGCGTACACTGGGTCCTGGGCCTCGAAGGTCCGGGGGTTCCTGCCTTCCCCCACCACTACCTCATCCTGAGCTCTATCGGGGTGAAGGCGGTCCAATCTGATTGCAAGGCGCCGACCCATTAGTAGTTCAGCGGGGCTCCGGCCAGTCGTTGAGCTGGGGGTGCTGTGCTGTGCTAGAAGGAATGTGGCAAGGCGGTACTCCCAATCCCCTTGCGTCATGCGGCGAAGGGTGTCCTTGGTGGTCCGCACCATGCGTTCTGCTTGGCCATTGGTGGCAGGGTGGAATGGCGCCGAACGGATGTGGCGGATGGCGTTCTGCACTGTGAAGGTTTGAAATTCTCCTGATGTAAATGCAGTCCCGTTGTCTGAGACGAGAGTGTCAGGGAGCCCGTGGGTTGCAA
The DNA here is from genome assembly GCF_964252035.2 of Podarcis erhardii. Lineage (NCBI taxonomy): Eukaryota > Metazoa > Chordata > Lepidosauria > Squamata > Lacertidae > Podarcis > Podarcis erhardii. The sequence goes on along the minus strand of NC_138513.1, from coordinate 6,853,989 downwards.
ACAGCCTGCGTAGTACCCGGATGGCTGCGGACGTAGAAGTGGACGGTACCAGTGCGACTTCCAGCCATTTGGTGTAGGAGTCCACCACTATGAAGAATGTTTTCCCCTGAAAGGGGCCAGCGAAGTCCACATGCAGGCGTGACCATGGTGCTCGGGCGGACTCCCAGGACTGGACTGGGGCCCTTGGGGGATCTGGGCGGGATTCCTGGCAGGCCTGGCAGTGTTTGACCCAGGCCTCTATCTCTCCGTCGATCCCCGGCCACCACACATAACTCCTGGCAAGGGCCTTCATTCTTACTACCCCTGGGTGTGTCTCGTGTAGGGCTGTGAGGACCCTTTTGCGGAGGGGCTGGGGAACAACGACCCTGCTTCCCCATAACAGGCACCCCTTGTGGGCTGACAGTTCATGTTTGCGGGTTGTGTAGCCGGCGAATTCTGGCCCGGGGCTGCGGCTGGGCCATCCCCTCCACACCCAGTCCAGGACCCGGGAGATGACCCTATCTTTCTTGGAATGGTGTGCAACTTCTTGTGCCTGAATGGGGCGGTCAGGAAGCAGCTCCAGGCTCATAACCTCTTGTGCAGGTGCTGGGTCGGGGCCTGTTTCCGGTAGTGGTAGCCTGCTGAGGGCGTCTGCATGGCCCATCGCCTTTCCAGGGCGGTGAATCAGTGCATACTGGTAGCTGGCAAGGAAAATTGACCACCTGAGGACGCGAGGAGACAGCACTTGGGGGGTCTGCTTTTCGGGGGCAAACAAGCCAAGCAACGGCTTGTGGTCAGTCACCACGGTGAAGGGCCGCCCGTACAAGAAATCATGGAATTTTTTTACTCCCTTCACGATTGCCAGACCCTCCTTGTCGATTTGCGAGTAGTTCCGCTCGGTTTCGTTGAGTGTCTGGGAAAAGTATGCTACCGGTACCTCTCTTCCATCCGGGAGTTGGTGTCCCAGGACAGCGCCGATGCCATAGGGCGAGGCGTCGCATGCTAGCACCACCGGCAGCCTCTCGTCGAAGTGTGCCAAGACCGAGTTTGAGACAAGCAAGTCCTTGACTGCCTGGAATGCGGCCTCCTGGCGCTGGCCCCACACCCAAGGGGCCCGCTTGTCCAGGAGTCTGTGTAGGGGCTCCGCTACCGCCGCCTTGTGGGGAAGGAAGGAATGGTAAAAGTTCAATAATCCCAAGAAGGCCTGAAGTTCAGTCTTGTTCTTGGGCGCTGGGGCATCACAAATGGCCCGTACCTTGTCCCCAGTCGGGTGAACCCCTTCTGCATCCACCATAAATCCCAGAAAGTCCACTTGAGGCACTCCTAGTAGACATTTTTCCCGCTTCACCTTGAGACCCGCCATCTGGAAACGGTGCAGAACAGTGCGGAGGCGGTCCTCAAACTCCTCTGGTGTGGGCCCGGCAATCAACACATCATCAAAGAAGGGGGTGACACCAGGAATCCCTTTAAGGAGAGAGTCCATTAGATTCTGGAATATGCCTGGTGCCACGCTGACCCCGAATTGCAGCCGCTTTACCCTGAACGCTCCTCTGTGCGTCACAATCGTCTGTGCCTCTGCTGTGGCCTCATCTACTGGCAGCTGTTGATATGCTTGGGCCAAGTCCAGCTTGCCAAAAATTTTCGACCCAGCCAGGGTGGCAAGGACATGGCTGACCACTGGCACTGGGTATGCATGGGCCATGAGGGCCTTGTTTATGGTACATTTGTAGTCTGCGCAGATGCGGACCGAACCATTAGGCTTGACGGGTGTGACGATTGGGGTTTCCCAGGGGGCATTAGGCACCGGCTCCAGCACTCCTTGCTCCACGAGTCGGTCCAATTCCTCGTCTATACGGGGTTTCAGGGCGAATGGGACCCGGCGGGCCTTGAGCCTGACTGGTCGTACTGCGGGGTCAAGCTGTAGAGCAATGGGGGGGCCCGTATACTGTCCCAATTTCCCATCGAAAACCCCCGGAAACTCCTTGCATATGGCGTCCACGTCCACTTGTAAGCTCATGTGGTTCACCCCGGTGATGGCTAGTCCCAGTGGTCCAAACCATGCCAACCCCAGTAAGCTAATGTAGGGGCCCTTGACCACAAGCAAGTCCAGTTGCCGCGTCCGCCCTCGGTATTGCACCCTGAAGGTCCCCACCCCCATTGTGGGGACCTTACGTTTCTGGAAGTCCCGGAGGGTGAATGGGGCCGGCCTGAGTTTGGGACCCCCAGTAGGACACAGTTTCCTTAAGGTCCTTGCCGAGATTATGGATAGAGTTGAACCCGTGTCAAGCTCCATGCGGCATGGGGCCCCCTCTATCTGTACCTCTACATAAATTTTCTCTACGTTGGGGTGGGGCAACTGGTATACCTGGAAGTCTGTGAGCTCCGTCGAGTTGCCTTGGTGCGTTGGGCCCCGGGACCTGGGGCTCTTGGATTGGTCATCTGATGCCTGGCTTCGGGTGGGCCGAGCCCGACACACCCGGGCGATGTGTCCCAATTTTCTGCACTGCCTGCACTCTGCGTTGCGGAAACGGCAGGTCCTCCTCTCGTGACTTTCTCCACAGCTTGCGCAGTTCCCTCCTTCTCGTCGAGGCAGCTGTGGTATGTGGGCTGCTTGAGTGCGCTGCTGTACTCGGTGCACCTCCTCCCTGTCGGATCCCGAGTCGTTGGTGAGGTCTTCGTGGTGGACCCTCGGTTGGGACGGCTGGCTCAGCCGTGCCTCTTGCGTCGACCTCTCAGCAGCTTCCGTTGCCAGGGCCTCCTCCAGAGCGACCTGGAACGTTAGGTTCTTCTTAGCGTAGAGGCGTCGTTGCAGCTTCTCATCCTTCAGGCCACCGACGAGGCGGTCACGAAGCATGTTCTCCAGCTCTGAGAAGTTGCAGAACCGGGCAGCTTGGCGGAGAGAGGTCACAAACCCAGTTATGGTTTCCCCAGGGGCTTGCCGCTTTGCGTAGAAGGCATTTCGACGAGCCACCACTGAGGGCTGTGGCGAAAAGTGCCCCTTCAGCTGTTCCATTATTGTTTTGTATGGAACAGTAGCGACGTCTTCAGGCGCAAGGAGAGCCCGGGCGATTTCAAATGTCTCCTCTCCGCAGACGCTGAAGAATATTGCCCTCTTCTTGGCGTCTTCTTCATCGGTGACCCCTTTGGCTTCTAGGAGGAAGGTGAAACGGGAGGCGTACGCTTCCCAGTCTCCAGATGCTGGGTTGAATGGCGAGAAGCTGCTGTCAGTTGCCATTCTGAGTTCCTTGTGTCCCGGAGCTGAAGCCTGGATACACGGTGCGAGGCAGCGGTGCGGCAAGTGGCGGTGCTGCGGTGCTGTGTGTGGCAGTCAGCTCAGCGGGATCCCACCTTCGTCGCCAGTGAAATATACTCAGAGTCGCAAAGTGATTTCATGCTCTTTATTCAGCTCATAGTGGTGAGGAGGAATGAATGAATGTCCCCTCAAAGTATCTGCTTTATATACATTATTTACACAATGGGCTGCACATGATTGGCTAATTCCAGGATTATACTGTAGGCCAATCAGGTTGTGGATTCACTTCTATCTGGAGCATGATTGGGTGGTTCCTGCTAACCAATCATACTGCTGCATTGTTCTAGGACCAATCAGACTGCTGCATTCTGAATCCTATTGTTCTAGGACCAATCAGACTGCTGCCTTTTGGAGCCTATTGTTCTAGGACCAATCAGACTGCTGCAGTTTGGATCCTATTCAACTCAGTACATAACAGGGAGGTTCCCCCTTCTCATTTGCTTCCAAGATGCTGGACTTTCGGACAGCAAGCGCTTTTTGACAGTGGAGCCGACTGCTTCACTGGACGGTGTGTTGTTTTTTTAGCAGAGGTTCAATGGCCATCTGCCATGGATGTTTTGTTGAGATCCCTGCATTGCAGGGGGTTGGACTAGATGACCCCCAGGCGTCCCTTGCAACTCTACAATGCTATATTTAAGGCAAGCAGATGAGGGAGTAGCTAAGAGCAGACTTAGTCCTAATGGACCAGCCTCCACTGCCTAGACCATGGGCAGGCAAACTAAGGCCCGGGGGCTGGATCTGGCCCAATCGCCTTCTAAATCTGTCCCACAGATGGTCTGGGAATCAGCGTGTTTTTACATGAATAGAATGTGTCCTTTTATGTAAGATACATCTCTGGGTTATTTGTGGGGCCTGCCTGATGTTTTTACATGAATAGAATGTGTGCTTTTATTTAAAATGCATCTCTGGGTTATTTGTGGGGCATAGGAATTTGTTCATTTTGTGTGTGTGTGTGTGTGTGTGTGTGTGTGTGTATACACACACACACACACAGTGGTACCTCAGATTAAGTACTTAATTCGTTCCGGAGGTCCGTTCTTAACCTGAAACTGTCCTTAACCTGAAGCACCACTTTAGCGAATGGGGCCTCCTGCTGCTGCCATGGCGCCAGAGCATGATTTCTGTTCTCATCCTGAAACAAAGTTCTTAACCTGAGGTACTATTTCTGGGTTAGCGGAGTCTGGAACCTGAAGTGGTACCTCGGGTTACATATGCTTCAGGTTACATACCCACAAGGTCTGAGAGACAGTGGACCGGCCCCCTGCTGAAAAGGTTTGCTGACCCCTGGCCTAGACAACCAGCCAAGAACAGCCTGGTTCCTTTTCCTGTTGCTTTTTCCTCTTGCTCTCCCTGAGTCACACAGCCAAGCAATTTGGCTTAAGTGGCACATCAGGTGCCAGAATAGGAAATTAACATGGGCACCGTGTGTGTGTGTGTGTGTGTGTGTGTGCGTGCACACCCCTCATTTCGCCCTCAGGCATAAATTTCCCGAGCTAGTCAGGAAAGGAATAAGTTTTGGCTTGGCTGATCAGGCTAGAAAACAGAACAGCTTATTGCGCCGCCTCTCTTATCAGAGATGGTACATGTGTACTTCTGAAAAACAGTTGGCAGAATTTGTTCTGCCAGGTTCGTCAGGAGAGGAAACTTACTTCAAAGATGTACACTTCCCCGAATTTTGCGGTGTGGTTCTCTATCCAAGTAATGCGTACAAAATAATAAAATGACAATAACAATGAGCAGGATCAACACAAACACGAGCAGCGATAAATTTAAAAGAATGTGTAAAAAGGATAAATTTGGGTCTGAATTAAGAATGCGATAGGAAATAAGAAACCACAGCGGGGGTGGAGGGAGGCTGCAGAAAATATTATTTGATTTGGGTAGATTTTTTTTTTAGTTGAATGTTGAAAAATGGGAAATAAAATTGATTTAAAAGAAAACCAAAAAACCAATAACCAATAGTATAGTGTTATGAGTTTGGGCAAGACCTCCTTGGAAGCGTTCTTGTGTTCACTATGACTGAGCTGTTTTTCTTTTTATATGATTAATAATAATAATAATAATAATAATAATAATAATAATAATTTATACCCCACCCATTTGGCTGGGTTTCCCCAGCCACTCTGGGTGGCTTCCATCTAAATATTAAAAACAATAAATAGATAACGTCACTGAAATTGGGTGCTTTGTTGTTTTACGGCTGCTCTACGTATGACTCTAGTTCATGACAGTGAATTAATATGATTCGGCAGAGCAAAGAACTTGCTTTGCGCATAGAACACATGGGTGAGCCTTTTCCCACTCATCCACCCAGTTGCTACATGGGAGAACAATGGCCAGAGTGGTGGTGACTGGAGACAGACACAGAAACATGCTGGCTAAGTGTTGGACTTTGAGGCTCCTCTGGAAACCTAAAGGGGAAGCGAGATCTATAGGTGTGCCAATGCTCAGAGCCCCTCCACCCGATGCTCAGGTTGTATGGAGGTGTGCATAAAAACATATACCCAAAAGACGGCACAGGTCTCTGCTGACGTTCCTTCCTACAGTGTGGTGTAGTGGTTAACAGCGGTGGACTCGCTTCCCCGCTCCTCCACCTGCAGCTGCTGGGTGACCTTGGGCCAGTCACACTTCTCTGAAGTCTCTCAGCCCCACTCACCTCACAGAGTGTTTGTTGTGGGGGAGGAAGGGAAAGGAGATTGTTAGCCGCTTTGAGACTCCTTCGGGTAGTGATAAAGCGGGATATCAAATCCAAACTCTTCTTCCTAGGAACAACGAACCCTCAGTCAGTGCTTGGAAACGCCTGGAATCTCTTGGAGATTGGGTTGGCGCGTAACATACTAGGGTAAAGTGTGACTACGAGTGCATATTATAGTGAAAAGGATGTGCTCAAATGCATTGTATTGGGGGAAAGTGCTTTGCAAACATTGGTGAAATTTCACGAGGATTAATTTTTTAAAAAATGTCACGTACTCATGTGGGAAATTGGGGGAACTGAAGTTAATAAGATTGGAAAGATGAGAAACAGAGGGAAACCAAAATGGATAGATTTGCCTGTCCCTCTGCTTTGCATGCAAATGTCCCACATTCAGTCCAGGAAGGGCTGGGAGATGCTCCTTGCTTGAAGTCCTTGAGAACATTCACTAGTCAGTGCAGATAATACTTAGCTATGGGTACCATCTGTGTATGCATGCTTAACAAAAGAAAAATACAATTCTTAAAATAAATGTTGTGTGTCATTTCAAAAGAATAATAAAAAAAAAACTGTTGTACATCACCTGGGTCTTTTTAGGGGGAAGGGACAAAAGACAGTTCATAAATGAATGCAAACTTTAAACCTTAAGCGGAAGGGATCTGTTCCTCCAAACTTGCATAATAGAGATGGCTATTTGCTCATGACTCATCTTCTCTCATAATTCAAACTATAGGCTCAAAAGAGGCCAGGCAATGCGTGTGCTCTGGGAGGCGTTGTGTGGGAGAGCTACTTTCTGTTTACTCTCTGTTTACACACCTGGCCTGCGAGCCAGATTTTAACAACAGGAGAGATGAACAGGATGGTGACATTGGAAAATGAGATGCTGTCAATGTTTTGCTTCATCCCTATCCTTTCTTCGTGGCATGGGCAAGCATGTTAATTAACTACTACTACTACTAATGGATGAGGGTGGCGCTGTGGGTTAAACCACAGAGCCTAGGACTTGACGATCAGAAGGTCGGTGGTTCGAATCCCCGCGATGGGGTGAGCTCCCATTGCTTGGTCCCACCTCCTGCCAACCTAGCAGTTCAAGCACACCTACACAAGTAGATAAATAGGTACCACTCCGGCGGGAAGGTAAACAGTGTTTCCATGCGCTGCTCTGGTTTGCCAGAAGTGGCTTAGACATGCTGGCCACATGACCTGGAAGCTGTACGCTGACTCCCTCAGCCAATAAAGTGAGATGAGTGCCGCAACCCCAGAGTCGTCCGCGACTGGACCTTATGGTCAGGGGTCCCTTTACCTTTACTACTACTGCTACTGCTACTACTACTACTAATAATAAAAACCAGCACTGTCCCAGGATGTACAGTCGTACTTTGGATCTCAAATGCCTTGGCTCCCAAAGAAATCGGCTCCCGAACGATCAAAACTGAGTGTTCTGGTTTTCAAACGATTTTTGGAAGCTGAACGTCTGACGGGGTTTCCGCGGCTTCTGATTGGCCGCAGGAGCTTCCTGCAGCCAATCAGAAGCCGCACTTTGGTTTCTGAATGTTTTGGAAGTTGAATGGACTTCCGGAACGGATTCCGTTCAACTTCCAAGGCACGACTGTACGGTGGTTTACGCAGTGGAAGGGACGAGGTCCTTGACTCTTCTGCCTTCTGTGACACGAGGGCAGCTCAGCCAATCGCTGCCAGTCACCAAGTGCATTTCGGTAGCCATAGCATCTATGGTCATTTCAGTGCAGTGTTTTGACAAAGCAAAATGTAAATATCAGTGAAATATACTCAGAGTCGCAAAGTGATTTCATGCTCTTTATTCAGCTCATAGTGGTAAGGAGGAATAAATGAAAGTCCCCTCAAAGTATCTGCTTTATATACATTATTTACACAATAGGCTGCACATGATTGGCTAATTCTGGAATTCTACTGTAAGCCAATCAGGTTGTGGATTCACTTATATCTGGAGCATGATTGGGTGGTTCCTGCCAACCAATCATACTGCTGCATTGTTCTAGGACCAATCAGACTGCTGCAGTTTGGATCCTATTGTTCTAGGATCAATCAGACTGCTGCAGTTTGGATCCTATTCAACTCAGTACATAACAATCAGTCCCCTTAGAAGGGGGGAACCAGGACCATCAATGGCGAACTCAAAACCCAAGAACCTGCATTCCTGCACCAGGTCCCTGTTCTTTAACTTGGCAAGCAGTGGACAGACCACAGGAGGTTTTCCTATTGTGGAGTCAAAGCAGAGAGCGAGCAAACAAGCCAGGGAATGCCTCCCTGCTGTGGGGAAGGGCAGCTGTGCCATTGTGCAGGGACCTAGCTGGGCGATTTTCTTTGTCCCACACTTCCCTCCAGGCTGTCTCTCTCTCCCTTGTTCCAGCCAGTTTTGATCTCAAACTACTGCCCCCTGCCACGGTTGAGGTCCCGGGTTCTCTGCTCTCTCCTGGAACACTGCCACTTAATGCTTGGGTCGAGATTTAAGGCTGTAATTTAAAGGTTTTTAAATATTTGCCCAAGCCTCCCTTCCCATTATTCTTATCCCACAGACCACCCCTGCCGCCTCCGTTGCGATTTAAACGAGGAAAAACTGACGTGGCGCGAGCTTTTGGTTGCATTTAGCCGCAACTGTGGGTTAAACCACAGAGCCTAGGACTTGCCGATTAGAAGGTCGGCGGTTCGATTCCCCGCGACGGGGTGAGCTCCCGTTGCCCGGTCCCTGCTCCTGCCAACCTAGCAGTTTGAAAGCATGTCAAAGTGCAAGTAGATAAATAGGTACTGCTCCAGCGGGAAGGTAAACGGCGTTTCCGTGCGCTGCTCTGGTTCGCCAGAAGCGGCTTAGTCATGCTGGCCACATGACTCGGAAGCTGTACGCCAGCTCCCTCGGCCAATAAAGCGAGATGAGCGCCACAACCCCAGAGTCGGCCACGACTGGACCTAATGGTCAGGGGTACCTTTACCTTACGTTATCTCCCTGTTCCCTGCAAGGGATTAAAGAGCTGGTGGATCTGTGAAGTTCCTGCCTCTTTTTCTTGTGATGACAACATTGCGAGGTAGGGTTAGGTGGAGAGGAAGAAGCCCACATGAGAAAGACGGGGTGACAATGTCTTGCTGTTGTTGTTTTAGTGTTTCTAATATTAACTTGTAAGATATGGATTTGTTTTTTGTTTTTGTTGTTGTTGTTGCTTTCTTTAGTTTCTGAATGTTGATTTTTGTGTGTTGTGTATTGTTATTTTTTGATATCTTTCATGTTGTTGCTGTTGTTTGGAAAATACTAATTTTATTTTTTTTAAAAAAAGAAAGACAGGGAGTGTGAGTGAGCGAGGATACAGGTTCTCTGCGCATGATCAGGAACTGCACAAAGGCCACAACTCATTAGCAGAGCATGCAGGAGGTCCCAGGCAGGGAGCAACTTTTCTGAAACTCTGGAGAGCCACTGCCAGCCAGAGTTGGCGATGTAGAGCTAGATGGGCCACAGGTCTGTCTCTCTATAAGGCAGCAATAGGGCATAATTAGCAAGAGCCCCTCTTCCCTTGCTAATCTTAACACTCAAAAGGGCTTGCAGCGCAGATGTGGTCTTTCAGAAACTTTGGGGCCTAAGTTATGGTTACCAGATGTCCCCGGTTCCCGGGGACAGTCCCTGGATTTACAAATCTGTCCCCGGACAAAACCTGTCCCTGGAATGTCAGTTTCTACCCAAATGTGATTTTGGTTTTAAATGCAGTGTAAGGTAGTCTTTATGTGAGTATATTGTACAGTGGTACCTTGGGTTACATACGCTTCAGGTTACAGACTCTGCTAACCCAGAAATAGTACCTCACATTAAAAACTTTGCTTCAGGATGAGAACAGAAATTGTGTGGCAGCAGCGGGAGGCCCCATTAGCTAAAGTGGTACCTCAGGTTAAGAACAGTTTCAGGTTAAGAACGGACCTCTAGAACAAATCAAGTTCTTAACCCGTGGTACCACTGTATTCAATTATGGGGTATCAGAGTTTTTAGGGGCTAACCAGGCTGGATAGCTGGGATAGCAGGCTTGTGGGTTTTTGAATGTCTGATGTAGATTTTTTCAGTTTCGTTGTTCTGTATGGGACAATGACAATAATTATTGTATTGTATTGTATCATAAGAGGAGATTGAGAGGAGATAGGTTGGCCATCTTCAACTATCTCAAGGGCTGCCACATGGAAGAGAGCACCAGCAAGTTTTCTTCTGCTCTGGAGGGTAGGACTCGAACCCGTGGCTTCAAGTTACAGGAAAGGAGAGTCTGACTAAACATCAGGAAGAACTTTCTGACAGCAAGAGCTGTTCAACTGTGGAATGGTCTCCCTCGGGACCGAGGTTGTGGACTCTCCTTCCTTGGAGGTTTTTAAGTAAAGGTTGGAGGGCCCTCTGTCAAGGATGCTTTAGCTGAGTTTTCTGCATTGCAGGGGGTTGGACTAGATGACCGTGGGGACCCTTTCAACTCTATGATTCTATTATTTTCCTTCTCATCTCTCTCCCCAAAAGATGGCTTGGTATCACTGCAGCACAACCAACCCTACAGCACACTGCCTCCCCTTCCTTCTCTCTCTCACGTGCACTACCATATTTTTTGCTCTATAAGACTCACTTTTTCCCTCCTAAAAAGTAAGGGGAAATGTGTGTGCGTCTTATGGAGCGAATGCAGGCTGTGCAGCTATCACAGAAGCCAGAACAGCAAGAGGGGTTGCTGCTTTCACTGCACAGCGATCCCTCTTGCTGTTCTGGCTTCTGAGATTCAGAATATTTTTTTCCTTGTTTTCCTCCTCCAAAAACTAGGTGCGTCTTGTGGTCTGGTGCGTCTTATAGAGCAAAAAATACGGTATTTGGAATAAACTAGCATTGTTTACCAATGGTTGAACAGGATTTTTCACAACGTGGGTGGGAGGGAGCCCAGCAGTTTAGCCTGAATTACAGAGCTACCTACTAGTGCATCTTTAGGGAGTATCCAACTGAAAAGCTGACATTTCACACAGGAAATCTTTAGGGGTCAGCCAAGGTCATAAAGAAGCAAAGAGATAGGGGTGGAAGCAAAGAGAAAATATTGGGTCCCCACAAAACCATTCCCATGTGACCAGACAGGGCGGGATTCTGCCTGAGATCCGGTTGACAGAGCGTTTCCTAGCTACTGTGTTTGCAGTCCTGCCAGGGTGGAGGTGGTGAGGGAACAGGCTCTGGAACTAAGAATCGTTCTTGGGAATGAGGAAGAAACACCCTGGAAGGGAAAAAGAGAGAGGCAACAACTGTAAATACTAGTTTGAAATTGCCGTCTCGTTACACCAGAGACTGGCCTAAGATTGAATTGGGTAGGTATACGTTTTGCATAATAATAATAATAATAATAATAATAATAATAATAATAATAATAATTTATTTACACCCGCCCATCTGGCTGAGTTTCCCCAGCCACTCTGGGCGGCTTCCAATCAAGTGTTAAAAACAATACAGCATTAAATATTAAAAACTTCCCTAAACAGGGCTGCCTCCAGATGTCTTTTAAAGATAAGATAGCTGCTTATTTCCTTCACAGCTGAAGGGAGGGCGCCACTACCGAGAAGGCCCTCTGCCTGGTTCCCTGTAACCTCACTTCTCGCAGTAAGGGAAGCGCCAGAAGGCCCTTGGCGCTGGACCTCAGTGTCCAGACTGAATGATGGGGGTGGAGACGCTCCTTCAGGTATACAGGACCAAGGCCATTTAGGGCTTTAAAGGTCAGCACCAACACTTTGAATTGTGCTCAGAAAAGTACTGGGAGACAGTGCAGATCTCTCAGGACCGGTGTTATGTGGTCCCGGCGGCCGCCCCCAGTCACCAGTCTAGCTGCTGCATTCTGGATTAATTGCAGTTCCCGGGTCACCTTCAAAGGTAGCCCTACATAGAGAGCATTGCAGTAGTATATATAAAATGCCCAATAATGGTGGTGGGTGGAATGAATAAGTACTTTTCCATTCTGGCAATATGAAACAGCTGACCAAAGTTCAAGTTCGGGCTCAGTTCAAGGTGCTGCTAGCGGTGCACAGAGTCCTATGTGTCTTGGGGCCAGGATTCCTAAAATATCACATCTTGCATACCCAGCTGCCCCCTCTGCTCTGTAGGAGAAGGCCTCTAGCGTACGCCATCTCATCAGGAGGTCCGTTCTGTTACCACGTAAGAATTAGGTGTTGTCCCACGCAAAGCCCATCAACAGCCATGGTGATTGTATGAGGCAGTACGATTCTGAATACAGTGGTACCTCTGGTTGCGAACGGGATCCGTTCCAGAGGCCCATTCGCAACATAAAAAGAGCAGCGGTGCATCTGTGCACGTGCGGGTTGTGATTCACTGCTTCTGCGCATGCGCATGATGTCATTTTGCGCTTTTGAGCATGCGGCGAAACCCGGAAGTAACCCTTTCCGGTACTTCCGGGTCGCCACAGGACGTAACCTGAAAGAACGTAACATGAGGTATGACCGTACCAGTTGCTGGAAGCTGCAAAGGGGAGAGTGTACTTTTCATCTTTGTTGGAAGCCGCCCAGAGTGGCTGGGGAAACCTAGCCAGATGGGCGGGGTACAAATAATAAATTATTATTATTATTATTATTATTATTATTATTATTATTCCACAGCTCCCCCCCGCCAGGCAAGGCCAAAGAGAAGGAATGACGGAATAAAAATGCATGCATCCAAATGAAATAAAACACGCAATATTCTCTTGCCATCCTGCAAGTTACCTATGATGATTGTTGTTATCGTTGGAAGAGGATTTGTTTCGGCAAGAGCAAGAGTGGAAGGCAAAAAGCCTCGAACGTCTCCTTTTCTGTAGCACCTCCAAACATGGAGGGGGATGATTTCGACTCTTTAACAATAACATACCCCAATATGCTCTTCGTGAAACAATGGGTGGACCGAAACGAAGCTACGGTTCAAAATTCACACTCCTCCGAATTTTGCAAGAGGTTGCAAGAGGTTGTAAGCCGGTCTGAATCCGGTCAGTGTCTCGATGAGACGCCCCGCAAATTTTACACATCCTGCTTTTGAGTTCCATGATGGAAAGAAGGGTGGATATTCAGTGCAACAGACAGATATTTTAGAGACAGCTGTTTCCCCCATCTTCTTGGCAAATTTGCAAAACCTACTCTCCCCCTCCTCCTTTCGTGACTGATAGGGTGATGGCTGTTCCTCAAATAAAAGTTTTTTTTAAAAAAAGAGCAGGTGAATTTTAATCTCGAGGAGCTGGAAGGCATTTCCGCAGCTGAAAAGACTAGCTCAAGTCTTCCACCCAGTGGACTGAAAAAAGCCCTGCATGAAGCTTAAGAAGCCCCAGCCAATTCTAGCTTCTCACTAGAGCAGAGCCTTTTTCGAACTTTTAAAGGCAAAAAATCGCCAGATTACAGATCGTGCAGAATTTATTCCTACTCCAGTGTGACGTGCCAATAGCTGCACATTCAGGAAGATCCTTTCAAAAATAAAATCATTTTTTTAAAGACTAGTTTAAAAAATGTTTGCCTTTAGTTGGAAAGTTAAATGAGAAAATGGGAAATAACCAGACTTGCATAAAGTACAATACCAATATTGTTTTTAATCATGTCTATAATTTCTCCAGAGTTCACCTTCTTCCCTTTTGGAACAACTTTTCTAACATTTCCTAAATCTAAACAAATATTTTGAAGTATTTAGACACAGTTTTCCTAAAACACCTAACTTAAATTAAGCTGATTTTAGGGGGGGGGGGAGCATTTTTTAAAATAAAAGAAAGCCAGAAAGCAATACTAGAGCAATGGAAAAATCACTGGCTTATTCAGCAGAATTCAGCAGTTAGTATGTTGCAAAGTTCATAGCAGTGGTGCAGATGGCAAGCAATGGGAATTAAATTTAAATTGGGAAATAAGAGGGTTTTTTTGGTGCGTTTTTTAAAAGATAGTGTTCCCTTCCATCCCCCAAGGTACATGCACAAGTATCTGAACTGTTTAAAAAACCTTTTATTTGCAATAGTCAAGAAATCATTCAGGTCGCTGCCTGACAACACTCTGCCCTCTTCCCCTGGGAATACTCGCAGGGTAGTAAGTTTCTCAAATACTGTGGAATTGTTCCAACACATGAAAAAAAGTGCAAACAGTTCACCCTTTTGCGTTTTCTCCCTTTCAGAAATGTCCAGCGATCCATTTTTAACAACAAAGTAGAATAAAAATAGCCCCTTTTTTTGGCATAGGTTTCAGATTTCAAGCAATGCCCCAACCCAAACTGCCCTTCTATCTGCTCAAAAGTGGGATTGTAGCACCTTTGAAATCAGAGGCAAAAACATTTGTTTTACCGTAGGGCAGTGAGGTTCTGTTTTATTTTTTAACTAATAGATCTATAGCACATTTTGTGGGTTGGAAAAATATAAAGACTACAGGTGTTTTACAATTCCCAAAACTTTCAACTCTGCAATACAAGCCAGGGCTCTTTGATATGCAATTGCTCCCAAATTATCCTGATTTGTAATGATGCAAAGACAGAGATTGCACAGACCAGACATTAGAAGAGTTTGGGGAGTAAAATCTCTGCTTGGTTTTTCTTTTTTAAATGACAATGGCCAAACCAAAAGGAACAGAACTACTCAAGCCATCCAAAGTAGCAGTTCCAATATGTATTTCTTGTAGTCCTTCCAAATCTCTGCACATCTCTCTCCCCATTCAACTTTAAGAAAAAAAATTATCCATGCTTCATCAGTTTCCGCTCCCTTCCCTTCCCCTCTCCTCAGTGGAAGTGAGAAACACCAGTAGATTTATCAAGTGAGAGGGAAAGCTGGATGGCCACTCACACTTCCTGTGTATGCATTGTGAAGCGAAAAGAGCTCTACTGAGCCTATGGGTACCCTTAAATTCAGAGACTGTACCTATAGGATGGTCCATGCCCATTTTATTCTTACCCACCCAGAACCCCAACATACTATCAACAACAGAGCTTCAGCGTCTTGCTTGAGTGACTGACAGAAATTTAGTTTAAAAGTCTGCATCACTGATATGTTCCCTTAGTATAATTGTCTGTACCAGGGCATTAATGTCAGTCACACGGCAATTTAAGGAATTGTTTGTTCTCGTGGCCTTGTTCTCTCCCAGTTTGGTTAAGCTGCAGTTTGCAAATGGGCGCTAAAAATATAAACTTAATATAAACTGCAAGAGATGTCAAGTCCAGACTTTCAATATTGTAATATTCAGTGAGGTCTACGTCTAGGGACACCCCACCCCCTGCCATCAATAAATGTAGACTGCAACAGTAATTTGCATTTTTTTCGGTATTTGGCAACCGTACTCTGGTCTCTCTTCAGATCGTATTCAGCAACCATTCCGACAAGGGATCAACAAGTTTTGGCCAAGCTGTAAAGCGCTCTGGACGTGATGCGAGAGTGGACATTGGAGAGTGAAAAGACCGACCTCAGGACTGTGTTATTACGGAGAGCATTTCTCCATATTTCTCCATTTCGCCTCACACAATGGGTTCAAAATAACGGCCCAGACAATTTTATGGTGCACTAAAGCAGGTTGCTGTGGGTTAACCCACAGAGCCTAGGGCTTGCCGATCAGAAGGTTGGCGGTTCGAATCCCCGTGACAGGGTGAGCTCCCGTTGCTCAGTCCCAGCTCCTGCCAACCTAGCAGTTTGAAAGCACGTCAAGTGCAAGTAGATAAATAGGTACCGCTCCGGCGGGAAGGTAAAGAGCGTTTCCATGTGCTGCTCTGGTTCGCCAGAAGTCGCTCAGTCATGCTGGCCACATGACCCAGAAGCTGTACGCCGGCTCCCTCGGCCAATAAAGCGAGATGAGCGCCGCAACCCCAGAGTCGGTCACCACTGGACCTATTGGTCAGGGGTCCCTTTACCTTTAAAGCAGGTTTCAGGTGATTTTTCTTCAGAGGTTCTTAGACATGTACTGACTTCTGCAATGCACAAGAACACTGGACAATGGATCTGAGCTATTTACCTGTCAAACGGTCCTGATTTTGCCCCCCCCCCCCAAACTGAGGTTCCTCGAATTCCTGAGACATTTGGCAGAACGAGATCTTGGCTCACAGAACCTACCGATGCTACGACAAATGCATTCGCCCGTAAGGAGTCACATGGCTTTATAATAAACTGCTATTTATTTATTTATTTATTTCAAGAATTTAGCAGATTTTTTTAAATTTCCCAGAGTTATTTTCAGCATGTTTCAATAGAGTTGGGGGGGAGGAGGGTGGGGAGAGGAGAGAAACCAGAAAGAGAAGTTCCATTGTCTATTGCATGTGGATTCCACAATGTTACAAGACACTTTTAATATCGACATTCATTCACAGACATTTAAGGCAACTGGTTAAAGAGATAAAATCGACGATTTCCCCGCCCCCTTCCTTTTATAAAAAAGTGAACATCGAATGAAAATGGCCTGCGTTATGTACAAACAGATCACGTAAAACTTGTCAGAAGGTCACGTCGTGCTAGAAAGGGCGGGACAAAGGACAAGCGATGGTTGGAAGATCGCAGAGCTTCATGGGGGCAAGAATAACCACCTGCGGTTGACTTCTCCTTCGTTCCAACCATTCTCCGTCATCCCTGCCCTTGCTACAACCTGAATACTTCTCCCTGCAGACTCTACTTGAGGCTCAGGAGGCCAGAAGCACAGTGGAAAAATACTGCTCAGAGAACATACTTTGGCAGTAACAACCGCTTTTCATTATTCTGCATTCAAATACAAAAATTAAAGAACACTTTTGATTGAAGGTAAGCTTTAAATGGACTAGCCAGAATCCATACTTTTTTTAAAAAAAGAAAAGTCAAAATGAAAAAGAAAACAACCCCTAGGTTTTCTCTTACGTTGCCAGGTTTCCTGGCGGACAAAACATACGGTACTCAGTTAAATAACCTCTTGTGGGCAAGCAAGGTGTGGAAAGGTGGGCGGTAATTTTGGGACAAGTGGAATTGTAAGAGGCTCTGCGAACACCGTGCAAAATTGTACTATGGAGTGACAATTCTGTTTTCTGCTGTGCCTGTGATAACCTATTTCATGCCCATGGAGGCTGGCTTTTCTTACGTATAAATGTGTTAAAAGCTGCTTCTTCGATGTTTTTAGTGAAGGAGTGTAAATCCTATTTTTGGCTCCTACTGGCCATTGCCCAGGTAAAGGCAGGTAGAGACAAGCTGTTTCTGCACCTGATAGTTTACTGGGCTAAGCACCAAAGAGGGTTTTCCTCCCCTCCTTTTTCCTTTTGGACAATTCCTGTCCAGTATGGCTAATCTGAGCAACTATAGATTTCAAGTTGGTGCAAAGGGAAAAAAAGTGGCCTCAGATATTGATCGGGAAGGAAAAGAGCAGAGAGGCAAATCATCAAAATGGGATTGTGCTGCTGGGTTTGTCGTCTTTGGAGCTTCAAGTGGGGTGTGTGTGTGTGTGTGTGTGTGTGTGAGAGAGAGAGAGAGAGAGAGAGAGAAAGAGAGAGAGAGAGAGGAGAGTATGAAAGATAGAATCCTTTGCTATTAATAGTTATCTTTCTGTGGATAAGACTGACATGCTTTACATGAACAAATTAGGGGCAGGGGCAATAAAAAATGCAAAAAGCATAAAAGCCCAAGCTATGGAGAACACTTTGAGAGTCTTAACACAAATACTCCAATTTCAAACAATTGGGTAACTCCAACATGTACGTGATATAGGTAACCTCAGGGATGATAATCTGAAATCTCATCTAGCAACTGGGGAAAAGAAAATGAAATGAAATAGAGGAAGGTCGTGGTAAGCATAGAATTGTCATTTTTGTAATTCTCAAAGCAGGGGAAGTGAGTTTAAAAAAAAATCCCACAATGAAGCACATGAGAACACAACCCCAGGTTGAAAGAGTTTTGCAGGCCACGTTTGATTTAGCTAGGCCTATATAGCTCAGTCACTAGAGCATGAGACTCATAATTTCAGGGTGTGGGCCTCAACTTTGGGCAAAAGATTCCTACATTGCAAAAGATTGGACTAAACAATCCTCATGGTCCCTTCCAACTCCACAATTCTATGATTCCAGGATATATAATACTGTTTGATACACAAAGCTAGCACTTCATTTGTTGCCCATGTTTTGCAGCTTACAGAAAAAGGTTTTCAGTAGCACAGGCACAGTGGCGAAGAACAGTATAACAGCCAGGGTTCAGCTCTGTTTGGTGAACCTTCAATAGCAGCAGTTAAGAAAAACAAAATATACAGGGCACAAAAAAGGGGGGAGGAACTGTCTCCTACACACTGACACCCCATTGTGAAATGAATGGGAGTTGTGCTCTTGTGTGATCTCCTGCACTCCTTTCACTTGGGGGGGCTTGGGCCCACACTTCTTAACAGCTCAATTTGCATCTTTCGGTAAGGAAGGAATTCAAGCTTAATAAATAAACCCCCATTTGTCGTCAATGCTTATCGGTAGCTCACCGCTAACAGCATCTGAAACACCTGGCAGTTGTGCGTTAGCAAAGACAGTACAAGACCCTCTCTCTTTCCCCACCTCTTGAAGGTGCTGAAGAACTCCTTGCCACTGTGTGTTTATCCCATTCCGTTTTGTCGTATGCAGTCAAAAAATGCAGAGATACCCTAAGCTATGTGCAAAACATGACTCAAATTAGTAAGACAGCTGCGTCACCAACCTATATATAACCCAGATCACTTTCTCCTCGTATATATTCCTGAACCTTTTCAAACGTGACACAAGCGTAGCAAATGCAACCCCAATGTCACGATCTTGTAGGCAGGACCCTCCTCGCGGCCTCTTTCGATTTTTGCCTTCGTCTCCATATATTACAGTGCTCTATAAAAAGATTTCCAACTTTCTCTCTTCTTCTTAAAGCATTTAAACAATACAAGACTAAAAGATGCCTGGAAATACGCCTTAATACAAAAATGTCTCTTTTTTTAAAATCTGAAAACAACATTCAAAAAGGCACTTCATCATGGAAGAAAGACAAGTTCAGAGTCAGGTCAACTGCTCTTATAAGCAGGGCGGGGTGGGAAAAATGGTCTGCATAGCAGGAGGGTTTGGGTGGGGGGGGGGAAAGGGTCCAGTCGACTTGCTGAAACATCAAGCTTTCAATATATATATATTTTTGGCATGTTTTTAAGAAAAAAAGTGGATCCTGTAAATTGTGTCCATTTATGAAATTCATTAAAACAGTCCCCATTCAAAATGGCTTCTTTTTAATTTTCTTCCTCTCCAAGTAGTCTCGTCGCTTTGACGGCATCAATATTCCCATGATTTAAGTCGCATCGATTCATGATTGTCCTTCATGCACAGCAGGTTAAGAGGGAGATCGAGAGCATCGTGACTCTTGACAACTCGAGCTGCCTCTCTGAGGTGCTGCGCTGGGATTGGCTGTCCTGGAGCGGCTACGGTCAAGCAGAGGCGTGGCCTTGCAGGGCTACCTGTTGCAGAGTTTATGGAGCATAGTGTAGACTTCCTCCTCTTTGCTTAGTCCTTCGAAGAAAGGAATGAGGTCTAACAATTCCGTGTCTGTCATGTCATCAAACCACGACTGCACAGGCACCTGAAACAAACAAACAAACAAACAAACAAACAAACAAACAAACAGTGTCACATTAAACACGTTCATTGAAAACAAATCAGCTACCCTCATCCCCAAAGGAAGTGTCTTGCATGAAACTTTAATTCAAGGTATTTTATATATGGCATAAAGGTAAAGGTACCTCTGACCATTAGGTCCAGTCGTGACCGACTCTGGGGTTGCGTGCTCATCTCACTCTATAGGCTGAGGGAGCTGGCGTTTGTCCACAGACAGCTTCCGGGTCATGTGGCCAACATGACTAAGCCGCTTCTGGTGAACCAGAGCAGTGCACGAAAACACCATTTACCAATCACGCTGCAGCGGTATCTATTTATCTACTTGCACTTTAACGTGCTTTCGAACTGCTAGGTTGGCAGGAGCAGGGACCGAGCAACGGGGGCTCACCCTGTCGCGGGGATTCGAACCGCTGACCTTCTGATTGGCAAGCCCTAGGCTCTGTGGTTTAGACCACGGTGACACCCGCGTCCCATATACAGTGGTGCCTCGCAAGACGAAATTAATCCATTCCGCGAGTCTCTTCGTCTTGCGTTTTTTTTGTGAAGCACGGCTATTAGCGGTTTAGCAGCTAAGCGGCTATTAACGGCTTAGTGGCTATTAACGGCTTAGCAGCTTTAAGAAAAAGGAAAAAAACTCACAAGATGTTTCGTCTTGCGAAGCAAGCCCATAGGGAAATTCGTCTTGCAAAGCACCTCAAAAAACGGAAAACTCTTTCGTCTAGCGAGTTTTTCGTCTTGCGGGGCACCACTGTATGGCATAATGGTTAGAATAATTGTGCAGAGAATAAATTGGGTGCAAAATCCATCATAAAATGGGACTTAAACCAAAACACTACTTTAAGATGCCTGCTGAAATAATAAAAGTCTTTGTCATGTGCCTGAAACTCATCAAAATCTGTGTGCCAGTCTGTTTAATCTGAGTTGGAGGGGGTTCCACAGGCTTTTGGCCTGCAACACCGAACACATGTCCACTAGTAGTCATGAACTGTGTATCTGAGCCACGGGGTAGCTGGGTGGGGGGGACAGAGACCATCATCACAGACTCCCCAGACTCTATGGGATCAGGCAGGGATATATAATTCAGTGGGTAAAGAACTCTTACTGGCCACATCAGATTGCCATGTCAGCGACTGGTAGGACGCTGATGATTGTGCACCAGGGTAACAGGAGATGGCGTCTGACTCGGGCAGGGGGGGCAGAAGTTTGTGGGAACCTGTACCAGCCAGGAAGGAAGAATCATAGGCAGGGGAAGCTTCTGATCTGGAGGAAGAGGAGGAAGGGGCAGGCCAGGCTAGCGACGGGCCAGGTGCTTCCCCACCCTCCTCTGTAACACTCTTTCTCAGAAGCAGTAGAGAACTGAAGTGGGAAGAGCAGAAGCAGCTTCTGTTCCGGCATAGTCTCTGGCTACGTCAGGGGGAGGTACATAAACGGATGGAGGGGGAGTGGTCCCCAGTTGCTGCAACTGCTCCATAGAGCGCGGAGCTGGGAACAACTGTCTAGATGCTAGACAGGTGTGTGCAGGTCTCCAGAGCTGAGGAAGCAATGGTGTTATCGTTGACAATGAAGAGTTAAGTCTCTGCTGTGTGCACTCCTCTGGCTGCGAAGCACCCTTGGCAAATGCTGAGCCAAACTGGAGCACTGGATGAGTGCGCTGGCTCCCAAGGGAGAGATTGCAGTCGCTTTGCTGCTCCACAGGCATTATGGGACCATGTGGTGCAGCGGCAATGCTGAGGTTTGCAACAGGTCATGGTTAAGGAGAAGAGACCTGAAGAACCACGATCCCAGGTTCGGACAACCCACTAAGCCCCGTAGTAGTAAGCATCACTATTGCCCCACATCCATGGAGGAGCAAAGCGGCTGTGAGCTTTTCGCTGGCTTGTTTGTGCTGTCGCAGTAAGCTATACTCCTCTAACATGCAAACTTGGCCATTGCGAAACTGCATGCCAATACAAACTCGATTATCTCTGCTGCTTCTGCAGGTGGCTCTGTACTGCCAATTGTCTCCGACATATACAGATAACTGTAAGGTTGTGAAAAGCTGTTGTCCTCCCTCTCCCTCTCTGTCACTTTCAGAGTTCATTCACAGCTCCACAAAAACAAACATTTGGTATCGTTCAGATTCCCCCCCCCCCCCGTTGAACATTTGGTACCTTATGTAAGATAATGTCTAGCTGCTCTAAAATTAAACAAGCAATGAAGAATTTGAAAATACCAGCTTTCAAATGGTCTCGAAGAGCTGAACAGTTGGAAGAGTAAAAAACCTGTAATATTATTAAGAACTGTATGCATGTTCCTTGGGCTCTCAAGCTTTCCCCAATTGTAAGGGGGTGAGTAAACAGGAGCCGCTAAAATCCAGGTGCCTAGTTGCCATCAGGCTAAAAAACACACCAAAAAAGGGCTCGGCAGCTCTGAAATAGGCTGCTGAAAAGAGCCACAGCTTCTTCTCCTGCCCCCTCTTCCCATTCCCATTCATTTCTAGGATTCCTTAAACTATGGCAGAACTTTGGAGCAACTTAATTATAGTGTGAGGTAGCAGAAAATAATAAAAGAATGTGGCCACGATCCTCTGCATAAGCAAGGCAGAGAACACAAGGAGAGGAGAATGCTCAACGAGAGAAGGATCCTCTCTCCTTACTGGTACACCGTGGAGTAACAATCCTTGTATCCTTGATTTAAATTCGCCACAAACTCATGCAGATCGTGGTCTGGATATCTGGGATTAGTGAGGAGACGGCTGCTCTCCCCGCAAGCCCTCTGGGAGCCACATGCCAGGGGTGGGTGTAGCCAAAAGTGGGTGCGGCCACCCCAAATACGCAGGCCTCTCAAATCTGTGCGGATCAACTGATGACTGTTGATGGGGTTGTCACCCCTTTTCCACTCAAAAGAAAATGGGGAGAGTGTTGCTGTGCTCAGGCCCTGTTTTGGGGTTTCCTACACAGCATCTAGTTGGCTACGGAGAGAAGAGGATGCTGGACTAGGTATTCCTTTGACCTGACACAGTGGGCCCTTCTTTTGTTCTTATGCATCCCCACTGGGGCACTGGGTTTTGTTCTTCCCAGCACTATTAAATTATAAAATTTCATTTTGTTTTCATTACCAAAATCAATTGGCCTAAAATGATCCCAGTGCTTTATATGTACAGGGTACTCTCTCTCTCTCTCTGTACACACACACACACACACACACACACACACACACACCACACACACACACCACACACACACACACCAGGTTGTCTGCACTGAAGATCCAGGAAAAAGAAAACAAAAAACCCACTTTCCTGGTCAACACCATGGCATCTTTCAAGCAAGCTCAGAAACAGAATGCAATGAGTTTCTGACACAAACAAAAGAGTTGCCCCTCTCTTGCCTCTTAACACCTAAGCCAGGGGTCAGCAAACTTTATCAGCAGGGGGCCAGTCCACCATCCCTCAGACCTTGTGGAGGGCCGGACTATATATATTTTTTGTTGGGGGGGGGAATGAACGAATTCCTATGCCCCACAAATAACCCAGAGATGCATTTTAAATAAAAGGACACATTCTACTCATGTAAAAACATGCTGATTCCTGCACCGTCTGCGGGCTGGATTGAGAAGGCGATTGGGCCAGATCCGGCCCCCGGGCCTTAGTTTGCCTACCCATGACCCAAGCATTTTGTAGCATTTGCTCCTCAGGCGTTGATGCTGCTGCCCTGCTCCATTTTACAGTAGCGAGAACAAGCACTTGTGCATCTTAGCAAGCAGCAAATGCCGGAATAAACAAACCCAGAGACAAAAGAATTGACTCCCGTCTATTGCAAAAGTGCTAGTACTTACTGCATTTTCAGGGTGGAAGATGTAAGACGCAGGGGAGTTGTCCACTATAATAACTTTGCTCAGCTCCCGCCCAAGCCGGCTTAGATCCTTCACGTAATTCCCTCTGTGGAAAACGCAGGATTCTCTGAAGAGCCGAGCTCTGAAGACGCCCCAGCGATCCAGCAAGTCGGCCACGGGGTCTGCATACTTTGATTAAAGGAAGGAAGCGGGAGAAGAGGAGGACACACGGTGAAGACACATGTAACCCTGGGAAAATCAAGCATCTCTTTTCGACGTAGATGTTGAATGAGCCAAAAGGAAGAAGAGGAGACATGGCTTTGATGAGACTCTTGTCAGATGCCTGCGACATGAAGGTGCAACAGGAATGGGGAGCACTCCTGACCCTCCCTCTTTGTGGTGCTCTGCACATGAGCCAAGCACCTTCCTCCAGAGTAAACATTCACAAAAGGTGCTGTGGATATCCTTTAATACAGTGACCTTCCCTCAACAGAAGGACGAGTGACTGCCCCAATCTTTCAACACACACACACACACACACACACACACACACACACACACACACACCTTTGTTCTATGTGTTAACAATCATTTAATATACTTTTTATGTCTCAACACAGTCAGGGCAGTCAAAGGCAAGGTGCACACAGCATCTGCGACAGGCAAGTTATTTAAAAATTTACTTCTGAGAGATAGTATACGGTAGGCCCATTTAAAAACATCCCTAAGGGCCATGTTAGATTACGAAAGAGGCTCTGAGGCGAACGAAAACACTCCCGACTCCATCCTTAAGGCTAAAGTTCACCAAATGGCTTTGTCAAAGGATTCCCACAGGGGAATACAGAGGGAAATAAGCTGCACAAATTGAAAGTGGGCCGAGGATCTTTCAGGAGAACCGTGAAGAAGAAGGACAGAGGATTTGCCCGCATGCTTTTCTCTAGTGAAATGGCAGGGCGGAATAGCCAAGAGCTGCCCATGCAGCCTCCCTGGATGTTAAGATTGGCTGAGGGAGCCCTATTGGTTGTTCCACTGCCCTCAGAAGCTCGGAGGTGGGGCCTGATCCAGGAAGAGGCCATTCTCTGCTTTAACCCCTGCAGAGATGTGTAAGCTATCTTCAATACACAGCTTTGGGCAATTGCTGAAGACACACCTCTGTATCTTGGCTTCTGACACCTTAGAGGCATGTTTTTATGACCCACCTGATTCCTGGGATTGCAAATTGTTTCAAACCATTTTTAACAGTATACCTGAAGGAGCCTGGTATACCTGAAGGAGCGTCTCCATCCCCCATCGTTCTGCCCGGATGCTGATGTCCAGCGCCGAGGGCCTTCTGGCGGTTCCCTCACTGCGAGAAGCAAGGCTACAGGGAACCAGGCAGAGGGCCTTCTCGGTGGTGGCACCCGCCCTGTGGAACGCCCTCCCATCAGATGTCAAAGAGATAAACAACTACCTGACATTCAGAAGACATCTGAAGGCAGCCCTGTTCAGGGAAGTTTTTAATGTGTGACATTTTAACGTATTTTTAATCTTTGTTGGAAGCCGCCAAGGGTGGCTGGGGAGACCCAGCCAGATGGGCGGGGTACAAATAATAAATTATTATTATTATTATTATTATTATTATTATTAGTCATATCCTGCCCTGGGACCTTTGGTAAACAATGATGCTGGTGAAGATGATGTTCTCTTGATTCCAGGTTGCTCCTGGTTAAAAGGGCCTCAGGGAGAATATATCTGTCTTTTGAGAGCCACTGCTGGTTCACTGAGAAGAGGGCTATTGATGGCTACTATAGCCATGATGGCTATGCTCTGCTTCCACAGTTAGAGGCAGCCAATGCTTCTGAATAGCACTTGCTGGAAATCACAGGAGGGGAAAGGGCTCTTGCTTGTGGGTTTCTCAAAGGCAGCTGGTTGGCCACGGTGAGAACATGATGCTGGACCAGGTGGGCCATTGCCGTGATCCAGCAGTGCCCTTCCTGTGGCCTTATGTTCAGAAGAGACCATATTGACCCAGATAGTCCGACTCAGTGGAAAAGCAGCTCATCTCTTTTATGTAACTGCACATTAAATTTGCAGTAGCCCAGCAGGATTCAACAGCTGCACTGCTCAGTTTCTAAAACAGCCGTGAAGCATGAAGGTGTGGTGGGGAGCTGCTATTTTCAAGGAAAGCAAGCCTACCCCCCCCGATCTTCTGGAACAACTTTCACTGGGTGTTGGGATCCTGGCCACCGACTCTCTCTTCTCAGCTAAAATGCTGCCCAACAAGTGTAGCAAATTATTCGACAAACATAGTCACAGGGTTAAGTACAGCCACGATATCCGTTCTAAGCTACTTCGTACCAAGTCTGGTTCCAAAGACAAAGGCGAGAGAAGCCAACTTGGCCTAGGGATCCTGGTGTGGCTTCTCCAAGGCGCCATATGCAGAAGTTGGTGGCATTAGCAGGAAATGGACCCTCAAAAAGTTCACAGGAAGAGGTGGGGAAAAGTCATTACACAGATATCAAATATACTTTGCGCTACCGGTGCATGAAGGAGTAGAGTCTTATTGTGCACTTCCTTAAAATGTACTTTACCACATGGGGATACGGACTAGGGCTGAGACAGGCCAAAATTAAAAAAAACGCACTGCAAACCATACACTCAACTTTTATATCATCTCTCAAACAAACCTCGCAGGGTTGTTGTGAGGATAAAATATGGAGGTGGAAAAGGGGGAACCATTTATACTATTTTGAGCTCTTTGGAGGAAAGGTGGGATATAAATGTAATTATTTATTTTTTTTAAAAAAAGGAAAACTCCTATTTTGTTTCATTATGTGGAATTTCAGAAACAGGAACCTGGAGGCTCTGGTGATTTTGAGTGGAAAGTATGAATTTGTCCCTATTTTGGTCCAGCACAAGAGACAACCCAGAAACTTCTGAAAGTACATTGATGAAGTCTGTTTGAACATTACTAGGAGTGATGGAGATGGTCAAAGCTGCCTAAGTGATGAAGGAAGGAAGGAGTCCATGTGCTTTTGTCAGAGTCCTGGGTTCAAGGTTCTTGGGTGAGAGCAGAGGCTCTCTTGTAGCAATGACAGTTCATAGCTAATCTGAACTGTACGTCGGATGTGCACCACTGGACTCAGATTGATGTGGCACCAAGAGGAGAGAAAGCTTGGGACTTTCCAAACAACTCATAATCACTGTAGGGAGAATATATGTTAGTGATTATAGTATGCTATAACTGACTATAAATACTATAAATATTCTATTTACAGTCCCCTAACTAGTTATAGGACAAAGCAGGCAACAAAATTCAAGTAACAGGAAATCACATTAGCAATGTAGGCAGATTGTTAACTAACAAGCAGCCTCCATTGTATTACAATGTGAGAGACCTTCTCAGAAAGAGTCCAACAAGATCTTCAGATCTTTTTAGAAAAACCCCCAATGCAAAGGCAAAAGCATACTTCATCAGTCCAAAGTCTACAAATTACTGAAAAGCAACAATCTAATTTGAGGCTAAGAGTTGTGTAGAATGCACAACTAACACCAGGCCCACAAAATTCACGCTCCGTAGAACTGGAAGTTCACATCCAAACAATATATTTAGAGCACTCCTATACCATTTTAACCGTCATGGATTCTTCCAAATAATGTTGGGAACTATAGTTTGCTAAGAGCGGTGGGAATTGTAGTTCTGGGAAGGTTCTCCTACTAACTCTCAGCACCTTTAACAAGTGCAGGTGCCAAGGTTATTTGGGGGGAGTGTTAGAGCGGCGTAAGAGTGCTTTAAATGTGGTGTGGATGTGATCCAAGTCTCGACTATCATCTCCTAAGCTACAGAAACTGCCTCTATCTTCTGAACAGGAAAAAGAATTAATAGGCAAGCTTGAGGATGCTGTGGCGACTTCACCCCCAAGCACTCACTGCAATGTATGCAAAAGTTTACTGGAGGGTAGG
The DNA here is from genome assembly GCF_964252035.2 of Podarcis erhardii. Classification (NCBI taxonomy): domain Eukaryota; kingdom Metazoa; phylum Chordata; class Lepidosauria; order Squamata; family Lacertidae; genus Podarcis; species Podarcis erhardii. Next base: position 6,826,692 of record NC_138513.1, on the reverse strand, counting down.
GTATGGGGAGGAATTAAGCCAATCCTGATTTCTCACACCCCAAATGCTGGGGTGCACACCCCTCCCCCAACCATGTTTCTATGCATATGCTAAAAACGAATGGCAGGTATATCAACCCTGGCTATATTGACTTGAATAAAAGATTCATTTCATAGCAAGTTTAATTGAAGCACTTGAAGGCTGTAGCCAAGAAAAGTGATTGTCAAAAGACAAGCAGGGGAAGAATTGAGCTTGAGCTTTCTGCAGGCAAGTGCCCAACAAAATGAGCTTGCCTGAAGCCAAGAGCAAAAAAGGCTGCTTTGCAGGAGCAGTACATGTGCTCCCCAAGTCCTTGTTGCAAACAAGACGCTCTTCTCCAATGACCAGAGAAGCACACTGCCAATGCGTGGAAAGCCTCTTCCAATTATCTGCTAACCGAGGCAACGTAGTTGGCCCCCGCTTCCCCATTTATCCAATACGGTGGGAGTTTGCAAAAGTTTGACTTTGTTTTCTACAGGAACGTGCTGCTATCGCCACTACAGACATCACTGGCAAACATCACGGTTGCTAGAGACGGCTAAGTCTACTGCAGAGCTTGTGCTCTATGCACTAGCATTTCTACAACTACTCCAAAGTGCACACAAAATATCAAATTATCCCTGGTTCCCCCTGCCACAAACCCACCAATGCAAATATCACCATCAAGCTTTGCAAGCACTTATACGTTATAAATGCTCCTTGGTAAGGTGTGCTCTGTATTCTTTAATCAGCCGGAGCCCCGACTATTCGTTGCCTGTACGGGTACTGCATTAGAGCCCGGTACACTTTATTTGTGTGCAGCTTTAGGAATACTACGTTATGTAATAAGCTATTTATTCCCATTCTCCTCCCCACCCCTCCCCACCCTCCATAGCCATGGCAACTATATATCTATAAAAAAGGCCTTTCATATTGCCATCATGAGCAATACATGGAGGCTACATTATGAGACAAGCCCATATGTGATATTGTTACCATGGGAACACTTACCCACACACTAGCAGACAAAAGTACACGCTGCCAAATAAAGCAAGGAGGGGAGAAAGGGGGGAAGATTAAGACAATTATTTTCTCTTCAATGGGAAAGAAAGCCCAATATATATATATATATATATTAAAGTCCTCGAAGGGGACTTCAGGCATCATGAAGGATCAAGAGAGAGAGAGAGAGATGTCTGCCTACGTTGGGCAGACCCAGCTGAACTGCTCTGGGTTCAGGTTTAGAAAGACGCTTGTTCGGTGACTCTTCTGAAGCAGTTCGCCCCGTAATTCTGAGGGGCGACTCTCAAGAGAAGCGGCTCTTATTTATTAAGTGGCAAAGGTTTTCCAGCTGTTCTGAAAGTTTGCTCCAGCCAGTTTCTGAGGTACATGGAAGGAGGTAAAATATACCAAGGCACACAAAGAGGCACTGACACACGACTTACCTTTGCTAGACTGGCTGTGAATAGCACACATTCAAAGAGTTCTCCCATCCTCTGGAGGAACTCGTCCACGTGTGGTCGCTTTAATACATAAACCTGGAAGGACGCAGGGAGGAGGGGAGGGTGGGAAAAGAAGAGAGGTTGAGACTCTGGTGGAAACACACTGCGGAGATTAAATCAGCAGAGAAGAGATGTTGATGGGCCCTATTATTACTCGCTGCACAAAAGGCGACAGGTAAAGCAAGCTTGCAAGGTGGGTAACTGGAGTAGAAAATTGACAGTGGCATGGAAAGCAAGGCAGCTGCGGTTGTTCTTTATTTTTCTCCATTTGCAAACAATCAGTTTTTAAACTGAACCAAATAAAAGAGCTGTCTTTCTAAGCCAAGGAAACTGCAATACATCTGGGACATTTAGTGCTTTCAAGGAACATCTGCTTGAAACGGTGTTACATCTGCACACTGAAAAATGAGCATCACAATAATACAGCACATGTTCTCCCCCCCCCCTCCCCATGTTTAATGCAACGTTGGATCCTTGATGGTGAAGCAGATAAACATAGCAAAGTTGCCCTTGGTACCCAGTATATCTGGTTGTTGGTCTTCTTGCTGTTAAGAGTTGGGAGAAGACGCGTGGACTCGAACCTCTCAGCATTGCCTTCACTGTGTTGTGGCTACTTCCCAGTGCAAGTAATCAAGGATAGGCCATTTAGAATGCACACAGCCTATCCTGGATTACTTGAACCAGGTCACAGCCTCTTCTGGAAAGATCATTCAAGGAGCACTGCCCTTCAGGGAATGAAAGTCATCACATACTGAAGTCATGCACACAGCTTTCAAATGACACGTTCCTTGTTCTTCTTATTTCCCTCTCGCTATTATTGTGGTTAAAAAAACAAAAACCAGAATCCTTAGCTCAAAAGAAGACTACTACTGTTAAAAACAAAGCCCCAAATCATAGCTATGTTGCTAGATGTTCTACATTTTGTTTGAGCTCCCCACCCTGATCGTCCTGGACAGAGGATAGAGAATGACTTCTGTGTTCGAGAAAATGCAGCTCTCTCCAATCATTATTTAGTGGTACAACGGTTTATATTGTGAAATGCAATTTAACTCATCGCAAACACCCTTCAAATCAGAACTTCATAACTGGAAAAAAACCCAACCCTTTTCAAACAGCAGCGATTCTCTGCGCAAAGAAAGGAGGCCTTGGATGTTTCTTAAGACACATTTTAATGCACTCCTCAGTCCTTCTCAGTGCTAATGTAGGTAGGCCTGCTGGGCAGCGACACAGCACTCTGAAGGCAGAAAGCAGTGCCAAGTGGTCATGGGACTGGAATAGAAATTTACTGAGCAACTGCAGAAGATGCTTTGTTATTCAGATGGGCAAATACTGTAGGCAGCACCTGCAAAACTGCTGAAGGACCACCCTGTCTGTAGTGGAGGACAATAAAGGATCGTGATCATCTTGTTCTCTTTTTTGGGAGGGGGCGGGGAAGAGAGAAAATTGTCCCACATTAAAAAAAAGATTCTTGCTCTATTCTGGCAATTTACAATTCTAACCCATAAGTTTTACACTTCTTATCTTTGGAAAGCACTACCTTGGCACGTGAGGCTGATTAGGCAGAGAGAACTGATAAATAAAGATTGGAATTTGTGGGTGGCAAGTGACCCAGGTCCTGTTACAACAACAAATATATATTAGTTTTAAATCTGTTTAACTGTCATGCCTTGCCCCATACTATCATGGGAATGAAGGATCAGATGGTTAAGAGAACTTCAGGTCTCCTCACAGAGCAGCCATTCCCAGGGCTCCTTTGGATAAAAGAATGAATGTCCACCCCTTTTAAGTCTGTAGCGAGAGAACTGGTTCCCTGCACTGCTTTGGGAGAAAGGGCAAATTTCATAAATACAACTGACTAAATGAATGGTGTGGATACATATTGGAAAAACATTTTTATCCTGCTGAACAACAAAATGTGTTTATAAAATATAACAGTTTCCAATAAAACCAATTTAAACAAGAATGTAACAAGCAAGCCATCTTAGTTGAAGTTTTCCTCCTGGCTTTTCTCTGGGCAACACGTTCATAATAAAAAATTGTTCACGCCACACTGAATTTTGTTATCGACAAGAAATACATTGCGATGGTAAAACAAAAAGAAACAACTTCCAGCAGTGCTTGATTTGTAACATAACAACACAACTACTTTAGAATATGATCATGGGACATCCAGAAAGAAGAAAACAGTGCAGCTTCATAAGAACACGAATCATTCCCAAATAATTAGAAACGAGCCTCTTATATATGTACCTTAAGTATGTATACAAACTCAATGAGAGGGGCAAGCTTGCATTTTGCTGGGTAATCTCGTTTATATTAGGTCTAATTGGAGACAAACACAGTCTTATATCCTCATCAACACAAAGAAGCCTTTCTATTTTCTGATATTTCATATTTGTCAGAGTTGAAAATCCCTGCTCCATATCTATCCACAATCTGCAAATTATATATATATATGCGCTATACTACACTGAAATGTTTGTTTATTTGATTGTCTTTGAATCTTCTCACACTTGCCATCCTCTCCTGCCACACTCTTTGAGAACCATGGCCGTACCTTAACCCATTCTATTTAGGTGGATACATTAGAGAAACCAGTTTTATCAACTAGATGGGGAAAAGGCAGAAGTTTTCTAGTCAAGTGAATCAGTTATGTGAAAAAGTCTGTGTTCAAAGTTCTTAACGAGATCATGCAGCAACAATGTGCTCTGAGTGCGCACGAACAATTTGTTACCGATTGGGCAATCTTTTCTTGCCTACCCTTTCACCTTGTATATACACACACAAGATCCCCTTTCCTCTGCAATTCTAGTGATAACTTACATATTCTAGTTAACAGTTCAGCCATTTCAAATCCGAGAGCAAAGACTTTCAAGTGAATGCCATCTGGCCCTAGTGACATGCTATTTTTAATGTGTCAATTAGTTCTCAAACTCCATCCTTTCATAATCTGACACCTTTCTTTAGATGCCCAACTGGTGGGGAAGAACTCCAGGGTGAATACATATCCATTCTTTTCTTTTAATTTGACAATGTTTTTCTTTACATAGGCATTCAGTGATTGGCTTTTTAATGGAACAGGAGAGGAAAATCACAACATGTAGCCACACACACAAAAACTTATTTGACAATGGGTCTAGTTTCTATACACACTTTTACAATGTCCTCAATAATATGTACTGATGAGCATATTCTGGTGTCTTGTTAACACCAATACATAATAAAAAATACTCCAGTTCCAGTTGTCAAACTGCCTGTCTTCCTTTACTATGTTACTCAAGTGTTATCATTTGGGCCACTTCTCAAACCCCTGTCATCCAACCACCTAGTTTTGGAGCATTTATTTTTCTCCAGTTATAGTTGCAGTTAAAAGATGTTCCATCATTTCCTGGTCTTTTGAGACAAGGGGACCTTTTATATGATTTTCTATCCTGACAGGACAGCTACAGTGGTACCTTGGTTTAAGAACAGCTTAGTTTATGAACAACTTGGATTAAGAATGCTGCAAACCTGGAAGTAGGTGTTTTGGTTTGTGAACTTTGCCTTGGAAGCAGAACACGTTCCACTTCCTGTTGAATGTGTTCCATTTGTAAATAGAGTCCCCTGCTGTTATGGGAAAGCACACCTTGGTTTAAGAATGCTTTGGTTTAAGAACGGATTTCCGGAATGGATTAAGTTCGTAAACCAAGGTACACTGTATTTCCTTCCCCTTCCTGAGGCCAGGTTTACTCTGTGGGATCACTATGTGTCTCCTGATGATGGGAAAGGACTTCTGAAATTCTCAAAAGTAACATAAAGAGGGAAAGACAATGTCCAGCAATAGCTACCCAGACATGAAAAGCTGCATGGGAATACCAGCACACCCAAAACCAGTGAAATTGTGAATAGAAAACAGCAAAGCTCACCTGATGTATAGTTCCATCAATTTCAACGGGAACAATGAAATCTGCATTGCTAATTGGCTAGGGGGGTAAAAGTGAAAATAAAATCAGTTTGAGAAAACATGAACAGTCTGTACTATCGTAAGCTCCCCAAACATGCTCCAGGGAAACATACTGGGAGTGACAGCACAGCTCCTGTCGAAGCCTGCAAAATCTTGACGACAACCGGCACAGAAAACTCCTTCGGAACAACTGCCAAAGAGCTGGAAAATTATCCTGTTCACATATTTACACACAAACCCAAATCTATTGCACAAACACATTTGCGCTTTCAGCTTTTGCAATATAGAAACAATGGGTGTCAGAGGATGCTTTCATTCATGTGCTCATACAGGCAGCGGGGAGGGGAGGGGAGCTTGCTTGGCTTCCACAAACAGAGCCAGCAGGTAGAGCAGGCAGCAGATCTTCCTCTCAAGCAGGCCTGCTTTTGAGAAAAGGGCTTCAGCCTGCTGCGTGAAGGGGCAGGGTGGGAAACCTTCCCTTCGTCTGAGCAAAACTGAGAATGGCCCCCTGCAGCAAGGATGGAAGAAGGCATCATTTTCTGTTCCGCTTTGTATTCATGACATGCGGCGCCGTCCCCCTTCCGCTGCAGTTCACCTTCCACCAAAAACTAAGTTACTTGCCTGCTGCGTTGAAACTATGTAACTTATTACATAAATTATGATTCGTTATGCTGTTCTACCCCATTCATTTCAACGCAAAGGAAACAGAATGCAAACAGAATGGTAGAACGTAATCATTTGTGGACTGAAAGTAATAATAATAATAATAATAATAATAATAATAATAATAATAATAATAATTTTTTATTTATATCCCGCCCTCCCCAGCCGAAGCCGGGCTCAGGGTGGAACACTGATCTTATCCACTGGATTGATTTCCATTCAGGACATAGCACGAACAAAGCAAAAATTGTCATTTTTCACCCCTGCTTCCATTTTTCCTGGATTTCTCTGACATCCGTGTTCACAGATCAGTTAGTGGGGAAAGTAGCAGCCTTGGTTAATGTTGGTTAATAATGCAGAGGAACTCTTTCCAAAAGGGGGAAAGAAGCAGGAATTTCAGTCCTAACAACTAACACCACCAGGAGGAAGAGAGGACCGCACCAGCTTTTCCTGGGCCATGTGTTAAGAAAATAAGTTGGCTTTCCCTTTACCAAGGACTCAGAACATGTTGCAAACATTTTGAAAGGAGGTGTGTCCATGTTTAATGGGCAAAGGCTATGCATTTTCAGGCCTGATCTACAAATAGCAACAAAATTAGGTATACTGCTCCATTTCAGATTGCATGTGGGAGAATCCTATTTTTGAATGCTTTCCTACTTTTTTAAAAAAAAGATCACTGCAAATAAGACCCTAGCAGATGTGGGAGAAATTTATTCCACCATGTACCCAGCTGTGGGGAGTGTTTTGTTTTTTTTAACATAGAGGATCATTCAGAAGTGCTATTCCCCCACCTAAATTATAATGTGGCAGCCTTTTTAAATGACTGTCAAAAATGTTATACCAAGGTGGCTTGCTCTCCCAAAAGCATGTCATATGACCTCTTGCTGGATGGCAACCATGCTGTTTATTGTAACACTGGTGACAAACTGTTGTTTACCTCATCTTCAAAGTATTAAAGCAAGGTACAAAAGAGACAGGCTGAATTTAGAGGATGTGAGATAATCGCACTAGCTCCTGGAAACAATGATTGGCTGCCAAGCTAAGGCAAAATTTATGGAGGCTGTTTTACTGAGCATACGTTTTTGTGGGCAACAGGCAACTTCAACATATGCATGAGGTGAAACGAACTAATAAGGTGGTCACTTTGTGCACACACACAAAGTCTGAGTCTAGGAGACGATGAGAGAGTTAAGATGGGGACAGAGGTGTATAATCTATTTGCTGAAGTACATGCACAAAATAAAGCAGTTAGCATCATGAGTACTTAAACACAGTGCCTGTTCAAAATGGGAGACTTAAACGAAAATTGAAATACTGGAACACACACCTATATCTATTTTCGAGACCCCCAGGGATTTGTTAATAGTTAAAGCCTCCATTATGAAGCTTCTCATTCCACTATCCTGCACAGCAGCCCTTTTATCAGACAGAATATCTAGGAAACAAAGTCTTGGTGCCATCATAAAATGCCAGGTATGGATGGCCGCTAGGTCGAGAGACAAAACATGGGTCAGGGCAAACCTCGTTCCTATGCCAGCACTCCTGGAAACGGCTGCAGTGCTAGCTGAGGAACATTCAACTCTTCTCTGCCTTACAAAGGAATGCAGTGTTTCTTTACAGAAGTTTTCCCTTACTGGAAAGCCTACAGGCTTCACATGCGTATTCTCACTGGATTCTCATCACTTGGAGCTCATTGTGTGAGGTGGCTTCACTGAAAGGCACCAAGTTCTGAGGCTATGTGGAAGCTCTCTCTCTGCCATGGTTAGTCATACATCTAAATCATCACTAAATGCTATAAGACATGTGCTCCCTTTTTCCAAAACAGATGCATCCAGCATTGGATCCCAACACTTAATATTTCAACTATTGTGGGGTGGGGACAGGTAGGAGTAGGTTCCATTGTAGGACTTGTGTGTGTTTCTTCAGACAGCTATGGCCTATAACATGCATCTACCAGCCTATCACAAAGGATACTATATAGCATACATACCTTAAATGAACTGTGCACCAGTGTTTCATCTAGATCAATGACCACACATTTCTTTCCATAATCAGATATTGTCATTTCTGGCAGGAGGTATTTAGCTGGTGGCTGAATGGAAGACACAGGAAGACCAAGCACTATTAGAAACATATCCCCAGAGAAGTTATTACAGTAGTAATTAGCACTGATGAGTAACACGGACATGTTGGGGGCAGTTGGTGGGAATCACAAGTGAGGAGAGCGGTGTTGTGTTCAGGTTCTGCTTTTGGGTTTCCCATAGGCATCTAGCTGGCCAATGTGAGAACAGGGTCCTGGACCAGTTGGGCCTTTGGCCTAATTCAACAGGGCTCTTGTTATGCATTTAGGTGTTTGGGAAGTGCAGCAGATGGAAAACATTGATTTGTGTAGTTAGTGTGTGGGTTTCAGTGTTGCTACAAAAAATCCTCTTCATAAACAATGAGAATGAAGAGAATCTCAATTCTGAAGGAGGATGAGATCTTCAGGAATAATCCTCGTGGAACGCCACCCATCACAATCTCTTCCACAACAACCAGTAGCTAAAGTTCATAACGGACTAACAAGAATGCAGTGAGAGAAACGATTCTTCATGAAACCTAGTGTAATCCCACTTTTAATCTTTTTTCTTAAGAAACCCAAAGCTGAGCTCCACAGTAAATCTCCCTATAGCTCAAGTGATTCTACTACTCTGTGGTCAGAGTGTGAGGGCCCCTCAATTCAAAATGGGACAGGAAAAGCACTGCCAAGGTATTGTAGTCTCACCGACAATCCATTACTTGACCCTCCTCTGTTATCCCATTGTTTGGCTTCTCTGTCTCTTTCTCTCTCACACACAAACACACAGTTGAAACATGGGACCCGGTTTGGCAAAACCCTGCATGAACAGTCCTCTCCCAACTTCTCGGGATATGTGTGTATGAGAGCCAGAGGCAACTGATGCTCTAAAGAGGTGATTGGCAGCATGATCCCTCCTCCCTCTCTCTTGGCAATCGTTTTGCTGTTACTGCATCTTTCGACAGGAGCTTTGCCCACTCTTCCCCTCCCATGAAGTGGTGATTTTTATGCTGATGAACAAATCCCGCAGAAATCTGGTATGGCCAAATCAGATAGCATTTCCTCAACTAACTGGAAGATGACAAACACTCCCCCCTCCCTCACCCCCCAAATGAGCCAAGGTACTGAGTCCCTGCCAACCATAACTAACTCCCCTTAAGCACATGGAAAGTACCTGCGCGGGTAGCAGATTAAGGCCTCCGATTGATAACAGACTAGAAGCAGTCACACAAATGGCTGATTCATAACGGAATCAGATTTCAACCAGTATGTACATAATATTTATCTACACTGGAAGGCCTTCATTGCCTGGTGGCCACCAAGTGTTTGCAAATGTACTTTGGACATGAACAGCCTTTTGTTCTGGCAGTCACTGCAATGTAACACACACAACACAATAAAAGCCAGGCCGCTGAATAAGGCTATTGCAGAACTGCAAGGGGTGGCTTATCTTTTGACGGGTGTTTATTTTAAGTCTCTGTGTGTAGCCAGATAGCTGAAAATGGAGATCCTTTTATTGTGCTGCAACAACAGGGCTGCTGGTAGTGGGATTTCTACTACGCACCTGTAAACTGATCAGAAATGTGAGGTAGTTGGGATGTGGTAGGAATTTGACACATAGCTGGTTGCTATAGGCAGCTTTGGCTGCATTCTCTTGTGGGGTAAGCAATTTTCTATAGCCACCAAGGTCACATTCACACTATGCATTTAAAGCATGCTTATAACACTTAAGGGACACGGGTGAGTTAAGGGACATGGGTGGCGCTGTGGGTTAAACCACAGAGCCTAGGGTTTGCCGATCAGAAGGTTGGCGGTTCGAATCCCTGCGATGGGGTGAGCTCCCGTTGTTTGGTCCCTGCTCCTGCCAACCTAGCAGTTCAAAAGCACGTCAAAGTGCAAGTAGATAAATAGGTACCGCTCCGGCGGGAAGGTAAACGGCATTTCCATGTGCTGCTCTGGTTTGCCAGAAGCAGCTTAGTCATGCTGGCCACATGACCCAGAAGCTGTACGCCAGGTCCCTTGGCCAATAAAGCGAGATGAGCGCTGCAACCCCAGAGTCGGTCATGACTGGACCTAATGGTCAGGGGTCCCTTTACCTTTATACCACTTTAATAGCCATGGCTTCACCTGAAGAATCATGGGAAATGTAGTTTGTTAAGGGTGCTGAGGGATGTCAGGAGACCCCTCTTACAGAGCTACAATTCCCAGCACTCTTAATAAACTACTGTTCCTAGGATTCTTTGGGACAAGTCATGACTGTTAAAGTGATATAAGCAGTACTTTTTGGGGTTTTTAAAAAAGGTGCCAGTATTGTGATAAAAGTGCTGTGGGTGCCAGCACAATTTAGCTGCCATGGGCAGAAAAAAGAGACGTGAAGGTAATTGATACAGGTGACAAAAAATTCACTGGATAGAAGGGTGCTTAAATCTATGGTGCAACTCTAAAGCCCACTGGGAAATGGATTAAAGGAACACCAAGAATGTGGAACAATTCTCTTCTGGTCCAATAAGGCTAAGGTAGTTATGGGCACTTATAACTCTAGAAAAAACAAAATAAAATAAAAAGAGAAGCTGAAATTTCCTTTACACTTGGCCACGAGGGAGGCCTGTACAGTGCTAGAAATTGGACATCCATTATATTTTGTTACCTTGTGGGTTAATTGATGCTGTTTGTTGTGCAATAACCATTTTTTAAAAAGTGTGTAATGACAAAGGTTTAGTGAATGGCTCAAGACAGATTGAAGACCTTTATATGTTTCATTTGGTTCCCATTAATATGATTTGTATTCACCAGCTACTGTTACTTCATCATCTTATCAGTTAGTATAAAAGAAAGGTCCTACAGCATGCAACAAAAAAACCCACATCAATCTAGGCTCAACACAAGAGATAAATGATTAAACCAACCCCAAATTAATAAAATTCAAAAATAGAAAAGAAAAAGAATAAAAATACATACACTTGGTATGGGAATGACCTGCATCTGGTCACCCTGAAGGGGAAAGGAGAAAAAAAAAGGTCACTGTCAGAGTAAGAAACCAGATGAATTTCAAAAGAGAAGAACATAAAAATAAGTGGAAGTATCAGATTTAGTACTCAAACCATTCCAACAGAAACTCAAAAAGTTGCTTAAGAAACCAGATGAATAAAAAGGATCTAGAACTATGGCAACTAAAATTACCAGTTAATAGAACAGAAGAATTTGTAAGAAAGGTGGGTCCCTAGTTGTTAATTCCTATATTCTCCACAGTATTGTTTGAAAGAAATTTGCAAAAAATACTCGTAAATAGTGAAAATGCATAGGGGCTCAGTCAGTACTGAAGTATTTAAATCCCCAAGTAAAATAGTAACCAAAATTAGTGTTCAGAATAATTACCATATTTTCAAACACAGAGGACAGGCTAGCTTGTCACGTGTGGGTGGGTGCACTTTCAAACTTTTAAAAATTCTACCACTCAGAATTATTTTAGTGTTGCACTATAAACATAAAGCATTCACTGGAAAAACCAACGGACGCTCATGCTTTCTGACATCCATTTGTTCTCATGAGTTGAACAAGAGCCCTTCTGCTTGTCTAGAAGCAGGCCTTGGTGAATTGGGACTATATAAATTGTGCCAAAGTATCGTTTGAATCGGAAACACAGGACAAGTCCCCCCCCCCTTTTAATAGAATTTTTGATATGAGAGGTGCTGAGAGGCCAGCCTATGTGAGCTTGGAAACTGCTTCTTCTGATTCCTGATGTGTAGTGGCTGGTTCAAGGTTTAAGAAAAGGCACTCTGTATGCACTCTAACTGCCCTGACATCTAATGATGAAGGGCAGCACATAAGTCTAACAAATAAGATAAAATAAATAACACGAACGCTTTCCTAAGCCTCGGGGCTAAGCCTTGGTGAACCACACTTCCTTCACTTTGTCATAATGTCTATTTTTAAAAATAACTTTAACCCCCTTCCACTTTTCTTACAGCTTCCAGTTGTGTCAATGCCAATGAGTTATTAATTATTTTCTGAGCAACTGAAGTCACTGTGGTTATGTCAGAATCTTATTCCACCCACTTCCAATTTCCTTCCTCTTAAATTTGTTTCATATCTTTGTTGCCGCTGCCTTGAAACAAGGAAGACACAAGGAAAATACGTTTTCGATGTTTTGCTGCAAATCCTACAGTACCTTCTCAGAGATTAGCAATGCCCTAGTTTGACGGCTGAAGACTGTCACCCTGAATCAACAGTCTACATCTGTTGTGTGGTCCTGCCACTCTCCATTTAATATAACAGGTCCACCCAAGCAAGCAGGGGGACAAACTGGACCTCCCTGTCCTCCTACCTTAAAGGGCTTACAGGCAGATGAAGAGAGACAAGCACAGCTGTCATAGCACTGTTCTACATTTTCCCCAGTTTTAGGGTATAGATTTGTTGATCCAGAGGAAGAGAGACAATCTGATGTACTGGAAGTTACTCCAGTGCAATGCTTTGTGTCTATGAGACAAGCTCTGATTTCTGTAAATTCATATATGGAAAGATTATACTTCACCGGAATAGGCAATCTATGGAAGTTGCTGCTGACAATGGTGTTTCTGAAATAACCATCAGTACTCTCGCTGGCAGGAACCAACACAGATATTCTTCTACAGAGCCTAAGAAGGCAGCCCTATATGTGTTCACTCTCAGAAGTAAGTCCCACTGAGCTCAATGGCACTTGCTCACAAACAAGTGGGTATAGGATTGCAGCTCAAGTGGCATTTTCATATTAATTCCCAAAGGAATAATTGTTAAATTCCCGAGTAGTCTAAATAGGCCTTTTCATTTAAGAGGTAGAGTATGTAGGAACCTGCAGCTTAAACACCATCTTCTTTGATGATTTTGTCATTACGCTTCCAACTCAGAATTTAACTATTCTTTTAATTATTACCCTCAACATAAAATTGACTTTATTCTATTTAAACTACTGTTCAGTCTTCTGTTTTACCCACGGTTATCTATTCAGCCAATTGTTACACAATCACTGAACACCTACAATCAGGTTGTATTAGTATTAATTCAAAATTAGGAAATCCACGAGATTTGTTTGAGTTATCTGAACATGGCCATTAAACTGTTTTAAATTATCAGCGTAGCCAGGAGGCTGCAACTATTTGCAGCAGGCAAGCACAACTTGGGGTCCACAAGCGGCCCAATAAGTCTTCTGTTCATGGAGACCTCTAGTCAATACCATGACAAGCTACAATACATTGCTGGTGGGATGCATTTGGCTTGATGGTTCACAGTTGGGTAGGATTCCAGCATTAGAGCAAGAATCAACAAAGAGGCCTTCCCTGGTACCAACCTTTACCTACTGAAATTAGGCTCGAAGGAAGCATTCTGATTCAAAATAATAGAAAAAGATGTGGCACGTGCTTGCCTGCAGTGTGTGTGGTACTAACAGTTTCATTAGCTTGCAATATGCTCCAAAATTTTGGTGACACCCCCCCCCCCCCCCCGATTAGAGGATGGCTTCAGACAACAACCGCTCAAGCTAGTTTGCTGTCACACCGAATGGCAGGAAATTTTCATTCTATTCTAGTGTGAAAAAGATACCCTCAAGTGAGTTCTATTTAAAACGTTTGTCAGCCCGACAGCTTGCTAAGTGTCGTCAGTTCAATCTTCTTGAATTTTCACCACAATTTCATGAAGAATATGGGAAAAGGCAAAGTCACATTTTGCTTCTTCTCATAATTACCAGAAAAAGACTGTTGGATCAGCTCTGTCCCCTCCTCCCTCCCAAACAGTCAACATGGCCACGTTTTTCTGCCCAGCATAGCAGAAAAGAGATCAGTTAAAAGGCAGGAGCTGTGATGCAAAACAATCCACAACCACATTCTGCCCTTTCACCCAAGAGAATGCACCTGCATGTGCTTATCATTTCCTTTTCCACAAACGGCTGCCATGGAATTCCTAGGCTCCTCTTTAAACTCCAGACCTGAATTAGTATGTGGAGCTAAGTATCAACTGGGAATAGTTTAGAAGGAAAATGGAAAGGGTGGGGGGAGAGAATATTAAGTTAGCACATCCACAGCAGGCTTAGCCCTGTTTGGTAATTTGGTAGTTGCTAGGTTGCCTGTGATGATTTAAAGATGGCACGGCTCCACCACTGAGAGCAACGGACTTAGCAGAGTGCTGCACTAACTAGAAAGCAACTGCAGTGCTCTGTCATCCAGCTGAGCTGCACAACCGCCAAGTGGAAATAAATATATGGAGGCATCCTTGAGCTGGGCTTCAGAAGCGTGTTTGCATGTTGTGATTTGAAGGAAAGTGAGAGAGAGCACCACACTGTGTGCAGCAATGGAACAACACTGTTCCATCTTCTCATCACAATTCATTAAGGGAAACGCTAGCTAGCAAGCCGTGGCTGGGAAGAAATCCTTGGTTAAGGCTGCGTAACATCACAAAAACCTACTGCAGCAAACTAAGGAAGGAAAGGAGGAAGCAGGGTGCTTCCTGATCATAAAACCTGTTTGCTGATTGGGCAGTGTGAACCTGAACCAGACCACAGACATTTCATCTAGAGGCTAGGTTTGCCATGCAATTGATAGTGATATTGTTTTCTTCAACAGCTGTGGCAGCCTGCAAATGACTTATTATGTTTCAAATGGGGGGAGGGAAATGGTTTCATCAACTGCCATACTTTGCAACATTTCCCCCACTCCTCAAAAACTTGTAGTCATGGTTGCAGCTCAGTGGTTTCCAAATGATATTGCAGGATATCCAGCCGCACACAACTTTTAACGGAAGGTTTGTTCGCATTAATCCAAAAAGCAAAAGTTAGCAAGAAGATGCCAACCTTCTGAAGTCCGCCATTTTCTTCCACCAATGGAGGAAGGACACTGGTGCTGTTGGTAGATGGTGGCTCAACATTGTAGTCACGAAAGCAGCAGAACAAAGTGCTAAAGATGCTTCGACTCCTCTGCTTCTTCAAACTGAGATTACATTGGGACACTGTAAAGAAAAGCAACATTTGAAGTCAGGTGTGTAACAGCTTCCTAGGCTCTTGAAAAAATGGGTCAGTTATCTTACATGTGTTCATACTACTTTTAAAGTAACATCATAATGTTGAAGGTGAAAGCCTTATTAATCATCTTCTTTTGAGTTATGCCAGGAGGCATTGTTGCCTCTTTTATTCAAGGCTGTTTGGTGTCAAGACAGCATTGCCAGGTTATACCAGAGAAATATACTGGACAGAATTTTGCTAAGCTGTGTGTCTCACTGCATGGCTTTTTACAGCAAAGCTACACATTATGCTGAAGCAAACACTGACACCCATCACATTCACACTTTATATTTAACAAGCAAGAGAACAATGCGTGAAGCAGTTCTTTGGTTTCTTATGCAATAAAGAAACACGGGGAATGGCTATGGCACTATGACAAACAATACAGGAGGGAAGAGAATGTTCTATCTGCAACCCATTTGGGCAGGACCTTTGAGTCGGCACAGCAGATGTGAAAGGCATCTGTGCCTCTGCGGCCCTTCAGGAAAAAAACAACCACCACCAAACAAAACAAGCAAACAAATTGCTGACACATGCATTTCAAAGACTGTCAAAAGCACCTGTTCAAAAGTTCATTTCAGGACATAGCTCTGGCCTTGGATGTGATCTGTATATGTAATTAAGTTGTGACAGCTAGGATTTAAGTAAGTGGGGAACCAGTGATGCAAGCTCGAAATGGGTGTGTGTGTGAAATGTGTTCCTGCAAACAGCAGGACCTTATGCCCCATAGCAAGCTGCTTCTGAAATGAAAGGTTTTTTCAAAGGCCTTCTGTGATAGTGCTTGGACAAAAGGGTCAGCTGTGCATGGAAACACCCCCCCCCCCAAATCAGGATAGCACAAACACTATGTAATAGCGGTGGTAGAGACCACAAAATTCAGCTCAGGTTCCCCATTTGGCACTTGGTGAAATAGCCTGATTTGGCTCAGGCTAATTTTGAAGCTTTCCAATTCAGCTTGGGTGTCTGAATCCACTTTGCTTCCCCCTCCCCAAAATTCACTATTGGGAAATTTAAACACACAGACACACACACTTTAACATTTCCCCCAGTTCACAGAAGTTGATGAAATGAGAAGATATATTAGTCCCTTCAGAATGGATCAACTGGATCAGGAGCTGTTTTGTTAGATGTCTCTAAAACGTGACTTTGTTTTTTCAAAAGATTAAAAGGCTGTAACTTTCATTCTGGGGCAGAACCAGATGAAGTTTGCAGGCAGATTACTCCTTCTGAGGACCCAAACCTCAAATTTCAGAAGGATAGCTGCAGATTCTTGCCAGGGCGCCAGTAATATTTTAAGGGGGAGGGATCACTTACTCTCCTTTAGTGTTTGTGGACAATTGGTCTAAAAATGGAGGCATCAGAGAAATCATCCTGGGCAGAAAAAGAAAACCTGTCAAATTGTAGACAAATTGTTCCAGGGGCTTTGGTATTAGGTATTTGTGAATTTGACTATGGGTTGAGACAGAAGGCGATTAATTTTCATTCCCTATGACTACAAGCTAGATCTGTCAGTCGCAGAAGAGCTCACCCGGTCCTGATTCTGCAGTTTTCCTTAAACTTAAGACATATTTTCCCCCTTGCAATGCTGTCCTCTCTCCCCACACGCCGTTAAGGTACAAGATACTTCATGAGTCCCTTTGTTGGCTCATGTAGCCTCTTGTAGAGCCTGCAGTGCGTCAGACAAGCCCAAAATGTAATCTTAAAACATTTTAGCCACCTATTTGGATCCACCTTTTATAGACCGCTGTACCTCAGCTGAGTTCCCATGCCAGAGCATATGACTGGGTATCAAGTGGCTCTAGTGTGGTGCTCACTTCCTGCACTAGTACAACGGTGCGACAGGGAGGTGCGCTGCTAGCATGGCAAGCAATCAAGACCCTTATCCATGCTACAGTGTGGTCCCACTTTGCCAGCGCCTACCTACATTTAGCTAAAATGTGGCAATGCCCTACAGCAACATACTGAATGACCTAGATCCAGGCATTCACAGCAACAATTTTACACTTGCTTCACTATTCCTGCAGAATAACCCTAAACACTCTCTATATGCACTTCACTACAAACTCGGTGTGTGTGTGGATCAGCCAAACGTACCAGGTGTGACTACCGATTTGTGTTCCTGGAGAACACTTAGAAGGATTCATGCAGCCTTTTACATAAAATCACAGAACTGTGGGTTGGAAGGGACCCAGAGGGTCATCTAGTCCAAACCCCTGCAATGCAGGAATCTCAACTAAAGCATCCATGACGGATGGCCACCCAACATAAACTCACAGGAGTGACTGGCCTGCTGTAAGCTGTCAGAGGAAGGCTGGAGAATCCCCCCTGAAGCCTGTCTGGTTTCTATGCTAGGATGTCCCTCTTCTGCCGGGATCCTTGCTCAAGGACATGGAATTCATGCACCTGCCTGCAGACAATTTCTTGTTGCCTAAGATAGAGGCAAAGCACAAGTCTGATTTAAAGAAAATACTGAATAGCATTGCCCTGTACAATACAAAATATTCCCCCTCTCCAATGTTTCTCAGCTGAAGCATCTTAAACCTCTTTGCACCTTCAACAGCTTTAGTTGCAACTTTCTGGTTGCAGAAGTTTTAGCATCGTTACTGCTGACTAAGGAGGTGAGTAACTGATGCACACATCAGACTAGCCAGTATGTGCATAGTACTAATAATGCTATTTTGTGGCAGATTAAATATAGCTTATTCACCATTTCCTTCCATTACTTCCTGAACCACTTGATGTCTTTTATATAGAGAAACCCCTAACAAACATTTATGAGTAAAGGTTCTCAAAGCAAGCTCAGCTCACAGTTTTGCCCTACAGAACAAGGTCTGGCCTGAAATGAACCCCTCTAGATCTTATGGCAACAAAAGAGTAGTTTTCATTATGAGGCAAAAGATTGGAAACTCAGGCTTCCTCCTGGGCCCTGTCCAGAAAGTGGTGGTGGGGGATGAGTGTTCAGACCCCTGGGCCCTCACTTGTGGGGTGTCTCAGGGTTCCGTCCTATTCTCTATCCGTTTTAACATCTACATGAAGCGCTGGGAGAGATCATCAGGGGGTTTGGGCTGGGTGTCTATCAATATGCAGATGATACCCAGCTCCACCTCTCTTTCAAATCAGAACCAGTGAAGGCAGTGAAGGTCCTATGAGTACCTGGAGGCGGTTGGAGGATGGATGGGGGCTAATGGATTGAGGCTGAATCCTGACAAGACATGAGTGCTGTTCTTGGGGGAGAGGGAGTGGGCTGGTGTGGAGGACTCCCAGGTCCTGAATGAGGTAAGTGTGCCCCTGAAGGACCAGCTGCGCAGCCTGGGAGTCATATTGGACTCACAGCTGTCCATGGAGGCGCAGGTCAATTCTGTATCCAGGGCAGCTGTCTACCAGCTGTATCTGGTATGCAGGCTGAGACCCTACCTGCCCGCAGACTGTCTCGCCAGCATGGTGCATGCTCTGGTTATCTCCCACTTGGACTACTGCAATGTGCTCTACGTGGGGCTACCTTTGAAGGAGCCTGGAAACTACAAATAATCTAGAATACGGCAGCTAAACTGGTGACTGGGGGCGGCCGCCGAGACCACATAACACCAGTCTTGAAAGACCTACATTGGCTCCCAGTACGTTTCCGAGCACAATTCAAAGTGTTGGTGTTGACCTTCAAAGCCCTAAACGGCCTCGGCCCAGTATACCTGAAGGAGCATCTCCACCCCCATTGTTCTGCCCAGATGTTGAGGTCCAGCGCCGAGGGCCTTCTGACGGTTCCCTCACTGCGAGAAGCAAAGCTACAGGGAACCAGGCAGAGGGCCTTCTCGGTAGTGGCGCCCGCCTTGTGGAATACCCTCCCATCAGATGTCAAAGAGATAAACAACTACCTGACATTTAGAAGACACCTGAAGGCAGCCCTGTTCAAGGAAGTTTTTAATGTGTGACATTTTTAATCTTTGTTGGAAGATTCCCCAGAGTGGTACAAATAAATTATTATTATTATTATTATTATTATTATTACTATTATTATTATTATTATTATGAGTTATGCTTGCAAAACCAGGAGGGTCTTTGTCTACTTCCATCTGACTCAGATGTGAGCAAATCATGCAGGCTTTTGAAAGTTTCTGGCAGAAATAAACACATTTTGGAACAAAAAGGGCTTGTCACTGATATTTTACCAAAGACTAAGCCCCATGTTAGGTCTTTACTTAGTATGTAAATTTTGCACTCCAGAGCATGCAAAATTCTTGTAGAGTGTTAGCAACAGAAGGGCCCATACCTTCATGATTTGCCTTCCCAAGACGAAGTGGCAGGCAACCTGGGTGGCTGGCAGATCAACCAAGGCCTAATGGACTTTCTCCCTTCCAGCCCACCTGCTTCCTTACTGTCCACCACATGGCTGAAATCTTCACAAATTTTCTTCTGAGGGGGCCACAGCTTGGCATGCAAGTGGTGGGTAGTACAGTGGTGCCCCGCAAGACGAATGCCTCGCAAGACGAAAAACTTGCTAGACGAAAGAGTTTTCCGTCTTTTGAGGTGCTTCGCAAGACGAATTTCCCTATGGGCTTGCTTCGCAAGACGAAACATCTTGCGAGTTCTTGCGAGTTTTTTTCCTTTCTTCCCCCTTTTTCTAAGCCGCTAAGCCGCTAATAGCCGCTAAGCCGCTAATAGCGCTAATCCGCTAATAGCTGTGCTTCGCAAGACGAAAAAACTGCAAGACGAAGAGACTCGCGGAACGAATTAATTTCATCTTGCGAGGCACCACTGTACTACCTATTTCCTGCAGTTCTCTCTCTCAAGAAATGCAGGCTGTTTGTGTGTGGCCAACTCCAATTAAAATAAGAAAGAACCATTACCCAGCTGCAGTTATATTGGTTCTAAAAGAAAAATAAGGGGGGGAACCTTACAAATGAATTAAGGAACCATAAGGCAAGTCTCTTAAGCAAAAGGTCTAGAAAAATACGCCCTACCAGATCATCAAGTACCTCAAGTGTGAATGGAAGAAGCCTCAAACCATTATGCAAAGTGCAAAGTGGGTAGGTGTTGGGGGTGGGGGTGGGGGGTGGTGGAGAGCCATTTCATATCCAGGCCTAGACCATTCAACCCTCTTTTAGGAAGGGTTACTGATTCATGTGGGGTTATGCTCCTGACACCCGTGTGTGTCAGCAGAGCAT
Source organism: Podarcis erhardii (assembly GCF_964252035.2). Lineage (NCBI taxonomy): Eukaryota > Metazoa > Chordata > Lepidosauria > Squamata > Lacertidae > Podarcis > Podarcis erhardii. The sequence goes on along the minus strand of NC_138513.1, from coordinate 6,806,348 downwards.
GAATAGGTCTTTTCTGGCCATTTCCAGGTCACTGCAATGCGCAGTTACGTGTCAATTGGACATGCCTAAATCGGTCATTGCCTGTACTTAAGGCTGCCCTAGATGGGTCCTACCTGTGATCAAATATATTTTTTAAAGATGCAGATGTGTACATTATTAAGGCCTCAGTGGATCTGTGTTACTAATTTTCAATTTCTTACACAAGGAAGATGTTTGTGTTGCACAACTAATGCAGAAGAAGTCTATAAAAAGGTGATTTTTCATAGCACAGCAGCATATAGGCCATATTGTACCTTACACAAGATTGAGTTTCAAGAAACCATTTAAATTAATGTGAAATGGTTTTACTTCATAGCCTATGTGCCTCAAATGCAACACGACTTGAGCCTACCACTGACTCACATTTCCTTGTGGAAAGATGTTCTGGAATAACCTTTGACATCTTTATAGTTTTGCAAAATTATGCAAGGACTATGTCTGTTACTGTGATGCAAGTGTGAGATATAACACTTGAGAATGTAAACCCTTTTAAATGAATTTATCAGCTCTTTATAACTTTTAATTTTATATCTTGTGGTTATTGTCTTAAGAAAAAGAGGACCGCTAACAAATTACCTTTAAATGTACATAGGAAGCATTCCTGGAAAACTATTTTATACTTCTTATACAGCACCCCCCTCCAAAAAAAACCCCCAGCAGTAAAAAAACTGCCTGAATGTCAGAATTTTACATTTGAATATTCAAGGTGTATGCAACTGATTAAATGCATAGTGAATATTCTGAATTGATATCCAAGGTTCATACAGTTGCAATTCAAAACTGTTATGGTACTTTAATGTGGTGGACAATGAGAACTTGCTGCATTTGTGCCACTGTCTAAGGGCCATCATAGAGCCAAGCAGGATATGAAACAGGTTCTGTGTGAACGGCGATGAAGAGCGAAGAAAACAAGACTCTCGCAAAATGGCACTAACAGTGCTATCTGTAGACCATTTATTAGCCATTGTTTCAATGCAGTCAAAGAGGTAAATGCTTCACCAGGATTTGCAATTCTGGACCAGTCACAACATGTTTGGTCCATACATAACCCTGTTTTGGTTTTGTCCTCCTACAGAGTTCTGAGTTGATCAAGAAAAGACCTACCCATTCTGTATCTCAATGCACAGGAGACATCAGCTTCCATTTATGTATCAACATTATATTATTATATGCCTGTAGACCACCCTTTTCCTTCTTCGCTCAGGCATACAGGATGAGCCTCAAAAGGTAGCACTCAGTGTCACCGACTCCAACTTCCAATCCCCAAGGTAACACATTTAACATTCCTGGTGCATGACAGTAGCATTTAGAGTTCCCAGCCATGTTTCTCCAATTGGGGATGGGGGAGAAGCAGGAGGGGAGCTCACCTGCAACACTTGCTTGCACAGGTGCTATAAATCTTACTCAAATTTATATTAAAAATGCCAAATGCTCAGGAGTTTGCATTTAGAGAAGCCAACTCAGCAACAAGGAGGGAGAAAAAACTCATTCTTCCATACGACAGACGTTCCAAAAAAGTAAAGGCTCCAAAAGGTGTAGCAGAACGATCACTAAGGAACGAATAAAACCCCCCGTTTGCTCTCTCGGTCACATTTGCAGCCACTCCACAAGATGCTCACTCTACTTAAGACATTTTTCTGGAGACACTTTCAAGTCAAAACATCAATGCAGCTTTTAAAGCCAGCTACGGCTTCCTCACCTTCCCACGTCCAAATTGCTCTTATTTCCAGAAGCATGAGATGTTTTTACTGGACTTTAAATATAGATCAGTCAAAAGAACAGCTGCCTAACCAAGCAGTGAAGAGCTACCCTGTATTAAAGTGCATGTGCGAGGGTACAAAATGAGTGTTTCACAGTAGTAACTGCACTAAAGGAGAGGCACGCAGCCAAGTATGTGCCACATGTACAAGCAAGTAAGGTGGTTATACGTCCTGCTGATAAATTGGCTTGTCATACTACCCATAGGATTCTATTCTTTTTAAGCAGAGTTAAAATGACAGAATATGCAGACAGCATCATAAAGCAACAAATGAAGAGTTACAGATGAATATAAAACCCAATGTATATAGTGTTAAGTGGCAGACGGATATGCAGTAGCTCTGCATAGTAAGGTACACATATATGATAACTGATAGCAAGGAAAATAGTAGCAGTAAATAATTACATATTTAATAAGAGAATGAAATAATGAAGTAATATAGCCTTTCACCACATTATCATATGGCTGCCTAATAAGCTTGGCCAACACTATTTTCGTATTGTAGGTAGAAGGATGAATTCAAGAGAGCAGCAGCTTGCTTAAAGGGAACCCTTGTGAGTTGACAGGTTTCCTGGGACAGGGGTTTCCTGGCTCAGGGTTCACTCAGCCATGATATTAGCACAGGGGAACTCATGGTCCTCTGTTGGGGCTCAAGCAACCAACAACAAGTCCTAGAAAAAGTGGCAATTCCAGGGAAGCTAGCTCGCCAAATCTTCCGAAGGAGTTTTTCGAAAGGCATCCACAGAAGGATTGCTACAACTTTCAGCTGGGATGCATGGTGGTTTGTTGACTTTTTGAAGCAATGATACCTTTGGCTCCCCCAGCCCTTTATCTGGAGGGCCGGTCTTGCCTATTTTGCACCGGGGTAGCCAAAAACTCGCGGAGTCTCAGAAACATGATTGCCACTGGCAGCCAAGTTGTGGATCTCTAGTCGTGGCTTTGTTTTACAGGTGAATTTTGGCTTCACATATATTCTTTTGATTCTAAATTCTATACAGTGGTACCTCAGGTTACAGACTCCGCTAACCCAGAAATATTGCTTCAGGTTAAGAACTTTGCTTCAGGATGAGAACAGAAATCGTGCTCTGGCGGCACGGCAGTAGCAGGAGGCCCCATTAGCTAAAGTGGTGCTTCAGGTTAAGAACAGTTTCAGGTTAAGTACGGACCTCCGGAACAAATTAAGTACTTAACCTGAGGTACCACTGTAGTGAAGTTCTACATGGCACTGAGCTTCATGTTTTTATTGCTTGCGATTACTATTTCCTAAGAAAGAATGCTATTCTACTAAAGAAAACATTCCTTCCTTTTAACAAAGGGAATTTTCAACGCTGTACTAATAGATACAGACATAGAATGATCCAAGAAGTCCTCAGCAGCAGAACATGCGGAAGATAACAAGTGGTGTGTTACAACAGCTGTGAAGGTGGATGAAGGCTGCAGCAGATCCGTTGTGATACTCATGCCATTGGAATAGAGCCTTACTGCGAAGACTGTGCGTTGGTCAGCATACACTGATGCACATAAAACAAATTCACGCACAGGCGTCCTCCAAAAATACAGAATGGGTGTGCTGTTAGCCTGTGCTGCCTTTCCTAACACCTTTCTGAACTTCCCCATTTACACTTCCATTATGCTCCAAGAGCAGCTGTTCATAAGGATGCTGCTCGTAAATTAACTCCAAAAACGCTGCTCAGCAAATAACTCAGGAGTTCATTGCTGCGAAGTGACCTCATAGCACGCACACACTTCCCAGGCAGCACATATTGGAATAGCTGCTTAGTAATATCCAGGGTAATGAGGTGCTAATGATGCAGTTTGCTGAGAAGCTCAGCTAGTTATTTCTAGAGCCCTGGCCTCAGATTTACATTAGGAAAAGAGCAAAGAGGGGACAATTCTGTTAGGGTGGACACGTGCGCATTGCTAGAGAGAGGGCAAAAGAGGACAGAAATTTGCATGAACTTTCCACATGCTAATTTAAAAACAGTATCATTTACTTATTAATTGCATTTGCAGGCAACTCCCCATTTATGCGGGGGTTGCACTCCAAGGCACTGCATGAGTTGGGGGGACATGCATAAGCCTGCCCCATTCCGCCCCTGCTCCCTTCCAGTGCCAAAAATATGCCAAACACCCGCAAATGGAGATTTGCCTGTATATCCACCCCCAAGGAAGCATACATGGTACTCCTGCTCCTCATTTAATCCTCACAACAACCCTTTGAGGTATGTTAGGCTGAGAGGCAGTGACTGGTCCAAGGTCACCCGGTGATCATCATGGCCAAGCAGGGATTCGAACCCTGATCTCCCAGATCCTAGTGTGACATTCTAACCACTATGCCACACTGGCTCTCAAAGGTAAGAAAAGAAGTATATGGATGTAGGTTTAGAAACAGTAAGTGTAACTTAAAAAGAAATACAATTCCCCAGTATGGAGATAACAATGACCAAGTAACCTATGAGCCTGTTCAGTCTGCTGTTGTTAAATGTTGATGTCCAGCTTCAAGGCACCTGCTCTCCCTTCTTAGAGCTCTTTTCTTTTAAATACTATATGGAATATCATGGAATATGGAATATGACCTGACAACCCATCAAATAGAGGACAGACCTCTGTAAAGCAGGACACGTGTCCACCCTAAATTCTGTTTCCCTGCTCTGCTATGAAAGATCACCTGGTTTCTGTTTGCTTCCAAACCCTTCCTAGAAAATGCACATGAAATCCGTATGGTTTTCAATTCCAAGATAACACATGCGCATGATTCCCAATAGCAAGAAAATATAATTTACACCAGAATCAGATTCCAGGATGGCACTGAGCAGCGAAGCTAGTTATCTACTTGAGGACGAGCTCCCCATGTTATGCATGCAAGACAATATTTCTTCTGCAAATTTATTTTTTATTTTTTTGGCATTTTCTTAATATCATTTTAACCAACGATTCCAATATGCAATGGAACACACTATCAATCTTACGCCATGTTGGTCAAAAACATGAAGAGCAAAAGTCATTGAAGGGAATCCTCCCAGTGCCTTCTAATAACCAGTCAGAAATAAAAACTTTCCAACATATATCTGGTCTAAAACAATTGCTAAGCAGTCTAGACGCACGTCCACATACTATTTACCTGAAGTAGAATACATCTCTAGTAAGGCGGTAGGGAAGGGCTTGGTGGGCTACTTCTACCACCCCCAGTATAATTTAAATGCACATTTCAACTCTGATCAATGCACTAATCATCCTACCAATGCATTCAATTAATCTTTCCGCTTTTCATTAAATTGTAACTACAAGGAAGATACAAAATTCATTAGCGGCAAAAATATTTCACAGTGTTTTTACAATGCAGGGAAGGTAGCTCCTCGCTTTGCAAGCCTGTTTCCAAACTGGCCTTGAGAGGGCAAGGCCCTAATTGACTCCAGCTACAAAGATTGAGGGGACGCGGGTGGCGCTGTGGGTTAAACCACAGAGCCTAGGACTTGCCGATCAGAAGGTCAGCGGTTTGAATCCCCGTGACGGAGTGAGCTCCCTGCTCCTGCCAACCTAGCAGTTCAAAAGCATGTCAAAGTGCAAGTAGATAAATAGGTACCGCTCCAGTGGGAAGGTAAACGGCGTTTCCGTGCGCTGCTCTGGTTCGCCAGAAGCGGCTTAGTCATGCTGGCCACATGACCCGGAAGCTGTACACCGGCTCCCACGACCACTAAAGCGAGATGAGCACCGCAACCCCAGAGTTGGTCACGACTGGACCTAATGGTCAGGGGTCCCTTTACCTTTACAAAGGTTGAGGCTGCTGAAGAACCCAGAGACCATCTTGACTGTCTCTTAGTGCAGACTCAGGTCACTGAGTGTGGGCTTCCACTGCTGCCCCCTGTCATGAACCACCATGGCAGCAACAGTAACAGTTAAGTTCTATGCTTATGATAATCAGCTATTCTCTTGCTAATTATGCTGTTTTAAATGTGCATTTCATTGTTATTTTTAAAATAACTTTTTATTGGGTTTTAGAAACAAGTTAAATGTGAATTGTATATCTTATTTCCTTTAGTAATGCTTTCTTTTGAAATGTTTAAGATAATTTTTTTGTTAACTTTTCTGCATTCAATGTCCGTTCTGTAGTTGACCACCTTTGTAATGTTTTACTCTGGAAGGTTTTATTTGATATTTTCATGTGTTTTAAGCTGCTCTGAGACTTTTTCCATTTAAAATATAATGTTAGCACAGAAATGCAACGCTTAACAACAGCAGCAAACGTCTTTGCACTGGGTTCAGAGCAGAGATTGTAATGGGGAATGGGTGCCCTTGTAGTATCTGTCTGTGCACAGTAAGATGTAGAATTATGTTATCGAGAATGTTTTCAGCACCTTGTCCTCACCCAACTGTGTATAAATAGACTTTCATTCACATATGTGGATCTGGAACTATGGATGCAAGTTCAATGCACTGCAAGTACAGAGCTTCTGCATTTGGATGAACATTGCGTTCAATATATACACCCTTTTTATACAGTGGTACCTCGGGTTACATACGCTTCAGGTTACATACGCTTCAGGTTACACACTCCGCTAACCCAGAAATAGTGCTTCAGGTTAAGAACTTTGCTTCAGGATAAGAACAGAAATCGTGCTCCGGTGGCGTGGCAGCAGCAGGAGGCCCCATTAGCTAAAGTGGTCTTCAGGTTGAGAACAGTTTCAGGTTAAGTACGGAGCTCCGGAATGAATTAAGTACTTAACCTGAGGTACCACTGTACATGACTATAACTGGACCAGGCTAACGGAACCTTTAACATACAAGTTTAACTTGTACCATAAAAAGTCTCTTTCTTTTTTAATTAGGCAGAGAGTAGAGCATCACATTCTTCCCTTAATCACTCCAGTATTACTACTTTCAAGTTAGTTCAGTGCTGGGCAAACATTTGGCTCTTAGCTGAACCATCATAAAAAAAAAATCAGAACTAGAGCAGAGCAGCAACCTGAACTTATTTCAGCTTTATAAGCATGTATGCACTCTTGATATTTTTCTCAGTCCCGTTCAGGAAGTGCTTTTCTTGCTCTGAAAACGCCCATTCATTGTTGCAGGGAGTTAATGGTGACTGAAAAGCCTAAAATGATGCTATCTGCCATCCACTTCAGTTCCCACTCCACACACACACACTTCCTCTTTTCTGTCAAATACTGAACAAATGATGTAATTTATTCCCATAGCTAAGCAAATCAGACTAGGCCCAATAGGAAGAACTAGTAAATTCAACATGTGTTTCCTGTTCAGTATAAGGATTGCTAAGTTAAAAAGGAAAGGAAAGGAAGTACATGCCAAATATTGTTCCTCTACAGTCCTGGACAAGGTTTTCATTCAAGGGTCTTTACTTGATCCAGAATGTATTTCAGATTGGGAAGGAGGGGAATTAGTAATTTCAGCGATCTTAAAATTATGCTAATTGGGGAAAAAAACCCATTAAGTTAAGCTCTATAGAGGCAATAATGGAGTTGCTTACCTCCAGTTAATACTGCCCCAAGGTTTGCAGACACACATTTGGGAGTGCCCTGGAGCTTAGAGAGACGCTCAGTCCACTATCCTTCTGGATGGCCAATGCAAAGTAAGTGAGCTGGAGGCCGCATTAAGCTTTGCCTTGTCCAGTTCCCTCCTCGTTGCCAAGGAGGCCACAATGGGAGGGACTGTTCTGAGGCTTAAAACATGCTTGTCGTTACCAGGCATGAACAGTTAAATGAAAACCAAATATTATGCAGACTTTGTAAGAAAGCAGACATGACTCTTTCGGTCCCCAAAAACCAAAAGGGAAAGGGTCAGTGCTTTGTAATAATGCACAATCTTTGCATGCAGGTCCCAGGTTGAATCCACAGCATGTCCAGGAAGGACTGCAGATGACCCGTTTGAAAGCTGTAAATTCACTGCCTATCAGCAATGACAATACTGAGTCTGATGGACCAATGTACTGAAGGCATAAGGCAGTGTCCAACTATGGCCGAGTTCTTTCAGGTTTGAGCTTCTGTGTGTATGTAATTCCAAAATATGAGACTTCACAGAGGCATCAACTGCAACATCTTCAGAAGAAACACAGTATAAAATATCCAGCTTAGGTGATAAGGGCTTATCGGCCAATTAAGTTGCTTTCACTGGATGAAACAGTCAACTGCATCTCCTACAGCAATTAAGCCAGGGGCCAGCAAACTTCTTTAGCAGGGGGCAGGTCCACTGCCCCTCAGACCTTGTGGGGGGCTGGACTATATTTTTGGGGGGGCATTGAATGAATGAATTCCTATGCCCCACAAATAACCCAGAGATATATTTTAAATGAAAGCACACTTTCTACTCATATAAAAACACCAGGCAGGCCCCACAAATAACCCAGAGATGCATTTTTTTAAAAAGGACACATTCTACTCATGTAAAAACACGCTTTTTCCCGAACCATCCGAGGGCTGGATTTAGAAGGCGATTGGGCCGGATCCAGCCCCCGGGCCTTAGTTTGCCTACCCATGAATTAAGCAATCTGTCCAGACTTCTGTCTTCCAAATGAGATGCCCTAAAAATGTGCACCACTAAAAAAAGGATCTGAATTTTGAAAAGTCAAGCACAGCAATACTCATTTAACCCAGCGGCCTGCTGTCTGGATTGTTCTATATTCTAGATAAATTACTATTTACTACTCCATGCGTCATTCCGATGCCTCGTCACAGCAAGCAAACTTCCACAAGGAACGGCAACTAAATGAAGCTGGTATATATTTGCCAGCTTTAGATCTCAAAATGGCAATGCTGTTTTGTTTCGTGTGCATGTATGTGTGTTAAACTTAGCAGACTGAATTCTTTCCCTCGGCAGAAAAGGATGTTTGGATTCTGTGGCTGCATCTGCTGTTGAACTTTGTGCAGCTTGTCTCTTTTTACTAGAAGAAAGCTTTGTTTGTTGGCCCCTCTCTCAGGGCGGGAAAGGAATGCAATGCATGCACAGACTCTGCAGTATTTCCTGTTACACTCCTGTTCCAAACCAATGTACTGGGAAAAAATCCAGGCAGCACAATCAAATCCTTGATCTAAAATGAAGGAAGGATGCTCAATGTTTTACAGTTTATATTTGTAGAGGAGTTATCTACATGGATTGGCGGGCTGTAAATAAATACAGAATTTACCTTCTAATCTGGACAAGACTAACAAAAATTCCCAAAATAACAGCATATATACCAGCAGAGTAGACAAATGCCAGCCCAAACTAGATGACGTTTAATGTGTAACAAGATTTTTCAACGGCAATTGACACACGAAGGACCTTATCTCTATCTACTTTATCTCTCTACAACCTGCTGCAAGTCATGCTTCTAGCTGGTAACTCCCTCCACCCTGCAACTGAAACAGATGATTGGTTCACTCCCTGACCAAGGGGATTACCCCACATTTGCCTGGACAAGAACATTTTATTTTATATCCAACCCTTCTGCTGTCTTGCATGCCTCCAGGTCTCTAATACCAACTGAAAATCTAATTCTGAACACCAAATGTACACTATCAAAAAATATTATCAATAATCTATAAGATAATCAGTGATTTACAAGTAGGCCAACTTAATTCTATGAACCAGTATTGTAGAGGGTTCTTAATTCTAAGACCCTCTGGTATAATGTCCAGGTTCTTGCATTTAGTAAGAAAGAAGATATCAGTCTGTACCTGCAGTCATTAAGAGTCGTCAACAGGCTCATCACAGCTATCTGCCAATCACCCAATCCCACCACCCTTCTGAGTAATACCCCTCCCCACCTTCTCACTATATAGAAGGGTCTGGTGACTTCTGTTTCAGTATATCTGAAGAAGTGTGCATGCACACGAAAGCTCATACCTAGAACTAACTTAGTTGGTCTTTAAGGTGCTACTGGAAGGAATTTTTGTTTTAATTCTATGAAACATCTTTGGGAGTTAGACCTAGAGGCTCAGACTGAAGAGGACTGGCATAACCTAGGCCCTAATACACATCAACATGTATTAAGAATATATTTTTAAATTATTGCATAGGTGGCACTTAACACTGCTAAAGTGCAACTGTATTAGCAAGTCATCCTTCTTCCTTTGCTAGAGGAGATGTAATGACATTGGTACCAGATGTGGTGGGCATGTACCAAAGCAGAACCATTCCAGCAAAAGGTCTTTGAGGAAATACACCTCATCACAAGACAAAATGTTTGTGTGCCAAGGCTAGCTTTCTGAACAATAGAAAGAACAATGGGGGGGGAGGGCAAAGCCACTGGAAAGTGTGGGGCAAACCACTTGGGCCCATGCTTCCTAGGCATGGGGCAAGCGAAAGTGTGGACAAGGCCTTACAAATTTCTATGCGGCGACAAAAAGTATGGATGATAGCATTATCAGAACAACCGAGGGATTTGGTCAACAAATGAGATTGGACGACCTTTTGGAAACTTATTATCCTTTCATAACATTCTTGTTGAAAACCCCATTGTTTGGCACCTACCAGACGCAGACCTGCAACTATGGTGAAATGTATTTCCATAATTTTCTGCTCCATGGAGAAGGGGGTTTGAAATTTATGACTTTTTGGGGGGAAAGTTTTATACACCCCCCCCCCGATTTATTCGTACGAATATAATGCATTTACTGTACATACCATCACAATTATTCTACCTCCCACCTTTGGTCAGGGAACCAACTGGGTTTGGGTGGGAGGGAAAAGACCATGGACTTAATTGTAAATGGTACCCAGGACCTAATGTGAGATGTGTCTAGAGACAATGCTGTCTAAATCCACGTATATGTAATTGAACAACTTCGAAGAAGTCCAATGTGGATTTGAATTCCAATGAGGAAACCTCTCATAATTGAGGGGACTGCTCAAAAGGAAGCTGAAAGGGGAAATAATCAAGACGGTCAAATCTCTCCAGAGCTACAGTAATTATTCAAAACCACAATGATAAAAGCCTAGCTATAATGTAATGTTTATTATGGATCTTAACAACTAGGGACTATACAGAAGACATAGGAAAGGAGGCCCTCTCCAAACAGGTTTAAAAAGACAGCAAAAGAATGAAATGCAGAATGATTATGCTTCAGAAGGAGAAGGGAAATTCCAAATTTAGAACCATATATTGTTAAAATGATGCTTCTTGGGATCTTTTGAACAGTGGGAGGTAACCTATTGATTATCAGAGAAGATGCAAGAGAGTGGATATATTTAAAAGTCAATCATGTGAAAATAAATGTGAACAAGGTAATATATGCAGAGAAATCAGTAACAGAATCATATAATCCTGATGTAAGAGAAAAGACAGGAATTGAAAACAAAGTAAGGATGAGTGGCTAAATGTGCATTATAGCAATGTGAAAACAAGACAAAAAACAAACGAGAATGAGCTTTAGCCATATTTAACAATAGAAAATGACAGCTTTTGACAAAATCTAAAGAGGGAAGAGGAGGATGAAAGCTTGAAAACCAGGGAAGTGGTATCAGGGACAGATAAAGAGAAGGAACATGGTAAAAAGAATCAAGTAGATAAGACATTATTTGAAAAAGACTGAAGTGGGAGAGAAAACAATTATGAAGAAATAGCAGAGACAAGATGAAGGATCAGCAAAAGAAGAATATATTATCAGAAGTGGAAGATAAAATAAGAACAGAGAACTGAAGCTGATGTTTGAACAGAAAATGGAAATGAGTTAGAAGTTTATGTTGAATGATAGGGCTGGAAAGAGCTTTTTAGGGATCAAAGTGTGTGTCGTAAAAAAATGGAACACCAACAGGTCCACAAAACATTCAAGCAGTTTAGAAATCAAGTAAAGGAGGGAAACAGAATGGTGGTTAGCCAACAATGAACGGTCACAGGAAGGTTTTGTTGCTATTTTAAATAGGAGAAACTAAAGCAGATGTTAAGTAGGATGGCAAACACACAGTAGCTTAATAAAGACTGAGAATTCAAAGGAAGCAAAGAAATCTGTTTAAGACAAAGAAGGAAATGGGATCAAGGGGACAAGTAATAGCTCTTCATGACAAGAGAACAGTGACGAATTTCTAAGAAAGAGGGAAGGAAAGAAAATGGAAAAAAATATGATAAAGAAGATTTCATTGAGTACAAAAGATGATGACATGGAGAACAAAGAGGATTGGAAACTAAAAATAGAAACAAACAAACAAACCAGCCAGCTTTTTTTGGAATAAAAATTGACACATACACTCCGAAAAATACCTGAACGAAAAACCCCCCTGAGAACAAGTTGGAGGAAGAGAAGGAGAATGATAGTGTAAAAAAAATGACCGAGGGGCAGGGAAGAACGTAATAATAATCAAGAAAAAGTCATGCTTAGCAGAGCAAGACCACATGAAGAAGAGGTAAGCATAAATGAGTAATGTGTCAAAAGATGTTTAGTGGGTCAAGCACATGAATGGAAATTTCAATTACAATGCAAGCAAAGGTTGAGATGGACAAAGGTCAACAAAAATAAATAAAAATGTGAAAAATCAATTTTAATGGGGAAAGCAAAATGAAGTGTCTTTACATTTTCATTAGAGAAAGTAAGGCAAACACAGGAGAAAGTAAAGGTTAAACGAGAGGGAACAGAAGTGGGATCACATGCATGTCAAATCGTTGAAAGGATTAAGAACAATTAGGCAAACCAACGTCTGGTAATAGAGATGATGATTAGATAATAGCAAGGAAAAATCAACAGGAACCAAGAGATGAAAAAGCAAAAGTTGTTCCTCTTTCTAAAGCATGACTATCAGAACCAGTATACATGGTAGAAAGTTCAAAGCAATCAAGAAGAGCAAGAAAATATTTTATGTCAGCATTACCGAACATCACCTAGTATAAAAACTAGAGAAGAAGGCTCAAAAAGCAAGAAGGGTAAATAATTAGATCTGGAACCCAGAGGATAACACGGGAAAAAGAAAATTTGAAGGACAATAAAAGGCTCAAAAGCAAGAGAAGAACATGCTTGAGGCAAAGAAATAGTACTAACCTGTTGCCCTCTGGTTGTTTTGGACTACACCTCCCATCAACCCCAGTCAACGCAGCCATGTTGGCTGGGATTGATGGGGGCTGTAGTCCAAAGTATCACTAGGGCAACAAGTTGGTGAAGGCTAGAATAGAGAAATGACAACGCAAGAAGAAGAAAGTCCACTCCAATCCCATTGGTTTAGCCAGGGGAGTGAAAGCAAAAAAGAACCACCAACATCCCACAAAGGGTTGCCAGGATTAGAGTCAGATGGTGGAGTCCAGTTTTACACCAAAGCAAAACAAGGAGTGAGGAACTGCAGGTTTATTAACACCTGAGAACATGCTCAAGAAAGTAGATAAAAAAGGAATAAAATTGAAATCAACCAGACAGCAGGCACAAACATAGAAGGGCCCGGATTCAAATGATTCACAGTGGTGTTGGATAGGTAAAGTGAGAAGTGAAAAAACAATTTGCCACATGGGTAACTCATGCACACTGGTTAAGAAAACTGCTAATGTGTTTAAGCAAGGGAATGGGAAATTCAGGGGCAGGGGTTTTCCTAGCCTATTATTATTATTACAGCGAAAATTGCAATTTTGGAGAAAATGGCTAGTCACAGGGAAGCAAACATAGACACTTACCGCAGTTTGGCTACCAGGCCATGGTAAGTGTGCAGGGTTAATAGCTGCTGACAGAATAGACTAGCCAACCTCAGGAATGGACCTTGTGGGAACCCTACTTGGCTGCGAAGTTTCTGACAGCATCTGCAAAGAAGCTTTCAAGCACCAACTCACCACCAGGAGGCATGCTGGAAGTTTATAAAACTCTCTCTCTGTTTGTTTTAAACTTTTTAGGCTGCAAGATTATGGGTGTGTCTGAAGAGCTAAATATGTTTTCCATAGAATATGTTCTCCCACATATAAATGGAACAGCTGATAACTGATCCAAGGTTCTAGCCTGGTTTTTAAATTTAATTTTGTAAAAACACAGCCTGAAGAACAACCTAATAAAAACATATTTCCCCTTTTTCAGTTTTGGCATTGGCTCCTATGTTATCTTTCATTTATGCTACCAATGTTGTAATAAGGTTTATTATTTTATTTTCAGTGCTAATTTTTTATATTTGGGGTTGTTTTTTTAAGCTACATTGGGTTCTTATTTTACAATGGGATTGATTGATTGATTGATGGTCCAGGTCAGCTGGAATCAGCTGATGATATACAATATTAGTAGCTAGCAAATAAAATGTTTCTATTGTGAAGTTTGAAACAACATCTTAATAATTTAAAATATTGTTCCCCATCCTTCCACGACGTAGTGTCCAAGAGAGCTTCCTACACTTGGAATATTGGTCCCAGTGCAGAAACCGGGTGCACCAGTGGTGGATGGTGCCCATTGGATCTGGTGGGACTGACAACAGATCAGAAGGGTGTGGCCAAAATGTTCTGATTCTTTCTCCTTCATCCCTTACCAAACTACTGTGGATGCTTAAGCACTGTAATTTTACAAACAAATAGCACTTCATGACAAAGAGGATATTTAAGTCTCCAGATCCTCTGGTGTGCTTGTGTTTTTAGAAGGTGTAAAGACAATGATGTTCTTTCAAGTTGGCGTACCAAGAAGGAAAATGTGCAGGCAATATTCTACTCGAAGTGTGATGCAGCTTAATGGGTTGAACTATTAGCACCACCAACTCCTCCTCACAAACCACAGCCTCCCATTAGAGAGGAACCGTGATTAGGGAAATAAAATAAATTTATACACCGCTTGATCGTAAAAAAACACACCCCTCAGTTTGTTTACAAGAAGATAAAGCAAGAAAATTATGAAAAAATGGCACCCACACTATAAAACAGGCACAAGCAAGCTCCGGCCCTCCAGATGTTTGGGACAATTCCCATCATCCCTAGCTAACAGGAACAGTGGTCAGGGATGAAGGGAATTGTAGTCCCAAACATCTGGAGGGCCAGAGTTTGCCTATGCCTGCTATAAAACATACAAAGGTTAAAATACTTAAAACAGTAGCCTTAGTGGCCAAGACTCCACTGCGTACCACTACTAAGTAAAATGATAGTGTGATTGTAATGAAATTTAATTTAATAAGCACACAGTTTAAGCCCCAAGTAATCCAAAGTGACCTCTTAAAATTTAGGTCAGCTGTTACCCAGCCGCAGCCTGTGCTGTTTTCCCCTGCCAGAGCTTTGGGAAACTGTTACAGAAAAGCCTTCTGGAAACCATGCAATTTATGCCTGAACCAGCTTGCCACCTGCAATCCTTGAGGCTGCTTGACTCCTAATTGAGCCCTAACGAACTCTTCTGAAGTCTTTACAAAGCCAGCTAATGGAGGGAATTGCAATGAGGAGGCTTATTTGCTCCCAGCATGCCTGAAACTTTCCTGATTGAGTACCAAATAATGAGGCTGTGCTTATATAATTAACTGCTTTTCATAAATTAATGAAAAGCAATGCCAATAGCCAATTGCATAAATGCAGAGGGGGGGAAATACTGTCGTCATTTACACAGCAAGATGCCTTTCACTCATTTCACTCACTATTATCAAAACAAAGGCTGATAATTTTATTTCTGCCTGGTCACCTAGATGTACCTGATAGACTTCTGGGAATGTGGAAGATTTCTCTCCTGCCATGATCCAAACAAGTTAACATGTTTGGGAACATATATGAAAGCTCACCCACCCTGCAATTTCTTGGTTTAGTCACAAGGGATCTAAATAATGCAAGCCTAGTTTCTGGGGGAAAGCTTGCAAGATTTGTGAATGAAGGCCACTGAAAAACAAGAGGCGTTCATCTTCAAGTAACAGCAACCCCAGACAAGGATTTATTATTACAATAATCTTGCTATCCCAGTTACAGATAGGTAGCCGTGTTGGTCTGCCATGGTCTGCCATGGTATCTGAAGAAGTGTGCATGCACACGAAAGCTCATACCTAGAACTAACTCAGTTGGTCTTTAAGGTGCTACTGGAAGGAATTTTTTTATTTTTTTCTTGCTATCCCAAACAACCGCAGTGAGATAGATGCTTATTTATCCCCTTTGCGGAGTAAGAACTGGAAGTTGGTATCTAATGATCAGACCATAGCAAAATAAAAGTGCTGATTTCTCCAAGCTGCTATTTGAGCCCATGACTTGTCATGGTCTACAATTTTGCAGAATCAGTTCAATAACTGCCTGGTCAGCTAAATCAGACCAGATACACATACACCAGATACTAGTCCAATATAACTAAGATAGAAGAAAGCATAAACACAAGCGCTGGAATAAGGACTGCGATATAGTGTTTGTACAGTGGTACCTCTAGTTACGAACTTAATTTGTTCCAAAGGTCCGTTCTTAACCTGAAACTGTTCTTAACTAGAGGCGTGCTTTCGCTAACGGGGCCTCTTGCTGCCGTTGCACTGCCAGAACACAATTTCCTTTCTCATCCTGGGGCAAAGTTTTCAACTCGAGGTAACTCTTCCAGGTTAGCGGAGTTTGCAACCTGAAGCGTTTGTAACCTGAGGCGTTTATAACTCGAGGTACCACTGTATTATGGCCAAAACTAGGGGGCACAATCAGGATCAGATAAAACACATGGTCAAAGTACAGTCTTCTTACCAAGTTGCTGGAGAGAGAAGGGGCTCTATGTTTATTTGTCAGTGTATGGCAGCCTTTTGTTACTGGGTGACATGCAAACTAAGCAATAGGCTATATTAGCAGCATGTGATTACTCAGGATTATATTTCATGTAGCAAATAGAAGGCTGAGCAAAACATAGTAGACATTATCATCTTGTAAGGATAAGCCAAAGAGGGATTCTAGTGTCATTTGTATATCATCAACCGTCTTCATGAAAGGCATTTGAAGATCAGTTTATACATTCAGCAGTTGTCAAGTGCTCCCATGCTCACTGCGGCCCACTATACCACGCCTTTCCTGGGAGCCCTGATGCACTGGAGAGGTCTTTTGGAGGGAGCAGGGGCCTGTACTGGGGCAGATAGGGTGGGGTATTCCTCTGCCAGACTGGATACAACCCAAGAAGTATTTTGATACTCACCCATATTAAGAACACTCTCTAAGTAGGCACGACAATGAAAAGTTTCAGCCTCATCTCCTTTGATATTTTACTGTGGGATGTACAATACAATCATATGAGAGTTGCCATCCCCACCAGTGGTCTGTAGTGGTTGAGCTCAGGAAAAGCCTTCTGCTGAACATATAAAGTGGCCCTTAAAACTAACTAGAAGTTTTCTGACAACAGCTTTATACTTTCTTTCTTTTTTAACTTTGGGACAGCCAGAAAATGGTTGCGCTACAGCGGGAGGTCTGCTCACATAAAGGTTTTCCTCTCTGAGCAATATATATTGTATTAGTTTCTACAGCCCTGACATCTTTAAAACACGATGAGAATCAGCCTGCAAACAGATTTGTATCAGTTAAGACAATACACTGAAATTTCAACTGCTTATTCACCAAGCGGCAAATAATGCTGGAACTGTGTACGCTTTGGTCTAAGAACTGCAAAACCACACTACACCAGATTTTGTTGAAGTGTACTGTATTTTAAGACAGTAGATATAACAGCAGTACAGTAACCATCCTGGATCAGACTGAAGACCCATCTCAAGCAGCAGTATGTCAAACTGTGGTCAAACAGAAGCCCCTAGGAAGCTCTCAAGCAGAGGAGGATTGAGATTGCCATCACACAGTGCTTGTTTGCAGCATTTGGGAATTGGCAAGGTGTGGCCTCTCACCAGCGATTCAGTTTAAACTTCACTGCTTTTGGTATCTTCTTTTCTTCCAAAGCACTCAATTCCTATTACTGTGCAAGCTAGAAATAACTTAAGTGTGCTGCAGAACACTCCTGAATTTTGAAACTATTCTCTACCTAAAAGATTGCTAATGATAACAGCAAAGTGTTTTTGACCCCAATGAAAATAAAGACGTCTTGCAAGTCATACAAATGAAGCCTACTATATATATTTCTGTATCAGGCTTAAAGATAGGCTGTGTGATATTTGAATACCCAAATTCTTTGTGCCTTTTCAAAGCAGAGGTTGGCAACTTATACCTTTCCTTGGCAGAATCACACATACCCTTCCGTGGATGCAAAATAGGTTGTAAAGGTTTGTTCACAACTCCAATAGGGCTATAGAAGCTTCGGTATCTTAAAGCATGGATGAACTACACAGCCTTGATAAAATTGCCCCAAAGGCAGAGTTGTAGCTACAGGAGAGATAGCCAGCTTTTTTTTTGCACCAGGTGAAGCCTCCAGAGGGGTGCCATTGAGGCTTCCAGCCTCTGTGTGTGTGCAAATGTGGGTGGGTGCGCCAAACTGGGTCTATGACCCGGGTGAAAATGAGCCTAGTTTCGTCCCTGCCAAAGGCACCACGCAGACAAGATACTACCTGGCCACGTTCCTAAGGTCTTGTTCTAAAAATATTGATGTGAAGCTTGTACATTTGTGTTCCACTGTAGGGGCCACTCTGGAGCAGAAATTGAAGCAATCTCAAGGAAGAGGGTATGTTTCCAGCTGATCCATTGCAGGCAGTGAATGGTGAAGGGTACAAGAATTGTGCAGCCAAAACTTCTCACTCTGTTCATTGGAACTGACTGAAGGGTGAATTAATTTTGTGGACGAAACCCCTTCTTGCCTCTTGCAAAGTCAGCTTCCCTTGCCTGTTCAGCAAATAGGGATAAAGAAATGCAAGCCATTCTTAGACTCACAATAAGTAACCTTCCATCCCGAATGAACCAGGTATAAGATCTAGGATGAACTGTCAGGTTGTTGTTGGTTTTTTTAGTCATGAAAGGTGGCACTACCAAGTCAGGGCATGGAATACAGAAGGGCAATGCCGCAAGAGTGTAATTTCAGGGGTCAGGTGTTTTGTGGCATTTCCCCTTAAAACACCAGGAGCCTTTTGAAGCATCTTGAGAAGTCATAAGAAATGTTTTCTAAAAGGATGCTACCTCAAAAACAAGCTAGCGGAAGGGACTGCAGCATGTAAGAACTAGATGACCGAATAGCAAACCTTTGCCTACCATCTGAACTGAAATCTAGGTTGAAGGACAGCTGCAAGGCTGCAGGATTCTTTGATCTTCTGATCCTGCTTGTTGGCAAGAAAGGGGATATTAAAATACAAAGGTGGGAAAAGATGGTTGTAGCAGAAGTAGAAGCTGCATCTGCTAAGAACAGGAGTCACTGACCTGAATCTGAAATGGAATGCTGTGGAATAGCCACCTAAAGGGAACGGAAGATTTTGTACATGACAAAATATGAACTATCTGTGTGAAAAAGCAGGCACAAAGGTTTAATAGGAACTCCTAATTATCTTTCTAAAGAACTCAAATCATGTGTTTAATTGCTGCTTTAATGTAGAAAACAAATTCAATTCAAAATAAGGGCTATAATCCTCACGCCACTCTTCCAAAATACACAGAGTTCTCCCATCAACAGTATTTGTTTTATACACTCAATATGAGCATCTCCATACTTCATCAGAGGTTTTCCCCCCAATACTGATATGTGAAACGCCTACCCATGTTCTCTTTTCTTTCTTTTAGGAGAGGTAAAAGCAGATTGCTTTGAGAAAATAAGCTGCCTGACATGCTTACTAATTGGGCTTGGCCAAACAGCAGCTTCACAGACATAAAGTGCCCAGAATGTCAGCCTCCTCCCAAGGCAGGAAGTCCACCAAGCAGTAGCTGGCCAATGCCAGAGTAAACTGAACCTTCTATGTTTGTCCAATTACCCTTTTTTTCCTTTTGGCTGCCTTTGCTGTTCATACACACTCAAGCTTCCCTTGCACAGGAAGTTGGGCCTCAAATTTAATCCTGCAGATTGAAGCCTTGCTTCATTAAAGCTACCAGCATTTAAAAAAAAAAACCAAACAAACCACCACTCTTGCTAACACCAGCACATGCGGGAGGTGGGGGGGGGGAGAGATTATCTGCAAACACCTACCAAGTTAAGTATTGACTTCAACAGGAAGGTGGGGAAGGCTACAGTTATCACAACGTCCTAATGAAATTATGTGCCTCCAGGAAGAAAAGTGTCAGCAATTCTTTCACATTTGTGTGGCCAAATGTGTGTCCTGTGGGTACTCAGTGTCGAGGTCAGAAAGAGGCACCAAATTCTACACATTTCCAGTTTTAAAACACAGATAAGGAGCCACATGACAAGGAAAAATTCCAAGTTAGAAAGCAAAAGCACATAAGCGTCCCTTGTCCATCATGATTTTGCCTACATCCCTCCCGGTGGTCACAGGTGACCAGAAGTTTAAGACTGTAAGAACATAAGAAGAGTCTGCCAAATCAGGCCAATGGCCCATCTAGCCCAGCATTGAGCAGATGTCATGGGAAAACTGCACGCAGGACTTTGGCACAAGAGCATTCTCCTCTCCTGCAGTTTCCAGCAACTGGCATTCAGAAACATTGCTGCCTCTGCTCACGCAAGTGAGTGAATTGAATTCCATGCAGATTGAGTAAGCAGCCCATTAGAAGACAGATGGGTCACTCTGTCCCTCCTCCGCCAGCCCGCATGGTTTTTAGCTCTCCAACCAGCATACAAACACAGGGTAGTACTCTCCTGCCCCCAGGCTTGCATCTTATCAATACAGTAATGCTCTTTACACCATCCACAGCTGCTTGTTCGTCATGACAGAGGGAACTTTGAAATATTTTGTACACCACTAAAAGGGAACTACAGTGGATGCTCGGGTTGCGAACGTGATCTGTGCGGGATGCACGTTCGCAACCCACAGCGTTCGCAACCCGTGGGTTGTGATTCTGCGCAATGCGCAATTTAGCACTTCTGCACACGCGCGACCACCGAAACCCAGAAGTAACCCGTTCCGGTACTTCTGGGTTTCGGAGGTCCATAACCCGAAAAAACACAACCTGAAGCAGCTGTAACCTGAGATATGACTGTATGTGGCACGGAAGGACGCTATGCTATCAAGACAACCGAAATGTGATGCATCCATAAATCTTACACAATATTAAAAGAACACAGGGATTTTACCAACGGCTTATGAAGCTTCATTATTTTAGAACTTTTCATATACACATTTAAAGAAAAGTTCTCTTTAATTCATATTCCAAATGGAATGGAGAGAACCAGTGGGGCATAGTTATCCCTCGATATAAACTCAATAGGAAGCATACAGTAAGAAATACCAGAGGCCGTGTCACTCTATGTCAAAGACAGGTTGCAGCAGACTCCTCCATTGTGGTGGTGATACCGGACCCCAAGAGTAATTTGCTGCTGGGGATACGCACTGAGTCCAGAATGCTAGAAATCCCAAAAGGGGAAGACTCCTCCACCGACCTGACATTTAGCAACAGCATCACCAGGTGAGAGGGTAGACCGACAAGTTAGGTGGACCAGCATGACTATGCAGGTTCTGACAAGGGTAACAACCCTTTAATGACATCACACTTTTTCCTCCTCCCACAGCTCTACAACCCAAACACATCTCTGTTCAGAAGACACTAAGGGAATGAAGTTGTAAAAATGTTTCTCTGCATAGTAGTTAACGTAACATAAAACAAAATTTCAAAGTAACTTACAAAGTTACAGAAAATCTCTCTTCTGCCACCATTTTTTTAACCAGCTAAAATTACAGCAGCTAGCACAACAGCAGCGATAATCAGTATTAAAGTGCAGGTATGCCATTTCAAAAGGCACTTCCTACGAAACCTAAGGTACAGTTTCTTTTTGCAACAGCGTATATAGAGTGCAACAGCAATTTTGAATTGCAATTGTGCACAGCATGAACTATATTAATCCTCCAGCAGTTTTACAGTACAGTGGCAATTAATGTGCCAGTGTGCAATATGCAACAATCATCCAGCACTTTTGCAGTGCAGCAGCAGCAGTTTTAAGGTGCAATGATACAGCACAGCAGCCACATCAAAGTGCAGGTGTGTAACCATATGAACTAGGCTGATGATAATCCAGTAGTTTCCCACCTTAATAAAACGGCAGACTCTGCCACCCATCATCTGGGAGCATCCTTGACTTTAGTCTACCATCCTGGGGTGACCCCCCCTTCTTCCTCTCACTTAGGGTTCCAAAAATAGCCCTTGTCACTTATCAGGGAGGTTGCTGCCCCACTCCTCATTATTTCCCAAGTGACAGCATGCCCACCAACTGTCCACCCAGCACAAACTGGACTTTTATCTCCTACTCCAAGCAGCATCCTGTGGGAAGGTTGAGCCAAGTGCCCTGCTGCAGCATGTGGGCAACTGTAATTAGAGAGCTGGTGAGTCAGTATTTCAGTTCAGCTGTCACAAGCTGCTGGATGTTTCTGGCTTAAGGTGGACTACACTTCAGCTAGTGGTGGGGAGAAGGGGAGTGCTCTCACCTTACTCTCTCACAGCAGCTCAGCTACTTTCTTCAGTGCTACCCCTGGAGAAATCATGCTGTGAGTACTGTATTATCCAGCAGAATGTTAGCTTTATTTCACTAAAAGATTTTATTAACATACTTTATCTAACATAACAGAGAGGTGGGGTTTTATATATACTTATATATAAAATACCAGATCATTTTGAAATGCATGACCCAGCCCTAAATAAATATAACAACAAAGTGCAATTCTAACTTTAGGTTTTACTTTCATAGTGCATCTTTAAAAGTAGTAGATTTTTAATAACATTCAAAACCGAGCTTTCAATAAATAAGACTTGCATTGTAAAAACTGCAAAAAAAGTCAAAAAAATGTTTGATATTTGGAGCAGCCCAGAGATCTGGAATAGCTGTTAGTGATTCATATTTCTTCACATTAAAGAACCTACTAGTCACTGCAGTCTCTATGGAGTTCCCACCCACTTTGTAAAAGAATCAGACTAAATGTCATAACATTGCTAATTCTAGGGGTTTGCTTATGGTTTACAAAAACCTCATTTCAGATGTTGACTTAACAAAGCAGGCCCAAGTTATAAAGCACCTACAATACACTTAACCACCTTGACTGACCTAAAATGGGAGTCCATTTCCATGATTGAAAGAGTCATTTTATGAACAGATATATAATCTTAACATCTTAACATCCACACTAAATGCACAGGAACCAGGTCGTCTCTGCAGGGCTGTAGATGGAAGAGAATGTTGACAGAAGCATGTCCAGTTGGGGTAGCCTAGGTGGGTGAGAAGAATCAGGAGACTCAAAGCTGGACAGAACATTGGAAGAGAGCAGCAAGGCAGTGAGTGGCTTGGAGAAGTGCATTAGTAGGCAAGTAAGGTTTCAGAGCAGGGCAAGAATCAGGGATGGGGGTGACACAGGTGTTCAGAGTACAGAACTATAACTAGCAAACACAAAAAGTGAAACTTAGGAATATGGGCAGCAATGGCTATGTAAGCTCCCTAAGGCAGGACTGTATTGCTATGGTCTGTGCACCGTACTATGCAAGCCCTGATGGTTGACAGGTGGGCCCTGCCTGACCTGTGCAGGGCAGAGTAGATGGGGATTTGGCTTGCTGGCCATTTCCAGTCCACCCACCACTGCTATATTCATGAAAACAGATAGATGATGTTAAACTAGGGGCAGTCATAGCAAGAAACTTGAAATGTTTAATGGAGGATAGCCCAGCTAGGCCTAGGAGAGTACCAGCAACCCCAGGGTCCTTTTGACAATGTGTTAACAACTCCTGGGAGATGAAGTCAGCGTATTATTAGCTGACATGAATGCATCCTCATTCCTACACCGTAAACAATTTCTTTTATGTTAATACATATTGACATTTTTCTGAGCAGGAAACATTTACACCATGATCCCCACACTGCTAGGTTCTTCCCACGCACCACTGAACTGGAAGATTGCCATTTTCCTTTAGAACTTAACAGTCACACTACCCAGAAAAAAGAGGGATGGTAAATTTGATAAACTGATGTGCCTCAGAGGAATCACAACTGCGGGCATTAAAAGCTAGGGTTTGAATGTAAGACACTCTCCTCCTGCTTAGTCCATATCCTTATGTGAATTTGCCCATCCTTTGAGGTTAGCCATTGCATCCCTCTTGCATGTCCCATCATCCCCCAAAGCAAAGCTGGTGACAAACAATGTTAGAAACGGAGATATGAAAGCCAGGAGCTAAATGGCATCTTAAACCTAGGTTATGGGTACAACAACGGAATGTCTAGGTACACTTTTTTATAACAAGAATACAAAGCTGCAAATGGATTGCAGCTAAAATTTTATGCTCATTTTTCATATGGTCTAGTCCTTCGTCTGCCCACCACACCAATATTCTTAGGAGGATCTCTTTTCTCATGTCTTCGGAGAGTAGCTTTAAGTGGGGAAGCAGAAAAAGGTCATTCTTTCCTTCTACTCTGCAGCTTTAATCTGAAATTTTAGGCACAGTACTGCACCCAGAGATCAGAAACTGCTTGTGCTAATGAAATTCCCTGTTGCAAAATGCACCTAGAACAATGGGAGTTTTGAACACTGGTGACAAGACATGACAGAGGTCTTTCTGTTGTGGTGTTCCATATGGGGAATTCCATGCCCAAAGAGGTTAGGTTTATTTTGTTCCTTAATTTGTATTCCACTTGGACATCCCTTTTTAAACAAGCTTTTGATTAGGGCTAACTTTTCATCTTCTTGCTGTTGTTTTTAGTATGGCTGAATCATTGCTGCTTTTATATTTGCAAACTACTTTGCAAATATAACTCTTAATGCAAAGTGCCTGCATATCCAGAGAAGTCCCTGGGATTTCAGCATATTTTCTTATAACAGTAACGGAAACTAGCTGTTTTATCCTAGTTTGGGGCATACACACAAAATGATTCTGGCTTACACTGTCACCTCACGAAAATTTACTTACTAGCCTTATCCCCCAATGTGGCTTAGAGTACTATCTAGAGCTATTTTGAATAGGTAAAAAGATAAAGGGGTACAGGACCCCTGGATGGTTAAGTCCAGTCAAGGACGACTGTGGAGTGCACTGAAGCGGCACTCATCTCGCTTCAGACCAAAGGAGCCGGTGTTTGTCCACAGACAGCTTTCCGGGTCATGTGGCCAGCATGACTAAACCGCTTCTGGTGCAGCGAGACACCATGACGAGTGCCAGAGCACACTGAAATGCCATTTACCTTCCTACTGCAGCGGTACCTATTTATCTACTTGCACTGGTATGCTTTCGAACTGCTAGGTTGGCAGAAGCTGGGCCAGAGCAACGGGAGCTCACCCTGTCACACGGCCACAGATTCAAACCGCTGACCTTCTGATCGGCAAGCCCAAGAGGCTCAGTGGTTTAGACCACAGCGCCACCCGCGTCCCAATTATTTTGAATATAGCTACCACAATAAGCCATTTCATGAATGATTAAATGTGCAAATTGCAATGATATTGCTGCCTCTATTCTTTGGTTACAATATAAATTGTGCTTTACTGTGCTTTTAAAAACTGTGTCCACACTAGTTTTTAGCACAAGTATTTGCCTTGTTTTGAAGCATCGGTGGCCTACATTTGACCCACTTTGCTTAAGATACAAACACCTTCAGCACCCATGTATACAGATGGGGCATATCAGATCAGTGAGAGGATAGAAAATTCTAGGTCCAGAGTCCAAGGTCACTAGTCAAATGATTACAGGCCAGAAAAGATCCTAGAGAGCTGCTGAAAGGGTAGATGACATTGGACTATGTAGATCACAGGCTTGACTCAAAAGAAAGCAGCTTATTTGTATCTAACTGAGAACTGTACCTCTCTTAAGATTCTCCACCTCAATGTCATGCATGGGCAGAAATGCATGTTAAACTTGTAGCGTCACTTTTAATGTCCCTCCCCTCTGCCTACTCACCCCATAGACATTTTGTGTATGTGTATACTTTGCAGGATATCCTTGCAAGTAAGCTAGATTAGTCTCAATGCTCTCTACAACAAGAAACACAAGAGCACATGGAAGTCTGATCACCACCACCACCACAGCAAGCATCATCACAAGTCAAATGATTTATAAGGAACTTAGGAGCAGAACCTCAATGAAAAACTGAGATATTTTCTAAAATATTAAGCAGCATAGAAGTGCTTTAAAATAAACCAGGCATCATATATCCACATTGGGACAATACAGCCTACAACAAAGGCAAACAGAAGTGGGAGAAACTAATACTGCAATACTCAGCTAATACTGAAAACAGTGGGATACACAGGTTATTTTATTTAAATTTAAATACCCTAAGAAAAAAATAGGAGAACATAGCAAGACATCTGTTACAAAGGATGAAACTGGATATGACAGAATTTTAAAATGCAATTGTATGTAATCATGATTGTAAACATTGATGATGGGTGAGCGGGAAGTCATTAGTATTGTAGAATAGAATTACGACGGTTGAGTGACAAAGTGTAACTTTGAATCTTGAAATAAAATAAAATATTCAGTAAAGAAAAAAAAAAGAATTTAAAGACTCGATGTTCCTTTAAGATGACAATAAAGCTGGTTTCAAACACAAGATATCTAAACTTCAGATAATTTATTTTCCTGCCAAAGGGCTGACAAAGCTAATATACTTTGGGCCAAGTTTCACTTCCTTGCTGCAGTGGCCTTCATTTTTATTACTGCAATACTAATGAACCTTCAACCAGCCAGCTCCTTGCATTTTACCCCCTATCTGAACTGCAAACTTACTGAAGAAAAAAGAAAGTTGAAGTGTCCAGTATTAGGAAGAATTCACGCCTGCACTGGTAATGCCATTCCACATTTTTCAGAGAATAGTGTAAAACACCTTTAACCTTGATACAAGGCATCCTACGTATACACGTTAAATTGATTGCAGTTATTGTAATGGACAGCTCTTGCAACAGCTGCGAATGTTACAGCAATCTTTATGATGCCCTTGTGTAACCCCAAGTCAAATGTTTCTTTCTAGAGGCAATTTGGCTAGCTAAGTGTGGCACACACAGCTAACATCTGCCACCATCAAGACTAAAACATAACAGCATTTGTGGGAGATAATCATATACATAAACATAAGTTCAAAGCATTTTCCAAACAGTTAACCTGTAAACCAACGCTGCATACTAACACCATCGTTTTCCGCAGAGGAAGAAGTCAAGAGAAGAGCAATGTTAATGGAGCAGTAATGATTCTGTCAATGAAACAACAACAAAAACCTCCCCAAGGATACCAACCAAGAATTGACCAAGAATTAAGAGCAGGAATGAAAGATGCAGAGTAAAGGACACTAGGTCACTTTCTGGTCAGAGCTCCAGAGCAACAACATTTTTTAAAAAAAGTATGGGGGGGGGGAGAGGAAAACAGAGCAGCGAGCTGGAAGATGTGCACATCTCACAATGTGAAAACATATAAGAAGGCACACTAGACCCTCAAAGCATCTGTAAAAAAAGTGTCTAGGTTTTAAGACACCAAAGTGGCAGAAAGGAAAGGGAACCTGACCCAAGACTGCCATTTTTTTTCCTCCCCCAATGCCTAGCACCCTTGAACCTCCATTTACTGGAAAAAGCACTTTAGGGAAATGTGCAGCAGGCATAGACGTTCAGCAACTCCACCCAAATACTTCTTTTTGTATTATATATTACCTACACTCCCTGCTTTACAAGTGATTGAGGGAGGTCTGCATTTCAAGTTTCAGGCCTGCCACCATCCCAAAATTTAGGCCTCAAGCTCCACAAGCAAGTTTGTACTACATATAAACCTTCTGCCTTCTGGACACAGAGCTTACAAGATAACAGGAAAACAACGTGAGAATGGAAAGGTTCTTAAGGCTGCCTGGGTAATTTTAACTTGAGCGTAGCGTTTCCAAAACCAGCAATCCTCAGGCTGTACTAGAATATCCTAAAATAGCTGAACTGGACAAGTGGTGAAAAATTGTTGCAAGTATGTACAGGTTTATTTTTACTGCACAAGGGTGGCAACTATGTATAACAAGTGACTTGCCAAACATAATGCAAACTTCCTTTCATGGGATACACTTAGGCCAGCTAGCCCCACTGAATTTAGGGGGACTCTGTACAGTATAGGATTCCACTATCAGAAAATGAAATTTTATATGTATGTGTGTGGGTGTGTGCTGGGGGAGCACTTTTCCACTGGTTATTATTTGAAACTGGTAAAACTCTCATGTAGGAACAAATATGCAACACACACAAGATTATCTACATGCAGCTTGCAAGTTATAGAAACACAGAGAAGTTGTCAAATGTGATCAATTCGTCTTATTTGAAGAAACCTTTACACTAATCCAAGTTTTCTTCCATAAATCTGTCAATCACACTCAGCTTAAAAACTCCTACAAGGATTCCTGGCCACTGGATTAAGAAAGGAACAACTCCCTCAACTACTGAAGGGGGAAGAACAGCTCACACACAAAACAGCTCAAACCAAGATGACTCATTTGTATTTTAAAAGCTGCTATTTTTCCAAAGTAGAAAGCGGAAAACTAATACAGAACTCAAACTGTACTTGGAAAACAAATAACATCCCCCAGTTTAGGGAAGGAGCAGCAGCTGCTTAGCAATATTTAAGAATAGGAAGAGTTGTCATAATCCACCAGGAAACAAGGGGGTGGGGACACAAGTGAAAGTAAATTGTTCCTTGGCTATAAAATTTTCAAAGACATATATTTAAAAAGTCTATTGTGGGCATTTCATAATTGGTTCACATTACTCTCTTGCCCATCTAATGCACTTTTGAGAGGAAGTTTTCGCTGAAGGCAAAAAGAAGTGACTGTAGTTCTGGAAGATGTGATGTGTCTGCAGTTAGCAAACACCACATTTAGATTTATACATTCACAAATTCATTGATACTTTTATACTTTGGAACTACTAAGTCTCACCCTCTTATACATTTGGTTTTGCTTCTCTGGTATTTTATGGGTACTCCGTGTGTGTGTGTGTGTGTGTGTGTGTGTGTGTGTGTACACACACACGGGGGGGGGGGCTTTCAAGAGAAGATAAACATATAAATATTATAAAGAATAAATAAATGGGGTGTTAGAATCAAAATCTGATAATCACACACATTTGTCTACTGGTTTGCAGTCATGGACTGCTAAATGCGGATGAAGCTGACCTGAAATGGGGAACAGTCATAGCTCAGTAGCAGGACATTTGCCTTGCATGCCAAAGGTGCCTAGGTTCAATCTCCATTTAAGGTTTGGGAAGACTTCCTGTCTGAGAGCTTTGAGAGCTGCTCTAAGTCAGTGTGGACATTACTGAATTAAGCGGATCATCAGTCTGATTTGGCATAAAGCAGCTTCCTAGTTTCCTGTCATATTTTATTCCACTACATATATATAGACCTGGTCTAAGCAAACAACTCAAGTGTTTTGCAGACTGATATTCACTTGTACACAATTCTGTATGCAGATGATCTGCCACATTGCCAGGAGTGATGTTTCAACTAGGCATTTTATTATATAATAGCAATTTGCTATTATAAGTAACGTTAAAGGTCTAGAACACATCCAGCCACTTTACAAACTGCAATCATATACATCTTTGGTTGGGAACCTCTGGCTCTTGTGCCTAATCAGGCCTGTCTGGCTTCTGGCTTTGGGTCATAAGGCCCAGCCATATCCACTTTTCCTGCACCTTACAACATATGACACAATTCTCAAAGTGGCATGCAGAAAATTGACTACTTTGGGATCTGGTCCTCTGGACAAAAGTGGTTCCTCACTATACACATGTACTTGGTAATAAGTCTCATTGAACCAACAAGGCTTACACCTGCAGAGAATTACACTGGTGTGATACTATTTATTAATATTGTGGTAAACTTCAGCAGAAGTGGGCAGAAGGTAAACCTGGATCTACTGCTAGATCTCTGAGTGGTTTACCATAGATCAGTAAAGATTTCTGACTCCCAACTATTTCACAATAGCAGGAACAAATTTATTCCCCTCTTCCCAAACTACACTGCTGAAATAACAAAAGCTTGGGGTCTGCATGACTAGATTTGTGTGTGGTGCTCATAACAAACTGTTGGACTGAGAATTCTTTAATTCTGTGCGTTTATCTTTTGCATGTCAGGCTTTGGTTCTTGGATCTCAGGGATCTAGGGGGGGGAAACACCTCACAAAATAGAACCTGCAAGCCTGAAGCCTGCACACCTAAACTTACAGAGAAGTTTATGACTGTGTGTTTAAAGCCCTACATTAATCATAAGTATCTGAAGCTGAAGGTAGCCTAGAAGGAAAAGCCCACCCCAAATGGTTTTGTTAACACCTAGAACTCTAGCCAATGATGAAGTACAGCATCACTGCTCTCATAATGTAGATTTCTTTTGTTTTGCATTCAGCATCTTAAAAGCTTTACCCTAATGAGTAACAAACCAAACATCATATAACCTCGACTTCCATTATACAAAGCCTATTATACAAACATTAAAAATGTTGGGGAGGGAGCATTATGTACTAAATTTATTATGTACTTTATTCATTATTGTTATCGCCTAGAGCCATTTTTAAAATATATCATTCAGTTGTAATTTCAAAAGATCTAAAAAAAAGTCAGTGATGCTAATGGGTTTATATAATTTAATACTTATTTGGAAGGCACTGTTACATTCCAACATATGCTTTGAAAAACTCAAATTACCACTCAGGCCATAGCAATTTCAGCTCACATGCATTTCATTCACTCTTCATTAGCCACCTCCCACCTCTAGGTGCCCTCTCAAAAGTTACTGTAGTAAAGTGTCCCCTTCCTTTCTTGGCTACTGCTGAATTTATATAGCTGGCCTTATAATGCTTAGAGAGCTGATCATCCTTTAGGGTAGGTCACAGCTGACAACATGGTGGCATGAAGAAGCTACAGGAGATGATTTGTGTATAATTTATACTTAAGCTGCTAGGCAGCACTTTTATTTTGCACAGAAGATATAGCCCAATAATGATGTTCACAATAAAGAAAGTTTCTGTGAAGATTAATTTCCAAAGAATTATAACTTTAAACAGGTGGGTCACGTTTTGAAAGCAGGGTAACGTAGAATGAAACAGATAAGGCATACAAACAAACGCAAAAAACAAGCTTTTTGTATCTCCTTAAAAGGATCAAGATTGCAATCTCTTGATGTTTACAAAGTTAAAGGCCTGTAATAGCAAAGAGATGTAATTTATAGGAAATGGTTTTGATTCATGAAAGCAATGCTTTATTAATGTATTGCTTGACCATTTAAACACACAATATCCACATGAGGCTATGATTTCGTTGTTGCAGGTTCTATCCAACTCTTTCAAAATGGCTTGAGACAGATAACAGTTTAAGGTGACACATAACAAAAATACACACACTGTTATGTGGACTGTCTCAGGACTATGGTGTGGTAAGGAAAAGTTAGGAAACTCCTCCTTGCACACCATTGTCCCAATTCTCACTCACAGCAAACCATTTTTTAAAAAAAGATTCACGCAGTGCTAAACTACCTATTTAGTTGGTCTCTAGAACAACTTGGAATACTTTTCCAGTATGTCTCCAGGTTCACCTGACTTTCTAACACATGCTCACATATACATTACATGGCCCTTACAGTTACATTGATTACAACTTTGAAAATGAGAAATTTGATCAACACTGTATCCATTCATTGTATTATTACAAATGGAAATTTTGTTATGCAACACAGTTTTGTTAAAAAAAGACAAAAAACCACACACACCCTCCATTGGAAATATAAACATTCATATTGTAATATAAAAACTATGTATTTTTATACATGCATGCGTAGTTGATTTTCTGTTACTTTAGTATCAAGTTTTCAGAGTACACTTAGAAACTAACACAAACTGTATGTAAACCATTGTTTTCTTAAGTCATTTTATGAGTCTGATCCTAACAAATTCTGATACAAATTAAAGAGCTTTAGCCCAAATAGTGTACATCAATATGGGTCAACTTCTTTATCAGGCTGGGAAGAACTCACTTATTCCATTGATGCAACAAGAGTGACCATTATTGACCAGTAACTGTGTCATTCTTTAAAACCAGCCCATATCCATTTTGTGTGACACGATGACACCACATCATGAGAAGGTCAAAGCCAGTTATTGGTCTGAAGCAGGCTTGCTTACCAACTGGTATCTATATGGAGCACAGGCGATGTTATTTGCCTCCATGCTATAGTGTCTAGAGCAGGCATAGGCAAACTCGGCCCTCCAGATGTTTTGGGACTACAACTACCATGATCCCTAGCTAACAGAACCAGTGGTCAGGGATGATGGGAACTGTAGTCCCAAAACATCTGGAGGGCCGAGTTTGCCTATGCCTGGTCTAGAGTATTGAGTTTGAATGTGGGAAATTAAAGTTCAAATCCCTGTTCAACTATGAAGTTCACTGGGTGTCCTTGGGCAAGACACTTTCTCTCGTCCTAAGCTACTTCAGATCTGTAGCAAAGCTAAAATGCTGAACAAATTTTTTCAAGAGGAAGAAAGCATACAAAAACTTATAAAGCAGCTCCAGAGACAGCTTATGCTGTAAATTGCCTAGTTGCAGACATGCTGCCCATCCGCAAAGTCAATATTGTATGTGGATAAATAGTCCATGAATGTTGACTTGGCCTACTATGAAGATACCATTTACTGTAATTACCAAGTGCTTTGGTAGGCAGGGTTTTCTCCTATTTGTGCTGTGATTTTGAGAAGGTAAGAGCAGCAAAATCTCTTCTTACCTACTTCAAACCTCAGCAAAAATGAGAATTCTGGATGGCAACCGGTGAGCTTCTGGCTTTTTCGTTCACCAAAATGACCGGAGCAATTACAACTGGCAGGCAGATGTGTCAACACCTGCACATTACTAAAGCTTCACTAGTAGCAGGGGTCCACCGTTCCACTCCCCATGCTCACCATAGTGAGTGTTTCATCACCCTCTGGCAATGGTGATGAGGAGACAAAGCAAACAAATAAGAATCATAAACAGCTGTAGAAACAGGCCCAACATGAAAAAAGACAGCTGCACAAGCAGTTATTTCCTGCCGCCTTTGCTGCATTTCAAGAAACCACCCTCTTATCTAAAAATCTACTGGGGGGACGGACGACCCACAAAATTATATACACTAACCCCCCAAGTATGAAATGTTGTGTAATTCTGCAATTTCTTTTTACAGCTCACTAGCATCAAGTTAGAGGAAGTTGTGGCTGGGCATTTTGGTGGTGGGCCACTTAAGCACTTGGAGCAGTTCCATCACCTGCTGCCAAAACAAGTCCCAACTTTCACTAGAACTCCAGAGGGGAACATATGCGCTGCTTGCCAACCAACCAAACCTTCATCTCCCTGGCTCCCGCTTCCAAAACCCAACACACTAATGCTGGAATAAACCCCACTGAGCACAGTGAAAGTTTATTTTGAATAAACATGCATGAGATTGCATTGAAGAAGAGGAACACAATTCTGACTCGGTTAGCAAGGCAATCCAACCTAACGGGTAGTCTCCAGGTGCATAATCTGTTAAATCTGATCAGGGGGCCCATCTAGTCCTGCCTTTCTACCTGTAGCCAGTCAGCTACTTCCAGGAAGCTTATAAGCAGAGCATACAACAGACAGTCCTCTCTTGGTTGTCTCCAACATCCAGAGTTTGATGGGGAAGGTCTCTTGCTTCACTCCTTGCGTTTAATAGGTCTTTCAATTAAATCATCTGTTTCTGACAAGTGTTGGTTTATGCAACTGCTTCAACATAACACTGGTAGTGAGAAGTACTAGGAAATTTCCTCGAGCCAGTGCAGTTGTAATGCTCTTATCTTAGTGGGGTTTTGTTTTTTTTTTCAAAATCAGGAGCAGGCCTCTAGATCAAATGTTCTTTCCCCACCAGTCCCTCTACTCACATGAGCATGTTTCATATTCTAGTTTTAATCAGTTAACACTAATCATGGTTTGCTATCAAAGTTCCAACCCCAGCTAAGAGACAACAGTGGCTAGTATTAATCGTGTCTGTTAGCAACCATTAACCCTGGTTAAGATCTGGCAGGGAAGGGAATCAAGCATGCGGTCCCACAGCCTGTTCCCTCTTAACCACGGTTCACATTGAACAGAACACCTTAGTACAGAGGTTGCTAGTAAGTTCTCACATTTGTTCCTCATTTTCCACTGCCACCACTATATTTATCTGTTAGACATGGGTTTATATTCCAAAAACAACGTAACCATTACACAGTTCTGTTTTATGTAGACTGGTCTCTTTAGTAACAGGACTCCCTATTACAAGACCATGTACAAGGAGCATGATGAACAAGACGAACGGTTTGGAAACCTGAAAAATCTGAAAGCTTCCTCACTAAAGAAGGAAAAGGATTATCCAACATGGATGTATGCTTTAACTAACAGCATTAAATTGGTTTCAAAATAACGGCTTTCTTTTTTATATGATGGTGATGATGAGTATGAATGGTATGAGGGAAATCAAAGAATTAAAACAATAAACCAAAATGAAAAGGCTATCAAACCCCTACTCCACAGCAGGATACTCTAGCCATCATGACAAAGATTATTACCTATTAGCCAACCAAACAAGCAGAGAACTGGAGAAGTCACAGTACACTACAGTAAAAGAGATAGCTACAACAACTTGAAAAATAAATCTGCAGCCATGAGGAAGATTATAATCTTTATTATTTTTCAGGTGACTACATTTGTACCACCAGGTTTATTTCATGTCCTTTTTTTTTAAGGACTGCCCATTCCATTTCATGCCACCACACATTGAGAGCACAGTCAATGACTTCTTTCATGCTTCACTGGTCTAAAACGCCCCTTAAATTCTGAAGTTTTGACCATCCACCTTGATCTTGGTTCAAGCCTTGCTTTTGCTGAAGGAAAAATGAAAACAGTTTGACCTGGTTTTTGAACTGGAGGGCAATGTTCAATGCATGTTATGAGTAGGATCTTTACATCCAAACTGGTACACCTTATTGCTTTCCCTGACCATTTTTAGCTGTTTCAGCGCAAAACACCTTAAACAAAAAGTCTCCAAATCAATCA
Source organism: Podarcis erhardii (assembly GCF_964252035.2). Lineage (NCBI taxonomy): Eukaryota > Metazoa > Chordata > Lepidosauria > Squamata > Lacertidae > Podarcis > Podarcis erhardii. The sequence continues at coordinate 6,771,670 of NC_138513.1, read as the reverse complement.
TTTTAATCCACAGTTTGAAGGATGTTTACACCAGCCTCTTCCAAAAAACACAAATTCCTCAGTGCCCAAATGCCAAGATTTCAAAACCATCCTACTAAGTTCAATAAAGGTCTGCCTCCCTAGAGCTTGGAGTTGGCCCAAACTCTAGCTGGCAGAGGAACAACAAGGTTACACGAGTTGCACTCAACACCAATTGGAGTAGAGACAAAACACAGAGAGGCACAAAAATGCATTCCACTTTAATAGCTATAGTGATGTCTTAATTTACTGCTGGACTGAAGCAAAACAGTTAAGTGAAGAGGTTCAAGGTGCTGCACTAGAGCAGCAACCTGAGTCTACACTGGCACAATGCTGAAAGGAATATTACAGGGAAAAAAAAAAAAAAACCAGCTTGCCCATTTTGTATGCAACCATTCGGACAGTATTGTGTACCCGTGGAGAGCAGTTTCTCACCTTTATCCTGAGAGCAAGACAGGATTTCTTCCTCTTTGGGGTTAGTCACCTGGGTGATAATGGACGGGTTGTCCATGGAAACAGAGTGCGTTTTCACCTGGCTATTTCCCTCCCAGAGGCAGGTTCGGTGTGCGTTTATGGGTTCCTTTTTATTCGTTTTCCTTTTAGGAAATCTAGAGGCAGACTTATGTGTGAAAAAAGAACTCCTCCAGGAACGAAGCAAAAAAAAAAATGTTATAGAAGGCAGCACGCATACAGGTCTCTTCTGTAGTACCTTGTCCTCTTTCCTTCTTCAAAGAACGGAGGGAGTTAAAAAAAGATGGGGGGAGGGAACCCCAAATCCAAAGACTACCCCACCTAAAGCAAAACCCTGTACCACTCTGAGTTAAAAAGAAAAAACCCAGTGCCACTCCAAATCCCTACTCCAGGCACAAAAATACCCGCCTGAACAGCAACCTCAGGACAGCAGTAGAGAAAATACAGATACGGGGTCTTGGCGGCGGCTCACCTTCGCACCCCCAATTTGTCCTGCGCCTCCTAAATGGCTGCCCTGAGCTGATCCCTAAAAAAAACCCCACCCCACTTGCACTCACCCCAAAGCCGAGGCTTTGTATTACCCCTCCCCCCAAAATCCCAATTCAAAACACCCTACATGTAACCCCCCCAAACCGTGCTTCTGATCTATCATTTCCCCCCCCCAAAAAAAATCCCCTTGCCCAAAAAAAGGAGGGTTCAGACCCCCCTCCTCATCTGGAGGCAGCACCTTCCTTCCTTCCTTCCCCCCCCCCTCTATTTAGATCCCTAAACTTACCTACCTCCCCCCTCCCGCCAGAAGATGGGGGGGAAAAAATGCCCCTTTCCAGGAGGAGGAGGAGCAAGCGGTGCTCCCCACCCCACCCCGAAAGAGCCCTCCCCTCCCCTCCCCTAATCAAGCCCCCACCCGCCCTGTCCTCCCCCCTTCCCCCCTCCCCTCGGGGATTATCTCATCCCTCCTTCGCCTGTGCAGCTCTGGGGGGGGGGGAGTCCGAGGGGGGGGGAGGAGGAGGAGGAGAAAAGGCGGGGGGGAAGAAGAAGAAGAAAACGGGGGAGGGAGAAGGGGAGGCAGCGCCTGCGGAGGAGGCCGGTCTCCGCGCTGCGCCACAGCAGCAGCAGCAGCAACAGCAGCAGCAGCCGCCTTCCCGCTCGCCTTCCCTCCTCGCCTGTCAGCGCCAGTCCCAGGCGCCGCCTCCTTCCCCTTCTCCGCCTTCCCTCCCCTCAGCGCCCCACAGGCTTCGCCGCCCGCCCCCGCAGCCTTCCCCTCAGGCCCGCCGCGCGCGGGACACCAGCCGCCTCAGCCGCCTCCTCCTCCTCCTCCCGTCCTCCTTGTGGCGGCGGCGGCGGCGGCGGCGGCGTCTTCCCCTCAGGCAACAACATGGAGGCGGGAGGGAGGGGGGGGCGGTTTGAACTGCGCGCGCCCGCCCGACCCGTTTCTCCCTCCTCCCTGCCTGCCTGCCTGAGCGGTAAACAACGGGGCGTGGCCCAGCGCTGGCTGTCCGTCAAGGCGGGGGAAGGGGCTGGCCCGTCCAACCGGGGTGGGCGTTAGGGGCGGGGCTTGCGCTGATTGCGTCCGTGGACGGAGGGGGGGGGTGTCGGTCCTTCCAATAAGGGGCGGGGGCGGGGCTTGTTTCTGATTGGGCCGAGGGGCGTGTTCGATCCCCGAAAGGGGGTGGAAATGAGTGGCGTGGGCGGGGCTTGCTTCTGATTGCGTTCTTGGGCCGAGGGGCGTGTTCGATCCCCGAAAGGGGCGGGGGAATGAGCGGCGTGGGCGGAGCTTGCGCTGATATTGGGGACCTGCTGCCTACTGCAAAGCGGGTGGTCTTCTTCAAGGGGGGAGGAGGGAGGCGTGTCTTGTCTGGGGCGAGGGGGGGGGGTGATGCGCGGCATAGGTTGGCAGCATACACACCCCAAGAGTCCTGGGGGACTTAAGGGCGCTGGGAATTATAGTTCTGGAGAGGTGAACTACAGTTCCCACTACAACACAGGAATCCTGGGGGTAATGGTTTCAGGGTACTAGGAATTGTAGCACTGGGGAGATGCGAACTACAGTTCCCAGGAATCTTTGGGGCGTGGGGAGGTTTGCTTTAAATGTATGATGTGGGTTTGCTCCCACCGCTGGCTGGTCCCTTCATTGCCCACCAGCAAGCAATGCCGGATTTAAGACTGCTTCTGAGCATGCACAAAATGTATCTTAAAAAAAAAAAATCTCTTCCCAGACTGTGCAGCATAGTAGATTAACTGATCAGATTCGAATTAGTCCAACAATCCATTTCAATAATTTTAGTTGATTAACTAATCTGTAAATTTAATTTGCATTGTGGTAAAAAACAACAACAACCAATATTTTGAAGGCAGGAATAATCAGTCCCCGCCCCCCCTTTTATGATGTCCATGTGGATTGTAGCAGGTACCTCTTTCAGAAGAAAGATTCCTACTGTGAGAATAGGGAGAATATCTCTTCTAAAATGGAGCTTATTTTCTGCAGTTTTCATGAACAAGTTTAAAATACTGTGTATATGTTACCCAACTAATCAGGTGGCACACCTTTTTATTGGATTAGAAGCTTTTAAATCAGTTAATCTAGCCAATTGCAGCAGTAATTTAAATATATTTGCATACCAGGTAAAAGCTCAGTATAAAAGATACTCAAGGTATATAGTAGTATATGCTGTTTTTCATTTTCTTTTGGCTTCTAGAATTTTTCAGAGAATGAAAAAAGTTCTGCTCTCTCTTTTTTTAAAAAAAATATATTTATTAAGGTTTTAGAAAGAGCAAAGGAAAATAGATGTCAAAAAAATAAGAAAAGATACAAAAGTACAAAGATACAAGAAAGAAGTTACGAAATACAAAATAGAAAAAAACAACAATTAAAAACAAATCCATCTTTTCATAGCTTATACTTCATTTACTTATTTCCCTGACCCCCTCACACCTCCCTTTTCTGTATTCCATTTCACATATTTAGTTCAGCAAATCCTTTCCCTCTTTGTTTTAATCTTAATCCAATGTCTTAACACATTGTAACTTTATATTTTCATCTGTTATCAATCTATTTTTGCAAATTCATTCTAACCTTATTGCTAAAACCACTTCGTTTCAATCCAACAAAAGTTCTGCTCTCATCACTGCTGTGGAAGAGAGGACTTTCAAAGCAGGTGTGTCGAAACTGGCCTTCCAGGTGTTGCTGGACTGCAACTCCCATAATCCCTGGCCATTGATGATGGTTTCTGGGGGTGATGGGAATTGTAGTTCAGCAACATCTGCAAGCCCCCCCCCAGCTTTAAAAAGAATATCAGAATTCAGCAGGCACAGTTGTAGGACACACCTGATGGGGTGGGGGATAGGAATAATTAAAATTCCTGACATGACTTCAAAATATGTGACGTTTTCGTATTTTTTAAAAATGCGTTCTTTCGACATTATGTTGAAATGAAGACACCTGCAATACTGCCTGAGGGATGAGGCTGCTTCATTATTTCCCAGGCCCTTTTCTCTGTCCAGGTGTGTCTGTTGGCAGTCATCAACCGAGTGAAACTCTCTCTGTATCTCAAGAATACTTCAAAACATTTCTTTTTCTCTTCCATAGGCTTTGAGTAAACCTCTGTGCGAGGATTATTCGTTATTCCCTGTGCTTTTTCTTTTTAACGTTGACAGAAGGGATGATCGTTCTGGTTCCCAATTAATAATTGACAGCTAATTCAGTTAAGTTAGGAGAATTTCTAAAACGAAGTCTAGGACTGGAGCATGTGCAGTAGCTCACACCATCCAGTTCGTGCCCTGGGAAAACACTGCGCAAAACTAATCTTGATATAACCACACGTACAATTACATCCTAAGGGCGCAGCTGCAAATGTTTTCTTTTGGGGTGGATCCTCAGTTGCACTCTAGCAAAACTACCCCTTCACACCCCAAGCAAATTCCTCAGGAATATTCTGAATATCCTCATGGTACTTTTGGGGAATCCCAGGCTATGCATTCCACTCCAGAGATGGAAAGATATCTTTTGATCTGCAAATTGTTCTCTAACTTCTTCTTCTTTGGCGATCACTTGTAGCCGAGTAAGATTGTCTTCCATAAATACGGTTTTAACAATGAGTCTGTAAGTGACTGTGGAGGCCAATTCTGGATCCACCCGTCCTTCCACAGTGGGGACATTGGTTTCCGGGCGGGAGTTGATCACAGCATGGATTTGCCAAGCGTGCCTTCCTCTTAGCACGTTTCTCCCTTGCGTCCTGAGTTTGAGTGTCTTCAAGCCCACGACACCTTTGGTAAAGGCTGTTCTCCAACTGGAGCGCTCGCAGGCCAGTGTTTCCCAGTTGTTGGTGTTTATACTACATTTTTAAAGATTTGCCTTGAGACAGCCTTTAAACCTCTTTTGTCGAGTGTTCTCTAACAGCTCTGAACTAGTCTCCCATCTTTCACAAGCTTTGCAGATCAAGACTGGTGGAAAGGCTGGTGTCATCTGAAGACATCTGAAGGCAGCCCTGTTTAGGGAAGCTTTTAATGTTTGATGTATTACAGTATTTTAATAATTTTTTTTTTTGGAAGCCGCTCAGAGTGGCTGGGGAAGCCCATCCAGATGGGCGGGGTATAAATTATTATTATTATTATTATTATTATTATTATTATTATTATTATTTGATTTGCTTCACCTAAGCTTGGGGGTGCTTTGTAATTGTCGCTCCCAGACCCAGCTGGCCTCAGTGGTGCCTTCTGTCAGATTCAGCTGGTGGCCCAACTATGGCCGTCTGGACAGGGATAGCTTAACTTCTGTGGCCTACACTCTGGTAACCTATATGGTGGGTCACTGCAATGCATCATAGAGCTGCCTCTGAAGACGGTTCAGAAACTTCATGTAGTCTTGAGATTCCTGCCTTGCACGGGGTTGGTCTAGATGACCCTCAGGGTCCCTTCCAACTCTACCATTCTACAATTCTAAACAGGGCTGGTGATGGGGCATGGCCTGCAGAGAGTGGGTATCACTCAAGAGGAGGATGTTGGCTGGAGAGAGAGAGCCCTCGGGGCTGAATTCGAGCTCCAGGCCTGAGGATATCCATCCCTCTTTTACACATACATGCACTCCTTCTCCTGACAAGCAAGAGGTATTATTTGTTAAGTCAGACGACACAGCGATTCTTCAGACAGCTCTTGTTTATTCACAAGCCAGAACTGAACTGAACTGAAGGGTTCAGCCAACCTGCTCAACTACAAAGCAACAGTAACAACTTTCTGTAACTATCCAATCACTGAACGTCACTTTCAATTCCTTATTTGCATATGCGGACCTGAGTGGAAACTATCTACAGTATCCCCCTGCTGGCCCAGGGTGAGAACTTCAGTACATAATATTATTGTAGATCTGGGACACATATCACCCAGGGAAAAACACCTGAGGAATGTGAGTATCAGGACCAGAGAGAATATGGCCTCCTGTTTTCCCTCCTTTTCCTTCATGCTTGGAACTCTTCCTGCTTGTAGTAGCTGTTGGTTCTAACAGCTGCTACAGTTAACCAGAGTCCCATTTACAGCGACATCCAATTTGACAGTCCCTGGCGCTGCAAGAAAAATCCACGCACTGCCAATTTCCACACTACTTTTGTACGTGCGGGCTAGAGCGCATTCCTCCCCCGTCATGTCGGTGCAGCATGCAGGAATGCCACTGTTTTCCTTTCCCCAAAAAAGTATTGAAAATCCATCTGGAGACAAAAAAGAGTTATTTGTCGCTTCTCAGAAGAGCTGCCCTTTCTGAGCAACTCCGTGTGGTACCTGTTGCGACAAGATTTGTTTTCGATTTTTTATTTAATTTTACAGCTTGAGTTTCCAGACACCTCCCTAGCCTGCCTTAACAGCTGGGAATAGCTGGCTTTCAGCGATGTGCTGTGGCTTGCTTCCCAGTGCCACGGGGCATGTTTGTACCCACAACGTAGACCCATTTTCTCTTTTCAGTGGGAAAACAGCAAGTCATAAGGGAGAGGCAGTCGCAGACGAATGAATGAATGGAGGAGGTGGCCCCTCACGCCCGCTGGGGAAATAGTAAGGCTGTCTGAAAGGGTTGCCTTCCTCTACTGCGCAGCTGCCAGCCAATTTTGCAACCACCCCTTCCAGCAGTGGCGAAAACTTGAACATGTTGATGCTTTGCTTGCTTGTGCAATGGAAGGTTTTAAACATTGAGGGAGGTGCAAGAGCATTTGTAGCGGGGAAAAGGCAGCAAGCTATAAAAGGTAAAGGTAAAGGACCCCTGGACGGTTAAGTCCAGTCAAAGGCGACTACAGTGGTAGCTTGGTTCTCAAACACCTTGGTACTCAAACAACTTGGAACCCAAACACTGCAAACCTGAAATTAAGTGTTCTGGTTTTCTAACTTCTTTTGGAAGCCAAACGTGCTTCGTTTTGAGTGTCACACTTCCGATTTGAGTTCCACACTTCCTGCCGCGCTCAGAAGGCTTGTGGATAGCTTCCTGAAGCCTGGAGAGTGAGAGGGGTCGGTGCACACCAACCTCTCTCACTCTCCAGGCTTCAGCGAAAGCCTGCATTCGCTCCATAGGACGCATACACATTTCCCCTTCATTTTTGGAGGGGGAAAAGTGTGTTCTATAGAGCAAAGAATACAGTATTTGAATCCCCAGTTTGCTTCGCACTGCCGTCCAAATCCAACAATTACCCCCAGACTTGTTCTCTAGGATGTACTGCAAGAGGAAAGGACTCTCTCTCTGCACCTTTCCCAAGAACCACCCAAACGGGCTCAGAGCTGGTAGCTTTTGGCAATTTAACGCATAAACTATCCATTGGGTAATTTACATGTGCTACGGGCAGGGAGACTTCTCCCTGTCGTGCCACACTCTGGGAGAGCCTTTCCCGATGTGGCAAAAGCTAAATGGAAGCAAATGTGTAAAATAAAGTAAATAAGTTAGTGCTTGACATTACTTGACCCGGGTCCACATTCCTCCTAATCTTAATTCAGCGCACAAGGGAATAAGGGAAATGGAGGCCTATTACCCAGCAGCCAGGAATTTGAAATACTGTTTAGCATTTAGATTAGCTATTAGGTGATGATGATCCAGGCTTGATCTTAGCCTGTTGGTACAATGTGCGCTGGTTCCTTCTTCCTCTACTGTTGTTAATAATAATAATAATAATAATAATAATAATAATAATAATAATAATAATAAATTAAACAGCTCGCTCTTCCATTCGTTCTGTCTGCACAAGCATTTATCATTACCTGGTGGAACGATCTCTCCTCTTCCGCATGTAATTCTGGGGCATAGCTGTCAACTTTTCTCTTTACTTGCAAGGAATCCTATTTGGAATAAGGGAATTTCCCTTAAAAAAAGATAAACGTTGACAGCTATGTTCTGGGGGTTCTCCAGCCACCCCCTGTGCCAATTTGGGGGGAGTGGGGGGCAGTGCCGGATTTACATATAAGGTAAACAAGCTATAGCTTAGGGTCCCACTCTCTTGGCCCCCCCAAAAAAAAAGGAAAAGAAAAGGAACTCTTCTTATTGTCAAATGCCAATGTGCTTGCATTATTAAGTTTGCTATGAATAAAAAAATCATTTTAAGTTAGAGCTTAAGAATTATTTCACTATTAATATACTTCTTCTTAATTGTATTTCACTGTGAATATACTTCTTCTTAATTGTATTTCAATTCAACAGTTACTTTGATAAAATACATATTTTGTTAGGTGCTAATGGCTTGAGATAGCTATTACATTCATAAATTACCATATAGCATATCTTCAACACAAAAAACAGTGACAATTTGTTGTTGACAAAGGACAGCTGGACATATAAAGGGCCCCATTACCTTCAGTAGTTTAGGGCCTCATCAAACCTAAATCTGCCCCAGGTGGGGGGCGGAGGAGAGGGGGGGGGGAAAGCCCCATTGCACTAGTGGTAGTTATTGCGCTTAGGGCTGGAGTCAGATGCTGGTCAGCATAAAAGAAGCATTGTCGACGACGGTAACCCCACGAAACTGCTGGTTTGTTTCTACCCATCTTTCCCTTGCAAGTCAACCCCCACCTTGCTTTCTCTTCTCTCTCTAAAGATAAAGGGACCCCTGACCATTAGGTCCAGTCGTGGCCGACTCTGAGCTTGCGGCGCTCATCTCGCTTTATTGGCCGAGGGAGCCGGCGTACAGCTTCCAGGTCAGGTGGCCAGCATGACTAATCCATTTCTGGCGAACAAGAGCAGCGCATGGAAACACCGTTTACCTTCCCACTGGAACGGTACCTATTTATCTACTTGCACTTTGACGTGCTTTCGAACTGCTAGGTTGGCAGGAGCAGGGACTGAGCGATGGGAGCTCACCCCATCGTGGGGATTCGAACCACTGACCTTCTGATCGGCAAGTCCTAGGCTCTGTGGTTTAACCCACAGCGCCACCCGTGTCCCTATCTTCTCTCTGTACTTCCACACTTTTCATTGTAAGCACCTGGTGGGCAGGGAGCCACAGTGTGATGTAGTGGTTAGAGCAGGGGTCGGCAACCTGCGGCTCCGGAGCCGCATGCGGCTCTTTTACACCTTTGCCGCGGCTCCGCAGATCCTCGGGGACCCTGAGCAGAAAAGCAGAAGCGCCAGAAAGAGGAGGGGGATGGAGCTGGGCAGCCGAGCCGGGCAAAGCAAGGTGGCGGCGGCAGCGGAGCTCGAGAGGTGGGATGGAGGAGGAGGCAGCGGCGGCCGGAGAAGGGCTGCTGCTGCTGCTGCTTCTGCCGCCGGAGGGAAGTTCTGCCAGGCGGCTTCATGGCTCATAGCTTCCCCCGGGGTAGGACGGGCGGCGAGAGGGATGCCTCGTCTGGAGGACGGTGAGGAAGCGGCCGAGCAGCTCACGGCGGCGCCTCTTCCCTCATGGTGCAGGGAGCGAGGAGGAAGAGGAGGAGGGCGGTGGCAGGAAGGTGTGCTAGGGCGCAGCGACGGTTCTCCCCTCAGGTGAACGCGGCTGCACCTGCCACACGCAGGCGCGCTTGTTTTTGCCGTCGCGGCAGCCCGCCCGCCCTTAGGCCCGGCGCACCACGCCGCGCGACATCGAGAGCCGCCCACCCAGGCCACGCTCTCCTCAGCCCCGCGTGCGAGGCACCTGAGGCGAGGGAGAGAGAGAGCGCGTGCTTGAGGGAAATGGCGGGGCGGGGTTTTTGTGTGTGTTTGTGGGGGGGGGGTGGCGGTGGTGCTTCGGGATCCTTTTCCGTGCCTTGCTTCTGAGTGGCCGCCGAGTTGAGGGAGAGCACCTGAGGTGAACCACAAAATGGGCCCGCCCTCCCTGTCAGGGAGGAAGGGGTGAATTACGTCAGTGACGAGGAGGGGGTCCAGAGGTAGCCAGCAGGAGAGGCGGGGGAGCACGAGAGCAATTGCAGAGGGAGGGGGGCTGTTAGGCACCAAAATCCTGCATGCGGGATTCCCCCCCCCTTCTCTCATGCCTATGCAATTCCTGCCCTTCTCCCTTCCCCCTTGAGATTTGCTGCAGAGACAAGCAAATGAAGAAGAAAGGGAAGAGTATTAGCTGACATGTCTCCGGATCCCATGGAAAGCACCACAGATTCCTTTGCTTACCAGCTCATTTTATTTTAAGTTGGCTTCAAACCTGTAATTGTGTAGGTGTGTGTATGTATACATATACACACATAAATATTCATATCTCTTCCCTCTCACCTTCCTTTCACCCAGTTTCTCTGGCACTGGTTTATAAATGCTGCTATGTAGAAATGATGAGAAAGTTGCACCAGCAAAAGGAATGGATATGTGCTGTTAGTAGAAAGAGAGGGAGTTGAACTGCAGGGAGGGACAGACACTTTTCTATGTATTAATTTGTATAATGCCCTCTATGCACATGGTGCTTTGCAAAAAATGGATATGAGAGGTACCATACCCCTCTTTGCTATCTGAAATAGACTCAGGGAAAAGAGAGAGAATGGGGGAAGGGGAAGAATGTGTGGTTATTTACATTTGGCTTGTTTTGCGGCTCCCAGTTTTTTGTTTTTTTCCGGAAACGGGTCCAAGTGGCTCTTTTTGTCTTAAAGGTTGCAGACCCCTGGGTTAGAGTGTCGAACTAGAGCCTTGGGAGACCAGGGTTTGAATCCCCACTTGGACGCAAAGCTCACTGGGTGATATTGGGCCATTCACGGTCTCTCAGCTTAACCTACCTCACAAGGTTGTCGCGGGGATGAAAGGAAGATGGGGAGAACCTTGTGCTCCTTGGATAAGAAAGGCATGATATACAGTGGTACCTCAGGTTACAGACGCTTCGGGTTACAGACTCCGCAAACCCAGAAATAGTACCTCAGGTTAAGAACTTTGCTTCAGGATGAGAACCGAAATTGCGCTGGAAGCCCCATTAACTAAAGTGGTACCTCAGATTAAGAGCAGTTTCAGGTTAAGAACGGACCTCAAGAATGAAGTAAGTTCTTAACCCAAGGTACCACTGTAAATCATGGGTAGTCCAACTAAGGCCCTGGGGCCGGATCCGGCCTAATCGCCTTCTAAATCCCAGCGTGTTTTTACGTGAGTAGAATGTGCCCTTTTATTTGAAATGCATCTCTGGGTTATTTGTGGGGCATAGGAATCCATTCATTTCCGCCCCCCCAAAAAATATAGTCCGGCCCCCCACAAGGTCTGAGGGACAGTGGACCAGCCCCCTGCTGAAAAAGTTTGCTGATCCCTGATATAAATGCAACAGATGAGTAAATTAATTAAACAGAATTTTCCATATATACCGCGAAGTGCCGCAGACCGCAGCAGTGCTGAAGAATAAACCGATAAGCCTGGCGAATGGATGCATGCCAACTTAAGGCAAGATTATTTTTATTTTAACCTAATGTAGAAGCCGCTGCTTTAGTTTTTGGGTGGCCCTCTATTTTTTTGCTTCCAAACCAACTGGCACAAAGCCACTTGAGTTTGCTGTGACAGGAGGAAGGAAAAGCATTGTCCCTGGAACAGGGTGGGGAGAAACTGAAAGCTCGTAAGCGTTTATTATGGGTGCCTGCTGCTAGACTCTTTCCAGTAAATGGTTTGATAGATTAAGCATCTCAGCATCGCTGCAGCTATTAAATCATACAGTGTCTGCTGGCTGTATATTGCTTTGTATACGTCCAAGTGGTGAGGATTGCCTCTTAATTTCCCCCTTGCAGTCCATTTATTGTTTCCCCAACAAACGCCACGACGGGGGTGGATTTCGGTAACCAGATATTGCTCAAAACAAAGTAATGGCGAGGACATCCCTTCTTCCTTATGAAGCAGCTTCTGAGATGCAATTGCCATTTTGGCACATAATTGGGGGGGGGGGGTGAGCTGGTGGTGTAGAGAACCCGCTGGGAGGAAAAGGAACTGGAAGAAGAGTTTGGATTTGATATCCCACTTTATCACTACCCTAAGGAGTCTCAAAGCGGCTAACATTCTCCTTTCCCTTCCTCCCCCACAACAAACACTCTGTGAGGTGCGTGGGGCTGAGAGACTTCAGAGAAGTGTGACTAGCCCAAGGTCACCCAGCAGCTGCATATGGAGGAGCGGGGAAGCGAACCCGGTTCACCAGATTACGAGTCTACCGCTCTTAACCACTACACCACACTGGAAAAGGAACTGAAATGCAAGTCTATCAGGTGGCATCACCCAAGTGAATCAGAGGACAAAGCATTTGCAACCGAAATGTTATAGGGAAGGAAGAATGAGAACTGCGACCCAGGCTGTGGGGTTGATTACCTTTAACTGTGCTGATTGACGCCAGTCCAGCAATCCTTTATCCCTGGTGGCTCGGGCTGTTGGTATCTTTAATTTGCACAAAATGAAGGCTGATGGATAAAATTACTTCGCTCAAGCTTGGCCGCTTTATTACTCTGTGTTGGCTTTTCCCAACGGGGCGCTCTGCAAGTACATACCCCCCAACATTTCTCCGATGAAAATTTGTTGTTGTTTAGTTGTTTAGTCGTGTCCGACTCCTCGTGACTCCATGGACCAGAGCACGCCAGGCACTCCTGTCTTCCACTGCCTCCCACAGTTTGGTCAAACTCATGTTAGTAGCTTCAAGAACACTGTCCAACCCTCTCGTCCTCCGTCCTCCCCTTCTCCTTGTGCCCTCCATCTTTCCCAACATCAGGATCTTTCCCAGAGAGTCTTCTCTTCTCATGAGGTGGCCAAAGTCTTGGAGCCTCAGCTTCAGGATCTGTCCTTCCAGTGAGCACTCAGGGCTGATTTCTATTAAGAATGGAGAGGTTTGATCTTCTTGCAGTCCATGGGACTCTCAGGAGTCTCCTCCAGCACCATAATTCAAAAGCATCCATTCTTTGGCGATCAGCCTTCTTTATGGTCCAGCTCTCACTTCCATACATCACTACTGGGAAAACCATAGCTTTAACTATACGGGCCTCCTATACGGATCTCCTATTATAACTATATCCTATTTCTATCACCATCATCATTTTGTGCTTTATACTCTGTCCTTCTGACTGGGTTGCCCCAGCTACCCTGGGTGGCTTCCGATATATATAAAAAAGTAATAAAACATTAAACCTTAACAACGTCTCTATATGGGGCTGCCTTCAGATGGCTGGCGACCTCCAACATTCCTCCGATGAAGAAAGGGATGACCTAAGGAAAAGCGTGACAAACCAGGACGACTTCTGTAAATTTTGGGCTGTCCCTGGAAAATAAGGACATGCGGGTGGGTCTGCAGCTATTTTGGACTACAACTCCCATGTTCCCACAGCCATGCAGGCCAGGTGCTTCGAAAGCATCAAGAGAGCCCTAAATCTGGCTGTTTTCCAGGCCCCACCAGAAGATATAAAAGGGAAGAAGTTCTACAGGACCTATGGATTGCCTCTCCTGGTATGTCCCACGGAGGACCTAACGGTCTTCAAATAAAAACATCTTGGAGATCCCGGGCCACAGGGAGGTTAGGCTGGCCTCAACCAGAGCCAGGGCTTTTTCGGCTGTGGCCCCGGTCTGGTGGAACACTCTTTCCCAAGAGACCAGGGCCCTGCGGGACTAGACATCTTTCCGCGGGGCCTGCAAGACAGAGCTGTTCCACCAGGCCTTTGGCCAAGGCACAGCCTGACTCCCCTCTCTCTTTCTGTAATCCTCACAGAACTCTAGCCCAATGGTTGCCATTAATTTGATTCTGAATTGATTTTAGAATGTATTTTAATTAATTGACTGTGATTTTATGTAAATTGTGCTATTTTTACTGTTGTTAGCTGCTCTGAGCCTGGCTTTGGCTGGGGAGGGCAGGATATAAATAAAATATTACTACTACTACTACAAGTGCCCTGGGCTTAGCTGGAAGGGACTGGAGGGAGGGTGAAAGAATAACATGTAGGGAAGCACCGGCCAGGGTCCCAAAGCACTCTCTACCCAGGGCTGTCAGGGAAGAGGACAACCTGGTGATGAGATGGCCAGGATCTGTAACAAAATGTTGCAGCACACACCAGTCCCCCCCCCCTTTATCTGGAATGCTCTCCCACCAATGATGTTACCTTATACAGAGCTGAGTTGGAACATTGGAACTTAGGGAGATGCAAAATGGAGCAAGCTTGTTTTCTTCTCCTCTGGAGGGTAGGACTCGAACCCATGGCTTCAAGATACAAGAAAGGAGATTCCGACTAAACATCAGGAAGAACCTTCTGACAGTAAGAACAGTTTGACAGTGGAATGGTCTCCCTCGGGAGGTGGCGGACTCTTCATCTTTGGGGGTTTTTAAGCAGAGGTTGGTTGGCCATCAGTCATGAATGCTATAATAATACTAATACTACTATTACTATTACTATTACTATTACTACTACTAATTTATTATTTATACCCCACCCGGAATATATATTTCCAACAGAATACTAAAATACAATAGTCTATTAAACATTAAAAGCTTCCCTAAACAGGGCTGCCTTCAGATGTCTTCTAAAATCTGGTAGTTGTTTTTCTCTTTGACATCTGGTGGGAGGGTGTTCCACAGGGCGGGTGCCACTACCGGGAAGGCCCTCTGACTGGTTCCCTGTAACTTCACTACTTGCAAGGAGGGAACCACCAGAAGGTCCTCAGCTCTGGACCTCAGTGTCCAGGCAGAACAATGGGGGTGAAGACACTCCTTCAGGTATACTGGACCCAGGCCATTTAGGGCTTTAAAGGTCAACACCAACTATTTGAATTGTGCTCGGAAACGTACTGGGAGCCAATGCAGGTCTTTCAAGACGGGTGCTATGTGGTCTCGACGGCCAGTCCCAGGCACCAGTGTAGTTGCTGTATTCTGGATTAGTTATAGTTTCTGGGTCACCTTCAAAGATAGCCCCACGTAGAGTGCATTGCAGTAGTCCAAGCGGGAGATAACCAGAGCATGCACCACTCTGGCGAGACAGTCTGCGGGCAGGTAGGGTCTCAGCCTGCATACCAGATGGAGCTGGGAGACAGCTGCCCTGGACACAGAATTGACCTGCGCTTCCATGGACAGCTGCGAGTCCAAAATGACTCGCAGGCTGCGCAACTGGTCCTTCAGGGGCACAGTTACCCCATTCAGGACCAGGGAGTCCTCCACACCTGCCCACCCCCTGTCCCCCCAAAACAGTACTTCTCTCTTGTCAGGATTTAACCTCAATCAGTTAGCCGCCATCCATCCTCCAACCACCTCCAGGCACTCACACAGGACCTTCACCGCCTTCACTGGTTCTGATTTGAAAGAGAGGGAGAGCTGAGATTCCTGCATTGCAGGGGGTTGGACTAGACGACCCAGGGTCCCTTCCAACTCTATAATTCTATGTATCAGAAAGGGATGCGGGTGGCGCTGTGGGTTAAGCCACAGAGCCCAGGACTTGCCGATCAGAAGGTCGGCGGTTCGAATCCCCGCAATGACGGGGTGAGCTCCCGTTGCTCGGTCCCTGCTCCTGCTAACCTAGCAGTTCGAAAGCACGTCAAAGTGCAAGTAGATAAATAGGTACCACTCCAGCGGGAAGGTAAACGACGTTTCCGTGCGCTGCTCTGGTTTGCCAGAAGTGGCTTAGTCATGCTGGCCACCTGACCCAGAAGCTGTACGCCGGCTCCCTCAGCCAATAAAGCAAGAAGAGCACCGCAACCCCGGAGTCGGTCACGACTGGACCTAATGGTCAGGGGTCCCTTTACCTTTATTTATCAGAAACCTGGGGCCAGATGGGAAGCCGGTTGGAACGGAATCCTGAATAGCAAACACTGCAACATTTTGTTGCAAGCCACACTCGTCCTCTCTAATTGCTCACTTCCTGCGTTCGGGTTTCCTAAACCGGAGAGCGTTTCTGCATCGGAGTTCCTCCGTCCGTATTTCGAAACGGCCCAGCCCCTGGAGGGATGTGCCCCATTTGAAAACAAGCACAGGGAACGGCTCTTATGTAACAGCTTTATCAATGCTCGCAGTATTCTCCGAAGGGTGAATGAGATGTGTGTGGTTTCTTCTCTTTCTGAGCCGGTTCCTCCACCCGCGCACCCCCCCCCCCCCGCTTGCCGATCAGGAGCAGAAATGATGAATGAGTCCTGGAGACGAAAAGCAACTGGACCCCCTCCAGGATTATAAGCGGCACAAAGGAGTTGTGGCATATATCATGCTACAGACATGTTTTTGTGGTGCAGACAAATAACAAGGCGGGGAGCTTAACAAGCCACCCATTGGCAAATCACACTGAACCATTGTTCCCCAGCAAGTGAGAAAATCCATACCTGTTTATTTTTGCAAACCACATCCTAACAGAGAGAGGAAAGCACAGGGCAAGGAAGGTGGAATCCTGACTGGAGTTTTCAGCAGCAATTTCTTCAACCAGGGACAAGGGGCAGGGGTTGGTGGGTGTCCTGAAACAGCCTTCCCCAACTTGGTGCCCACAAGGTGTTTTGGACTGTGTGTTGGACTGGGGCTGATGGGAGCTGTAGTTCAAAACTGGTTGGAGGAGGTGACTGTCAGGCGTGCGTGCAGGAGCCAGGCCCTGTGACCAGCAGGACTGGGGCCTTCCTAAGTTGGTTCTGAAGAGGCAAGGCACGGCCGCACAGGTGGGGCTGATTGGTAACTCACAGCACCTGGTGGCAAGAGCCGGGAAGGGATATAAGGGCAGCATTTCCCTTTGGCTCTTTGCCACAGCAACACGTTCCCTGCCTTGCTGCGTTTGGCTCCTTCCTTCTTGATCCCTGGACCCTTGACTTCGTGACTCCTTGCTTCTTGATCCTCAGACCCCTAAGTTCGTGACTCCTTGCTTCTTGATCCCCAGACCCTTGACTTCGTGACCCCTTGCTTCCTGACCTTCAGACTCCTGGCTTCTGGACTCCTGTACCTGCTCCCACCCCGCCATCTTGCCCCCGGTCCCGACGTCCCCAGCAGGGACTTCGATCGCCCGTGAACTGGACTGTGACGGTGACCACACAAGCCTCTAGACATCTAAATGATAGGGGGCAGTGAGGGCCACCTACTAGGCTGATGTTGATGATGATACCCACCTCACTGGGTTGCCCCAGCCACTCTGGGCAGCTCCCAACAAAAAGTAGTAAAAACACAATACATCAATCATTAAAAACTTCCCAGAGCAGGGCTGCCTTCAGATGTCTTCTTAGTCAGATAGTTGTTTATTTCCTTGACATCTGGTGGGAGGGTGCCACTACCGAGTAGGCCCTCTGCCTGGTTCCCTGTAACGTCACATCTCACAGTGAGGGAACCGCCAGAAGGCCCTTGGAGCTGGACCTCAGTGTCTGGGCTGAACGATGGAGGTGGAGATGCTCCTTCAGGTATACTAGGCTGAGGCCATTTAGGGCTTAAAAGGTAGATTAGCCAGATTCGTGGAGGAGAGGGCTATTGATGGCTGGTAAAGGTAGAGGACCCCTGGACGGTTAAGTCCAGTTGAGGGCGACTATGGGGTTGTGGCGCTCATCTCGCTTTCAGGCTGAGGGAGCCAGCGTTTGTCCGCAGACACCTTTCCTGGTCATGTGGTCAGCATGACTAAACTGCTTCTGGCACAATGGGACACCGTGACGGAAACCAGAGTGCACGGAAACGCCGTTTACCCTTCTGCCGCAGCGGTACCTATTTATCAACTTGCACTGGCATGCTTTCGAACTGCTAGGTTGGCAGGAGCAGGGACCGAGCAACGGGAGCTCACTCAGTTGTGGGGATTTGACTCGCTAACCTTCTGATCGGCGAGCCCAAGAGGCTCTGTGGTTTAGACCACAGCGCCACCCGCATCCCATGATGGCTAGTAGCCACAATGGTTCTGCCTTGCCTCCGCAGTCAGAGGCAGTAATTGCCTCTGAATCCAAGTTGCTGGAAAAAAACAGAAGAGGGAGTTGCTCTTATGCTCAAATCCTGGTTTCGGGTTTTCCACAGGCATCTGGTTGGGCACCGTGAGAACAGGATGCTGGACTAGATGGGGCCTGATCCAGCAAGCTCTTCTTATGTGTGTTACCTTTTGAATCAGCCTCTTTCCTTGCACTTAGCTAGGCATCCCTACTGCTTCTTATGTACCTGCTCCACCTCGTGCCTTGCCAATGGACCGATCTGATTTCTGCATTAAAGCCTTTAGCAGAAACAAAGCTGGGAGTTTGAGTTATCACTCCGGCAGCGAAGACCAGCACAGAGTGGCGAAGGCAGCTTTCTCTCTTCCCTCCTTCAACTGCTGCTCTTCCCTCCTTCAACTGCTGCACTAATGCTCTCATTTTAGCATCTTGGGAGCCGTGATTTGCGATTCTACCTTGCGTCCTCCAGGACGTCGTGTCATTCAAGGCAGGCGCTGCCGCTCCCCACCGGGAAAAATAATGACCACCTGGCTGTAGGTATTACAGCATGTACTCGGCAAATTGCTGTGCAGCGTCTGCCTGTTGGCAGGGATATATCCACTGCGTTCATCACACCATGGCAACATGTTAAGAGCTTCACCGCATCAGCCAATGGCTTTCCATGTATCCCTTTGGATGCTGTTTGTGCACCGGAGGGGAGGCAAATGTAATTCGCCAGAAACCACCCAAAGCCCAGCCACGGAAATAGTGTGGCCAGCAGGCTATTCTCGTTGCAGAATCCGGGCGGGTAGCATCTCATCCTCCACAGAGGCAAGGCAAGGAGAGATGGGATGAGGTACCCTTCTCCTCCTTTAAAGCCCTTTGTGGCTTAGGGCCCTCATATTTACGGGACCGCCTCTCCTGGTCTGCCCCGCAGAGGACCTTAAGGTCCATGAATAATCATAGTTTAGAGGTCCCGGGCCCTAAGGAAGTTAGATTATCCTCCACCAGGGCCAGGGCCTTCTCAGTGATGGCTCTGACCTGGTGGAAAGCTCTGTCCCATGAGACCAGGGCCCTGCAGGATTTAACCTCCTTCCACAGGGCCTATAAGACAGAGCTATTCCACCTGGCTTTCAGTTTGAACTTAGCCTGATCTTTTATTCCCCTTCCTTCCCTCCCCCTCCCCTTTATATGAAGATTACCCGCTCTGGGATCCCACAGCTAATTCTCCCCTGGTCTCCTCACTGGCCCAAATAGGACTAATTTAGCCAGCTAGCCCTGGTGATCATCTAATGTTTATTGGATGGATTCCCCCCCCCCCAAATTGATTTTTGAATTCTGAATTTATTGTTATTCATGTTTTATACTGTATTTTATGCTGTTTTTTGTTGCATCAATTAAGTGTTTTTAATTTGTTGTTAGCCACCCTGAGCCCAGTTTTCTGAACCGGGAAGGGCGGGGTATAAATAAAAATTTATTATTATTATTTATTATTAAGTGGGGTCACATGAATAGCCCACTCAAATCAGGAACCGTGGGGCAGGCCGCAAGATTGTCAGTGGTTGATTTCAAAGCAGTGGCCTCCTGGGCCATGGTCAGGGGGTGGAACCAGGACCAGATGGAGAGGACAGAGCTGGGCAAAACCTGACGCTAGCCTCAGGGAATGGACTGGCATCAATATTTCTCGGGAGACCACAGAACAGTGTGCCTGCTCTGTGTTAGAAGGCAACAGCACCTGTTGTGGCCGTAGAGACCAATATGGGAGAGACATGTTTGGTTGCAGCTGGGGCAGATGAAGGCGTCCAGTTGGGCTGCTGCAGATTCACTATGGCGTTTCTTTCTCTGCGCTCCTCCCAGCGGTCATTCCTCCTCTGGTCATTGCTGTGGATACATGACCTGACTGATTGTTTCCAGGTGCTGTGGTCATCTGCAAGGGATTCTCAGACAGCAGGGTTGATGTTGCCGGCCTTTATTGTTCGTTTGCAGACATCTCTGTGGGTTAAACCACAGAGCCTAGGACTTGCTGATCAGAAGGTCGGCGGTTCAAATCCCTGTGACGGGGTGAGCGCCTGTTGCTCAGTCCGTGCTCCTGCCAACCTAGCAGTTCGAAAGCACGTCAAAGTACAAGTAGATAAATAGGTACCACTCTGGCGGGAAGGTAAACGGCGTTTCCATGCACTGCTCTGGTTCGCCAGAAGCGGCTTAGTCATGCTGGCCACATGACCCGGAAGCTGTACACTGGCTCCCTCGGCCAGTAAAGCGAGATGAGCGCCGCAACCCCAGAGTCGGCCACGACTGGACCTAATGATCAGGGGTCCCTTTACCTTTACTTTTATGTAACACAGAGTTGGTCTGCCAATGGGGCCTGGGGCCTGAATCCAGCTCCCTACAGACCACGTCCTTGGGGGATTCTGCCCTCTTCCATTCTGTGAACATGACCAAGCCAACATAGCTGTCGTTGAGACAACAGTGCACATATGCTGGGGACGTGAGCCTGGGGGAGTGCATCTTTGTTTGAAACCCTGTCCTGCCATGTAATGTCCAAAATCTTCCTGACACAGTGCTTGTGGAAGGCGTTGAGATGTCACTCCAAGTGGTTTTAAGAATGCCCACAGCTCACTTCCATAAAGCAGTGTGCTCATAAAGCAGTGTGGTAAACATTCATCTTGGTCATAAGCATTACAGTGGTACCTCTGGTTATGAACTTACCGTATTTTTTGCTCTATAAGACTCACTTTTTCCCTCCTAAAAAGTAAGGGGAAATGTGTGTGCGTCTTATGGAGCGAATGCAGGCTGCGCAGCTATCCCAGAAGCCAGAACAGCAAGAGGGATTGCTGCTTTCACTGGTCAGCGATCCCTCTTGCTGTTCTGGCTTCTGAGATTCAGAATATTTTTTTTCTTGCTTTCCTCCTCCAAAAACTTGTTGTCTGGTGCATCTTATAGAGCGAAAAATACGGTAATTCGTTCTGGAGGTCCATTCTTAACCTGAAACTGTTCTTAACCTGAAACTGTTCTGCCACTGCACTGCTACCACGTGATTTCTGTTCTCATCCTGAAGCAAAGTTCTTAACCCGAGGTACTATTTCTGGGTTTGCGGAGTCTGTAACCTGAAGCGTCTGTAACCCGAGGTACCACTGTACATTCTCCCACACACCCTTTCGGAGAGGATAGCTGCCTTGCCAATACACTTGTCCAGCGTATATGAGAGCCAAAGCAGAATTCATCAGATCCGATATAAACCTTTTGCAAGAGCTGGCATACTGAGCTTGGATTTTCCTTGGTTTTCAAACCTTAAAATACTGATCAGGCTGGTGGGACTGGTGTATACGTCAAAGAGAACGCCAGTTCCTCTTCCACTTTACTTCCCTCCAGCTCTTTGGGGTGGGGAGAGGTCTTTAGCCAGCCTTAAAATGTTTGTTCAGAAGTCTCCATTCTCTTCCCTCCCCTCTGCCACCCCACAGAAAAAACTGCAAGGCCCTCAATTTACTTAACGCAGAGATATGTCAGATGCTGAGCCATCAGTGCCGGAATGTGACCTTCGTGTTTCCAGTGACACAAAATATTCCAAATGCTTTGGGTGCCGCCGGCGGGTTATCTTTGGCATTCTAAGTGAGGGGGGGGGGAGCAAAGGACAAGAATATCTAGAGATAACACTAGTTGACCCTAGTGCTGTGCAGATACTGAATCTTAAATGAGATTCCATCATAAAATGATGCGTTCCCTCTTTTATGGCAACGCAACCCTACCCTCGGGGATGCAGGTGGCGCTGTGGGTTAAACCACAGAGCCTAGGACTTGCCAATCAGAAGGTTGGCGGTTCAAATCCCCGCGATGGGGTGAGCTCCTGTTACTCGGTCCCTGCTCCTGCCAACCTAGCAGTTCAAAATCATGTCAAAGTGCAAGAAGATAAATAGGTACCACTCAGGTGGGAAGGTAAATGGCGTTTCCATGCACTGCTCTGGTTCGCCAGAAGTGGCTTAGTCATGCTGGCCACATGACCCGGAAGCTGTACGTCGGCTCCCTTGGCCAATAAAGCGAGATGAGCGCCACAACCCCAGAGTCGGCCACGACTGGACCTAATGGTCAGGGGTCCCTTTACCTTTACTTAACCCTACCCTTAGTCTGACGGGCCAACGCAGAGTTGTTCTGACTGATCTCAACAGCTTCACCCTCAGCAGAATCCAAAGACACCATATTTAATTTGGATAGCTTTCCGGCACTTACACACAGAGACAGACACCCCACCCGCCACCCAACAGCCACCCCCATTTTGTGAGACTCCTTCCTTCATTAAAACTTAATTGGCTGTTATGAAACATTTTTTTCAGAGGGGCATTGCTTTAATTATGAATCCTTGCTATTAGGAAATGGATATTGGCTTTGTTTATGGATGCTGAAGTCAGACGGGGTAATTGGCTCTGCAGGAGGAGGAGGAGAGAGAAGGATGTGGATGATTGAGAAAGGGGGAAGGAAGAATGGAACAGGGAGGAAATTAAAGCAGTAGCATCCTAGACCAAATTTGAAGCAGCCAATAGCTCAAGGCAACCAATTGACACAAGCTGATGAAGTTGGTCCTGGTTTTGCATCAGGGAAAGTTGGATGGTATGTCAGTATGTGGACACCTCCCTTCTACTCTTAAAACTAGATTTAGCTGGACTTGGGCTTGGCTTGTCACACGTACAATTTCTGGGCTTTCCACATTCCTTGCTGCCAATCAGCTCACGTTCTGAAGACCTCTTAGGGCAAACTCTATTCTCAGGAGCAACAGGTGGATGTGAAAGAAAAAGGCCTGTTTTGGCCATCCCCAGACAAACTTCACAAGATGCGGGTGGCACTGTGGTCTAAACCACTGAGCCTCTTGGGCTTGCCGATTGGAAGGTCGGTGGTTCGAATCCCCGCAACGGACTGAGCTCCCATTGCTCAGTCCCAGCTCCTGCCAACCTAGCAGTTCGAAAGCATACCAGTGCAAGTAGATAAATAGGTACCACCACTGGCGGAGGAAGAGGAGTGCGTGGGGAACGCACCGCCCCTGGCAGTGCGATCCTGGTAGGGTGCCATCTCGGCTGTCCCCGGCCTGCGCTGGGTGCCCTGCCCTTGCAGGCAGTGTGACCCGCTCCCAGAACGCTCGCCATACCCCCAGAACACGTGCCATGCTTGTAGGCAGCGTGCTCACCCCCAGAACATGCACCACGCCCCTGCGGGCGGCGCGCCCTACCCCCGGGATGCACGCCAGCCCCAGCCCCACCTGCTCTCTGCCCCCCGGTGCTGGAGCATGAAGCTCCGCCACTGGGTACCGCTGCGGCAGAAAGGTCAATGGTGTTTCCGTGCACTCTGGTTTCCGTCACGGTGTCCCGTTGTTGCCAGAAGTGGTTTACTCATGCTGATCACATGACCCGGAAAGCTGTGTGTGGACAAATGCTGGCTCCCTTGACCTGAAAGTGAGATGAGCACCACAAGCCCATAGTCGCCTTTGACTGGATGTAACCGTCCAGGGGTCCTTTACCTTTTACCTAGACAAGCTTCACTGAAAGGGCATTAAGAAAGGACGTTTAGCAAAATTATCACCGTTCTTCTCAGGGCATGATAAGGAGGCATTTGAGGCCATTGGCCTCTAAAACCATAAAGCCACTCCTGTCTATCTAAAACTCTCCGAATGAGGTGGATCATCAGTCTAAGTGGATTGGTTTAATTCAATCAATCAATCAATCAATCAATCAATCAATCAATTATCATGGCAACTGGAGATGTCTTTCCAGGGAGGAATCTCCCTCCCTCCATTCTTCATAGCTCTCCTTTGGAACTGCCCCCCCTCCTTGCTGGGACTCCTCCCCCCCCCTTGTGATTACAGGACGATAATTAATGGGAGCAAAGTTTATTTGAAACCCAACTCCGGATTGCTATGGATGCAATCATGCCAGGAGCCCATAAACCTTTCTTTAATTTGCTAAGGAGGAAATTTACGGCCGCACGCGTCATTTAAAAGTTTCCGCTTGTGCAATCCCAAGGCTAATTCCTAAAGGTGACCTCCTTTCTTTCAGCTTCCCTCAGCCAACACTGAACTGCACAGATCCTTCAAAGAGGCCACCGGTTCTTCAATGCCAAATGAAGGGCTGTCTTGTTTCCCACTGCTGCTGACCCACTCATATCTTACCTGGATTTCTTTGGGATTTGAGCACTTCTTATACCCGCCACGCGGGTGGCGCTGTGGGTTAAACAACAGAGCCTAGGACTTGCTGATCAGAAAGTTGGTGGTTCAAATCCCTGCGATGGGGTGAGCTCCCATTGCTCAGTCCCTGCTCCTGCCAACCTAGCAGTTCGAAAGCACATCAAAGTGCAAGTAGATAAATAGGTACCGCTCCGGCGGGAAGGTAAACGGCGTTTCCGTGCTCTGCCCTGGTTCGCCAGAAGTGGCTTAGTCATGCTGGCCACATGACCCCGGAAGCTGTACGCCGGCTCCCTCAGCCAATAAAGCGAGATGAGCGCTGCAACCGCAGAGTCGTCCACAACTGGACCTAATGGTCAGGGGTCCCTTTACCTTTACTTATACTGCTTTTAAGTATCGTGACTGCCCTGCCCAAAGGATTCTGGAAACTGCAGTTCATTAAGGGTGCTGTGAGGTGTTAGGAGACCCCTGAACTAAACTACAGCTCCATGCAAAAAGATGCAATAGAAGTAACTACAGAAAGCCAGTCCTCAAAATGATATAAGTTAGCATCTGCAAACAGTCACCCAAGGGGAGTGGCCAAAGGGCAATGAAGCACCCTACATCCGGAATTTCCTCAGGATTCATCCGTCGGAAATAGTGTCCGGTTGGAATTTCTGGAAAACGGTTAAAATGCCTGGGGGAAATGTCGTCTTATTTTTTTTAGATTTAGCAAAAAAAGGCTCAGCTAAACAACTTTGCCCCCCCCCCCCCAAGTTCAACAACTTGTGCTCCAGGATGTACGACACCATATTTTTTTGGAAATACCCATTATATACATTGCTGTTTCAGTTCTAATCAAGGTATCTATTCACCGGTTTCTACGCAGGAACTGTTTCCTGGTGGACTTACATTGCCCCCCTCCCTGTTAACACTCTCGCTTTGCATAATGTGCTTCCTCCTGCACCATCAGAGTCACTAGGGCCTTGAGTCAGAGAGCATCATGGCTTTTCCAGTCAGCTGGGATGACCACCTCAGATTTCCTTCTCTCTGTTGTCTTGGTCCTGCTGTGCTGGGCCCAGGGGTTAACCCAAGCAACGTGGTCCAGGTCCGGTCCCAAATCCAAGGATTCCACGAGGAGTCAGTCCAACAGGGCCAAGGCAAGAAACCAGGCTAGGTCAGGCACAGGGTCTCAGGAAGGTTCTAGCAAGCTGCAATGTTGCTCCCGCAACCTGGGGTGGGTCCGACAGCCTTTTATCTTTGTTGGGGTAGCAGCCGGTCTTGATCCCCCGGTGACTCACTTCCCTGTCTCGCCCGAGGCGAGCACTCCTCCTGCGAGTACTCAGGTCTCTCCTTCTCTCAGACCTCAATCTCTGCTGCTAGGGAAAGTTTGTGGGTTACTAGACCCAGGGGCCGCCTCAGCCTCCCCTGACCCAACCAGTAGTGGAGCAGCTGTAAGTGATGACCCAGCTGGAGGCAATGAGGTCATCCCCACATCAGGAGCCAGGGCAGGCTCAGGCCCCTGACTCGGCCCAGCTGGTGCTTGTTGCAGGGGAACCTGTGTGGACCGGGGCTCTTCAGGATCAGGCCCCAGACTTGGTTCCGATGCTGCCTGAGGCAGAGGATCTGGTGTGGACTGAGACTCCTCTGGTTCCAAGTCTGAGCCCGAGTCCCAGGCCATCACACCTGCTGTGGGGTTGGCTCACATCCCTTCATGGCTCCTCCCCTTAGTCCAGACTACAGTTCTCATCAGCCTTGTCCTAGATGGTCAATGGTAACTGAGGATGGGAATTCTAGTCCAAGATACCTGAAGGACCCCACGCTGGGGCATGCTGAGTTAAAAGGTGCTTTTGAAGCACCAAGCAATACTGGTACAACCAAGAATGTCATCCCCTGTCCTCCCTGCCCCATGAACACTTGGTCCCACCCACCCTGTCCGGTTTGTCAACCTCAGTGACTGGCATTGGGCGATTTATAGCCATGGTAAATCTTGTCTGGGACGCGGGTGGCGCTGTGGGTTAAACCACAGAGCCTAGGACTTGCCGATCAGAAGGTCGGCGTTTTGAATCCCCGTGACAGGGTGAGCTCTCATCGATCGGTCCCTGCTCCTGCCAACCTAGCAGTTCGAAAGCACGTCAAAGTGCAATAGATAAATAGGTACTGCTCTGGCGGGAGGGTAAATGGCGTTTCTGTGCACTGCTCTGGTTCGCCAGAAGCGGCTTAGTCATGCTGGCCACATGACCCAGAAGCTGTACGCCGGCTCCCTCGGCCAGTAAAGCGAGATGAGCGCTGCAACCCCAGAGTCGGTCACGACTGGACCTAATGGTCAGGGGTCCCTTTACCTTTAAATCTTGTTTGCTTTCGATTCTGGCTTTCTCTCTCTCTCCTCCCACAATACGATAAATAATCACTACTGTTCCCATCAATCAGTTGCATTTCTATACAGTTAAATAGCAGGACAGCTTCCAGATGATCCTAAGCTTTAGCAGCAGTTCAGCAAGAGGGGGTTAGGTTATGTGTCCAACATGTTAATTATGTCTGGAATGAAATGCCATCATTTGCTTACACAGGAGGAACTTATAGCTCCTTATCACCGTAATGCCTTTATCATTTTTTATGTATATATTTCATCTATTCTGTCACGTGAGGGCTAGCCGGCGAAAAGAGGGCGAGCCCCCTCTGCGCCGGACCTAAATAGGGCAGACCCGGCCGGGATTCCCCTGTTCTCGCGGGGGCTGAAACCAGCCCCCGCTCATGTGGGGGTGGGCTTACCCAGGCAACATATGGCTGAAAGATATTGTTCCTAGCAACCTTGACATTATTAGCTGTCGGGGTATGTGATTCTTTCCCATGTTTTTAGATGTTCTGCAAGCTTTTAGATGCTTTAATAGTTGTTGTGTGCTTTAAATGCATCTTTATTTTATTTGTAATTGTATTATTCTGCCATTTTTAAAAATATCATTATTATTTTTAATTATTACTGCATGTGGACTGAACAGACAACACCAATAAGGGTCCAACACTGAAGAAGGCAGCTCAATAACTATCTGATGTGCTTCAGAACACTTTAAAGCAGACAAACCTACGGGACTGCCTCTCCTGGTATGCCCTGCAGAGGACCTTAAGGTCCACAAATAACAACACGTTGGAGGTCCCAAGCCTCAAGGAGGTTAGATTGGTTTCAACCAGGACCAGGGTCTTTTCAGCACTGGCCCCGACGTGGTAGAACGCTCTGTCACAAGAGACTAGGGCCCTGCGGGATTTGACCTCTTTCTGCAGGGCCTGCAAGATGGAGTTGTTCCATGTGGCCTTCGGCTTAGACTCACTCTGACCCCTTATATGGGATTTGGTATAGAAATTTTCTCTTGGCTTTTTTCCTGGTGCATGTAGAACCAGCATGGATAGCTGGCTTGGGTGAATATCTGATGTTTCCTCCCTTTATGGTCTTGATTTATGGGCTACTACTAAAATGAGGCTGCATTTTAAGCTATATATTAAAGCTGTATTTTAATTAACTGTTTGTTTGTTCATTTGTTTCCCCTATTACATTTATTGTGATTCATATTTGGTGTTAGCTGCCCTGAGCCCAGCCCTGGCTGGGGAGGGCGGGGTATAAACAATAATAATAATAATAATAATAATAATAATTATTATTATTATTGAAGACAGGAGTGCCTGGCGTGCTCTGGTTCATGGGGTCATGAAGAGTCGGACACGATCAAACGACTAAACAAACTAATTATTATTATTATTATTATTATTATTATTATTATTATTATTAAATAGGCTCTAGTGCAGGCATAGGCAAACTCAGCCCTCCAGATGTTTTGGGACTACAACTCCCATCATCCCTAGCTAACAAGACCAGTGACCAGGGATGATGGGAATTGTAGTCTCAAAAACACCTGGAGGGCCGAGTTTGCCTATGCCTGCACTAGTGCAACGCGACAGATCAAGGGTCCCAGGAGAAGGCAAACAACAACAAAGGGGAATGGCTGGGGGTTCTGGAGGCAATAGCTTCACTCTGTCCAATGGTAGGGCCAGGCCAGGGTAAGCAGCTGCCTGCAGCAATTGCTAGCACTGTGATGCTCCCATTGGGGCCATACCAGGTTCCTGGCACCGAGTCCGATCAAAACTTGCGGGTCCTGCACTGGATGCCGTTGCAGGCCCCTGATACTTCCTAAGAATCCTGTTTGTGTTTCTGTGGTTTTGTTCCACGCCTCATCCTCCCATGGAAAGTGACTCTTGGCTGGAAGCCTTTAGTAAATAAAAGATCGTATCAGCTGTGTGCGATCCTGCGCTGGGATTTCTCTTTCTCCCTTTTGCAAGCCGTATCTCAAGTTTACACAGCTGTTTCTCGTGTTGTGATTAAAACAGTGGCAAAGAGGCGCAATCCCCCCCGGGAGACGGGCTGCGAGAGGCCTGCAGAAACCTTCGCAAAAGCAGCGTATCGAGAGGGCGCCGTTAATAAAATATCTCGTTATGCAGTTTTTAATTGTTTTCTCACGGCAGCTCAGCAAAGATCACTACCCCCTTTAGGCAGAAGCACATCCCTGGCAGATGGCTTTGGTAATAAGCCGTTATCGGGGTTATCATCTGCCGGGACAACTTGATAATTAGCGATTTGTTTCAAACACGTATCTTCGATCGTCTCCGGTTCGCGCTCAAGCACAGCCTTGCAGGGCTGGCACAAGAGATTTCGTTGCCTGAGGGGAGGTGGACCAAAGCCACCTATTTCTGCATGGCGGTGGTCTCTTCCTTTGCTGCATGCTAGCGTCTCTCGCTGCCTCTGTAGGGAATGTAAAAACCCTTCCTCAGAGTCAGGCATTTGTGGGTGAACGGGCCTTGAAGATGGCCTGCACCCCCACCACTGGTGAGAAGCCAAATACAGTGGTACCTCAGTTTTCAAACAGCTTAGTTCACGAACAACGTGGAACCCAAAGGCTGCAAAACCGGAAGTAGGTGTTCCGGTTTTCGAACATTTGCTTCATTTGGATATGCAGAAGATGTTAAAAATATATTTAAGGAACCGCAGAAAGAGGGGGAAGTCAAATTTCGAAATGTCAAAATGAGTGAAAAATTCGTGAAATGTATTGTCAGGGGTTCAGGGAGAGAGACGCAGATGAGGGAGGAGACAGAAAGTGAGGGGGAAGGATTCCAGACTGACGAGGAAGAGGATGACAATGACCCAAGATTGTCCATGAGTCCGTCCAGTGAATCGGAGGACTCCCAAAAGGGAGCCCCTCTGGTCAAGCCAAGGGGAGCTAGAGGGGGAAGCAGTCAGGAGCAGGGAAACGAAGGGGGAACCCCCAGTGGGAGTTGGAGAGCGAGACCGGCTGCTCCGCTGGAACGGAGTGAGGGGGGAGGAGTGACCAGTGTGTCAGAAGGAGCAGAACAGGAAGCAGAGAGGGGAAGGAGATCAGGGCAAAACGTCCTGCCGGAAGGGGAGGAAAGTAGTATCGAGGGCAGTGTAACTGTCGAAGGGAAGGTCAGGAGCAACGTACGCGCGCCAAGTTCAAAATGGGAGGCGCGCGGAAATGAAGAGAGTCCTGGGGAGGAGCCTGGTCCCAAAGCCCGAAGGAGGGGGGAGGAGGCGGCAGAGGATTCAGCCTCTGGAGAGTCCCGAAGGGAGAGAACACAGGGGGGCAGAAAGACCCTGCGGAAAAGGAAAGAGAGAAAGAGGTGGACCAGTACAAGCCTCTTAAACTGGTGTAGAGGCGGTACTGACTCAGAGGGGACTTCAGCGGTCTAAGCGTAACAGACGTAGGGTCACGGACCTCGGATGTAAAGCTACTAATGTTCTTCAATAAAAGCTTTTGTACATAAGCTGAAGTGGACTTTGGTCTCTTGTGAGCTGGGACCACGGGTGACTCTGACATGTATAAACTTGAAAAGTAAAAGTAAAAAAATGCAAATAAATAAATGATGATATAATTGAATAGGACATCCCCATTTTTGTCAGAGAAATGTTGGAGGGTACGCCTCTCCTAGGGGTTGATGGGAGTTGTGGTTCCATTAGGGTGCCATTTTGTTGGGGAAGGGAGTCCCGCTGCCTTCGCAAGAGCTGTTTCCTCAGCTTCCATCCTTAGGCCGCATGAAATTGAGCCCCCCCCCCCCAGGACAAAGGCAGAGCCCCGGGCGGGGGGGGGGCTTCAAAGAAAGCAGGGTCATTGTGCTTAAAACTGGGCACTTGGTAAGTATGGATCAGGCCTCCACACCAGCTCTTTGCAGGGATGGAGAAGGTCCCATCCGCTTCAGTGGGAGGCTCCCCCATGCAGACACCTTCTTTGGCAATCACTCATAGCCGAGTAAGATTGTCTTCCATAAACACGGTTTTAACAATGAGTCCGTAAGTGACTGTGGAGGCCAGTTCTGGATCCACACGTCCTTCCACAGTGGGGACATTGGTTTCCGGGTGGGAGCGTGGATTTGCCAAGCATGCTTTCCTCTTAGCACGTTTCTCCCTTGCGTCCTGAGTTCGAGTGTCTTCAAAGCCCATGACACCTTTGGTAAAGGCTGTTCTCCAATTGGAGTGCTTGCAGGCAAGTGTTTCCAGTTGTTGGCGTTTATACTACATTTTTAAAGATTTGCCTTGAGAGAGTCCTTGAACCTCTTGGTGACCACCAGCATGACACTTTCCACTTTTAAGTTTGGAATAGAGTAGTTGTTTGGAAGACGATCATCAGGCATCCGCACAATATGACCAGTCCAACAAAGTTGATGTTGAAGAACCATTGCTTCAACACTAGTGATCTTTGCTTCTTCCAGTACACTGGCATGAGTTTGCCTGTCTTCCCAAGTGATGTGTAATTTTTTTCGGAGACACCGTTTATGGAATCTTTCGAGGAGTTGGAGATGGTGTTTATAAGTGGTCCACGTTTCACAAGTGTACAGTAAGGTTGGTAGTGCAATAGCTTTGTAAACAAGCATTTTGGTTTCCTTGCAAATGACCTCAAACACTCTGCACTTCAATCGGGAGAAAGCCGTATTTGCAGAGCTCAGGCGATGCTGGATTTCGGCATCAGTGTCGGCCGTTGTGGAAAGATAACTGCCCAGGCAGGAGAAGTGATCAGCATTTTCCAATGTTGATCCCCATGCAGACGTGGAAGGATTGGAAATACATACTCTGCAACATCCAGCATGCATTTGTCTGTGTGCACATAGGTTCCAATTCAGATCTCAGGCCTTGCGTTGGACATTTGTGGAAGGGAAATCCTGTTCTTCGAGGACAAACCTCTCATCAAACATCACATGCAGTTTGGGCCCTGATTCTACCATGGACGGAGGATTTAGCGTCGAGTGTTTATCAGATTTTGCGATGAGCAGGCAGCCTCGCAGAGTGGTTAGAGCATCAGACTAGCACTCAGGAGGCCAGGGTTCAAATCCCTACACAACCAAGTGACATTGGGCCAATCACTACCCCTCAGTCCAACCTCACAGGGCTGTCGTGGGGATTGTGATGGCCTGGGACTCGGGCTCAGACTCGAAACCAGAGGAGACTCAGTCTGCACCGGATCCTTTGCCTCAGGCATCATCTGAACCAAGTCTTGGGCTTGATGCTGAAGAGCCCCAGTCTGCACAGGTTCCCCTGCAACAAGCACCAGCTGGGCCGAGTCAGGGGCTGGAGCCTGCCCTAGCTCCAGATGTGGGGATGACCTCGTTGCCTTCAGATGGGCCATCACTTACAGCTGTTCCACTACCGGTTGGGTCAGGGGAGGCTGAGGCGGCCCCTGGGTCTAGTAACCCACCAACGTCTCCCGAGCTGCAGAGACTAAGGTCTGAGATAAGGAGGAGTGCTTAAGGTCTGAGATAAGGAGGAGTGAGATAAGGTCTGAGATAAGGAGGAGTGCCTCCTCACAGGAGGAGTGCTCGCCTTTGGGCGAGACAGGGAGGTGAGTCACCGGGGGATCAGGACCGGCCGTTACCCGGTCAGAAATAAAAGGCTGTCGGACACCGCCCCAGGTTGTGGGAGCAACATTGCTGCTTGCTGGAACCTGCCTGTTACCCTGTGCCTGACCTAGCCTGGTTTCCTGCTTTGACCCTGTCGGACTGACTCTTTGCGGAACCCTTGGATTCAGGACTGGACCTGGACTGCATTGCTCGGGTTTGCCCCCGGGCACAGCAGAGGGATTAATTCAGGGGAGGAGAACCATGCACACCCTCTTTGAGCTTCTTAGAGAAAACACCGGGATACAAATGGAATCCATCAATTAGTGCTGAAGGCAATCGAGCCAAAAAGGAGCAATGGGAAAATGCATGGTGTTTTTCCCCCTCCCTGGAAGAACAGATTTGCTTTCTCTCTTGAGACTCCCTACACTTCAGAGTTGTACATCAATTCCCAGGATCCTCTGGGGAGAGGGAACAAGATAAGAGGACAGATAAGGCAGCAATGCAGGCATAGCCAGATCGGACACACAAGCGTATCTGCAGTTTACCGTATATTGCATTCACTGGACCGTTAGCTTCTTCCCATTTCTGCGCACAATGTGATTTGAGGAAGATAAAACAGAGAACAAACAAAACATGTTGTTTTTTTTTAAGAAGGGGAGGGGAAAGTGGAAACACGAGATGTCATGGTGTCACTCGAAGGCCATGTTTTCTGAGAAGGATGGAAAAGATGGATTGGACTCATGTGATACGAGCCTCTGCAGTTTCCTGTTTAAATGTTTCTTGCCACCAAATCTTATGCCTGTATCGACTCAGATGCATGTCTGTCTGGGTTAAATGGTTCTTGCTCCCTTGTAAGCGTGGAAGGATTGGCAGTCCTGCTGGTGGATCTCAAGCATCTTTTTCCAAAGAAAGTTGTGCCACATAAGAACACAATAAGATCCTGTTGGATCAGGCCAAGGTTAATACTGAAAATAAAATATGAAGGAAATGGCGAAGCTGGTGTATACAAAGCCCTTCCCATAATTTTGAAGGAAAGATCACCAGTCTGCTTCAAATTCATTCATTGCAATGCTTCCACAGCCAGCCATTTCTTAGGAAACATGTAGAATGTTTATTTATTGTAATCTGAGCCTTGTACTATCTACTCACAAGTAAGTCCCATTCAATGTAGCTTACTCCCAGGTAACTGGGTCAAGACTGGGCAGCCTTACACTGCAATCCTAAGCGTTTTTCCTCAGAACTAAATCCCACTGAGTTCAATTGGATTTACTCTCTGGTATGTTCCTGATCATTCTCACAGTTTCCATCATCATCGTCGTTGTCGTCATTGTGTTGTTGTTGTGGTTGTTATTTCCTGCCTTTTTCCCTGACAAGGACTCAAGGCAACTGACAGCTACAATTTTATTTCAACCCATTTACCTGTGGAGAGCATTATACATGATTCCTTCCCTCTCACATTTTTTTCTTTTACAACAACCCTGTGAGGTAAGTTTGGTGGAGAGGCTGCAATTGGCTCAAGGTGACCAATGTCAATGTGTGTATGACACTTTTGTGGGTGGGAGATCAAACCCAGGAGAAGCTTCCTGGTGTAGAAGAGGACGTCCCTTTTTTAATCAAAGAAATATTGGAGGGTATGCAATTAGTGTTGAGGTTCTGGCTACAGATAGTCAAACTTCCCAGTCCCTGGTGATGCCCACCTTTTCCTAGTTCCTGAGGACTAGAACCTTGGGTTACTTCTCGATTCGTAGCTGAACTTGGATACTCAGGTGAAAGAAGTGGGATCCCTCTGGCAAGAAGACTGTAGTGGAAGAGGACCACAGCTCAATGGTAGAGAATATGCTTGTATCTCCAAATAGGGCTGGGAAAGACCCTAGCCTAAAATCATGGAAAGGTACTGTTAGTCAGTGTAGACAATGCTGAAGTAGATCCAGGGGTCAGCAAACGTTTTCAGCAGGGGGCCGGTCCACTGTCCCTCAGACTTTGTGGGGGGACGGACTATATTTGGGGGGGGGGAAATGAACGAATGCCCCACAAATAACCCAGAGATGCATTTTAAATAAAAGGACACATTCTACTCATGTAAAAACATGCTAATTCCTGGACCGTCCACAGACCAGATTGAGAAGGCGATTGGGCCGGATCCAGACCCTGGGCCTTAGTTTGCCTACCCATGAGATAGACTAATGGTCTGATTCAGGAAAAGGCAGCTTGCTATGTTCCTATGTGCAGTGGTAGTTTAATGGTCTGGGGCCATGGTGTGTGTGTGTGTGAACATTACTATTTCTGCAATAAGGTCCCTGCTCTAGAGCCACAATCAGCCTGAGAGGAAAATTCAAAGTGTTTAATTTTCAGGCACCAAGTGGTTTGCTTCACTGGTATCCTTCCTTTTTCTCCAAGGACCTCGAGGCAGTTCTTTCCCGCTTCCTCGCTTAACCCCCACAACAACCCTACGAGGTAGGGTAGGCCCAGCGTCACCCATTGAGCTTCGTGGCCAAGCGGAGATTTGAACCCGGGTCTCCCAGGTTCTAGACTAACACCACACCGCTAGGCCGCACCGGCTCTCAATAAACACTTAAGGAAATGTCAGGGAAATGGAAGAAGCGGCCATGTCCCCTTCCTTCCCATTCTCCTGCCTTCCTCTTCAAAACTGCTGTGATGGCCTGGGATTCGGACTCGGATGCTGAACATGAGGGATCCCAGCCTGCACAGGATTCCCCGCCTCCAGAACCAGCTGAGCCGGGGCTGGGGCCTGAGCCTGAAGGGTCCTCACCTGTGCTGGATCCTCAGGTGCAGGCACCAGCTGAGTCTGCTCTGGCTCCTGAGGTGATGGAGGACCCATTGCCTGCAGGTGCTCCACTCTCAGCCCCGTCAGGGGAAGGTGAGGTTGCCTCTGAGTCTGGTAACCCTCCAGCCTCTCCTGAGCTGCAGAGGCTCAGGGCAGAGAGGCAGAGGGAACTAAGTTCCCACAGGAGGAGTGCTCGCCTCCAGGCCAGGAGAGACGAGTCACCAGAGGATCGGGGCCGCCCTATGCCTCGGGGCATATAAAAGCCAGCCGGCCCCAGTCCCAAGTTGCAGGAGCAACCTTGGTGGTTGTCAGTTCCTGCCTGAACGGTGCCCTGCACCCAGCTTAGACTTTTACAGACTGCCTTCATATTGCTTCATCGACCACGGACTGGACTTTGACCTTGCCTCTTGATGAACCCCCAGGACCAGCACAACTGCACTGGAAGACTGAAAATATTCCGCTGCGTTATTGCAAAGAAAAGGACCAGAGTGGAGACTGCGCGCATGTATCCACATGAGCATTGAGAGAAGACTTCAGCCCTGCCATTAACTTCCCTCCCTTCCAGCAATTACCTTTGCAATGCATCACAAAGCTTCTGCATCCTGCTGCCGGCCTATTAAGGGGAATGGTTCTTCGCTTCACCTTAGCATCATTCGCGCCTTTGACCTTGCGGGAGATTTATGCCCCGTCACTTGCTATTCCTCCCTTGCGCTTGGGCAGAAAGCATGAGCCCCTGCGCCTCATCACTCTTGTAACGTCCAGCGCCCCTGATCCATTCTCGTGGAACACCCGTTACTCTGCGGGGAACCTCTAGCGGCCGTCTGCAGGGTTTGTGAGGTGAATTCTGCCCCTCGCCATCTTCTTTTATGGCTCTCCCCCTTCTATTATTCATTTCCAGAAGCATCAGATTTATGCTCCCAGTCACGGCACAGCTCCGAAGCCAGCAGACCGTACCGTCATAGATTTCACGAGGCACTTTTCAGATGTACGGACTTCAGCTCTAGTGAAGGGGGCAGGTTGGGACTCGCCCGGCTCACAGCTATAAAGGGTTGCAAGCCAACCAAGTTCTGCTCAGAACCGACCCACAGAAATTAGGGAACCGAAGTTCGTCACTCGTTGAACGTGACAAGCAGGGCCTGGGAGGTGTATGAGGTTTCTAGTATAAGTTGGGGCAGGGGTAAATCCCAGGCAAGGCAAGGCAAGGGTTGCAGGACCACGGACAGCTCCATGCAGGACCACGGACAGCTCCAAACTCCCTCTGAAAAATGTTGATGGAATGCGAAACAACACCAACAATAGCAGAATGGCAAACACTCATGATAGAGTGTTTCCAATTAGCAAAGCTGAGTGGAAAAGTCAGGGGAACTTTACATCAAAAAGTATACAGAGAATGGAAAATATTTAAGGGATATATAAGACTATATTGTAGAAATGATACCACCCTAGCAGAATCGAATGATATTTGTGTATAATAAATAAATGGAATAAACATTAGAGGTATATATGGAAAAATAAATAAAACAGTGTGATAAAATCAAGACAATAGAAAAATCATAATGAGAAGGATTGGAAGCTTTTCACAGACATGATGTTGTATAAATATCTGGTACTTTTAATTGTTATTTTTCTTCTTGTTACTTTTAAACTTTTTGTACTTTTTGATGTGGAGAATTCTTTTTTTTCTTCTTTTTTCCTTCTTCCTTTCTTTTCTGTGCTTAACTTGGTTGTACTTACCTTTATTGTAAGATTGTATTTTAAACCAATAAATATATATTTAAAAAAAGAAAAGAAAGAAAAATGTTGATGGAATCATAGAAGTGTCAAGTTGGGAGGGACTCTGAGAGTCATGTGGGAAACACCCTGCAATGCAGGAATCGCCACTAAATAATCCCTGACCGATGGCTGTCCAACCTCTGCTTAAATCAGAGTCCACCACCTTCCGAGGGAGTCCATTCCACTGTCGAACAGTCTCTCCTTCGTTGCAGCTTGAATCCATTGGTTTGGGTCCTACCCTCTGGGGCAAGAAAAAGCAAGCTTGCTCCATCTTCCATGTGACAGCCCTCCAGATGTTTGAAGGTGAGTACCTATGTACACATTAACAAAAAATATGGCTAGCTCTTTCTAATAATAATAAAAAAACCACTCTGCAAAAAAATTGAAGAAAAATATTTTTCTATTCAAGAGTGTCGTGCATCATCCTTAAATGCATGAATCCAAAACCAGCTCCTTGCCCCTGAAGATCTTTTAATATGATGGGAAAACATTTAATGACATTCATGTTTGTCACTGGCAGGCTCATTTTGGCAACGCAAGAGTTAAATCAGCTTGGCCATGTTGGCTGATGTGAACTGCAGTCCAGAAGGGAGCTAGTGTGCTGCAGTGGTGAGAGCGTCGGACTAGGACCCAGGAGACCAGGGATCGAATCCCCAATTTAGCCATGAAGCTCACTGGGTGGCCTTGGGCCAGTCACTGCCTCTCTCAGCCCAAGCTACGTCGCAGGGCCGTTGTGAAGATAAAACAAGGAGGATGAGAGGTCATATGTGTAGAGGAAAAACTTAAAACACGATCGCAGAGATTCAAAAAATAGACCAGAGGCAGTATTTCATTCAGCAGAGCTGAATGATGTCAAGGAAATACTTGTGCTGAAGGCAAATGAGCATAATGGTCACCGATCCAGTACATTCAGGATTGGCACTGTTATGTACTGAAGTTCTCACCCTGGGCTAGCAGGGGAATACTGTAGATAGTTTTCACTCAGGTCCACATATGCAAATAAGGGATTGAAAGTGACGTTCAGTGATTGGATAGTTACAGAAAGTGGTTACAGTTGCGTTGTACTGGAGCTCTATATAAGCAGGCTGGCTGAACCCTTCAGTTCAGTTCTGTTCTGGGCCTGTGAATCGCTGTGTCGTCTGATATGTTCACCCACAACTTAACAGGCACAGTCCATCAAAATCCAGTTGCTGCACTTACACAAAATTATAAACTTGATAATAAGACTAAACCTTATCACTAAGCATACTATGTACAGAACACCACACCAGGAGGAAGAGAGATAGAAAGCTAAAACCCAGACTCCTTCTGTCCTATATTTATAGTCAGCATGACCTTAATTGGAAGAGAGAAGAGAACCAGCTCAAACCAGCTTCCCAGAAGGTACAACCCAAACAACCATTAACCCTTCTGCCTGCTTCTCTCACACAGAGAAGCTTCTAGTAGCTTCCAGAACCCTCTTGAATGAATTGGAATAGGAAAGATCTCTACACATCAGATCAATACTTTCTGCGCTAAGAAATGCAAACTGACAGGAGAGAGGCCACCTTGAGCTCTTGGATGAAAGATGGGACATGAAGGCAACAGATTAAATAAGCTGTTTAATAAGCCTAAGCCACGTGCAGCTTCCAACACTGAGTCTCTACAACCATCCAGCACGTCTTCTGCCCCCTGATTCAAACCATTAAGCTTTGTTCCCTAAGTCCCACACCTTTCCAAACTGGGAACAGGTTATTCTTAGCGTCTCAGTCATCCCCGCCAGAGCTGACATAACCCTTTCGGCATCATGTGCCACTTAGACATTCTTGGAGGTCCATCTGAGACCTCCCTCCACGCTCCGGCTCTTCAACCATCATCGCCATCTGCTAGGGAGACAGGCTGCCTGCCCAGAAATAGCATCCGAGGTTCAAAAGGCCAAGAGGGGACTGCCGCAAAGGCACTCTAAGCCACGTGTCAAAAAATAAAATAAACTTCTAATCCCCCACATGGTGTCTCCCAATTGGCTTTGTCAGGGAGCGGTGTTGAAAGGGGTCAGGATCTGAGGTTGGGGGCAAACCAGGTATTTATGTCTACCAGCTCCATCTGGTACGTCTGCTGAGACCCTACCTGCCCGCACACTGTCAGCCTTGCCAGAGTGGTGCATGCTCTCGTTATTTCCCGCTTGGACTACTGCAATGCGCTCTACGTGGGGCTACCTTTGAAGGTGACCTGGAAACTACAACTAATCCAGAATGCGGCAGCTAGACTGGTGACTGGGAGTAGCTGCCGGTACCACATAACACCGGTCTTGAAAGACCTACATTAAGGTTAAGGTTAAGGTTGAGGTTAAGGGTGATATGATAGCCATGTTCAAATATATAAAAGGATGTCACATAGAGGAGGGAGAAAAGTTGTTTTCTGCTGCTCCAGAGAAGCGGACATGGAGCAATGGTTCCAAACTACAAGAAAGAAGATTCCACCTAAACATTAGGAAGAACTTCCTGACAGTAAGAGCTGTTCGACAGTGGGATTTGCTGCCAAGGAGTGTGGTGGAGTCTCCTTCTTTGGAGGTCTTTAAGCAGAGGCTTGACAACCATATGTCAGGAGTGCTCTGATGGTGTTTCCTGCTTGGCAGGGGGTTGGACTCGATGGCCCTTGTGGTCTCTTCCAACTCTATGATTCTATGATTCTACATTGGCTCCCAGTACGTTTCAGAGCACAATTCAAATTGTTGGTGCTGACCTTTAAAGCCCTAAACGGCCTCGGACCAGTATACCTGAAGGAGCGTCTCCACCCCCATCATTCTGCCCGGACACTGAGGTTCAGCTCTGAGGGCCTTCTGGCGGTTCCCTCACTGCGAGAAGCCAAGTTACAGGGAACCAGGCAGAGGGCCTTCTCGGTGGTGGCGCCCGCCCTGTGAAATGCCCTCCCAGCAGATGGCAAGGAAATAAACAACTGACTTTTAAATGATATCTGAAGGCAGACCTATTTAGGGAAGCTTTTACTATTTGATGAATTATTGTATTTTAATATTTTGTTGGAAGCTGCCCAGAGTGGCTGAGGAAACCCAGCCAGATGGGTGGGGTTTTTTATTATTATTATTATTATTATTATTATTATTATTATTATTATTACTACTACCCTTCCCAAACTACAGTTCCCATAAATCTATAAGGGGTGGGTCTTAAGCGAATGTGGAAAGGAGGCGAGCTTTTGCCTCTCTCTCTCCGCAGAAAAGATTTTCATTTGGCTGGGAGCGTATCAGTGGAAGTGCAGGGCCAATTCACACTTGCAGGCATGAATGAGGCCTTGCTGCCAGCGTCGGGGTAAATTCTGAATTGCAGGAGCAAATCAGGGCAGGCTACAAAGCCTCGAAGGAGAGTCCTTAGCCATCCCCCACGAAGAGTCCACAAACGCAGGCAGCTGGCCTGCTGTCTTTAATACAAAAGACAAATGCCAACTCATTAAAATCCACAAAAAGCGAGTTTGCAGAGTTTATAAGCATTGCCCACTGATAGGATTTCGCACACGGGCTCCAGGGTGCTAGCAGAGATTAATACCACGTACCCCTCAAAAGCAGCACGTTGGCATCCCTGAGTGGCTGTGATCAGCTCTGGGTCCAGAAATCCAGAAAGGAAGGAGGGAGAAACCGTGGGGGTGGGAAATGGCACTAGATTCTCGTCATCCTCATCAGGCGCAGCCAAGGAAACTGTGGTGCACCCAGTGCCAGATTTACGTATAAGCTAAACAAGCTATAGCTTAGGGCCCCACTCTCTTGGGGGCCCCAAAAATATATAAAGGGGAAAAAACCCTGGATGTACATTTCCAAAATATAAGATAAAAAACGAATAAAATAAACCCTACATACAGCAACAGTGTTTTGTGTTGTGTAGGCTCCTATGATGTAATTCATGGGCCCCGCCTGCTAGCCTGCTCCCTAAAATATCACTGGTTTGCTCCTTTCTATATATAGGGTGCCTACATTCTGCATGGACTGGCTGCATGGCAACATGGGCAAATGGCTTTAGATATCGATTAGGTCCATAAATTACTATATAGCATATATTCAACACAAAAAACAGTGACAATTTGTAGTTGACAAAGGACAGCTGGACATATCAAGGGCCCCATTACCTTCAGTAGCTTAAAAAGGTAAAGGTAAAGGACCCCTGACAGTTAAGTCCCATCGCAGATGAATCTGGGGTTGTGGCACTCATCTCGCTTTACAGGCAGAGGGAACCGACGTTTGTCCACAGATAGTTTTTCTGGGTCATGTGGCCAGCATGACTAAGCCGCTTCTGACGAACCAGAGCAGCACAGGGAAACGGCGTTTATCTTCCCGCCGGAGAGGTACCTATTTATCTACTTGCACTTTGACGTGCTTTTGAACTGCTAGGTTGGCCGCAGCTGGGACTGAGCAACGGGAGCTCACCCATCACAGGGATTCGAACCACCGACCTTCTGATTGGCAAGCCCAAGAGGCTCAGTGGTTTAGACTTTAACTGCTATACCACACTGGCTTTTTTGGGAGAGCTGGCAAGGCCTTCGACCCCCCCAAAAGTAAGCCCTTGCCTTTTGGCTCAGGCCCAAGAGGGCTGCT
Organism: Podarcis erhardii; assembly: GCF_964252035.2. Taxonomy (NCBI): domain Eukaryota; kingdom Metazoa; phylum Chordata; class Lepidosauria; order Squamata; family Lacertidae; genus Podarcis; species Podarcis erhardii. Next base: position 6,730,825 of record NC_138513.1, on the reverse strand, counting down.
TATGGTGGCAATGGGACTTTTTCTACTTTGAATGACTGCATACTGCTGCTGCTGCTGCTGCTGCTGCTGATAATGATAATAATAATAATAATAATAATAATAATAACAATAACAACAACAACAACAACAATAACAACAATAATACCCCAACTATGTGGCTGAATTGCCCCCAGCCACTCTGGGCAGACTACCAGCACAAATAAAAACAAAATAAAATATCAAACATTAAAAACTTCCCGATACAGGGCTGCCTTCAGATGTCTTCTAAAAGCTGCGTAGTTCTTCATCTCCTTGACATCTGATGGGAGGGCATTCCACAGAGAGGGTGCCACTGCTGAGAACATACCCTCCAACATTTCTCTCATGAAAATAGGGACGTCCCATTCCATAATGATAATTTTACTTTTTATACCTCACACATCTTACTGGGTTGCCTCAGCCACTCTGGGCAGCTTCCAACATTCGTAAAAACATAATAAGACATTATTATTATTTTTTTCAAAACTTCCCTATACAGGATTGCCTTCAGACGGCTCGGGAGTTGCATAACTCCATACCCTCCAACATTTCTTCAATGAAAATAGGGACGTCCTAAGGAAAAGCGGAACATTCTGGGATCCAATCAGAAACCGGGGGACATCCCTGGAAAATATGGACACTTGAAGGGTCTGCGAGAAGCCAGCCCTCTGCCTGGTTCCCTGTAACCTCACTTCTCTCAGTGAGGGAACCGCCAGAAGGTCCTCAGAGTTGGACCTCAGTGTCCAGGTTGAATGATGGGGGTGGAGACGCTCCTTCAGGTATACTGCGCTGAGGCCCCTTAGGCAGGTGTCAGCAAACTTTTTCAGCAGGGGCCGGTCCACTGTCCCTCAGACCTTGTGGGGGGCCAGACTATATTTTGGGGAAAAAATATGAACTAATTCCTATGCCCCACAAATAACCCAGAGATGCATTTTAAATAAAAGGACACATTCTACTCATGTAAAAACATGCTGATTCCTGGACTGTCCATGGGCCAGATTGAGAAGGCTGGATCTGGCCCCTGGGCCTTACTTTGCCTACCCATAGTTTAAGGCTTTAAAGGTCAGCACCAACACTTTGAATTTTGCTCAGAAACGTACTGAGAGCCACAAGCTCCATTTGAGACTCCCATTGGATTCGTAAGTATTTTGCCTGGCTGTGAGGTGTGAGGAAGAATCTTTTTTTTTTTAAGAAAGCAAACTCTATAAAGCAATTTTGGGCCCATGGGCACAGTGTCGCGGGTCTTTGATTCCCAACCTTTTCATTTTAATCCTACAGAATTCACATTTTTGAAAACTCTCAAGAGACTTGGAAATGGATGTTGCCCTATGCCTAGGATTCGGGGAGCTAGTGAGTCTCTCTCTCTCTCTCAATAATAAGGCTTCTGTTTGAAGGCTCCACTACGTCGCCTCAAGTATAAAGTGCTGTTTTGTTTTGTTTTTTTTTAAAAAAGCAGGATCGGTGCTGGGGCGAAAGGAAGGCGGGGGATACAGCAAATGAGTAACTGAGGGAAAACAAAATCCCATCACCTGCTGTTTGTACGAAAAAGGAGCTATTTAGGTGCCTCACAGCGCTGCTGTTGCCACTGCTGCCCACAGCGCCAAAGTTTTGGCATGTTCGTCTGAGAAAAGGAAGGGACTGTGACTCATACTGGACTGAGGGAAAGGTTGCCAGTGTGCCCGTTGGCGTGGTCACTAATTATGGCATTTTTGGCAACAATATTTTGCCCATCCGGCTCCCAAGCAATAGATCAGGAGCTGGAGGCGGCTGTAAATGGATCCCTGGCACTGAATGGGCAAAATTTGTATTTCTTAACCAAGTGTTAATATGAACTTCCCCCTCATTTCCCAGCAAGAAGGATGGAAGAGGAGACAGACTAGCTGGGCCCCGTCTCGGGAGAAGAGCTAAAAGTAACTCCCGAAAGAACATTCCAGAAGGAAGCGCAGAGAAGCTCAGGAGAACCTCTCCTGTGCCCTTGGCAAAAGATGAACAGATCTGCTCCCTCATGCTGGGACGCTTATGGGAGTCCTGTCTGAGTCTGGAAAAATAGCTACATGAGTGGAGGCTGCAACAAAATGTTGTAGTGTAAAATGCTCCTGTTCAGGGTTCCAGCCTCTCAGGCATGCCCTTTTTCATGATACTCCATTCCAAAGCTGGTAAAATGTGGTCTTGACTATGCTAAGCTGGTAAAATGCGGTCTTGACTATGCTACCACTCAGTGGATTTGTAACTGGCTGACTGACCAAACCCAAAGGGTACTCATCAATGGTTCCTCTTCATCCTGGAGAAGAGTGACTAGTGGGGTGCCACAGGGTTCTGTCTTGGGCCCGGTCTTATTCAACATCTTTATCAACGACTTGGATGATGGACTCAAGGGCATCCTGATCAAATTTGCAGATGACACCAAACTGGGAGGGGTGGCTAACACCCCAGAGGACAGGATCACACTTCAAAACGACCTTGACAGATTAGAGAACTGGGCCAAAACAAACAAGATGAATTTTAACAGGGAGAAATGTAAAGTATTGCACTTGGGCAAAAAGAAATGAGAGGCACAAATACAAGATGGGTGACACCTGGCTTGAGAGCAGTACATGTGAAAAGGATCTAGGAGTCTTGGTTGACCACAAACTTGACATGAGCCAACAGTGTGACGCGGCAGCTAAAAAAGCCAATGCAATTCTGGGCTGCATCAATAGGAGTATAGCATCTAGATCAAGGGAAGTAATAGTGCCACTGTATTCTGCTCTGGTCAGACCTCACCTGGAGTACTGTGTCCAGTTCTGGGCACCACAGTTCAAGAAGGACACTGACAAACTGGAACGTGTCCAGAGGAGGGCAACCAAAATGGTCAAAGGCCTGGAAACGATGCCTTATGAGGAACGGCTAAGGGAGCTGGGCATGTTTAGCCTGGAGAAGAGGAGGTTAAGGGGTGATATGATAGCCATGTTCAAATATATAAAAGGATGTCCCATAGAGGAGGGAGAAAGGTTGTTTTCTGCTGCTCCAGAGAAGCGGACACAGAGCAATGGATCCAAACTACAAGAAAGAAGATTCCACCTAAACATTAGGAAGAACTTCCTGACAGTAAGAGCTGTTGGACAGTGGAATTTGCTGCCAAGGAGTGTGGTGGAGTCTCCTTCTTTGGAGGTCTTTAAGCAGAGGCTTGACAACCATATGTCAGGAGTGCTCTGATGGTGTTTCCTGCTTGGCAGGGGGTTGGACTCGATGGCCCTTGTGGTCTCTTCCAACTCTATGATTCTATGATCTCCCCCACTGCCCGCTGTACTTTTCCTTTCTCTCTCTCTCCATTGCCACTTAACATGCTCAAACCTTAATCGCTGTTTTATTCCTGTTGAACACCTTAGATTTTCCATATCTATATCTATATTTGCAAACCTCAAGAGTTCCTCTCAGCCTGCTGATATCTCCCTAGTTCCTCAGTGACCCTGATTTGGCTACGTAGCCACTGGAATTCAGTTGCCAAATTGGCTATTAGATAATCTTAGGTTTGAATGTTCTGTATTCCTGTAAGATGAAATGGTGAAATCCTGTAAATGGCGAAAGGACTCACTTTCTGTAAATTGGGATGCCAGAAGTTAAGCTTGCCCAGAATCTGGCATAATTCCCCATAATCCTGAACGTGGCTTCTGTTTCCACAGTGATATGGAGGTAGCACTCTGTACACGCTCAGAGACACCCAATTATCAATTTGTATGTTTCTGCCAATCCTGGATCCAATTGTATATGGAATGAGCCAGCTGTTCTGGAGGGACATTTTGTCTTGGAAGGCCCAAGTGACCATGTGACATATCTCAGAGACTTATTGCTAAGAGCTACAAACTCCTAAGCATTTAGAAAAGTCCTGTTCATCCTTGCAGTGGTGCTTATTTCCTGACCATGAGACCATGGAATTTCTTCGAAGTTCTTCCCATCTCCACAAAAGAGACAAACATAAATGCTGATGTTTTTTTTTTGGGGGGGGGTTACTCCTTACTTTTGAGCACCAAGAGACGCCATTTGGGTTTCAAGACAGCTACATCTCTTTTTTTTGCTTTTCTAAGCATTGCTATTACTGTCATTTATTAAATCCCTATTCCGGCCTTCATCTGAGGATCACAGGGCGGTGATTCATTTAGGGAGATGGCAAGTGTCGATACGAATACCCCCTGATTCCCACATTTACGCAGAACATCTGTTGCAAACGACTTCTTCTTTTTAAAACATCTTCATTTCCAAGAACCCCCAAAAACCAACAGCCTTTTCCAAGAATGGAGGAAGCCTTCATATGTTTTGCCCTTAGATGTCAGCCCGATGACAAGCTAGTGCCAGCTGACATATGGGAACGATTTGGGAAGCGGACAGAAAATCAAACATTTGGATGGATGGAGAGAGGCAGAGGGAATGGTTGTGTGACACTGTCATTTCTCAAGGGGTCTGAGCCAGGGTCTCAACCCCTCCCTGATCCAAATTCTGCAATACCAGAGTCTGGTATTCAGTTGGTAAGGATCAAATTTGTGAGCAAGGTCCTTGGGTGACCCAGGGCAACTACTGTATTTTTCGCTTTATAAGACGCACCAGACCCCCGTATTTTTCGCTCTATAAGACGCACCAGACCCCCGTATTTTTCGCTCTATGAGACGCACCAGACCCCCATATTTTTCGCTCTATAAGATGCACCAGGACCCCGTATTTTTCACTCTATAAGACGCACCAGACCCCCGTATTTTTTGCTCTATAAGACGCACCAGAGGAGGAAAACAAGAAAAAAAATATTCTGAATCTCAGAAGCCAGATCAGCAAGAGGGATCGCTGCGCAGTGAAAGCAGCAATCCCTCTTGCTGTTCTGGCTTCTGGGAGAGCTGCGCAGCCTGCATTCGCTCCAGAAGACACACACACATTTCCCCTTACTTGTTAGGAGGGAAAAGTGAGTCTTATAGAGCAAAAAATACGGTACTTGCTCTATGGACTCTTGCTCCTCTTGGCTGATAAAAACTAGCCGGGTGAGGACAGCTAACTGGGCCAAGGAGGTGATTAATGCCTCCTTGTGAGAGGGGCTGGTCCTTGCCTGCTTGAAGGAGGCGGTGGTGAAGCTGCTTCTTAATAAATGCTCTCTGAGTTTGGGAAATCTAAGTAACAGCAGATCTCCCCTTCTTGAGCAGGTGGTCACGGACCAGATCCAGGCACTCTGGGAGGAAATTGATTGTCTAGATCATGGATAGGCAAACTAAGGCCTGGGGACCGGATCCAACCCAATCGCCTTCTAAATCTGGCCCATGGGTGGTTCAGGAATCAGTGTGTTTTTACACGAGTAGAATGTGTGCTTTTACAGTGGTACCTCGGGTTACAGATGCTTCAGGTTACATACGCTTCAGGTTCCAGACTCCGCTAACCCAGAAATATTACCTCAGGTTAAGAACTTTGCTTCAGGATGAGAACAGAAATCGCACGGCGGCGGCGCGGTGGCAACGGGAGGCCCCATTAGCTAAAGTGGTGATTCAGGTTAAGAACAGTTTCAGGTTAAGAACAGACCTCCGGAACGAATTAAGTACTTAACCCGAGGTACCACTGTATTTAAAATGCATCTCTGCGTTATTTGTGGGGCATAGGAATTCGATCATTTTTTCCCCTTCCAAAATATAGTCCGGCCCCCCACAAGGTCCGAGGGACAGGGGACTGGCCCCCTGCTGAAAAAGTTTGCTGATCCCTGCTCTAGATCCTCTTCAATTGGGGTTTAGGCCCTGTTTGGGCACAGAAACTGCTTTGGTCGCCCTGTGCGATGACCTCTGTTGAGAGAGAGACAGGGGAAATATGTCCCTGTTCATTCTCCTCGACCTCTCGCAGCTTTCGATACCGTCAACCATGGCATCCTTCTGGAGCAGCTGGATGCCACTTTGGGGTGGTTCCGGTTCTACTTTGGGGTGGTTCTGGTTCTACGTGGATGATTCCTTCCTGAGGGTTATGTTTGGGGAGTAAAGGTAAAGGGACCCCTGACCATTAGGTCTAGTCGTGGACGACTCTGGGGTTGCGGTGCTCATCTCGCTTTACTGGCTGAGGGAGCCGGCGTACAGCTTCCGGGTCATGTGGCCAGCATGAGTAAGCCGCTTCTGGCAAACCAAAGTAGCACACGGAAACGCTGTTTGCCTTCCCACCAGAATGGTACCTATCTATCTACTTGCACTTTGATGTGCTTTCGAACTGCTAGGTTGGCAGGAGCAGGGACCGAGCAACGGGAGCTCACCCCGTTGCGGGGCTTTGAACCGCCAACCTTCTGATTGGCAAGTCCTAGGCCCTGTGGTTTAGACCACAGAGCCAGCCACCTCCCCCGTTTGGGGGGTAGTTAAAGGTAAAGGACCCCTGGATGGTTAAGTCCAGTCAAAGGAGACTATGGGGTTGCGGTGCTCATCTCGCTTTCAGGCCGAGGGAGCCGGCGTTTGTCCACAGACAGCTTTCCGGGTCATGTGGCCAGCATGACTAAACCGCTTCTGCTTCAACAGGACCCCGTTCTACTTGCACTGAGGTGTTTTGGAACTGCTAGGTTGGCAGCAGCTGAGACAGAGCAACAGGAGCTCACCCCATCATGGAGATTCGAACCGCCGACCTTCCAATCGGCAAGCCCAAGAGGCTCAGTGGTTTAGACCATAGCACCACTCTTCAGTCTGACCTTGCCTGATCTCTTCTTCCACCCCATCCTGTGCTCCACCCCCCAGCTCTGAAGCTTCCCCTGACTCCGACTCTTGCCTGCTGGCTGGGACAGTTCCCCACAAATCACTGCTCCCCTCTCCCAAGTCAGACTCAAACCCCTTTCTCCCCATGCACACTTGCCAGTCCTTTCGGCTGCCTTAAAGGTAAACGGACGACTCTGGGGTTGCGGCACTCATCTCACTTTACTGGCCGAGGGAGCTGGCATTTGTCCGCAGACAGCTTCCAGGTCATGTGGCCAGCATGACTAAGCCACTTCTGGCGAACCAGAGAAGCGCATGGAAACGCCATTTACCTTCCTGCCGGAGTAGTACCTATTTATCGACTTGCACTTTGATGTGCTTTCAAACTGCTAGGTTGGCAGGAGCAGGGACCGAGCAATGGGACCTCACCCCGTCGCGGGGATTCGAACCACCGACCTTCTGATCAGCAAGTCCTAGGCTCTGTGGTTTAACCCACAGCGCCACCTGACGGCTGCCTTACACTGACTCAAACAATTGATCCACGTAGCTCAGTATTCTCTACACCAGGCTTCCTCAACCTCAGCCCTCCAGATGTTTCGAGAGTACAATTCCCATCATCCCTGACCACTGGTCCTGCTAGCTAGGGATCATGGGAGTTGTAGGCCAAAAACATCTGGAGGGCCGAGGTTGAGGAAGCCTGATCTACATTGACTCCAGGGTTCCCAGCCCTGCCTAGAGATGGCAGAAATTGCAACTTGGCCCTTCTGCATGCATAGCAGATGTTACTATCACGGAGGTCCGTCTCTTCTCTACGATGGGAATTCCTTACAACTGGGCTCGGGGTGCTAGGTAGACCTTTGGTCTAATCCAGCAGGGCCCTTAAAACCATTGACTTAAAGCATTGGGGAAGGAAGGTCCAGTTTGACCCAGCTTCGTTTTGCGTTGTGGTTTTGAAGCAGCGGTGCAGGATGCATTTTTGTTGCGCATGCCTGTTGGCTTCTGTACGACGGTCCAAGGACTTGGGGGCTATGAATGGTATGCAGATAACAGAAGGGAGGAGAGGTCTTTGCGAGTGCAGACTTTTCCTTCAAAGGCCAGATGTTCCTTTAATTGCAGCGGCAGAATATTTGCAAGGGAGGACGTCTGCTCGGGGAGGCTGTGAATAGCAAGACGTGTGCCTGGGTTTTATGGAGGCGTTGCTGCTTTGATAGATTATCTGAATGAAGGAGGAAGCATCCTTTACTGAGAACATTGGTTGCCTGATGCTTTTAGACAAAAGGATTAGTGGTTGCCCATTTATTCCACAAATCCCTGCATTGAGAGCCTGGCTGCACAAGCCCAGTATTGTATTTGTGTACCTGATTCTCTCGCTCTCTCTGTTTCCCCCTTTCTCTCTCTCTCTCTCTCTCTCTCTCTCTCTCTCTCTCTCTCTCTTTCCCCACACGCGGAGCTTCTCAGGTAGACTGAGGGGAACAAATGGGTGACTTAAAGGTAAAGGGACCCTTGACCATTAGGTCCAGTCATGGCCGACTCTGGGGTTGCAGCGCTCACCTTGTTTTATTGGCCGAGGGAGCCGGCGTACAGCTTCCGGGTCATGTGGCCAGCATGACTAAGCCGCTTCTGGCGAACCAGAGCAGCACACGGAAACGCCGTTTACCTTCCCGCCGGAGCGGTACCTATTTATCTACTTGCACTTTGACGTGCTTTCGAACTGCTAGGTTGGCAGGAGCAGGGACCGAGCAACGGGAGCTCACCCCGCCATGGGGATTCGAACCACCAACCTTCTGATCGGCAAGCCTTAGGCTCTGTGGTTTAACCCACAGCGCCACTCACGTCCCTAATGGATGACTTAGTCCCTCCCAAAGTGAGCTAAGCCTGGCAGGACAGCTTACTCTATGGTCTTAACCCCTTCGTGCATTGAATGGACTTAAGTATGTTGCTTATATGATGCTGGTGATCCCACACAGGGCTGACAGCCCCACTCAGCCATAAAGCTCACTAGGTGGCCTTGGGCCAGTTACTGCCTCGCAGCCAAACCTACATTTCAGGATTGTTGTGGGGATTAAATGGGGGGGGGGGAGAGAAAGAATCATGTGCATCATCTTGAGCTCCTAAGAGGAAAGGGGAGATATAAATGTAATAAATAAATCAATTTGCTGTTTCCCTTTCTGTTCTGCACCTTCCTTCTTCCATGCCAGCTCTGAAAGGAGCCTTACCTTTGTACCTCCAAAAGGAGCACAGGGAGCCAAATATATAAAACACAGTTATATAAAGCAAAATAAATAAAATAAAATAAAATAAAGTAGCAGCACAAATATCCACCGTTGAAAACATTTCGAATTCCCCCAAGCTGTCTCACACCAACAGAAGCAGAAGCAGAGTATTATTATTATTATTATTATTATTATTATTATTATCCCCTGACTTTTTTCCTGGCAGGGACTCGAGCTAAAATCATGTATGTGTGTGTCCCCCCCATCATAAAAATCATTAAAAAGTCTATTAAACATTAATAGAATTAAAATCAGATAATAAAAAATAGCACAGCACCAGCCTTTTCATTAAATGCAGCCTGTTGAAGCAAGAAAGCCTTCAACTGCCAGGGGAAGGACCACAAAGAGGAAGCCAGTCTAGCTTCTCTAGGGAGAGAATTCTGAAGTCTGGGAGAAGTCACCACCAAGAAGGCCCTCTCAAGTGTCCCCACCAAGCGTATGGGTGAGGGTGGAGGGACTGAAAGAAGGGCCTCCCCTTAAGATCTCAAAACCCCAGGCAGGTGCGTATGAGGGGATACAGGCTTTCAAATAGCTTGGACCTAAGCCGTGTAGGGCTGTCTAGCTCAATGCCAGCTTTTTAAATTGTGCCTGATTATTACAGGGCAACCAACGCTCAATTTGACGCAAAAGATGAAACATGTTTTCAATTTACATTTACAGATTTCTGCTGGGGGTGGGGGGTAGTAGCGGCTGCCCCACTGGGCTCCCCCCTCGACCTCAGCCTGCCTTCATAATATTAAGATTCTACTGAGTAATATCAATAATATAAACACCCTCACGACTCTTGCCAAACTAACCAGACATGCTCAACTCGTGTGTGTAGCACAACGCAACATGCACCATGCAACAGCTTTGTTGCATCCACACGGTGTTTCACTCATGGGGAAAGTTCAGATGCATGTAAAAAGACAAGGGCTGTGCTGTCACGGCGTCAAAGTGCAAAAGCGAATGTTCGTATAGAGTCGGAAATGCTCTGTTCGCGGCATAAATTCGAACGCCACCATTCAGAATCGTGCGTGCATTGAACACGAAATATATTTTTTGTTAAGAATTGTGCAAAACATAGGCAAGCTAGTCAGGCCCCCCAGGGCTCTTCTTCCAGACTTCTGGGCCCTGGGGTATAAATAAATATATAATATTGTTCATATAATAACAATACCAGCGCCTGCCTCCTCTCATTGGTTCTGGCCTCCTCCCTTAGTGTAGAGAGAGTTCCATGTCGATCTGTTTTTTGAGCTGAGAACTCACGTCGGCACATTTTCAAACTGCAAACAGAAGCAGATATCTGTGTTTGGATCCACATGATAGCCTGGGAGATGCAAGTCTGCGTTGGAATGTGCAAAGACTGATTTTCTCTCTCCTCTTGATCCCCCGCCCTGCTTTGAATAGCCCAATTCTGACCACTCCCATCCTTGTTTGCAGTCCTGGGACTCAGCTGCTCCCTGGTTTGGACTTTGTGCCCATTTCTGGCCCCCTCAGACGGACAACACCCCTCCCTCCATTCCACAACCCAGTTACCCAAATCCCTGACCCTTCAAAGAGCTGATAGGTAATCTCTCAATATGGAGACTGTGGCCCTTGTGGAAGCCAGCCCAGAAATGTCAGCTAGAAGTGTCTTCTCTGTTAAGTTTGCAGGTTACTGCTAACCTGTTTCCGGATTCTTGCTGCTTATATTTATTTCAACAGCTTGTATGTGCTGGGCCCGGGGGTTAACCCAAGCAACGCAGTCCAGGTCCAGTCCTGAATCCAAGAGTTCCATGAGGAGTCAGTCCAACAGGGCCAAGGCAGGACACAAGGCAGAAAACCAGGCTAGGTCAGGCACAGGGTCTCAGGCAGCTTCTAGCAAACAGCAATATTACTCCCACAACCTGGGGCGGGGTCCGACAGCCTTTTATCTTTGTCGGGATAATGGCCGGGCCTGATTCCCCATTGACCCACCTCCCTGTCTCACCCAAAGGCAAGCACTCCTCCTGCAAGTACTCAGGTCTCTCCTTCTCTCAGACCTGAGTCTCTGCACCTCGGGAGACGTCGGTGGGTTACTAGACCCAGGGGCCGCCTCAGCCTCCCCTGACCCAACCAGTAGTGGAGCAGCTGTAAGTGATGGCCCAGCTGAAGGCAACGAGGTCATCCCCGCATCTGGAGCCAGGGCAGGCTCAGGCCCCTGACTCGGCCCAGCTGGTGCTTGTTGCAGGGGAACCTGTGCAGACTGGGGCTCTTCAGAATCAGGCCCCAGACTAGGTTCAGATGCAACCTGAGTCAAATGATCCGGTGCGGACTGTGTCTCCTCTGGTTCCGAGTCCAAGCCTGAGTCCCACACCATCACAGTATAACCTGCTCTGCAGGTAGAGTTGGGAATGTGCCCCTACTTGAAACCATGGAGAGCTGCTGCCAGCCAGTGCAGACATCACTGAACTAAATGGACCAACATTTTGACTCAATGTAAGCCGGCACCCTGTATTCTTATAGGGATGCTTCTTGAGAAACAGAGCAAAGGTTTAAGCTTACATTTCCTCAGTCCCATCTCCCAGACTTTCCTCCACCCCTCCTTCCTCCAGCGACGCAATCATGGCTAATGAATGAATTCATTTCTCAACCGTCTGCCTTTGCTCTCCCAGATGGGATTATTATTTATTGCCATTCATTTGCCAGCTAGGCTGCGTTGGAAACGCAAAGTCTCCTGGTTCTCGGAATAACGCTCCTTGACCCTGGAGGTGCGCGAGAGCGAGGCCCCGCTCAAATGTAAATCATGGCAATCAATTAAAATTAACAAGTGGCCAGTCCTCAGTGGACACCTGCTAAGGTCACAAATCAGGCAGGAAGCTGGAGGGTGTTTGTAGCCTTCATTAGAGCTGAGTGCTCCTTCTAAAGGAGAGGAGGAGAGAGAGAGAGATCCGGCTGAGGCTTTGCACAAAGCACAAGGTCAAGAGCGATCTTAATTATCGGAAGAGCCGTATCAGGAAATGTCAGCCACAGCTGCAGACAGTGACACTGGGGACAGAGTTGAGTTCGTTTCCAAAAGGGCCACAGGCACATCCCTTCCTCTGTCCTAACCGGCAGATGTACCACCCGCCAGCGGATATTGCATGATTCTCTCCATGAACACAAGGATGAGATGAGAGGCCAGCCGATGAAGAACTGCTGTAGGCATGAATAGCCTCTGGCCACAGTAGGGGTGGAAAGTCTCCAGCTACAGTAAAGGTAAAGGGACCCCTGACCATTAGGTCCAGTCGTGCTGACTCTGGGGTTGTGGCGCTCATCTGGCTTTATTGGCCGAGGGAGCCGGTGTACAGCTTCCGGGTCATGAGGCCAGCATGACTAAGCCGCTTCTGGTGAACCAGAGCAGCGCACGGAAACGCCATTTATCTTCCCGCTGGAGTGGTACCTATTTATCTACTTGCACTTTGACGTGCTTTCGAACTGCTAGGTTGGCAGGAGCAAGGACCGAGCAACAGGAGCTCACCCCGTCGCAGGGATTCGAACCACCGACCTTCTGATCGGCAAGTCCTAGGCTCTGTGGTTTAACCCACAGCGCCACCCGCGTCCCTTTCTAGCTACAGTATAGATGGCTAAACCAGGACTCCATCCTGAAGCAGGAGTTACATGCTGGCTGATTTTTGCAATGATTTGAATAACAACCTGGAACAATACACAGTGCAGCTGTTTGCAGAAGTCATTCATTTTCACTATGAGCAAGAGAGAAGGCTAAATGGTGTCTAGCAGCTCCCCCTCTGGGGTCCAGAGGGGGGAGAGTGCGGTCTCCAAAGGCTAGTTGATCACCAAAGGTCTGATATTTGTGGAATACATTGTAATATTGCAAACAGCTTTGCCTAACAATTTTACTTGGAAGGTAAGTAAAGGTAAAGGGACCCCTGACCACTAGGTCCAGTCGCAGATGACTCTGGGGTTGTGGTGCTCGTCTCGCTTTATTGGCCGAGGGAGCCGGCGTACAGCTTCCGGGTCATGTGGCCAGCATGACAAAGCCGCTTCTGGCGAACCAGAGCAGCGCACGGAAACGCCATTTACCTTCCTGCTGGAGTGGTACCTATTTATCTACTTGCACTTTGACGTGTTTTTGAACTGCTAGGTTAGCAGGAGCAGGGACCGAGCAACGGGAGCTCACCCCGTCATGGGGATTCGAACCGCCGACCTTCTGATCGGCAAGTCCTAGGCTCTGTGGTTTAACCCACAGCGCCACCCGCATCCCAACTTGGAAGGTACTGGTTCAATAAAGCTCAAAAGAAAGGTTTGGACAATTAATGATTGGGAGTTGCTGCGCTATTAAACTCCAGATAACAGTCTTGGACAACATCCCAGATTGGATTGAGTCAGAGGAAGCTGCGCTGATAAAAAAGGCAGTTGGGAAAATATATACTAATAAAGCTGTACTCGCCAGATGAAAGTATATGATGTTTGACATGAGTGAGAATCATGGATCCAGGGACAGAATTATAAAGATGTGAGATGTGGAAAATATGGAAACAACAAGGAGAGGCAGTACTGAAATGTAGAGATATGCTTCAGAGATCCAGACCATGGGGAGCTCCGAAAAATTAATAATTATAATTTGGACTATAATTTGGGTTTTTTATTTTAATTGGAGTATTATGATTGGATATATTAATTGGATGTTTTTTTATTGGAAAATCAATAAAAATGATTTTAAAAAACAAAACAGGACTTCCTCCTGTTGAGAGATGTGGTTCAGCTCAGGAGCAGGGCAGCCTGAATTTCTTCCCTATTGTGGCATGCTGGGCAAAGAAGTTCAAAGTTCCCTCCCTGCTATGTGTGCTATGGTTAGGAAGAAAGCCACCTCGGTAAAAGCTTTCTGGGAAATGATCTATAACGAGTTAAAGAAAATGATTAAGAAAACTTTTGTTAAAAAAACCAGAGGCATTTTTTGTTAGGTGAGGAACTACCAAAAGAAAACAAAAGACTTTTTATGTATGCAGCGATGGCAGCAAGAATGCTTCTAGCCCAGAGATGGAAGGAATAAAAAGTACCAACAAAAGAAGAATGGCAGACTGAGCTGGTGGAATACGCAGAAATGGCGAGACTGACAGAAAAGATCAGAAACCAGGAAGATCAAGGATTCCTAAAAGATTGGAGTAACTTTTTAACATATTTAAAAGACCACTGCAGACAGTTTAAATCATTCCTTCCAGTAGCACCATAGAGACTAACAAAGTTTGTTATTGGTATGAGCTTTCGTGTTCATGCCCACTTCTTCAGATGCACACGAAAGCTCACACCAATAACAAACTTTGCTGGTCTCTAAGGTGCTACTGGAAGGAATTTTTTTTTTTTTATTTCGACTATGGCAGACCAACAAGGCTACCTACCTGTAGTTAAAATCATTGGCAGGGATACAATGACACTTGTAACGTGAAACAAATTTTGGTTACGATGATTATATAACAGATGGATAACGGTAAAAGATGCAGAAAAAAGAAAAAAAAATCTTTGGAAATGGAACGCATGGAGGGAGGGGAGGAGGTCTGTAGGTTTGAAAGAACCTTTTTATTTCTATGTTTTGGAACGGTTACACTAATTGTGTCAAAACTTGTGTAAAACCAATAATTTTTATTTTTTTTAAAAAAGGAGGAAAACCACCTCGGCTGACTGGAGCAGATCATCTAGGGAGCAGCGAGTGGTTTTCATCAAAGTCAGCACAACACACACAAACACACACTGGAGAGAGCCAGTGTGGTGTAGTGGTTAAGAGCGGTAGATTCGTAATCTGGAGAACCGGGTTCGTGTCTCCGCTCCTCCACATGCAGCTGCTGGGTGACCTTGGGCCAGTCACACTTCTCTGAAGTCTCTCAGCCCCACTCACCTCACAGAGTGTTTGTTGTCGGGGAGGAAAGGAAAGGAGATTGTTAGCCGCTTTGAGACTCCTTCGGGTAGTGATAAAGCAGGATATCAAATCCAAACTCTTCTTCTTCAGACTCTGCCTAGCACAGCAGTGGGGAAATGCTATGTCTAGGTCTCTCTCAGAGAAGGAGAAAAAATCCCACCTCTGACACAAGGAACGCAGAAGGCCCTTTTACACACACACACACACACACACACACACACACACACACTGATCTTGCAGACTTGATCCGGACCCCTCCTTCAAAGAGACCAGAATGGAGATGGGAGCAGCCTTATTTTTAGCCATCTCAAATGTGCCCGGCCATCGCTCATTCTCCAGATGCATTCACAGGGCCTGACGACAACACACCTTAAATAGAATAGCACCCTCCCCCCTCTGTGTGTACCTTCCGCCCTGAAGGAGGAGGTCTGGAGAAAGTGGGGGCAACTGAAAGCGAATCTCTGTTGTGGTCCGGTTGCCAAGGGAGCGGCGTCAACCTTTGGAGCTAACATTTGGAACGGCGAAGGGCAATGACTCTGCAGCCATCATCTACAGCTGCAGAACATGGAGCGGAAGTGAGGTGGCCCAGATCCCCAAGCCCAAATCCCCCAATGGGCAAAGGGCTCATCCTGGGATATTTGGGTGCAAATCCAGACTCTGTAGGCAAGTATCAGTTGCGGGGTGACCTGAGCAGAGTTTTGCAAGATGCCTGGTGCAATGTTGCTCTTCTAACATTGGCCAATGATTATATCATTTCTCCTATTTCCAGTCTCCAGGATGTGAGCATCTTTCCCTTTTTAGCCCAAGCAGCAATCCCATGCACAAGAGGGAGCAGTCAGCAGATTCAGGGGAACCTTAAGTTTTGCAGAAATTCAATAAAAATAAAACCTGTAGCTAAAAGTATTTTAAGGGAGGGAAGTTCCCTCCCCGCCCCCCATAACTCGACGGTGAGTGCTAAACATGAGCTGCAATCCACTAGTTTTCCCAGACTCAGTTTGCCCAATAGGCACAGAACATTGACTGACGGTTGTCTCTCATGGCAGAAACAAGAGGTACTGAAGGCAAAGGTGTTTGGAAGACAGACTGATGCTGGCTTACAATTGCATTATATAGTAAGAAATGCATGCATATTTTTTTTTTCAAAAAAAATATCATGTACGTTTTTGTAAAGCAATTTCCTTCAATAAAGTGCATTGTTGTATGATATTTTTGCTCATATATGTATGTTTACATACACTTTGCTCCAGTGCACGATTTTTTGCACAGATTACTCGGCTGCTGAACTGCGCTGCAAAATCCTGAGAAATGCAAATTTTGAAGGTTCACCCCCCCAAAAAGGATGGCTGTGTTTCATGTCAAATATTTAATTTTATTTAATTAATTTAAATAACTTTCTACTCTGTCCTTTCTCCCAAAGCAGCCCAGAGCAGCAGGATTGTTTCAGGAAGTACAATTAGGTAGACCTGCATGGAATCCCTTTCGGTCCACTTCACACTTATTGTAGCAGAGAAAAGGGAGACGAGAAAAGGGGCCCTTATGGAGCCACTTCTGTCCCTCATCCTGCTTCGCTGGGAAGCCAGCAGAGCAAGAGGAGCTGCACAGCTCTCACTCTTGCTCTGCTGGGTTCAGCAGAGGAGCGCAGCTTGCTCTGCCTTTTCAGGGAGGTGGGATAAGGGACGGAGAGCAGCCCGCCAGTCCCTTCTCCCATTTCCTGGAAAAGCCAGCAAGAGCCGCTCTAGCTTTAAAGAGCTGTGCTGAGTGAGCGTGTCTGCGGCTATCGCTGGCTTTTCTTGTTTTCCTCCTCTAAAAACTAGGTGCGTCTTATGGTCGGGTGCGTCTTACAGAGCGAAAAATACGGTACTTATTTTATGTAGAGGCTGCAGACAAAGTTATTGGTCAATGCATTTTTAAGCGTTTCTTTTACATAAGAAGCACTGTCTGGAGCTGGTAGGAATGGTCACCCAGAACATCTGGGGGGCACCAGCTTGGCAAAGGCTGATCTATATCCACGCACAAACTTTGCTATGAAAGCAGCAACCTCATTATTAAATACTCAAATATGCAAAATGTGAACAGAGTCGGAAGGGATGCTGATTTAAATGCCAGCCATGGTATTATGAAACTCTTCTAATGAGAACATTCTCAAGAAATAACGAAGATAGATAACTTTCAGCTCAAAGCAAATAAGGAATGGTTTCTTCATCTCGGAACGTATAATCTCAGATGCACTCAGTGCCTTTGGTTTCCAATAGAAGCTCTTTTAATTGCTGGCGTGTTTGTCACTGGTGGGGCCCTTTGAACATTTGGGCAGAGTAAATTCAGGAAGGAGGAAGAAGAGGACGAGGAAAAACTTGATCTGGCTTGGATCTTCTGAGAGAGGACGGGTGAAAAAGGGAACAGAGTTAAAACCAGTGTTTGCACTTCACTGAGGACCTTGCCCCTCTCTTTTTTTACAAAGCTTTTTTCTATCGCGGGTGCGCTGAACACCGCCTGGCAACATGGGTAGCTGTGCCCAACATAATAGTAAACACAGCAGTTGAAGCCCGATAGATTCAATGCCAAGATAACTGGAAAGATTGGTTCGGTTTACCACGCTATGCTCCGACTTGGAATAACGTCAACCCTGCAGCGAGGGCCTCAAATATCTTTCTTGGCAGGCGTGTCGATCCCTCCATCGTTTCTCAATAGGTCAACTTAAAGTCTGGGTGAATCATTATTTCCACCTTGGAGAACGGACAAGCTGGGATCAGCCTCCAGGCGGGGGAGAGAGGGGTAGCGAGGAAGCCAAACGCTTAGATTAGCTCTTAATATCTAAATCAAGAGTTGCCAGGAGCTGTCATCGTAGGAGTCGCGCTGTCTGAGTCCACCCTGATCCCAAGCGACACATCTTCCAAGAGTAGCACCTTAGTACTTCGGCTCCAAAACCCCAGAGCTCTACAGGTCTAAAACCTGCTATAATGTGCAGCGAGCTCTGCCATTGGCTGCAGCGGACCAATGAGAAAATCAGGTACAGCGAAGGAATGCGGTATTAATTCTGATTGGACAGAAATACAGCTTCCCGTTCAGAGTGTTCTACTTTGTGAAGGCAACAGCAAGCAGAGAGTGGGATGGGAAGAAATTTTATTCCGGTCACCTTGAAAGGGAAATCTGCCAGATTTGCACTTTTCTTTTCTTTTAATAATTTTTATTGGTTTTGCAATTTAGTTTTACATTCACAAAAAAGAAAAAATACAATCCAAAAATATAGAGTTCTCCAGATTCTCCAAAAATATAGAGTTCTCCAGATTCTCAGACTTCCATCCTCCCTTTTGTGGGGTGCAATGACAATCATTTTCACTGCATATCATATTTATCCATCAATCTCTATTTTTTCCTATAATTCTTTTTATAGCGTTATTTCCATCCTGCTCATGTTTTCAACCATTTACAGTGTTCTGTCAAATATACTACAATTCCCCCCCAGTCTTTGCTGAAGTTTTTATCATCCTGATTCCTGATTCTTCCAGTCATTTTGGCCATCTCAGCATAGTCCATCCGTTTTACTGTCCACTCTTTTCGTGTAGGTATTGTATCATCCTTCTATCTTTGGTCTAAGTGAATCTTGGCTGCCTCCACTGTGTACATGATAGTCTTTTGTGCTCCCTTGGTATCTCAGCACCTGTGATTCCTAATAAAAAGGCTTCTGGTTTCTTTACAAAAGTTGTTTTGAACACTTTTTTTAAGCTGATTATATCTCATCTCCCACTATGTTTTTATTGCCTTACAGGTCCGCCACGTATGATAAAAGGCAGACTTGAACTTTTTCAAAACAATACATGATATTTTTTAAAAAAATTGTACCCCGCTCACCTGATAGGATTCACACTTCTCTGAATTTTGCCATGCAGTCCTCCAGCCAAGTAATGTGTAGAAAAATGCAACACTAGTGTTTTGCAGCACCCTGACTCTGGAACAGCCTTCCTTTTGACATCAGATGCGTGCCTTCACTGGACTCCCTTTGTCATGTACCAAAACCATTTTTGTTGAGGCAAGTCTAAATGGAAATGTAGAATGTCGATGTGTGCTTTAATCTGCTTTAATTTATTGCTGATTTTGATATTTTTGCTGAACCTTTTGAATAGTTTCTTTGAACTATTTTAACTGCTGATTTTATTGGTCTATTATTATTATCTTTATTGCAAAACATACAACGCAAACAAACAAAAACAATACCACAATGACAACTTAATATTAATTGACTACACATCATCTAACATCACACATATTTTTGACTTCCGAATCACCTCATTGTGCTTTCTGAATATTCTTAACCTACACTCACTTCCTGTTCTATCTATTACATATCCAGAATTTTTTTTACATTTATAATTTTCTTTAATATTCAAGATCCAATCTACACTGTTTTAAATATTCTTTAAATATTATCCATTCTTTGCTCACTTTCTGATTTGAGTTTCCTCTTATTCTCCCAGTCATTTTTGCAGGTTCCAGCTATTCTATGATCTTCACCTACCAGTCAAGCTTTGTACAATTAAGTCACCTTTCCAATTTTTTGCTACCAGAATTCTGGCTGCCGTGGTTGTATAGATACGGATGGTTCTAAAGTTTTTTTGGATTTCAGTGGACATAATGCCTAATGTTATTGTCTTATTCTCTTTAAGCTGCACTGAGGATTTCTCTCTCTCCACTTTTTACAAACAGGTGGTGTATAAAGGTAAAGGGGCCCCTGACCATTAGGTCCAGTCATGGCCGACTCTGGGGTTGTGGTGCTCATCTCACTTTACTGGCCGAGGGAGCCGGCGTACAGCTTTCAGGTCATGTGGTCAGCATGACTAAGCCGCTTCTGGCAAACCAGAGCAGCGCACGGAAACACCGTTTACCTTCCCGCCGGAGCGGTACCTATTTATCTACTTGCACTTTGACGTGCTTTCGAACTGCTAGGTTGGCAGGAGTAGGGACTGAGCAACGGGAGCTCACCCCATCGTGGGGATTCGAACCACCGAACTTCTGATCGGCAAGCCCTAGGCTCTGTGGTTTAACCCACAGTGCCACCCGCGTCCCTCAGGTGGTGTATAAATGTCATTAAACAAACAAACAAATAATTCTACCCTGTGATGGCATAGTCCATTGGCTTGGTTGTGCCTTGTGAAACATGCGTTGAATGACTCAACTTTTCTGAAATTGTGAATATACAGAGCCTTCTGAAACTGAACATGAAGCCCAGCATACTTCTCCACCCTTGGGTGATATCCAATCTAGCTACATCCAGTAAATATATAATGAGCATTTTACAAACTGGTACTGCATTGTGGAAAAAAAAATTTTTTGTTTAGGCAAGTCTACCCAGGCAAGCAGAATGTTGGTGTATGTTTGAATTTGTTTTGAGTTTATTGCCGGTTTTCTCTTTGGAATTATTAGTTTTTACTGAAAATTTTATTGTTCAACTCTATTTTTTTAAAAAAAGAACCTCCTTAAAAGCGCTGTATAAATTTTATGAAATAACTCACACACTAAAATAAATATCTGTCCATGTGTCCATCTCTCTCTCTCTCCGCGAATCAGTGAATAATAACATAGGAGGGGAGGAACCTGCGGCCACAGTGTTCTTATGCCTGAACTAACATAACATAGACAGTATCTTAAAAAGTAGAGACATCACCTTGCCAACAAAGGTCCGTATAGTTAAAGCTATGGTTTTCCCAGTAGTGATGTATGGAAGTGAGAGCTGGACCATAAAGAAGGCTGATCGCCGAAGAATTGATGCTTTTGAATTATGGTGCTGGAGGAGACTCTTGAGAGTCCCATGGACTGCAAGAAGATCAAACCTATCCATTCTGAAGGAAATCAGCCCTGAGTGCTCACTGGAAGGACAGATCGTGAAGCTGAGGCTCCAATCCTTTGGCCACCTCATGAGAAGAGAAGACTCCCTGGAAAAGACCCTGATGTTGGGAAAGATGGAGGGCACAAGGAGAAGAGGACGACAGAGGACGAGATGGTTGGACAGTGTTCTCAAAGCTACCAACATGAGTTTGAGCAAACTGTGGGAGGCAGTGGAAGACAGGAGTGCCTGGCGTGCTCTGGTCCAGGGGGTCACGAAGAGTCGGACACGACTAAATGACTAAACAACAACAACATCATATCGGGGTGGAGTGTGGGGGAAATTATTAAGTGTCTAAGCTTCTGATTTCATCAGCAAAACACAGTTGTTCATCCTTAAAAAGCAGGCCCTGAAAGCTGAGGTTGCAGAAGCTACACCAGCCCTTAATGAGCTGGGCTGACAACGAACCAGGAAGATGCTCATCAGCTTCTTATTGTGTGCGCTTGAGACAGTAAACAACTTTCTGCTGCCTGTTTTCAGATGCTTATTTTTGGAGAGGAATAATCAAGTGTAGGCTTTGATGGGAAATGTTGATCTAGAGTCTCTCTCTCTCTCTCTCTCTCTCTCCTTCACCTTTCTTCCTTTCTTTTAATGAATTCAAAAATCTGCATCTTATTCCCTATGTACCCATGGTTTTTAAATGAAATAAGTAAACAAGGCACCAAGCTGTGGGTTGAATTTGGCTTGTTTTCGTCTCCCAAATTTCATTTCTTTTGAGTGTTTTCCTTATTGAACTTTTCCTTTCCTTTCATTTGCTCGGTAAATAGGCTTTCAAAGATTCTGCCTAAGGACCCTTCAGAGCCACAATGCCATCATTTGTTATAAAACCAGGAAGGTAAAAAACAGTAAATAGCACAGGCTGAACCAAACAATTTTGCTGCATCACTGTAGAATGCTTGGAAGCATAGCCATTTCTTATCATGTTGTGCCAAAAATTTTCTCCTGTATCCCACCAACCAATAATCACTTAAGGAGAAAACAGATTGTATTAAAAAATATATATCACAAATTACCAGAAATTCTGCCTTAAAGCCCCTACTTTCCCCCTCTCAGTGTTCCTCTTTTCTCACTCCTGTGTCATGACCACTGATGTTGTGCAACCTGCCTTAACTCTTGATCCGGTACTGTGACACATGACACCAGAAATCCACCAATGGAAGCCGTGCTCTGACTTCATGCAAATGTAGGAATGTGACGCGGCACTACAAGTCCACCAGTGGAGACTCCGCAATGACATTCTTACATTCTTATTATAGAGAGAGATAATAAGCTCAAAATCCCACAGCTGCCAACATTCTAAGGACACTTCCCAGTTCCCTGGAAAAACACGGAAGCCTCTTTTGCAAAGGAAGGAAACTTATGAGAAACTGGAGGACTGATTTCAGCACAGCACTCAGGCCTTACTCCTTTGGAAAGTTACGTTTGCTGTCACAACGGTTCTCAAACAGTGGTCTGGGGACCAGGGTTCAAATCCTCGCCAAGCCATGAAGCTCACTGGGTGACTTCAATGGGCCAGTCGCTGCCTCTCAGCCGCACACCTAATGTATGATGTCAGGCGTAGTAATGGGTGGGTGAATCTATCCACTTCAGTTTATGTCATTTTCTCATTTTATTCCCAATCTGAAATTAAATTTCCTTCATTTCAGCATGTGTGTGTGTGTGTTGTGAAAATTCACAAACATTTTAATACCAATTTCTCTGAATATTCACATTTTTGTATTTCGATTCTGCCCTAAAATACACATTTTTTGCCAAGCAATTTCTCCTTATGCATTGAATTTTTAAATGTTATTTTTTTGGCTGACAAATGCATTTACACACAGGTTTTCCCCTAGAGCACACATCTCTGTACGCGTGACTACACTGGAGATGTACGCTGCAAAATTCAGATGAGAACAGATTTTGGTGGGAGGCAGCGTTTCCCATTGTTTCCGGAAGTCCAAATTAGATCGGCTTGCCTTTAAATGCAAACATAATCGACTCCCCTCCCCACTGCCTCTAGGGGTAGAGCAGGTGGGCGTGGCCTGGCCACCATAGCCTGGCAGGCCAAATGGGGATCAATAGCAAGTGTGATGGCCTGGGATTCGGACTCAGAGGCTGAACCTGAAGAATCCCAGCCTGCACAGGATTCCCTGCCTCCAGAATCTGCTGAGCCGGGGCTGGGGCTTGAGCCTGAAGGGTCCCCACCTGTGCTGGATCCTCAGGTGCAGGCACCAGCTGAGTCTGCTCTGGCTCCTGTGGTGATGGAGGACCCATTGCCTGCCGGTGCTCCACTCTCAGCCCCATCAGGGGAAGCTGAGGTTGCCTCTGGGTCCGGTAACCCTCCAGCCTCTCCTGAGCTGCAGAGGCTCAGGGCAGAGAGGCGGAGGGAACTAAGTTCTCGCAGGAGGAGTGCTCACCTCCAGACCAGGAGAGGTGAGTCACCTGTGGACCAGGGCCGCCCTATGTCTCAGGGCAGATAAAAGCCAGCCAGCCCCAGTCCCAGGTTGCGGGAGCAACGTTGTTGCTAGCCTGTTCCTACCTGCACCCCGTCGTGCTCTTCTTCCAGAGTTCCTGACCCCACCCGACTCCCTGCTTTGGACCCAGCTTCAGCTTTGACGGACGGCCTCCATACCGCACCATCGACCTCGGACCGGACTCGGACCTCGCCTCTCGGTTAGCCCCCAGGACCAGCACAGCAACCCTGATTAGGCCCATGGGCTGCAGGCTCCCCACTCTGGTCTATCTCCCTTCCCACTTTGCATCCTTCTCATTTAGGACTTTGACGGATGCAGCAGTAGTAGCAGCAGCAGCAGCAATGGAAACTGCATTATCGCGATTTGCAGCCCTGACTCAACACCACCCGTTGGTTCGGGGACCCTAATGTAGCTGGTGCTATTCATGGTTTGCCTGACACGGCAGTTATCTCTCTCTCTATATATATATATTTACGTGTGTGTACAGACACACTTTGTTCTGTGGAGAAGGAAGGGAAGAATATGGATAGATGCGAGACTCGCTAAAAATAGGACAGGCTGAAGGCGACCCATCCAACCGTAAATTATCCGGAGTCCAATAAAGCGTCAGTGGATGAGACGGCTGGAATGTGTGGGGGCATGAAAACATAATGATATTAAATTAGAGCTTGCCTTGAGAACAGGGGAGAAGGGCCGTGAATTATGCCGGGCGTGCAAGAGTGCTTCTCTGGAATCGATTGCGCGCTCGGTGCCCGTGGACAAAAGCTCGTAAATTTCATTTTATTTCAGCTGTCGGGAGCAATGCGTGTCACGGAGGGTTTAAGGAAACATGCTCCTCCTCACACGCCGAGAACGAAGGGGAAGAAAGCGGCCGTTTCTTTTTCGCCCTCCTGTGCTTCACAACGGCAAATGAAGCATGACTTAAAAGAAGAAGACCGGTCTCCCATTTCCAGCGCAGAAAACATGATGCGCTAGTCGGTGCTAAGGAGTGCTAACAGGAACTAGTGGGTCTCCTGGTGTTGCCACTCCTGGGGGGCTCAGGGGTTCGAGATTGGACGACAGAGTGGCACCTATCAGATAATGTGTAGCGTGGAAGGTCATGGAACCACTTGCTCAGCCAAAGGCAGGGAAGCATGGTGGCACAGGAAGTAGGGGACTGGCATAGAGATGCAAAAGAACTAGAGTGGCACAGGAAGTAGGGGGCCACCATAGAGATCGAGAAGAGCTAGAGCGGCACACTGAGTGAAACCTACTGCTATAGCCCTCTTGCCAGCCCAGCAACCTGTACCAGGAAATACAAGCCAGGCACCATAGAAACAGTGCTGAAAAGCTCTCCCCCCACCCTAGAAAGCTCTGCCTTGATCCACCAAGCACTACTCAATAAGTCCCAGGCTTCACATCCCACCCTACCACCTGCTATTGTTGCGTAGGGTGCCACTCAATGGCCAGGGACAGTTTAGCCAAAGAAGTCCAACAGCCACCTGCGTTGGTCAAGGACTTGGAGAAGAAGATCCACAGAGGTGTAAGGCAGTGGCAGAAATAAGGAGTCCTGGGATTAGGCGGTGAGAACCAGCTGGTTGTGTTGCATTTGAGTCCTGGCCACAGACTTGTAGAATTATAGAGGCCCACCTCAAACAGGAGGGCCAATCATTTTATGTATCTTCTCCCTAAAATCAATACTCTGCCCTTCAGATTTAGATGCCAGCTAGATGTCTCTGGGAAGCCCAGAAGCAATAGGCCACCTTGGTTGTCCCCCATGCTTTCTTTTCATGAGGTATATGCTGTCAGGAGCTCGTCCTATACTTGAGTAGGACCCTGGCAGAGACACATGCCCGACTGGCATGTTCTCTCCTCCTTGGTCAATCTTTCGGGAGCTTCAAAAGCTTTCTTCTGCCCGAACATCACAGCGACCGATGCCAACAGACATCAGCACACTTAGGGATCCACAGAGTCTTTGCAGCTTGCGTACCAGACCTCAGCAACTCAGCATTTTGCCTAATCTACTTTATTTACATATAAACACACACGGAGCACTGCAACATGGCTCCCCCTCTCTCTAGCATCAGACAGCAAAGAGAAAAAGAACAAAGGACAATAGTCCCACTTCACGGAACACAGTAACACAAACATCCTGTCCCCGTCACTTCCCACTCTGTGGAGTCAAAACATACACCGTCATGTGATAGACAACAATCCCATGACTGCAATCACGGAGCAGGAATTCTAACATATGCTGGGTATACTGCCATTGTCCATGGAGGCATCATTGAAGAGTCATCACATAGGAATCTCAGCTCTTTGAGCTACAGTCCATATGCAGCCAAAATGGCACCACCCACGCAGAAGCGGGAGATTTTCGTAGGCTACGGGGAACCCTGAGGTTTGTACCTTTAAGGTGGGGCGGCTCCTAAAACTGGCCAATGAGGACTGCACAAGTTTGATGCAAAAAGGGGGTAGGTACCTTCATGCACATGTGGTGGGACTGTGTGAAGATACGAGAATTCTGGGACACAATATATAACGAATTCAAAAAGATCTTTAAATTTTCCTTTCGAAAAAACCCCCGAAGCCTTTCTGTTAGGCATTATGTCCACTGAAATACAAAAAACAACAACTTTAGAACCTTTTTTATGTACGCACCCACAGCGACTAGAATTTTAATAGCAAAAAACTGGAAAGGTGACTCACTCCCCCCCCCCCAAAAAAAATTGAATGGCAAGTGAAGATGGTAGAATATTTAGAACTTGCGAAAATGACTGGGAGAATAAGAGGAAACTCAAACCAGAAAGTGAGTAAAGATTGGACAATATTTAAAGAATATCTTAAAAAGTACTGTGACAACGCAAATCTCCTGACAGATTTAGACTGACTCTTGAATAACAAGGAAATTATAAAAGCAAAAATTTCTCTTGATATGTAACAGGGAAAACAAACAAGGAAGGAAGTACGTATAGACCAACAATGTGTAAAAAGTACAATGAGGTGAATTGAAGTCAAAGTATGTGTGATGTCAAATGATATGCTGTTTGTTAGGGTCTATGGTTTGTTTGTATTTTTTATGTTTTATGTAAATTGCTTTGCAATAAAGGAAAGTGTCAGGGGAAAAAAGGATTGCACAGGTTCAGTGGGCAGGAAATGCTGTAGTTGAGGTAAATGGGAAATCGGATGGGAAAGGGAATGGAACTGAGTGACAAGAATCAGGAAGAAGGAGGACTCCCTACTGCAACACTTTGTTGCAGGCCCCTCTCATTTCCTCTGTTTCAGATGTTCAGGCAGTGAGTGCCAATTGCTTTTACGTAAGCAAAATTGCAACACACACAGCTATTATCAGGAGGTATACCGTACATACCTGGGACGCGGGTGGCGCTGTGGGTTAAACCACAGAGGATAGGACTTGCCAATCAGAAGGTCGGCGGTTCGAATCCCTGCGACGGAGGTGAGCTCCCATTGCTCAGTCCCTGCCCCTGCCAACCTAGCAGTTCAAAAGCACGTCAAAGTGCAAGTAGATAAATAGGTACCGCTCCGGCGGGAAGGCAAACGGCGTTTCCATGCGCTGCTCTGGTTCACCAGTAGCGGCTTAGTCATGCTGGCCACCTGACCCAAAAGCTGTACACCGGCTCCCTCGGCCAATAAAGTGAGATAAAGGCCGCAACCCCAGAGTCGGTCCCAACTGTATCTAATGATCAGGGGTTCCTTTACCTTTACCTTTATACCGTATATAAAAATGTAAGTAGAACTTCAAAAACAACTTTATGAGGCCTGAGCATGCTCGGTGGCTAAGAGGGTGTCTACTGACTGTTGGGAATGAAAGCGGAGTGACTTTAACCCCAAAGAGCCCTTCAGCGGTGCAACACTTTGTTGCAGCACCCACATTATGGCTGACAGCCGTTGCTAGCTCTGTCCTGCGTAAATTTACCTAAACCCTTGTAAAAACCACCAGAGTTGCAGTAAATTCCATAAATAGTTTGTGGCAACAAATTCCAATCATTTGTGGCGGTAAATTCCACGAATTGGTTACAGGCTGCGCAGAGAAAGCCTTTCGTTTTTCTCGTTTCTGCAACGTTCTCTGGAGAGATTCGGATCCGCTTAGCAAAACAGACATGGTTTTCATTCTGTTAGAGATCTCCCCTGGCTCCTTTCCTCCTTGCGAGGGATTATTAAGGGAGGGGGGGGGACAACAAGAATCTGCTGGTTAAAGGCCAGCTTGATAGATAACTTCTTGCGTCCAAGGAAACACCACGGGGCTTAATTTGCTCTGTCATTGTCGGCCAATTAGCAGGATGGCTCGAAAACCCTTTTGATCCCCAACTTCTGGTTTCATAAAATTCTGAAAACTCTTTAAAAAAAGAAGCAGCCTACTGGCTAGCTTTGAACTTAGTGCTTGTTAATTTTTAGATCAATAAGCTGGAGAAGACGTATTCCTATGAAGAAAGAGGGAGGAATGGGGTACCGGCTCCGAGCTCCCCCCCCCCATATTTTGGGGTATAGAGACTGGGTCCCTCCAAGGTCCTGAAAGCACAGATCCGAAGTTTGGAGCTGAGGAAATGATGGAGGGGAATGATGGTCCACACAGCTTCCCCCCAGGGGCGGAACCAAGATGAGGTGGAGAATAATAATAATAATAATAATAATAATAATAATAATAATAATTTATTTATATCCCACCCTCCCCAGCCGAAGCCGGGCTCAGAGCGGCTAACAACGGTAAAAGTAATACAGCATTCTAAAATCAATTCATTCTAAAATCAATTCAGAATCAAATTAATGGCAACCACTGGGCTAGAGTTCTATGAGGATTAGAGAAGGAGAGAGGGGGTCAGACTGTGCCTTGGCCAAAGGCCTGGTGGAACAGCTCTGTCTTGCAGGCCCTGCGGAAAGATGTCAAGTCCCACAGGGCCCTAGTCTCTTGTGACAGAGCGTTCCACCAGATCGAGGCCACGGCCGAAAAAGCCCTGGCTCTGGTTGAGGCCAGCCTAAACTCCCTGTGGCCCGGGACCTCCAAGTTGTTTTTGTTTGAAGACCGTAAGGTCCTCCGTGGGACATACCAGGAGAGGCGGTCCCATAGGTACGAGGGTCCTAGGGCTTTAAAGGTTAAAACCAGCACCTTAAACCTGATCCTGTACTCCACTGGGAGCCAGTGCAGCTGGTATAGCACCGGGTGAATGTGATCCCGCAGTGAGGACCCCGTGAGGAGTCTCGCCGTGGCATTCTGCACCCGCTGGAGTTTCTGGGTCAGTCTCAAGGGCAGCCCCACGCAGAGTGAGAAGGAGCTGCTGGCCACTGAGCCACGCGGCCACTGGGTTCAGCTCCTCCCTGACTCCTCCCCACATCCTGACATCACATGCATAACATTTTCCCCTCCTCCAATCTCTCTCTCTAGCTGGCGCTTCTGGGGGGGAAACCAGCAGGTCTGTCCCTTAAGTGTCCTGATTTTCAGCAAAATGCTTGTGTTAGGGCAGGGGTGTGGAACTGGGTGCTTTCCAGATACAGTGGTACCTTGGTTCCCAAACTTAATCCGTTCCTGAAGTCCGTTCCATAACAAAAGCGTTCCAAAACCAAGGTGCGCTTTCCCATACAAAGGAATGCAAAATGGATTAATCCGCTTTTAAAAACAACCCCTAAAACAGCAATGAATGTTACTATCTAACGAGACCATTGATCCATAAAATGAAAGCAATAATTAGTGTACTGTACTAGAAAATAAATGAGACAATATTGGAGATGATAAAAATTAGGATTAATTCCCCCCCCCCCTTAAGGGCACAGATGATAGCCATTGTTTGGATGGGGGGCGGCTTTTATCCATTTCTGCAATCAATCAATCAATCAATCAATCAATCAATCAATCAATCAGTAGCTGAACTGGGTTCCACAAAGTCACATGCCACAGTCACAAAAATGAAAAAGCCGCACAAACAAAAATGCAAAAAATAGCAAAAACAAAAGCTCCAAATATCACCTCTGTGTTGCATGGGTGCTTGGGACTCAACAGCCGACAGACTCAACAGGAAGCCTCTGATTAGCAACGGGGGACTCAATTTACAAACGAAACACACTCAACAGGAAGCTGAACATGTTTAGCTTCCAAGGCGGAGTTCACAAACCGGAACACCTACTTCCGGGTTTGCAGCGTTCTATTTCCAAGTTGTTCATAAACTAAGCTGTTCTAAAACCAAGGTGGATGTTTGGGTTGTGAAAATGATCCGTGCGGGATGCACATTCGCAACCCGAAGCGGCACGTCTGCACATGTGCGGGTTACGATTCTGTGCTTCTGCGCATGCACGACCACCGAAATCTGGAAGTAACCCATTCCAGTACTTCTGGGTTTTAGCGGTCCGTAACCCAAAAAAACGCAACCTGAGGCATCTGTAACCCGAGGTATGACTGTATTTGGACTATAGTTTCCATCGTGCCTAACTATTGGACATGCTGGCTAGAGCTGATGGGAGCTGGGAGCTGATGGGTTGCTGGGTGTCCAGCAACACCATGAGGGTTGCAGGTTCTTAGGGACTGGGACCAGCCTGTTCTCCAAGGAGCTCAGGGAAGCACCTGTGGTTCTTCTACTCTCCTTTCCATCCATACTTGCCACCAGCTCGGTGATGGGGGTGGGCAGGAATCGTGTTCCAAGAAAGCTGGCGAAAATACCCTTTCATCTTTTGATAAACCGCAAGGCGGCTAAATGGGCCTCCTATCGTAACAGGTAAATATGTACTCTGCGGAATTGCGTCGCTCTTTATTAATTCGTGGCATGGAAACGTCTTGAAGGGTCACCTTTGAGTGCACTTTAGAAGAGAGTTTTGCATGCATGTGGCGCCTGAGCTCTCCTCTCACCTGGGAAGGAGCTTCAGGGGTTGGGACATGAGGGCATCCTTCATATAGGTAACTCCAGCCTCCTTGCTGCTACACTGATCCCAGCGCTTCACGGAGAGCATTTCTATCCCATCCTAGCATGAAATTAAAAGTCACAAAATTAAAAGACGCCTGCTTCTTGGGAGAAAAGCAATGACAAACCTAGACGACATCTTAAAAAGCAGAGACATCACCTTGCCAACAAAGGTCCGTATAGTTAAAGCTATGGTTTTCCCAGTAGTGATGTATGGAAGTGAGAGCTGGACCATAAAGAAGGCTGATCGCCGAAGAATGGATGCTTTTGAATTATGGTGCTGGAGGAGACTCTTGAGAGTCCCATGGACTGCAAGAAGATCAAACCTATCCGTTCTGAAGGAAATCAGCCCTGAGTGCTCACTGGAAGGACAGATCGTGAAGCAGAGGCTCCAGTACTTTGGCCACCTCATGAGAAGAGAAGACTCTCTGGAAAAGACCCTGATGTTGGGAAAGATGGAAGGCACAAGGAAAAGGGGACGACAGAGGACGAGATGGTTGGGCAGTGTTCTTGAAGCTACAAACATGAGTTTGACCAAACTGCGGGAGGCAGTGGAAGACAGGAGTGCCTGGCGTGCTCTGGTCCATGGGGTCACGAAGAGTCAGACACAACTAAACGACTAAACAACAACAAGAAAGTACGGCTCTGAGAGCATCTCGCAAAGGCAAAGGGCAGGGCAGTCCTTGTTCACCGGCTTGCAGTCTCAAAGACACGACACAGAAGGAAGAAAGGATGGGGAGGGAAGAGGGGAACTCAGGCGGCGCTTCTTCAAGTTACAAAGTTCTTATTAGGAGCATGTGGAATGGAAACAGTTCAGAGACAAGATGAACCCAAGTTGCTGAGATGATGGGATAATCCCATCTACCCTCATACTGGTTGTAGTTTATAAAGGGCGCTGGGAATTGTGGCTCTGTGAATAAACTACAGTTCCCAGGATTCTTGGGAGGGAGAATAAAGGTGCTTTAAATGTATTGTGTGGGTTTGCCTGGGTTTGAAGCTGGCCAGGTTAAGTCTGGGGTTGCTTTTTAAGACTTGCCACCTTCTCATCCCAGCAAGTAATGAGGAAAGGGACAAATGCGGGAAACAAGAATAAAACATTTAATAAAGCATAGTGACCCTGTGGGACCCCTCTCTCTCTTTATGTTAACAATCATTATTATCACAGAGATGAGATTTCTCCTTCCCTCAGGCTGGCTGTTTTCCTAACTCCCACTTAAACAGTCTATCTTGGTTTGTTCCTGGCAGTGGTTTCGGGACCTGGCAGAGTTCCTAGCAATGCTGCAATCAGGACAGCAATTGCAATACTCTCTTGACAGTCCTGGATTGACCAGACCCAAAAAGTCCCCCAAAGTTTCTCTGTCCCTGAGCTTCGGAAGCAGAGGCAACGTAGTGCTGCCTTAGCGGTGGGGAGGAGACTGAGACCTCCAAGCAAAGCTCCAATCTCTGCAGAGGAGAACAAGGTTCCTGCTTCACTTTGCTGCCTCCCATCATTTGCTGTAGTGAGAGAGCCATCTCCCATCGCTTGAGCAGAGAGCTGGAAGGGAATCATGCCTCGGCAAGAGGCGGAAGAGAGGCCTGGAGAAACATTTCAGAGGACAGAATTGCCCCTCCTCACTCCTAGGGAGACACACCTAGGCAGGAGTGTTAAGCCAGGGATGTGGGGAACCTGTGGCTCTCCAGATGTTGCTGGCCTCTAACATCAGACCCTCCAAGTGTCTCAATATTCCTGATTTGTCCCAGTTTCTGATCAGATCCTGGAATGCCCCACTTTTCCTTAAAGGGTAAAGGGGACCCCTGACCATTAGGTCCAGTCATGACCGACTCTGGGGTTGCAGCGCTCATCTCACTTTATTGGCCGAGGGAGCCGGCGTATAGCTTCCGGGTCATGTGGCCAGCATGACTAAGCCACTTCTGGCGAACCAGAGCAGCGCACGGAAACGCCGTTTACCTTCCTGCTGGAGCAGTACCTATTTATCTACTTGCACTTTGACGTGCTTTTGAACTGCTAGGTTGGCAGGAGCAGGGACTGAGCAACGGGAGTTCACCCCATCGCAGGGATTCGAACCGCCCACCTTCTGATCACCAAGTCCTAGGCTCTGTGGTTTAACCCACAGCACTACCCGCTTCCCCACTTTTCCTTAGGCTGTCCCTATTTTCATCGGAGAAATGTTGGAGGGTGTGGAGTTATGTGACCCCTGAGCCAAGGAGATAAGTAACTATGGAACCTTTAGAAGACATCTGAAGGCAGCCCTGTATAGGGAAGTTTTTTTTAATGTTGACTGTTTTATTACGTTTCTTCTATAGGTCTTGCACCTAGGAGGCAGTTGTGCAGACTGAGAGGTCTCCTCCTCTCTCAGATTCTTCCCACGCAATCTGAGACTCTGCCTGCATGATGCCAACTTCTCTACTACCCTCTTCATGCCTCTCCTGGTCCTGGGAGACCAGTGGGGAGGGGAGCTTATTGCAGCAGGAGGGGGAGACACACTTACTTCTTCACCAGCTGGACTCATCTCTGCCTCTTGGTCTCCTCTCCTGCTTCAGCTTCTGTCTTAGGTTCTGGGCTTCTCTCTGCCACACATTCTCCCCGCTCACGAAGTCCTGTTACTTCTTCAGCTTCCGACACCTTCTCCTCCCAGACTTTTTCCTCTGGCCCCTCCTCATTGTCCCACCACCACTCCCTGGGCTCTGAGCCTTCTTCCCTTGGAGGTTCCCCAGCTGGTGCCTTCCACCATTCCTCTTTATCCAGTCCATGACATCCTAGCAGGCTGACTTAGTTGCAGTGGATCAGTAGAGAATGGGCCCCTGCGCTGCCAACCTGCAGTCTTAGCCAGCCTCCACCTGCCTGCCTTCTTATTGGCAACCAACCAGGGCCTGCCCCTGCCTCTCATTGACTTGTGCACCACCCCCTGCTGGTTTGCCTGCTTTTTGCCCCACCAATGAGCACCAGTCACCACTGCAGCTGTTGGCCACACCTGTCCAAAGCATGCTCAAAACATCCACCTGGCCATGAGCAGGCTACAGCTCCTTGCACCCTTCTTTGTCCACCACAGCGCCATCTTGTTGTTGTTGTTGTTTAGTCGTTTAGTCATGTCTGACTCTTCGTGACCCCCTGGACCAGAGCATGCCAGGCACTCCTGTCTTCCACTGCCTCCCACAGTTTGGTCAAACTCATGCTGGTAGCTTCGAGAACACTGTCCAACCATCTCATCCTCTGTCGCCCCCTTCTCCTTGTGCCCTCCATCTTTCCCAACAACATCAGGGTCTTTTCCAGGGAGTCTTCTCTTCTCACGAGGTGGCCAAAGTATTGGAGCCTCAGCTTCAGGATCTGTCCTTCCAGTGAGCACTCAGGGCTGATTTCCTTCAGAATGGATAGGTTTGATCTTCTTGCAGTCCATGGGACTCTCAAGAGTCTCCTCCAGCACCATAATTCATCTTGTTATCATCCATTAATTTATCACTGGATGAGATGGTGTTTCCTTTCGTCTTGAAGTCTCTTTAATAAAATACTAAGCACACTGATAAACAGACTGTATCATTTTTAGACCAACATCATGGCTCCCTGCCATCGGATTCTGTAACCAAAGAAAAACATGTAATCTTCTAGACCAGCCTCTCTCAAACTGGTGGCTTCAGTTTTGGACTACAATTCCCAGTGGCCACAGCCAACACAGTGGACAGGGTTAATGGGAGTTGTAGTCCAAAACCACCTAGAAGGCACCAGGTTGAGGGAGAACCTATTCTCTGCAAAATATTTTTCTCTCTCCAAAGGATAAAGTCTTTCTCCCTCTTTTGCACACTGTGCCTCTTGCTCAAAATGTCTATTTCGATTCTCTTTACGAATGGGCCGTAAAACTTTTATAGCGGGGACGAGATAGCTCCTTAATTAAAATGTTTTTTAAAAGTCCAGCACGAATGATAGGAGAAGTAAAACGGAAAGCTGGTTTAACAGCTTCGCTTTGTTCTTTAGCCGAGCACAATATGTTTTCCTTTCGAAAAGAAAGAAAGAAATTAACAGACTCGTTTGCAGTTTTATGACTGGAGTAATGAGGTACATAAAAAACACACACACAGTGTTGAACAGCGAAACATGGAAATCTCTGTAACATTTTCTGTGTAAAAAACCACAACCTGATTTTCCAGCTAAACCATGAACTGGCTGTCTGGAGAAATAGGTTTCGGAATTGAATGGGAAGAGAAAAATCGTTGAACTCTTATCATGCCTGAACTTTGTGCTCCAGCACTGCCAGCTCACCCTCTTACAATGGATAGCTTTCAAACTGTGCCATGCTTGCCTAATCCCAGCTATTAAAAAAGCCTGCCCAAAGGATTAAAGATTCACCAGACTTCCGGCTTACTATCGATAGGGAAGGAGCGCCTCAAATAAAATATTCTCCACTTGCAGGGAAGGAGCACTGAACCCCTCACCCCAACATTTTGGTGCCGTCCAGGAGGGGTTCTTCAGAATCACATGGCTCACGGTGGGATGAGCTGCAATTAAAACGCATCTATGTAATAACAGCAGCAGCAGCAGCAATGCCACCGTGTTGTTGTTGTTTAGTCGTGTCCGGCTCTTTATGACCCCATGGACCAGAGCAAGCCAGGCACTCCTGTCTTCCACTGCCTCCCACAGTTTGGCCAAACGCATGTTCGTAGCTTCGAGAACACTGTCCAACCATCTCGTTCTCTGTCATCCCCTTCTCCTTGTGGTCTCCATCTTTCCCAACATCAGGGTCTTTTCTAGGGAGTCTTCTCTTCTCATGAGGTGGCCAAAGTATTGGAGCCTCAGCTTCACAATCTGTCCTGCCAGTGAGCACTCAGGGCTGATTTCCTTCAGAATGGAGAGGTTTGATCTTCTTGCAGTCCATGGGACTCTCAAGAGTCTCCTCCAGCACCAGAATTCAAAAGCATCAATTCTTCGGCGATCAGCCTTCTTTATGGTCCTGCTCTCACTTCCATACATCAGTACTGGGAAAACCATAGCTTTAACTATACGGACCTTTGTGGGCAAGGTGATGTCTCTGCTTTTTAAGATGCTGTCTAGGTTTGTCATTGCTTTTCTCCCAAGAAGCAGGCATCTTTTAATTTTGTGACTGCCGTCACCATCTGCAGTGATCATGGAGCCCAAGAAAGTAAAATCTCTCACTGCCTCCATTTCTTCCCCTTCTATTTGCCAGGAGGCGATGGGACCAGTGGCCATGATCTTCGGTTTTTTGATGTAGTCATCATCAAATGGAAGTGCAAATATCTTCTCAGTAGCCCTGTGATCCTGCAGTGTGGTACCTGCAGCTCAGGTGTATAACAACAGACGGCCAACTATCAAGGCTATGGCCTGGTGTGGACCATGCCTTGGAAACAGCTGAGCCGCATGTGGTGGTTAGCCATTTTTCAGACCAGCAACTGTCAGGTTTCAGGGAATCAGCTTCCTCCCCCCCCCCCCAATATTTGGCCGTAGATAAGCAGAACAAAGGAAAAGAGCCTTCTTATCAGTTAGAAACTTTAATGATCACAGCGAGAGAACAAAGAATCCAGTTCTTAGGAATGGCGGTGCTCCCAATTAAGGGTTTCACACACTTCCTCCCTTGTCACCCATGCCACTACTGCGTCCTGCAACCTGATCTCGTAACCACTGTGCTTTCTGTGCACCTTATCAGCTCTCAGGGCTGAGCCAATGAATGCTTTCCAGAGACAGTGAATCTGTTAACTCTCCCCCCCCCCCAGTGCTTCTTCTCCTAGCTGTTCCCCATCCAGTATTTCCCAGCTTCTGCCTTCTGAACTATGCCCCTCTGCAAACCACTGTTCCAAATCTATACTGTTCTCCTGCTCCTGGGAAGATTCAGGAACCTGGTCTGGAGCAGGGGCAGGGGAGGCTTCTACCATTCCTCCTCAGAGCAGCCCTCCTCAGCACGGTCCCTGACGGCCACTTGCTATTTATCTTGGTGAGGAACATAGCCAAAGAAGGACCCATGGGCAAATTCACAGCTACCTTTTCCACAGTGGAGGTTGGTCCACTGGAGTAAATGAGGAACAACCCCCTCTGACCTCAGTTATGCCACCTGCCAGCTTTCTTCCTTAATAATCAGACGAGGTAGCAGCTCCTCCTCCTCCTCCATGTTACCTCTGTAGGACTCACTTGGGAAGAGGATGAGGACAAAACTGGAACACATGGCTCTGCCTGTCATTGGCTCTGGCGCCCCCTACTGTTGGACTCCCTGCTTTCCACCCTACCAGTCTCTCTGGGCACCATCACAGACCCAAAAGAGTTCCTCTGAACCTGGATCCCCATAGCTGTCAACTTTTCCCTTTTCTTGCAAGGAATCCTATTCGGAATAAGGGAATTTCCCTTAAAAAAAGGGAAACGTTGACAGCTATGATCATTGCTATTAATAAATTTGTATATGCCCTATACCTGCAGGTCTCAGGGCAGTTACAACGTAAAATCACAATATAAAAACACAAAATAGCATAATAAAAACCCAATAACACCCCCACAATGCATTTTAAAAGGGCATTGGATGTCAATCAGCCAAAGGCCTCGTTGAAGAGGAACGTCTTCACCTGGCACCTAAAAGTGTACAATGAAGGCACCAGGTGGGCCTCCCTGGGGAGAGCATTCCACAAATGGGGAGCCACCACAGAAAAGGCCCTGTACTCGTGTTGCCACCCTCTGGACCTCACATGGAGGAAGCACCCAAAGAAGGGCTTCAGAAGGTGATTTCAGGGTCCTGGTAGGTTCATATGGAAAGAGGCGGTCCTTGAGGACACCCATAGCTGCATCACACGTGAAAGTCCTGCAGGTATGAATTGTTTCCTTGCAGAACCACTTGCAAACGTTCCTTGCGTCCAACTTTAGGTGGCGACTGAGCACACAAAATCATAGAATTGCAATGCAGGAATCTCAGCTATATCATGCCATCTAACCTAAGGTTACCAATCCCCCCCCCCAATGAATACGGGGACACTATAAACAAACAAACAAACAAACAAACAAACAAACAAATGCTACACATTTGGGACGCTGATGCTGCAGTGGCAGTGGCAGAGGGGTGGCCACCACCTTACCTCAAACGCCATGTTTCCGAGGCTTCTATCTCCTTTCTCCATGAACCTGGGCAGCCCCTGAGTTGTTGGTTCTTCGGTGGTGGTGGTGGTGGGGAAGTGGTGCGCAGTGGGTCAGGCATGGAAGGTGGAGAAGGAGGGCCAAGAGCGGGGGTGGCAACGAGGCTCGGGCAGCGCAATGCCTCCCTTCCCCTCAGAGCAGCCCCAATCCCATTCCTACTTGCGTGCAAGCAGGAGGTGGGTGGGATCGCTTCCCCTTGCCCAACTGAGATATCCCTGCCCACTCCTGCTTGCATGCAAGTAGGAATGGGATTGCTTGCATGCAAGCAGGAGTTGAGAGGCTGCTCCAATAGGCAGCCTGAAGCCTCCCTTCACAGCTGGGATTGCTTGCATGCAAGCAGGAGTTGAGAGGCTGCTCCAATAGGCAGCCTGAAGCCTCCCTTCACAGCTTAGTTGCTGGGGTCAGGGAAGGTGGAGGCAGCCCGGAAGCTGCATCTGAGAGCCCCTGCACAACCATCATATGGGGACTTCTGAGCAGCTCCTGTAGCCAGCCAGAGCCAACCGCTCCAGGCTGCTGAGACTGCCACCGCTGTGTTTCCCGGGGACATGAGATGAAATCTGGGGACGGAATTTGTCTGGGGACTTATTCGTAAATCCAGGGACTGTCCCCGGGAAACAGGGACATCTGGTAACCCTAATCTAACCTCCGCTTTAAAACCTCTGCATACAGCAGCTGGGGTCTGCCACAGGGGCCGCTGGAGGCCTGTATCGTGCTGGAAGCCACAGCACCCAAGCGCACTTTCCACCACAATCCCGCCACAGCTCCAGCATGGCTCCATCCCACAGTTCACTTGGCCATCTGCTGTTTGTTCACAACACACTTGGATTTTAAAGGGCGCCGAGAAAAAGAGGACTGATTCATCCAGGATGCAGGCACCGCCAAGAGCCTCGGCGGAGCTACTAATTGCCGAATGTTGACGCCAGAGGGCAAGGTGGTGGGAAAGGAAGGAGAGAGAAAATGAGCCCAGGTGGTCAGATGAAGACCCCACATTTTAATTAGGAGCCGAAACTGGCAGTAAATAAGGATCCCCAGCCCGGAGGGGAATCCACTGGATCTTCTAGGCCAGTGTATCTCCGGGTAGTTTGCAGGTGGTCAGCGATTCCCAAATATTTAGCACTAGCAACAATGACCGATCTTCAGAATTGGGCTGCTGATGCAAAGGAAGTTTGAGAGGAAAACCAGGAGTGGATTCTGATGTGAAAGGACTGTAAGCTGGTCCTAATGCATTTGGAGGCAACCAGTTCCTTAATTTGAAGGGTGTTGATTTGCATCACAGAGCCAATGGCTCTGCTCCAAGGCCTGCAGCCCATCAACTCATGTTGGTCGTGGCAAACTTTTGTTGTTGTTTAGTCATTTAGTCGTGTCCAACTCTTCGTGACCCCATGGACCAGAGCACGCCAGGCACTCCTGTCTTCCACTGCCTCCCGCAGTTTGGTCAAACTCATGCTGGTAGCTTCGAGAACACCGTCCCGCCATCTCGTCCTCTGTCGTACCCTTCTCCTTGTGCCCTCCATCTTTCCCAACATCAGGGTCTTTTCCAGTGAGTCTTCTCTTCTCATGAGGCGGCCAAAGTATTGGAGCCTCAGCTTCAGGATCTGTTCTTCCAGTGAGCACTCTGATTTCCTTCAGAATGGATAGCTTTGATCTTCTTGCAGTCCATGGGACTCTCAAGAGTCTCCTCTAGCACCAGAATTCAAAAGCACCAATTCTTCGGCGATCAGCCTTCTTTATGGTACAGCTCTCACTTCCATGCATCACTACTGGGAAAACCATAGCTTTTACTATACGGACCTTTGTTGGCAATGTGATGTCTCTACTTTTTAAGATGCTGTCTAGGTTTGTGGCAAACTAGGCAAACTGGGCTTGCTTAATTTCCAGGAGAGGTTGGGTTTCTCTCAGCTGGAGAGGGCAGGAATGGTTGTCAAGATGTTTTGACAAGAACAGAAGGGAATCGCTCGCTGTTGGTTTGGCAACCGTTTTAAATCTGCCCAAGTAGCTCGGCGTAATTGTTCTCTGCAAGCAGCAAGTCACAACACAGCACAGAGTGAGTCGGTTTTGACGCTGGAATGGAGGAACAGGGAGAGGACTGGGGTACCACGGAAAGAAGAGAGTTCTCACTCCTCCCTTCCCACTTTTGATAGATCAGTGAAAAGGGCCGCAGCTGGGTGGTAGATCACTGGTTTTGCATGCAGAATGTTGCAGGTTCAATATCTAGCAATACCAGGTAATGCTGGGAAAGGCTGCCAGTATGTGCAGGCGGTACAAAGCTAAATAGACCAATGGTCTGGCTTTGTTTGAGGCAGCTTTCTACATTCCTGTGGAATTGTTCCTCTGTAGCTTTGCATCTCTACTTAATTCACTGATTCTGCCAACAGGATAGCAACGCTTACTGATGCTACTTGCAGAGTGCCTTGCACTGTGCTTTGAAGCCCCAGTTCTCAGCTGATTCTCGGTGCTTCAAAGCACAGCATGGGGCTCTCTGCGATAACCATCCGAATGTCCTTACTTGCAAAGAGTCATGCACAGGGATTTGTAGCTGCAAGCAATCGGTTGGTTTGCCGAACCCTTTGCGACCAAGCTGTGACTTTCTCTACCCCACACCTGGCTTCATAGGGCAGGTGGGAATGGCTTGGTGGAAACAGCCTCGTGGGTCAAATGGGGAGTCCTAATTAGGCCCATGGGTCAGAGATTCCTCACCGCCACGAGAAGCAATTAAAATACACCTATGACACGTACTGGGCCCCCTACTCATAAAAAGACACAATATTCTGTTCCAGTCCTGGCTTGCTCTTAGTGACTGTTTTGCTCTCCATTGACATTTTTCTCCTGCCCTGGAAGGTAGGATTCAAACCAATGATTTCAAGTTACAAGAAAGGAGGTTTTGACTAAATGTCAGGAAGAACTTTCTGACGGTAAGAGCTTTTCAGCAGTGGAGCTGACTATTTGGGGATTCAGTGAACTCTCCTTCCATGGAGGTTTTTAAGCAGAGGTTGGACGACCACCTGTCATGGAAGCTTTAGTTGAGATTCCTGCATTGCAGGGGGTAAACTAGATTAAGGTTACCAGATTTTTTTCAATGAATCCGGGGACATTTTAAATACATACATACATACATACATACATACATACATAGAATCATAGAGTTGGAAGAGACCACAAGGGCCATCGAGTCCAACCCCCTGCCAAGCAGGAAACACCACCAGAGCACTCCTGACATATGGTTGTCAAGCCTCTGCTTAAAGACCTCCAAAGAAGGAGACTCCACCACACTCCTTGGCAGCAAATTCCACTGTCGAACAGCTCTTACTGTCAGGAAGTTCTTCCTAATGTTTAGGTGGAATCTTCTTTCTTGTAGTTTGGAACCATTGCTCCATGTCCACTTCTCTGGAGCAGCAGAAAACAACCTTTCTCCCTCCTCTATGTGACATCCTTTTATATATTTGAACATGGCTATCATATCACCCCTTAACCTCCTCTTCTCCAGGCTAAACATGCCCAGCTCCCTTAGCCGTTCCTCATAAGGCATCGTTTCCAGGCCTTTGGCCATTTTGGTTGCCCTCCTCTGGACACGTTCCAGTTTGTCAGTGTCCTTCTTGAACTGTGGTGCCCAGAACTGGACACAGTACTCCAGGTGAGGTCTGACCAGAGCAGAATACAGTGGCACTATTACTTCCCTTGATCTAGATGCTATACTCCTATTGATGCAGCCCAGAATTGCATTGGCTTTTTTAGCTGCCGCGTCACACTGTTGGCTCATGTCAAGTTTGTGGTCAACCAAGACTCCTAGATCCTTTTCACATGTACTGCTCTCAAGCCAGGTGTCACCCATCTTGTATTTGTGCCTCTCACTTTTTTTGCCCAAGTGCAATACTTTACATTTCTCCCTGTTAAAATTCATCTTGTTACACATTCAGGACTTATTACACATTCAGGACGTTGATGCTGCAGCGATGGCAGAGGGGCGGCCACCGTCTTGGCCTCAACCGCCACATTTCCCCTTCCTCCGAGGCTTCTATCTCCTTTCTCCAAGAGCCTGGGCAGCCCCTGTGTTGTTGCTTCTTCTGTGGTGGTGATGGGGAAGCGGTGTGCGGTGGGTCAGGCATGGAAGGCGGAGAAGGAGGGCTGAGAAGGGGGGCCGGAGGTGGGAATAGGGACAGAGGTGCTGGCATTATAAACTAGTAAGACAAACCCAGGTCTGAATGCAGGCTTTGCCTCACTTAGATTAGAGGCACAGTCAATGATGACAATAAAAGACAGGGCCTTTTCGGTGGCTGCACCAATATTGAGGGATACCTCAATCTATGAAGCATAGATGACCCTCTCTTTGGTTGTCTTTCACCAGCAGGCAGAAATGGTTTTTCCCCCCTTTCTGGGTGGCTTTTGCCTACGAAGGTCATTTTTAAACGTACGTTCTCTGCCACTGTTTCTTTTGAATGGATTTCAATATTTTGCCATTTATGTGCTTTTACTGCTTTATTCCTGATGTGATTTCACATG
Source organism: Podarcis erhardii (assembly GCF_964252035.2). Taxonomy (NCBI): domain Eukaryota; kingdom Metazoa; phylum Chordata; class Lepidosauria; order Squamata; family Lacertidae; genus Podarcis; species Podarcis erhardii. The sequence continues at coordinate 6,689,183 of NC_138513.1, read as the reverse complement.
GCTGCGAGCACCACAAGGGCAGGACAGGCTATAAAATGCAGGAAGCCAACTTCAAGGTGAGCGAACCAGTTATGAAAACTATCAGCGTCATTTTGAGCCAGACCTACTTAAAACCAAGTCATAAAAAACATTGCCTGCCTCACCAAGCAAAGGCCCCTGTTAATGAAAAAGGTCTTCGAAGACATGATATTGCACTGCATCAGTTAGGACAGAAATGAAACCAACTCCCCAAATATTTGCACCAGGAGAATTTGATGGTTTCTGTTTCCAGATACAGCCACATTCTATTGAATTTTAACTGCCGTCTGCATACATACTTAATTTACCAATTACGAAATGTTGCCCGGATGAATTTCTGGCACCATTGTGCTAAGCTAAACAGTTTGCCCAGACAATAATATTTATCTGGTTTTGACCGATTTCTCGTTACAACATATTCCGGCAGCTAAGCTGGAAATTCCTCCTGAGCAGCCGTTTGTAATGCGGTTTGTTTCTGCAAAGCCCAAAATAAAATGGATTTTTTTAAAAAAATATTTTTTAAAGTGTTCTAGAGTGGTACTTGAGCCAGGCAGCCTGACGCAATGTGCCCTGACAATCTCTTATAATTTCTTTCCCAGAGAAGTCATTCTGTGATGGGCCTCGTGAATCACCTGGCACCGTCTGCGCAGGATATGGGCTTCCTCCTGCATCAACTCCCTTTTAGTACTGAATTTTCCTGTGCTATGTGGGGCTTCTCCCTGCCCTTCATGAAGATGATGTACAGATGGTACACGACACTAGTGCAGTTAGGGAAAATGTACAAAATTAGTTCAAATATATGTTGGAAGTGTAAGGAAAAGGAGGGGACATTTTATCATATGTGGTGGGATTGTATTTTTTTTATATAAGATATTTATTAAAGTTTTCAAAAGTAATACAATATAGAAACAAAAAGAAAAGAAACATCAAAAATACAAAAATACAAAAATAAAAACAATTAAAAATAGCACACAGAATTTCCATTTAATTATTTTCTTTTAACTTTTTTTCCAGACCTCCTCATACCTCCCTTTCTTATATTCCAATTCAGATTATCAGTTCAGCAAATCCTCACCATTAGTTTTTACTTATTTCATATGTGGTGGGATTGTAAGGTAATTGAAAAAAATTGGGAAATGATATACAACGAATTGAAGAAAATGCTCCATTTAACATCTGTTAAAAAACCTGAAGCATTTTTGTTAGGGATTGTAGGGAAAGATCTGCCAAAAAAGCTGAAAAACATCTTCTTGTATGCAGCAACGGTTGCGAGAGTTTTAATAGCACAAGGATGGAAGACTGAAGAAACCCCAACTAAAGAAACATGGCAAGAAAAATTGATGGACTATGCAGAACTGGCAAAACTGACATACAAGCTATGGGACAAGGATAACTGTGACTTTAAAGATGAATGGGAACCCTTTACAAAGTATTTGAAGATGCAACAAAGCGAAGTCGACTCCTTGGCTGGCTTTGAATAAACATTCACAAACTTTTTTATTGATAATAATCAGCTAAATAGTTTGAGGATCAATACAACTGTGTAACATGCAGAAAACAGCATTTTTAGAGAAATCAAAGACTGGAACTGAGGGAAGTTGGGGGGTGGGGTTGGGGGTTCTGTGGGGGAGGGAGGAAAAATGGAGGAATAAGGATGATATGTCTCTGGATAATGTGTTTTGTTTTAATTTTGAATTAAAAAGTTATTAAAAAAAGAGAGTGTCTTTAATTGTTGTTATTTTAAAGTAATCATAATAATCAGAATTAAGAAGACTGTGCCTGAAGCTTGCAACATTCAGCCCAGCAAGATCTGGCTGCAAATTATAGCATAGACACTGTGGAAGGTCTGCTGTCCTCCGCTTCCCAATTAACCTCCGTCTCCAGGGCCCACCCCATGACATCATTGGAGGCTTTCTCCTGTGATGTCACCAGGGGCAGCCCCTAGGTCTTAGGTTTGGGGCCTGAAGTCTCAGAGTCTGGGACACTCCTGGCCTAAAATAGAGGAGGAAGTCAGTGGGCTTGGAGAGGGTGCCGTCCGTTGTGTAGCTCGTTGTGCTCTTCCATGTGACGAGCCCCAACCAGGGAGTAAGAAAAGGCAGGGTGGCAAACTGAGGTGAGGTTCAGGCGGGGTGCAGGGTTGGGGCTGGAGGTGTTCAAGGAAAAAGACCTCTTGCATGGGAGCCAGTTGAAGCAAAATCCTTCAAAGACAGAGGCGCTCTGGTTGGGTCAAGACAACATGGGGTTGGGGGCAAACTCCTGTTATGTACTGAAGTTCTCACCCTGGGCCAGCAGGGGGATACTGAAGATAGTTTTCACTCAGGTCCACATATGCAAATAAGGAATTGAAAGTGACGTTGAGTGATTGGATAGTTACAGAAAGTGGTTACTGTTGCTTTGTAGTTGAGCTCTATATAAGCAGGCTGGCTGAACCCTTCAGCTCAGTTCTGTTCTGGCCTGGGAATAAACAAGAGCTGTTTGAAGAATCGCTGTGTCGTCTGATATGTTCACCCATAACTTAACAACTCCCATCCCTTGCGGGGGCGCAGTTAGTGCCAGCACCTTCTGTCAAGAGTCTGGGTGTAACTTTCAGATGCCTCCCTCTCTATGGAGGTGCAGGTTGCAGACACAGCAAAGGCGGCATTTTTCCATCTCCAGCGTGCTAAGCAGTTGGTCCCTTACCTTTCCTGCCCTGATCTAGCCATTGTGATCTGTCCAATGGTCACCTCCAGGCTTGATTATTGTAATTTGCTCTACGCTGAAGAAGCTGACCCAGAAACTCCAGCGGGTGCCGAATGCCACGGTGAGACTCCTTATGGGGTCCTCACCGCAGGATCACATTCACCTGGTGCTACACCAGCTACACTGGCTCCCAGTGGAGTACAGGGTCAGGTTTAAGGTGCTGGTTTAAACCTTTAAAGCCCTATACGACCTGGGACCCTCGTACCCGATATGCCCCGCGGAGGACATTACCGTCCACAAACAATAACATCTTGGAGGTCCAAGGCCTCAAGGAGGTTAGACTGGCCTCAACCAGAGCCAGGGCCTTTTGGGCAGTGGCCCCAGCCTGGTGGAACGCTCTGTCGCAAGAGACCCAGGCCCTGTGGGACTTGACATCCTTCCGCAGGGCCTGCAAGACGGAGCTGTTCCGCCAGGCCTTTGGTCAGGGTCAGGGTCCAGTCTGACCCTTTGTCAGGTCTGCCTCTAGATCCCAGCTCACAGAGGACCAACGCCCGGTGGATATAATATACAAAGTCTTTATTGAAGTTTAGTTTCCATTTCAAGGCTCTGGGCGCGCAGACCCACGTCTCGACGCTAGACCGGCTAAGTCCCCTCTGACTCACTGCTCCTCCCACACCAGTTTAAGATCCTCGCCCGGCTCCACCTCCTACGCTGTTCTTTCCTTCGCTGGGTCTTTCTGCCCTCTGGGGTCTCCTCCTTCCTGGACTCTTCTGACGCTGACCCCCCTTGGTCTTCCCCTTCCTTCCGGCGGGCTTTAGGACCTGGCTCCCTACCCGGGCTCCCTGCTGTGCCGCTCGCCTGTACATTTGAACTTGGCGCGCGCGCCCAGCCGGTAACCTTCCTCCTGACCGTTTCCCCGCTTCCTGATGTGGGCGTGACCAAACCTGACTCCTCTCCTCCCGCTGGTGGTGAGAGCACTGGTCCCGATTCCTGGGACTCCCCCTCCCCACTGCGCTCTGGTGGGGAAGCTGGTCCTGATTTCCAACTGCTGCTCAGGGACTCCCCGCTGGCCCCTTCCTCCTGGGGCTTCCCCCCTGGAACCCCCCTCGCCCTGGCCATCGGCGCTCCCTTCTGTGAGTCCTCCGATTCGCTGGAGAGGCTTGTGGAATAACTCTTTCCACTGTCACTGCCTGCTCCCCCCTCGTACTCCTCCTCCTCACTCTCCATTTGCTCCCCCTCCTGTGTCTCTCCTTCTGAACCCCTGACACCCTTTTTTTACAAGACCTTGCATCTAAGTGGCCTCTCTAACTCTTCTCACCAGCTCATACCAATAGCTGAGCCTGGTGAGCACTTAATGTTCCCAACCCCTATAGTTATAGTTATAAATTGTGGGTTGCCATCTGATTTATTCTGATTTTCATCTGTTTTTCAGTCGATTGCTGGATTTTATGTTTTAATGTATTATATACTTTGATGTTAGCCGCCCTGAGCCCTGCTTGGCTGGGGAGGGCGGTATATAAATAATGATGATGATGATGATGGTTGCTTTCTAAAGGGCCAACGGGGCTGTATGTCCCTGTGCTTTAAAAAAGTTGTGTGTTGCTTCGCCGTTTTTAATCAATATTTTGTGGACCAGGTACACGGAGCAGAGAAATAAAAACAGTATTAATAGTGGTCTCGCAACCAAGTTCTGCGTCGTTGCAAAGCTTATTCTAGGGAGGCAGAGAGGACTGGGAGATTCGGATGAGAGGTTGCTAGGCAACCACCCACTTGGTCCTTCTGATTCCCCTCTCCTCGCAATGAGCTTCATTCCGATGCAGGATATGCAGGTAAGGCTGGCCCTACTGTTAGGCAGCCTGAGGCGGCTTCCTCAGGCGGCTGGTTTGGACTGTCACCCGTCCCTCTTAGAGGTCCAGAGGGGCCCCTGTCACTGGCAGCTTTTGAGGCCCCAGCCATGATGAAAAATGACAGCACATGAAAGCAAAAGAAGGCACCAAAGAATAAAGAGAGAGTAGAGCGTAATTTGAATATTTTTATTTATTTATCAAAAGCTAATAAATTAGCACGGGTCTGAATTTGTGATCCTCCTTTGAGCTCGAGGTCCCATCTTTTGAAAAGGAACCTTAACACATTTTCTATTCTCACTCACATTTTACTAATTGCTGTGATAAACTAATTGCTACTGTGTTTTGTTTTTTAAAAAATGTATTTAACAGCTACAAGTGATGATGGCTAATAGGGTCAGAGGCGGCATTCCTTTGAATACCAGGCTGCAAACACACCATGCATTGAAAACATTCCTCACAACCCCCCAAAATAAACTTGGGAACCGTAGTTTCCCCCCAGCGCCACAATTCCCAGAACCCTTAATAAACTACAGTTCCCCAGGGTTCTTCGGAAGGGAAAATGTGCTTTAAGTGCATATGCAACCTCCATTGCTGGGTGTCACATGTGGAGAGTGCAGGATTGCACTCAGATCCAACATGTGGACTAGCCCTAACCCTGATCCAGCAAGTCTACTTCATAGACTGATTCCACGTCTATTAAATAAATTTAAAGTACAGTAGGAGGGGATCACGGACGCCACATCCCCTGTACTGAAGCTGTGGTCAGGAGTCTGACTGTCAGGGCTGGCTAGGCTGCAGGTCATCGCGGAGACTCAGAGAGGAGCAGTAAAGCTGATTCTTTATTCAAGGAAACAGAATACAAACAGAGAAACCTACAGGCAAGACTGGCCCGCGTAATCAGTTGCCAGAAGTGATGATCTCTGCCTCCTGCTTCCCCCTAAGTCTTCTCCCTGTCCAGCAGTTTCCCCAGAAGTCTTAAACTCCGTTGGGGGTGATGGCTGCACCTTCTGTGGTCTTTGCTCTGCTACATGCTGTGGCGATCACACAGGGTCCCCGGACATTTCACCGTCTATTGACCCCTGTGCCACCACTTTACAGTGGTGCCTCGCAAGACGAAAAGAATCCGTTCCGCGAGTCTCTTCGTCTTGCGGTTTGTTCGTCTTGCAAAGCAAGCCCATTAGTGGCTTAGCGGATTAGCGCTATTAGCGGCTTAGCGGTTTAGCGGATCAGCTGATAAGCGGCTTAGCGGATCAGCTGTTAAGCGGCTTAGCGGCTTAGCGGATCAGCTGATAAGCGGCTTAGCGGCTTAGAAAAAAGGGGGGGGAAAACCCCGCAGGAACTCGCAAGACATTTTCGTCTTGCGAAGCAAGCCCATAGGAAATTCGTTTTGCGAAGCACCTCCAAAACGGAAAACCCTTTCGTCTAGCGGGTTTTCCATCTTGCGAGGCATTCGTCTTGCGGAGCACCACTGTATTTCTCGCTGCCGCCACCCAGGCCCTACCTGGTACAATACTGAGTCCAGTCAGGGTTAAATCGGAACATAAACTTCTGTTTATTTATTGCAGTTTAACAAGTGTGTGGTTTCATAAACGGTATCGGTCAATTACATTCATGGCGTGCCTATCCAGACCTATAACTTCCGCTACCTGCTCTCCCTCACTAAACCACCTCTCAGATATTTACTTGTCTTCCTAGCCCCTAACTGTTCCTGACTCAGCTTCTTTCGCTACACTAACTCAACCTACCCACAGACTCCATCCCAATTCACTCCCACTCCAACCAACCACCCAACGAACTCCTCCCTTCGCCCCTCCCAAAGCTGGTTTTATAGCCCTCTGACTCCACCCCCCTGGGTTCTGATAGGGTAACCTGTTTAACTATTTCACCTCCAGCACTCTCATATGGTAACGTCACACATGCCAAGTCCCCCGTGCCCTCGTTGACAAGGGAACTGGGGAGCTGAACACAGGAGGACTGGCAGGATCCTGTGAATCTGTTGCAGCCTCAGCCCCCACCTCCTCCTCAGCTGCCTGTCTGCATCTGCAGTGCTTTCTGCCTCTTCTGCCTCTCTCTCACTGCAGCTTGTTGCTTGTTCAGCATCCAACCATTCTGCTCTTCCCTTCATCCTTTGACCTGTCTTCCAGGTCCAGGCTTGCCAAGGATGGTCTCCTAATCGAGTCTTCCACCGCCCCTCATCGCCCAGCCCATCTCTGACACAGACTCTTGTGGGTCACAGACCACATCAGAGCACATTTAGCCAAGATCTTCTCCCTATATTCCCACCTAGGTGTACAAGTCCTGGATGGCTGTGAGCGGCCTTTGCTAATTCTTCCAAACACACTATGGTTTTCTGGGTTTAAATTTGTCCTTCCGCCCCCATAAGAAGCTGCTTTTTATACCCTTCTCAAATAAACATCTATTTCCATCAAACCGTCTGGCTCCTCCCTTCGAAAGTTCAAGCACAGTTCCCTCACCGCAGCCTGGCTTCTCCCCCCCCCCCTTTCTTTTCTCAGTTTTGTAGCAAGGCCAGTTTATTGTGTTTCTCCCTTTCCTGGAAATGCACAAGTACATGCGCCGGTTTATTATTACGGCAGCGCTAATGCCCTGGACGCGTTGTGGAAAATGCCCTGTGGCAAAAACACAGCTGGGCAGACATTCCTCGAGGCCGCTGGATTCTTGCTGCTGTTGTTTTGCTCGAAAGGTTACAGTTATTTCAAGGTTTTCTTTTATGGCAGCCGGGGGCCATCGTTTCTGTTTCTCTTGCCGCTGAAAACTGCAACCTCACTGTTGCTATGCTGCGTTCTGTGGCAAGCTCCAAAATTTAGCTGTCAAAACCAGAGAGTAAGAGCAGCAGAATGGCAAGCCAACTGGCCCTCCCCAGTGCTGAGCCGAGGTGCTGAAGAAAGGCCGGTATATCAACCAAACACTTTTCACGGTGGCAGAATGTTCCGGAACATTGTCTGCTCCGCAGCTTCTGCTGTTTACTCCAGGCGCAACCAAATGACTCTAACCAACAGGTATCGGGTGGATATTCAGCTCTTCTTCCTCTTGCAGTTCAGACTTGGGGAGTATAATCCAGTTTGATCCTTATTGATTCCCCCCACAGAATTCTGGGAGCTGTAGTTTGTGCTGAGAGTTGTTAGCAGGCCCCTGTCCCAGCGCTACAGTTCCCAGAATTCCCTGTGAAGAGGGATTGTTGTTAAAGCACTCTGGGAACTGTAGCTCTGCAACAAAGAAGGGCTTGGCCAGCTGTGGCAGATGTGGGATTGGCAGGGTTGGGTAAGTGGGGCCGGCAGCCCCTCGTATAAATAATAAAACCAAGAGGGGGGAAAGCCAGTGTAGCGGTTAGCATGTCAGACTAGGACCTGGGAGACCAGGGTTCGAATCTCCACTCAGCCAGGCAGCTCACTGGGTGACCTCGAGCCAGTTCCCAACTCTCAGCTTCACTACCTTGCAGGGTGGTTGTGAAAAATTATGGGGTGTGTGTGTGTGTGTGCCATCTATGACGCTTTGAGCTCCTTGGAGGAAAGGTGGAGGATGAAAATGTAAGAAATGAAGAAAAGTAGAAGCAAGCCTAAAATGTGAATAGAAGTACAGTGGTACCTCAGGTTACAGATGCTTCAGGTTACAGACGCTTCAGGTTACAGACTCCGCTAATAGTACCTCGCGTTAAGAACTTTGCTTCAGGATGAGAACAGAAATGGTGCTCTGATGGCGCGGCAGCGGCAGCAGGAGGCCCCATTAGCTAAAGTGGTGCTTCAGGTTAAGAACAGTTTCAGGTTAAGTACGGACCTCCGGAACGAATTAAGTACTTAACCTGAGGTACCACTGTAAGTGTTTGAGAGTTGGGAAGCCATTTGTTCCCTGCACTGCAGTGGGTTGGACTAGATGTGATTTTGGTGGTGGCAAAACGAAGCGCTGCGGAACGTCGGCATGTTTAGTAACGAGGAATCAAGGTACACAAGGCAGGGAAGCTGAAAATAGATCTCCTCCGATGCACTTTGATCAAAGAAGAAAGAGCAACGTCGAGAGCGGAGGCAGGGAAGGGCTCGCCGCTCTGCTAATGAGGTGCAAGGCTTTTCGTGCCGACTTCAGCTTCTATGCAAATCTCAACGTTCCTTCCCGAGTCTTGGGAGCAGTCCTGGACTTGTCCACCTGTCCTTAACGACACACGAGTAATATATATATATTGCTTTTCTCAGAGTACCAATTGCTGGAAACCACAGAAGGGGAAAGTTGCTCTTGTGCTCGAATCCTGACCACTGGTTTTGCACAGGTTGATCACTGTGAGAACAGGATGCTGGGCTAGACAGGCCTGATCCAGCAGGCTCTTCTGTTGCTCTTATGCACAGAGCTTTCCAGACTGTCGTGATCCCTTCTGATTCAGAGAGAGACACTTTTGAAAGGAGTTGTGATGGCCTGGGATTCGGACTAGGATGCTGAACCTGAGGGATCCCAGCCTGCACAGCAGTCCCCGCCTCCAGAACCAGCTGAGCCGGGGCTGCGGCTTGAGCCTGAAGGGTCCTCACCTGTGCTGGATCCTCAGGTGCAGGCACCAGCTGAGTCTGCTCTGGCTCCTGAGTTGATGGAGGACCCATTGCCTGCAGGTGCTCCACTCTCAGCCCCGTCAGAGGAAGCTGAGGTTTCCTCTGGGTCCGGTAACCCTCCAGCCTCTCCTGAGCTGCAGAGGCTCAGGGCAGAGAGGCGGAGGGAACTAAGTTCCCGCAGGAGGAGTGTTCGCCTCCAGGCCAGGAGAGGCGAGTCACCTGTGGACTGGGGCCACCCTATGCCTCGGGGCAGATAAAAGCGGGCCAGCCCCAGTCCCAGGTTGCAGGAGCAACATTGTTGGTTGCTAGTTCCTGCCTGAGCCCTGTCCTGCTTTCCTGCCTGACCCGCCCTGGCTCCCTGCTTGCAAGCCTGTTCCTGACTTCACCTGACTCCCTGCCCTGCACCCAGCTTCAGCTACTACGGACTGCCTCCACGTTGCACCTTTGACCACGGACCGGACTTGGACCTCGCCTCTCAGGTAATCCACGGGACCAGCACAGAGACTAAAAACAAAAGCAATACAGAGCGGAAGTTTCACTCACGCCAGCAATCTTTGCTGCAATGTAAACAGACATGTGACATGTAACAATCCCATGTCTGCAGCAAAGGTGGAATGGAATCCCAACACTGCTTGCCGGTTTGCCACAGGCATCGGGCTGGCCTCGGAGAAAGCAGGAGGCTGGGCTGGATGGGTTATTGGCCTGATCCAGCAGGCCTGATCCAACAGTTCTTCTGCCTGGTTATCACATGAGCCAGTGGCCTACTGGCCCACCAACCTCAGCAGCCCTTAGCCATTCCCTGTTTGCCTGCCTTATCCCATCTAGGCTGTAGTCCTGGTTGTCAACTTCATAAGAACATTAGAGGAGCCTCCTGGAAGCCCGCCAAAACTATCAGCGGTCTGGGAGTCCTCAACACTGCCTCTGAAACCAGCTCTGTCGGCTCAGGCAGGGAGACTGCTGGGCAGCAGGGTAAACCAGCAAACCATCAGGATCTGTCCCAATTGCCCAATGCCAAGAAGGCATACTCTAGATGCCCTCCCCATCACTGGGGCAGAGAGGCTGCAGAGAGAGGATTTCTGTAGATCGCAGCAACTCCCCTACAGCGTGCAAACAAGGATTCCCTTTTGTGTCCTGAATCTTCCAGCATAAGCTCTTTGGGCTCCTCAGAGCAAAGGTGGGATACAAATAAGATTTATTTATTTTTAAAGCACCTGCACAGAAGGGCCTGTGAGCTGTCCAACATTAGGGAAATGAACTCCCATAAGCTGACTTCGGAGATTCTGCAAACTTTTTACCACACGCCCGATGCGGCTGGTGAAGAAAAACCAGCTGTGAAGAGCTGCCGCCGTATTTATACAGCCAAGACATTTGGAGGTCTATTCAGTTTGATCTCCGAGCAAGAGTGGAAACTGCCTAATGATCTCAGCGTAGAAATAGCTGCTGTGCTGCAGAAGTTCCATTATTTATAATATGTCCCCATTTTTCATCTTTCCGTTCCCTAGATAGTCTGCTTCGGAACCCAGTTTGAAGAGCTGGTGTCTGCTTCTAAAGCCCTACACAGCTCGGTGTGGGATGTAAACACAGGAGCAGTCAATGACAACATTCCTAGAATGTACATGTTAGAACATGGGGAGGGATGTCAGTCCAGCAAGCAGGTAAACTTCCTGGGACGGACTTCCTCCGCATGTGACCAGAGGTGGGTGTGGCCTCACCTGTGCAGGTAAATGATCAAAGCACAGGGCAGGCAGCCATATCTCTCTCTCTGCCATTTTCCTTCGATGAGGAAACATCTAAGGATGCTGTCTTGGCTCCCAGCCAAGAGAGGAGATAAGGACTATCTTGCTATAAGATAGATTCTAAGTGTATGTAACCTTTTTAAAGCTGTCTGCCTTCTGGGATCATATTGTGAACAGAACGTGAGTAAACTCTTTTATACTTTTATGAAGACTGTGTCGTGTCATGTATTTTAAGAGGGAACAAAAGGGGAAATTACCAGAGTAATTATTATAGAGGTTCTAGCGAACCTGTGCACACGTTGCCGTTGCGAACTTAAAGGGGAATGTCTATAAACTCTGCTAATATTTTGGGAACTTGTTAGCACAAGTCGGATTAGGATATAATCTCACAATATATCCTCTCATGCACCCCTGAACATTCCCACACTCGGGACCTCGGTGCTCCCGTATTTACTTTCCTCTTAGGCAGCCTTCACCAAACATCCCCTTCCGTGATGTTTTTGACTACAGCACCCAGCAGCCCAAGCCAGCAGTCAGTCATGATGCTTACATGGGCCAGTCGTTCTCTCAGCCTATCCTACCTCACAGGTTGTTATGAGGATAAAATGAGAAGGTGGGGTTGGAACCATGTACAAGGCCTTGGTGAACAGGTGAGTTATACATGGCTCCCCAAATCAACACAGACTGTGGAAACTTCACACTGGACTTCAAGCATCTGGCATTGTGTGCCTCCCCATTCTTCCTCCAGACTCTGGGTCCTTGGTTTCCAAATGAGATGCAAAAACTACTCTCATCAGAAAAGAGATTTGGGGAGCCATGCCATCAGCTGGTGTTGGTCCACTGTGCTTCATTAAGTCCAGGGTCAACACAGCCATCTACCAGGAGATTTTGGAGCACTTCATGCTTCCTTCCACAGACGAGCTTTATGGGAATGCTGACTTCATTTTCCAGCAGGACTTTGGCACCTGCTCACACTGCCAAAAGTACCAAAACCTGGTTCAATGCCCATGGGATTACTGTGCTTAATTGGCCAGCAAACGGACCTCTGGAACGAATTAAGTACTTAACCCGAGGTACCACTGTATTAAGAAACCAGAGGCCTTTCTACTTGGAATAATAGGAATGGAATTGCCCCCCAAAGATGTTAAATTATTTTTGTATGCCACTACAGTGGCAAGACTGCTGCTAGCTAAAAATTGGAAATCTCAAGAAATCCCAACGGTGGAAGAATGGCAGATGAAGATGTTGGACTTTTTGGAGCTAGCCAACCTGACTGGAAGAATCCGCGACCAGAAAGAAGAAGATTGGAAGAAATTTCAGGACTATTTGAATAAATATTGTAATATAAATAATTAGAAGTCACTTGAAAGTAACAAACAGGCCTAGGATTAAAATAGGACTTAATTGTAAGTAAGTTGGATTTAGAACAGTAAGAAAAGAGAACAAGATAGTTAATTGCTGGAAATAATTTTAGGTTAAGAATGATATTGGAGAGCTGTTATACGCAGATACAATGAAATTCAGAAGGGAGGGATCTGAGGAAGTCCATTAACAATGTAAGAAAAATTGGGTTTTCAAGGGATATGTGTTTAAAACTTCTTTCTCGTTTTTCTTTTCTAGTATTGTAATGTGTTTTCTCTTGTGTGTTTTCTTCTTTTTTCTATGTCATATTTGTTATAATTGTGAAAAATCTAATAAATTTTTTTTTGGGGGGGAGATGCTGGGTTTATTCCCCTCCCCTCACTTTCAACATGCCCAGGAATTACATCTAGGCTGGGTGAGTGGAAAGGGCCAAACGGCTGGCATGGGTGGAATGAACATTTTTGGGCGTACGAAGGGTTCTGCTGTCACCCGTCCAGAGCTGAAAAGCGTCCTGTTACTGCAGCCGGCCGTGTGGTTTGGTTGTAGCCGGGGAGGGGAAGAGCTGAGCTGGGCCGAGCGCTAAACTAGCTCAAACATCTGGGGGCCTCATAGAGGGTTTTGAGCGTAAGCACACCGAGCCAGCCAGCAGCGAGGACATCTTGTTTGTGTTTTTCTGCAAGAACGCTCCCAGTGGGTTATGTCAGAGGTGAGGAATGCAGGCCACCCTCGGTCATGAGATCAGCCTCGTATTTTTAGGCCGTTCAAGTTACCATACTCTCCGAACAACAAAACACTCCTTTGCATTTAGGAGGCTGGGGCCCAAGAGCAAGGAAGGATGAATCGATCCAGTTTGGGTTCTCCCGGTTTCGGAGTTTGCCAGGCTTAAGTTCATTTCCCCACAGTTCATAGCTGTCAACTTACAGATTTGAAAATAAGGGACCAGCAGCCTCGAAAATAAGGGATCAGCAGCCAAAATAAGGGATTTTGCTTAGCTTCTACAGAAATCCAGCATTGATGGAGCCATGCTGCTTTTGCTGCCACTGACTGTGTTTTGCAGGGGGTTGGACTAGATGATCCTAAGGGTCTACAATTCTGACCAAAGAAGAGTGGCAGACAAAACTGATGAATGACGTCGAGACGGCAAAGCTTACAGGCAGAATTAGAAACCAGGAAGAGGACCTCTTTAATAAAGAATGGGGAAAGTTTATAATTTAGTTGAAAAGCTATTGTCAAGAGTTACATACATTGGTAGGATTGACAGAAAACGTAGTAAAAATTTGAACTATGGATGGACAAATGATTGTTAAAAATAGAGTTATGAAAGGGATGCAGAGGGGGAAATCACTACATTAAGATGCTGCACTGGTTGGAAGGTATGCTAAGCATCATGTCGGGGCTGCTGTTGTCCTGGTGCGAGGAGTTCCATCGGCCCTTCCCCGCCTGAGAGAGAGGGAGGGAGAGAGAGAGACTCTCACCCATGCCATCTGCGAGCCTGGTATGAGGCGGTTGCGGCACCGCTAAAGCGCCGTCCTTCTGCGTCCCTCCCCATCCCCTCCTCTTCCTCCTCCCTCAGGCCACCTCCTCAGCTGCAGCCGCTGCAGCCTCTGGCTTCCCCTGGCAGCACGGCGGAAGTCTCACAAGAGAGGGGCTGCCTGCCCACCCGCCGCCACCCATCTCCTCACCGACGCCACCTGCGAGCACCGGACGCAGGTGGCCACAGTGGTGGTCTAAACCACTGAGCCTCTCACCGACCTCAGAAGGTCGGTGGGTCGAATCCCTGTGATGGGGTGAACTCCTGTTGCTCTGTCCCAGCTCCTGTTCGAAAGCATGCCAGTGCAAGTAGATAAATAGGTATCGCTGCAGCGGGAAGGTAAACACTGTTTCTATGAGCTCCAGCTTCCGTTACGGTGTCCCATTGCGCCAGAAGCGGTTTAGTAATGCTGGCCACATGACCCGAAAAGCTGCCTGCGGACAAACGCAGGCTCCCTCGGCCTGAAAGCGAGATGAGCGCCACAATCCCATAGTTGCCTTTGACTGGACTTGACCGTCCAGGGGTCCTTTACCCAGGACTGCCTTAAGCATATGTGGCACCGTGGTGCAAAGATCTGCCCGGTGCCCCTCCCAGGTTGCCCAGTCCCAGGCCCACAGGAGGGTGGAGCTGGCCAGCCGCCTCAGCATCTCGCTGGCCCAGTCGCCCCCAAACTCGTGGTGCAGAGCCGCCCACAGCAGAAGAGTCCGCTGCGGCGCTCTGACCAACGGGCGGGCTCTTCTCTGGACTCAACTCTCGGACCCCGGACTCTCGGCCTGGTGCCCCTGAGAGCCCAGCACCCGGGTGCCCCGCACCCCTAGAGCCTATGGGTAAGATGGCCCTGCCTTTACCTTTTTTACCTCTCCCTTGCCTATTGAAGACTTCCGTCCCACCCAAACAGCCTTTTAAGTGAAGATCGTTATCCCAGCCTGTCTCTGTATTGGACTGGAAACAGTTTTCACATAAGAGTGTGTTTTTGTGTATATGTGTATATGTGTGTGTGTATTGTTCCTTTAACATATGGAATTGTTTTTCATTGTTTTTACTGTTGGCGCTTCTGCTGCGACATCTTTCCGAGATGTTTTGTGGGAAGTGTTTCATAAATAAACTGAATCAAACAAATAAAAGCAAATTCCAACCAGTGCGGTGGCGAGGGAACTGTAGTACAAAACATGGAGGGTGCCATTTCGGTGGGAACTCTAGTACAAAACATGAAGGGTGACAGTTTGGGAAAGACAGGTATGTATCTATTATCTACCTACCTAACTAACTACCTATCTAGTGTCTCCACTAACAAAACATTACATAAACTTATTTCATTCGTCCCATTCTTTAAAACCCCCAGGAGAAAAATTATATAAGTTGATAAGAACAGAAAAATTGAACCAGAGAAAGAGAGTTATGAGTTAGATCAGCCGTATTATTAAAAAGCTGATAAGCAAATCATTCCTTGATTTAGAATGATCACTATTAATTCAATCTGCAAAACAAAAACCTTGAAAAGAGAAAATATTTTTACAAGGAGGGAAAAAAATCATTATAATAATAATTTATTTTTTATACCCCGCCCATCTGGCTGAGTTTCCCCAGCCACTTTGGGCGGCTCCCAATCAAGTGTTAAAAACAATACAGCATTACATATTAAAAACTTCCCTAAACAGGGCTGCCTTCTGATGTCTTTTAAAAATAGGATAGCTGCTTATTTCCTTCACAACTGAAGGGAGGGCGTTCCACAGGGCGGGTGCCACTACCGAGAAGGCCCTCTGTCTGGTTCCCTGTAACCTCACTTCTCACAATGAGGGAGCCGCCAGAAGGCCCTTGGCGCTGGATCTCAGAACAATAGAACAATAAAGTGCAATGCTCAGCTATAGACAAATATTGCTTTACCATCCCATTTACAACCCACAGCGACTTTATTTCCTGATGCAGCTTAGGATATAATGACTGCAATTCAGTCAGTAAAACAGTAAAAAGTTCACCTTAGGTTAAACAACAACAAAACATTGTGGAAGAGCTGCAGAGATTGCAAAGCACCGCTTGAAAACAGTCAGGCTGTTCATTGTTTCACAAGTCGAAAGAACTCTTGGAAATGAACAGTATAGTGGTATCTTGGTTCTCAAACACCTTGGTACTCAAACAACTTGGAACCCAAACAGTGCAAACCCGGAAGGAAGTGTTCTGGTTTGCAAATGTTTTTCAGAAGCCAAACTTGCCCTGTTTTGAGTGCCACCCTTCCGTTTTGAGTGTTACGCTGAGGTCTGTCTGTTTTTGCTATTTATTTTGGGTTTTTGTGGCTCTTTTTGTGTATGTGTGTGTGACTGTGTGGAACCCAGTTCAGCTACTGATTGATTGACTGTCTGACTGCAGTACATTGTTTACTGCTTTCATTTTATGGATCAATGGTCTCCTTAAACAGTAAAATTCATGTTAAATTGCAGTTTTAGGGCTTGTTTTTCAAAGTCTGGAACGGATGAATCCATTTTACATTCCTTTCTACGGGAAAGCGCGCCTTGGTTTGGGAAGACTTTGGTTTTGGAGCAGACTTCTGGAATGGATTAAGTCTGAGGACCAAGGTACCACTGTATTTGACACTTTCATCAAATCCGCAAGTTACCTGGGGCAGGTGACCCCATCTGAACAGAACTTAAGAAGAGCCTTGGTGCTGGTTCAGCCCAAATGTCCATCTAGTCTGGTGTCCTGTTTATCGCAGTGGCCCAGCACGGGTCTGGATTAAAAGCGAAAATCTGATAAATGGATTACACGGGATACCATTATTGCAGTGCAAAGGGATTCGAACTCGGGTCCTTCCAATCCAGCACAAAACCTCTCTCTGTTGGGCCATGGGGTCTCTTAGGCTGCTGTGTTTCTAACTGGGAGGAATCGCCATGGAACTTGGTGACTCAGTGCGATTTACTTCTGAGCAAATGCGCACAAGACTGCACTGTAAACATATCACCATCATCGTGACTTGAGATTTCAAACAGTTGTGTGTTCTTTCCCCCTGCATTTAGTTGTGCAGCTCCTCTGAAATAAAATTCCTGTGTCTTTCTTTATATCAAACTGTTTTACTTGTTGGCTTGTAGTTCCTCCTCGCTATCAGGGCTGGATTAACCATTAAGCCAAATAAGCCCACAGAAATTTCCCATTGCCGGATTTTGAACATTCATGGCCACAGATTTCTCGGCTGAGCATCCACTTTCTCAGTTGAAGTATATTTTAAAAATCACAACAAAACAACTGTGCAACAAGGCAGGCTGGATGTCCCCTCTCTACTAAGTATAGAAGCAGAAGTGTTACGTAAATTTAGTTTTTAGGATGTGATCAAAGACTTGGCAATTAGAAAAAGGAGGAGAAAACATTTTCAAGTGGAAATATACAAAAATAAACTTTATTTTCCTTCTTACTTTTTTGTTTTGCTTCATTTCGAAAAACCAAAGTTTATTTTACGGTTTATTGTTTATATTTTGAATTCGATATATATGGGGGCACCCAAAACTTTTAAGTGCATAGGGCCTATAAAGGTCTTAATCCGTCCCTACGCACTACAGTGGTACCTCGGGTTACATACGCTTCAGGTTACATACGCTTCAGGTTACAGACTCCGCTAACCCAGAAATAGTACCTCGGGTTAAGAACTTTGCTTCAGGATGAGAACAGAAATCATGATCCAGCGGCGCAGTGGCAGCAGGAGGCCCCACTATCTAAAGTGGTGCTTCTGGTTAAGAACAGTTTCAGGTTAAGAACGGACCTCCGGAATGAATTAAGTACTTAACCTGAGGTACCACTGTATCTAAAATGCAAATTTGCGTTCGGTTCACGTTCCCCCTTGAATTAAATTTCATTTGCTTTTACTTGATTCCCTGCTTTCTTTTTTGGCAGGTGCTGCAGATACCTTGTCCCCCTGAGTTCCATCACCCAGTACACTCGTATAATTTTCTCTCCCTCAATTTCTTCCCCAAGCACCGAAGCCTGATTTCATTATTTACTGCTGTCTCTGTAGCCTAGGAGATAAATGGATGCCAATGTGATTTATGAACTGGGCATTCGGGATACTTTTTTTTTTTTTTTGTAAGGGTTGTCCAAGTTTGGCGTAAACAAACAGAGAGGAAATTTGTGAAACGTAGGAAAATTCAGGAGCGGAAGTGGGAGGAATCAGATTGGGAGGCAGCTACTGTGTGGTTGGACCCAACTCCTACCAACCCCAGACTGTGTGGCCAAAGGTCAGCGATGACATACCCTCCACCATTTCTCCATTGAAAATAGGGACTTCTTATTCCATAATGATAATTTTACAAATTATACCCCACATATCTTACTGGCTTGCCCCAGCCACTCTGGGCAGCTTCCAACTTATATAGAAACATAATAAAACATTAATATGTTTTTAAAAACTTCCCTATACAGGATTGCCTTCAGATGGCTTGGGGGGGTCGCATAACTCCATACCCTCCAACATTTCTTCGAGGAAAATAGGGACGTCCTATTCAATCCCCTTCAACATTTCTCCAGTGAAAATAGGGACATCCTATTCCATCCTCTCCAACGTTTCTCCAATTAAAATAAGGACATCCTTTTCCATCCCCTCCAACATTTCTCCAAGGAAAATACAGATGTCCTAAGGAAAAGTGGACATTCCATGATCAAATCAGAAACTGGGATGGCTTCTGTAAATCTGGGACTGTCCCTGGAAAATAGGGACACTTGGAGGGCCTGCAGTTTGAGGACTAATTTTTGCCCGTCAAAAGTATCTGAGGAAGGTGCAGGCCTCAGTTCACAGTGTCTGGTTTAGATGATGATTCTTGTCTCTGAACCCATGCCTAAGAGTATGCTGGTGTGCCCGTAATCCTGTTTCCACATGGCCAAAATAATAATAATAATAATAATAATAATAATAATAATAATAATAATCTTTTTTCGCCTGATCTGCTTTTGTTCTCAGCAGTCCCTTGCTCCAAACCCGTAAGCAGAGGAGAAATGATGTTGCATTTTTTACTTTTTATTTTTGGCCATGTGGAAGTGCCTATTTTTAATGTGAAAGCTCGGCTGTCAGATTGAAAAGCTTGTCATGCAAATCGTCCGCAGAAGAGACTACGGCTAGATTAAAAGGACCAGAGCACACAGCGCATGCAGAGAGACACAGATGAAAGAGGGTGCCGCAAAAATAGAGAGCTCCCGTTCTCCCCTGACTGCTTTCTTCCCGTCTCTCAGAATTGTTCTATCCCCCTCCCCGCTTTAAAAGCCTTCTGCATCGCGAGTCCTGCCCTTGAGACAGAAAAATATGTTTCAGTCTTGCCTGAAATAAAGCCTTGAACTTATGGTTGATTGCACTCGGGTGACAATAATGGAGAGGGAAGGGAAGTTAAAAAGGGAAAGGGAAAAAATTAAAGCAAAATTATTAGTTCGCAGGCACAGAAGATAAAGCACGGAACTGTGTTGTGACACTCTGGGCTCGTGTGGGGCTCGAAAAGATCACATTTACAGGGTTTTTACAAGGGTATTTTCAGTACAGTCCTAAAAGTGTCTGTTGTTGTTTTGTCGTTTAGTCATGTCCAACTCTTCGTGACCCCATGGACCAGAGCACGCCAGGCACTTCTGTCTTCCACTGCCTCCCACAGTTTGGCCAAACTCATGCTGGTAGCTTCGAGAACACTGTCCAACCATCTCGTCCTCTGTCGTCCCCTTCTCCTTGTGCCCTCCATCTTTCCCAACATCAGGGTCTATTCCAGGGAGTCTTCTCTTCTCATGAGGTGGCCAAAGTATTGGAGCCTCAGCTTCACAATCTGTCCTTCCAGTGAGCACTCAGGGCTGATTTCCTTCAGAATGGATAGGTTTGATCTTCTTGCAGTCCATGGGACTCTCAAGAGTCTCCTCCAGTACCGTAATTCAAAAGCATCCATTCTCTGGCGATCAGCCTTCTTTATGGTCCAGCTCTCACTTCCATACATCACTACTGGGAAAACCATAGCTTTAACCATAGCTTTAACTAAAAGTGTCTACTCAGAAGTAAATCCCATTGAGTTACACTTATGGAATGGCCTACAGAGATAAACCATGGAAATAAATTTGGATTCACACACCTGTTCACAAAGGCTGCACTGGGGGGCGGGGAGTCAAGCCATTGTCTCTCCCTACACTGGTACATTTCTTATCTTTCCTGATAACTCGCAGGTGGTACTGAAATTGGTCGCAGTCTTATTTTTAGAAAGCTAAGATATTATCTGTTATATGTATAGGCATAAAACAACTGACAGTTAGACCAAAACCATTTCAAAGGTGCCTTAGCCAAAAACCATTAATGTGGGGTGGTGTTTTAAATTAGTTTTAATACGCTTTGCAAGGCATCCACTGTGGGCGCGGGGAATAAAGAAAGGACCTTCAGCTTTGCATCTTCGGATTTCCTGCATTAAAGAGAATTCAGATTTGAATTCATCACCATGTGTGAGAACTTGGAGGCCAGCCAGTCTTACTATTAGGCTGTGCTTCACCCACATCGTCAAAAAGACACCAAGAATGAGTAAAAGATTTGCAGAGCAGAGTGCTCCTTCGAGCTGAACCCTCGGAGGATTGCTGCTAGACACACTTTATGGATTCCAGAGGTTCAACAAGACAAGGACATCCTTCGGGATTGGACTTCAGTCTCCCCAGAATTAGTTAATTATAGACTCTGGACTTCATACTTTTGAGGGAACTGCCATAACTCAGTGGCAGAGCAGTTGCTTTGCATGCAGAAGGTTGCAGATTCAATCCCCAGCATCTCTAGGTAGGTATGGGAGACAACACTGCCTAAATTCCCAGAGAGACACTGCCAGTCAGTGTAGGCAAATACTACGCTAGATGGTTTGACTCAGTAGAAAGCAGCTTCTTGTGCAAAGGATCCCTTTCTTTAGATGGCACTGTGCACTTCTAAAAGGTAAAGGGACCCCTGACCATTAGGTCCAGTCGTGGACGACTCTGGGGTTGCGGCGCTCATCTCGCTTTACTGGCCGAGGGGGCCAGCACACAGATTCCGGGTCATGTGGCCAGCATGACTAAGCCGCTTCTGGAGAACCAGAGCAGCGCACGGAAATGCCGTTTACCTTCCCACCGGAGCGGTACCTATTTATCTACTTGTACTTGATGTGCTTTCGAACTGTTAGGCAGGCAGGAGCAGGGACCGAGCAACGGGAGCTCATGGGGATTTGAACCGCCGACCTTCTGATCGGCAAGTCCTAGGCTCTGTGGTTTAACCCACAGCACCACCCGCGCCCCTGTGCATTTCTACTTCACTTCAAAACATGGTGAGCTGGCCAGAGCTGCTGTATGGGATTGGGGAGGGGCTGCCATGAGGATTGGAGGTGCTAGTCAGAGCAGGATGACAGGTGGGAGGGTCTTGAGGAGCTGCCAGCGGATGATCCCAGGGTGGGTTCCAGCGGGTTGTCATTCTGCCCGCCATCCCAGCAGTGAATAGTCCTGTGCCAGCCACATACACACCTCCAAGACGACCTCCAGAGCATTGCATCTTCGGATTTCCTGCATTAAAGAGAATTCAGATTTGAATTCATCACCATGTGTGAGAACTTGGAGGCCAGCCAGTCTTACTATTAGGCTGTGCTTCACCCACATCGAGATGAGTGCCGCAACCCCAGAGTCAGTCATGACTGGACCTAATGGTCAGGGGTCCCTTTACCTTTAACGTAGTCTCTATGTGAGTATATTGTATTCAGTTATGGGGTATCAGAGTTTTTAGGTGCTAACCAGGCTGGGATAGTTGGGATAGCAGGCTTGTTGGTTTTTGAATGTCTGATGTTGATTTTTTCAATTTCGTTGTTCTGTATGGGTCAATGACAATAAAGATTATCATATCGTATTGTATCTCCAGCTGCCCACAAAGGACATACCAGATACCCAGTCGAATTCTGAGCTGGTGTTGTCACCTCCTCCACCACCTAGGGCACAAAGATGCCAGCACTGGCTCAACCATAGAACCATAGACATGAAGAATTGGAAGTGAGCCCAAGGCTCCAAATCCCTGCAATCTCAGCTAGATCATCCATAACAGATGGCCTTCCAACCTCTACTTGAAAGCCTCCAGTGAAGGAGAGTCCACCACCTCCCGAGGAGACCATTCCATGGTTGAACAGCTCTTATCATCAAGAAGTTCTTCCTGATGTTTAGTCGGAATCTCCCTTCTTGTAACTGGAAGCCATTGGTTTCCATCCAACCCTCTGGAGCAGGAGAAGAACTGCCCTTTAGATATTTGAACATGGCTACCATGTCACCTCCCAGTCTCCTCTTCTCAACATATCCAGCTCCCTCAACTGTCCCTCCTAAGGCTTGGTTTCCAGGTCCTTGATCATTTGGGTTGACCCCCTCTGCACATGTTCCAACACAGACCCAGCCCACCAGGAGTTCCCGTTTGTTTCCACACACTTTTGGCCTCTGGCTCTGCCTAGCAGGGCATGTGACCCTCAGCCAGAAAAAAAAAAACATCCCCCAGCTCTGCTCTCAATGGACAATTAAAGTACAGCGGTACAGTCCTACCTCTCGTTACAGACGCTTCAGATTGTGTTTTTTTTGGGTTACAGATGTGCTGAAACCCGGAAGTACCAGAACGAGTTACTTCGGGGTTTCGGCGGTTGTGCATGCGCAGAAGCCCTAAATCGCACTTTGCTGGACAGCACTTTGCACTGTACCTCGGTTTAAGAACAGTCTGGCTTAAGAACGATTTGGTTTACAAACTCCACAAAACTGGAAATAGTGTCTTGGTTTGAGAACTTTACCTCCGTCTAAGAACGGAATCCAAGCGGTGGAAGGGCACCGGTGGCAGGAGGCCTCATTAGGGAAAGCGTGCCTCAGTTTAAGAATGGTTTTGGTTTAAGAATGGACTTCCGGAACAGATTAAGTCCGTAAACCGAGGTACTACTGTATAGGGGAATGGCCAGAGGGACTTTATTCATGCCCTGAACACCACAGATTTCACAGAAGCCTTTTGGTGCTCCTATGCAAACATGGAAGTGGTTGGAGAATTGCTCACCATCATGCTTAAATGCACCACAGGAGTCCTGAGAGCTACCAACTGGAACTGTAGAGGTTGTCTGGTTGGGCTATGATTCATGTCATTAGGGTTGCAGCTGAGTTGGAGGAATGTGGGTTCAGATCCGCTGCTGGTGACATCATTTTGGGGGGGGGAGCCTGGCTCACAGCAGAAGCCGAATCTGGATTTCATTTGGAAAACGGATTTGAGTTTTGATCTTTAGCGGACCAAAGCATTAGAACATAAATTACCAAGTTTTCATCAGACGTCCAGAACTTCTCACCGGGAGCTCATTCTTACCATTGAAAGCAGCTGGTCGAGAGTCAAAGCTTTAAGGTAGAAGCTGAACATTCCTCTGCTCCATAAGGCCTTGGCGAAAAGCCTGGGGAATCTGTTTGTGAGCCAACCCCTCCATTCTTGGCAAGGGCCTTCATTTCGGCACAGGATAGTCCACCGCTGTGTGTGAACATAACAGTTCGATTATGATTCTGCAGCCTGCCCTATGGCTAGGCTTGATGGAAGTTGTAGTCTAATACATCTGGAGAGATTCAATAGTCAAGACAGTGCAATTGTCAAGAGTAAATCCAGATGAAATATACTCGGAGTCGAGAGTGGATTTCATGCTCTTTATTCAGCTCATAGTGGTGAGGAGGAATGGAAGTTCCCCCAGAATGTCTGCTTTATATACATTATTTACACAATGGGCCTCACATGACTGGCTAATTCCGGGATTCTCCTATAGGCCAATCAGGTTGTGGATTCACTTCCAGCTGGAGGTGGATTGGGTGGCTCCTGTGGACCACTCAGACTGCTGCATTCTGGATCCTATTGTTCTAGGACCAATCAGACTGCTGCATTCTGGATCCTTTTCAACTCAGTACATAACACCAGGAGTGATGTGAGATCTGATTATCCGATAATCAGAACAGGGAGAGTCAGAAGCAGAAGAAGAGCGCCGACTGGATGAGGCCAATGGCCCATTCAGTCCAGCATCCTGTTCTGACAGTGGCCAAGCCAGGAGTCAACACTGATTGGCATGTGAGTCAGGAAGAGGATTGCCCCCAGTGTTCCAGCTCAAACAGGAAGCCAGTCTTAGTGGATGGAGCAAGGCTGAAGCCTAAGGGCACTACTCAAGGATCTGCACCCAGCTACAGCCCTGGTGGGCAACCATGAGAGTTAGAGGATCCCCACATCTCTGAGCCCAATGACTCCTGATGTATGCTATGAGATAGAGAGAGTCAATAAGATAACCCTCCTTCTCTCATATATATATATATATATATATATATATATATATATATATATAATTTTACATATCATTCCCAACAATCATATAACATAATTTATTATATTATACAGTATTTTGGACTTCCATCAACTAAATCTGAAGATTTTTCAGTCTTTATCACTTAATCTACATTTCTTAATTTCCTTATTACTTTTAATTGTCCTTAACTAACAATTCTCTTCATAATCTTCTCTGCAATATTTCACATAATCCTCCTTACAAAACTTCTTGCAGTCCTACTAGCGTAATCTGTTTATTACAATTGCTTTTCAAATAGTTCAAATATTTACTCCAGTCCTCTGAGAATCTCTGGTCCCGCAGGTTTTGGATCCTTCCTGTCATCTTATCTAGTTCTGCATAGTCCATTAATTTCATCTGCCATTCTTCTTTTGTCCGCCATTCTTCTTGTTTCCATTTCTGTGCCAATAATACTCTTGCTGCCATTGTTGCATATAAAAACAATTGACTATCCTGTCTGTTAATATCCTCCCCTACAATGCCAAGTAAAAATGCTTCTGGTTTTTTTTTTATAAATGTGTATTTCAACATCTTTTTCATCTCATTATATATCATTTCCCAAAAGCTTTTCACTTTCTTACATTCCCACCACATGTGGTAAAAAGATCCTTCTTTATCTTTACATTTCCAACATTTATTACTTGTTTTGTACATTTTGGCTAATTTCACTGGTGTAACATATCATCTATACATCATTTTCATCACATTTTCTTTCAAAGCATTGCATGCTGTAAATTTTAATCCTTCTTTCCACAGTTTTCCCCAATCTTTTAACTGTATATTATACCCAAAATCTTTGGAAGATAACCCTCCTTCTCATAGTCTCCCCTCCTCCCTGCTTTTGGCTTACTGTCTGACCTTGATTCCCGCACACAATCTTTTGATATCCAAAGGCAACGCTTGACACCAAACAAAGGACACATAGGGTGAATATCTGCATGCCCAGGAGGAAAACTGGAGAATTCTCATCCTCAAAACCGAGTGAGGGCATCCTGGGGTCAAATCACTTCTTTCTTTTTGTCTACTGATTTCCTTCTCTTCACCATACTTACTATAAATGCCCCTTTCTTACTTTTAAAGCCATGGCCTGCCCAAGACATTTTGCTGCCCGAGGCAAAAGTCAAGGTCGTGGCTTCGCCAACATACGTAGAAAAGCCAACCAGACTGGCAACCGAATCTTACTGGTGATGATGGGTCGGCACCCACTGCACTTGGCAGACAGCTCTGTCTGCTCCCCAACCCCCTGAATCTGCCACCTAAGGCAGCATCCTCACTCTCCCTAGTGATAGAGCCGGCCTTGTTGAAAGCTCAACATCACGCTCCTTCCTTTCACTCCTCTTCTATTTTTCGCTCAAGTGCCCTCTTGTTCCGTTCTCTGTGCTCCATCTAATATTCGATTAGGCCTTCAATTTCTGTGTCTTTAACCTCTCCCTGTGAACACTGCTCTCTACCTCTTAATAAAAGTATTACCTCTACTTTTCGAAAGCTCCTTCAAGCCCTCTTCTTTGGTTCTGAGTTTCCTTCTACAAACCCTTACGCAGTACAGAACATATTCTTCCTCTCGGTTCCTTGCCTCCTCCCACTCCCTTACTTCCCCTATTGTGTTGGTTGGTGATAAATTGCAGGCCTACAAGGAGGAAATAATCTTTTTCAAAAACCCACATTGCCTGAGAATTCCAGCAAGATCCACTAATAGTGATGGGCGCCTGAAATACCAACACACTCATTATGACATAAGCCAGGGGTTATTTTAGGGGACCGCTGACTATTAGGTCCAGTGTGACCGACTTTGGGGTTGCGGTGCTCATCTTGCTTTATTGGCTGAAGGAGCCGGCGTACAGCTTCCGGGTCATGTGGCCAGCATGACTAAGCCGCTTCTGGAAAACCAGAGCAGCGCACGGAAACGTCGTTTACCTTCCCACTGGAGTGGTACCTATTTATCTACTTGCACTTTTGACGTGCTTTCGAACTGCTAGGTTGGCAGGAGCAGGGACCGAGTAACGGGAGCTCACCCCGTCTCGGGGATTCGAACCGCCGACCTTCTGATCTGCAAGTCCTAGGCTCTGTGGTTTAAGCCACAGCATCACCCGCGTCCCTGCGAGGGGTTATATGGGACTGATAACCCCATACAGGATTCACAGCCCCCATCAGCCACGAAACTCACTAGGTGCCCTTGGGCTGGTCACTGCCTCTCAGCCTAACCTGTCAGGAGCTGAGCCTACACTCGAGTAGGACCCTGACAGAGACACATGCCCAAATGGCATGTTCTCTCCCTCCTGGTCGACCATTTGGGGGCTTCAAAAGCTTTCTTCAGCCCGAACATCACAGCGACCGATGCCAACAGACACCGGCACACTTAGGGATCCGCAGAGTTTGCACAACTTGCATAACAGACCTCAGCAACTCAGCATTTTGGCTAATCTACTTTATTTACATATAAACACACATGAGGCACTGCAACATGGCTCCCTCTCTCTATAGACAGCAAAGAGGAAAAGAACAAAGGACAATAGTCCCACTTCACGGAACACAGTAACACAAACATCCTGTCTCCGTCACTTCCCACTCTGTGGAGTCAAAACATATACCGTCATGTGATAGACAGCAATCCCAGGACTGCAATCAGGAATTCTAACATAACCTACCTTACAGGGTTCTTGTGAGGGGCTGAGTGAGGACGGGGGCAACCATGTATGCTGCCTTGAGCGCCTTAAAGAAGAAAAAAAAAGTGGGATATAAATGCAATAGATGAATAAAATTAAACGTTGCTGAGAGTTGCTAGGAGGACCCCATTCCCCACTGAGAGTTACAATTCCCAGCATGGTTAAACAATGCAACTCTCATCGCAAGGAACTCTGGGAATTGTAGCTCTGGGAGGAGGAATAACAAACCCATCAGCTGCCCCAGGAAAAACGGGACACCCCATTTTTTTCCTGTGAGGGGACAGTGGCCAAAACGGCTGCAACAATCTTGTGGAATTTTGGGTTGCACTTTTTTCAGGCACAGCGCCCCCAAAACACACGTTTTGGGGCACCGTGCAAAATCAGTGTCCTGAAACAACAATTTGGGGGGTGCTGTAATCTTGCATGGGTTACGTGTCTCATGCAGAAATGCAGCCCTGGAAGATGGTGTTGTGGTTTGGGGCCACTTCGTATTAAAATAGGGGTCTCCTAGCAACTCCCAGTACGCTTAGCAAACTACAGTTCCCAGAATCCTTCAGGGGGTGGGGGTGGGCAAAGACATGACTGTTTAAAGTGGTATCGTAGTGCTTTTAAATATATGTTGTTAGTGTGATCCCAGTGCTATGTGTGCACAACCACACAAATTCCCCACCCTTCCAAAAAATAAGAAGTGGAAATAGGGGGCGGCGAGGCATCCGAAGTACTTTCCAAGAACTGCCGCAATCCATTTTGGATGCATTTGGGGTGTTTTCTCTTGCAAGGGCCACTCCTCCTGTGAGGCACCCCGGCATGGAAACTTTGGTATGTGCTGTAGATTCTGTGCAAAGTGGGGTGGGGAGCAAAACCAAGCCAGATGAAATTTCAAAACCCAAAGAGGCCTCGTTAAAGGGGGAGCGGAGTTTGTGTGTATGGTTTGTGTGTAGGGGGAAAAGGGAGAGAGGGAAGAATACATCCGAAAAAAGAAAGAGGGAAGGATGAGGCCTGCCATCTAGCGGCCTCGACTAGCTGCTTCACATCAAGAGTTACATAACCCCTCTTCGGTAAGGGATTATTTTTAATGCAAATCAAGCGAGGGAGTTGAAACACAAAGGAATTTTCCTACATTGTGCGGAACGACAAGTTCTTTCCATTTTTAATTTCCCCCTTCCCAGCTGTTTTAACAGTCAGGAAGCAGTACTCACACAAGCTCTTCGAAGCAGGACAAGCTGTGGTCTCGAAACCCTTAGAAAACAAACTTCAGAGTTGCGTAGTGTGGGAGAGTTATTTGGACAGGGCAGTGGGGGTCAGGTGCTAGTCCATAGGAAATTCAGGACTTCAGCATTGTTTTGGGATTCTCCTGACGGCGACAGTTTGTTGCGGACTGGGGACTCTGCCCATTGTGGAATGTGGCCCCGTTATTGTCTACCATAGCAGTCAGCGACTAGGAGCCATGTGGCCAAATCCGTCCCACCCTGAAGAGTACCAGTTGGCCAACCAGTATCTCATGATCCGGGTTCTCATGAACCTGAACATCGGAGGGGGAGATATTGGAGACCTCTGGAGGGTCCCAGTATGGATCAGGACCCCATAAGTAGACCTCCTGGAGACTACAGTTCCCACCATCCCTGACCATTGGGCCATGCTGGCTGGGGATGATGGGAGTTGGGAGTCCAATGAGTTCTGGAGGTCTGCAGGTCACCCATTCCTGAGCTAGGATTTGTTGTGTGGGCCCTAGACCAGGCTTCCTCAACCTCAGCCCTCCAGATGTTTTGAGACTACAGTTCCCACCATTCCTGACCACTGGTCCTGCTAGCTAGGGATCATGGGAGTTGTAGGCCAAAAACATCTGGAGGGCCGAGGTTGAGGAAGCCTGCCCTAGACCTTTCCAAACCAGAAACCCTTGAGGAACTAACTGTGCGGTTCAGGCACGCTTCATAAAACGGGGGCAACATTCACGCCTCTGGAAAGAGCATTGCTGCTTTGCTGTGTAATAGTTGGCACGTCTGATCTAAACACTGTGCCAGGTAACACGTGGGGTAGCCCTAAAAGAACACACCCTCCAACATTTCACAGGTGAAACACAGATCTTGTTGTACACAGAAACGGGGGGCCATCACAAAAAAGTCCCTGCCATGGCTCAACACCAGCTGGGCAGCCCCCAGTGGCAGCATTACCATTTATTTATTTATTTATTTATTTATTTATTTATTCACACACACTGTAAATCTCAGATTGTAAATTACAATATAAAAAACACAAAATACCAAACAAAAACAAAACAATAATCCCCTCTTCCACAACACGTTTAAAAGGACAACCCAAAGCCTGGTTGAAGATGAATGTTTTTGTCTGGTGCCAGGCAAACCTCCCTGGGGGCAGCATTCCATAGAGGGGGAGCCACTGCAGAAAAGGCCCTGTTCTCGTGTAGCCACCCTCCAGACCTCTCATGGAGGAGGCATTTGAAGAAAGACCTCAGAGGATGATCTCAGGGTCCAGGTAGGTTCATATGTAGAGAGGCAGTCCTTGAGGCTTCACCTGCCAATCATAGTTTCCAAGACGGTTGATTTTAGGAAAGGCTCTTTTAGGAGAAAAGCACCTCTTCAAATTACAAAACAGGGACAGTGATTTATCAGGGCCAAGAGCCAAAAAACAGACTGTGCCAGGTAAAATATAGGATGCAGAAAAAAGCAACAGCAAGTGTGATGGAGATTCCTGCTTTGCAACTAGTCGTGGGACTAAAGGCCACCATTTCCTGCAACAGTCTCTCCCACCCTGGTGCACTCTAGTTTTTGGACTTCAAATCCCACCAGCCCCAGCCAGCATAGCCAATGATTGGGGATGATGGGGGTTGGATTCCAGCACCATCTAGGATGCAGCTGATTGGAGGATGCCGTCCTGGAAAGACATGTAAACTTCTTACCAAGATCATAATATCTGCTTGTTTCCTCTGCCACTTCAGGTTTGTAACGTACAGTGGGGATGATTTATGGCTTCGCAGCAAGGTGCCCTCAGGTCTTGCTGTGATGGATATGACAGATGGATCCTGCACCAAAAAGGGGCATTTGCAATTGGGAATGCTGGAGAATATGCCAGCATTGCTGCTTGCATTAAGACTGCTGGTTTGTTTAACGCTGCCTCTCTCTCCTGAACATCCCCCTTACAGCATGTGTCGCTCAGCCCTATGTTTCCAGTCTGCAATGAGTAGATGGAGACAACAGTGTTCGCTTACAATGCAACACACCCTCTTCTTGTGTGTTTGTGCAGGATTCAAAAAACACCTGGTAGTAGGGACACTTTCCAGTAGTTGTTGTTTAGTCATTTAGTCGTGTCCGACTCTTTGTGACCCCATGGACCAGGGCACGCCAGGCTCCCCTGTCCTCCACCGCCTCCCGCAGTTTGGGCAAACTCATGCTGGTAGCCTCGAGAACACCGTCCCACCATCTCGTCCTCTGTTGTCCCCTTCTCCTTGTGCCCTCCATCTTTCCCAACATCAGGGTCTTTTCTAGGGAGTCTTCTCTTCTCATGAGATGGCCAAAGTATTGGAGCCTGAGCTTCACGATCTGTCCTTACAGTGAGCACTCAGAGCTGATTTCCTTAAGAATGGATAGGTTTGATCTTCTTGCAGTCCATGGGACTCTCAAGAGTCTCCTCCAGCACCAGAATTCAAAAGCATCAATTCTTCGGCGATCATCCTTCTTTATGGTCCAGCTATCACTTCTATACATCACTACTGGGAAAACCATAGCTTTAACTATACGGACACTTTCCAGTATTTTCCTTCAAATACATCTGTGGTTAAATATTGTACTCTTCAATTTTGCAAAACAAATGTTGCCGCTGCCTTAAATGTTGCATTTCCCAAAGAGCACTTATCTCTACTTTTGTACAAGCCAAGTAATCCATACCCAGTGGTTGCATATCCCAAATGAGGAAAACTCTAGCTTTGGCAAAAAAAACAACCCCCAATAAATGAGATTTTCTTTACTGACTTTCTGAAACTGTTCTTACTTTCTGTTTTTGTCATTTATCTGTACATTGTCAGGGAATCTTAAGCTACATACTCTGATAAAGTAGGTCCCAGTGCTGAATCGCTTGCGCTACCGTAGCAATATGCCAAAAGAGGAAAGTTACTTTTGAACCTCAGGAAGAGGCAGGATAGAAGCTTATAAAACTGTTTGTGATGAGAGTGAAATTTATCTCCATCTCTCATAATTCAAGAACCCATTGGCAGCACAGTCAGGGGAGACAAAAGGAAAGTACTTCTTTGTACAATGCATAATTCACTTATGTAATATGCTGCAAGGCACAGCAAATTTTGACAGCTTCTTGCTTAGATTCCTTCAAAAGATTAGAGAAATTCAAGTATAGTAAGTCCACCGGCTGGATTTGATTGTCACCAGGAAATCAGCACTGAACTGTATTCATGTCACATGGAGATACCACATGGATGACTCCCTGGTGGCAAGCAAGGTCCATCTCAGGTTAAGGAGAGCCCATAGCACAAAGAAGAAAGAGAGACCTCAAATCAACAGTGCCATCAACACTCAAGCATGTGGGAAAGACCCAGGACAGGCCAAAATCCCAACAGAAGTGCAGAAAATCCTTCAATTCCTCCCTTATGCCAAGGATCTGTGCCACAACGCAATTTTTTTATTGACTTGCCTAATATCCAGGAGAAAGCGCCGCCTTTCAGAAATCCTCCCAGACGTCAATTCTGCCTTTGAAATCCTGCTAATGTCTGGGAAAATCCAGACATATGACAGCCCTAGTACATCACTTTCATAGACCTGTTGAAGGCCTTTGACCTTGTCAGCCGAAAAGGACTCTTCACCCTGCTCAACAAGATAGGATGCCCACCGAAACTTCACAAGATGATTTTGTTCCTCCACAAGAACGTGCCTGGCACTCTCCAGTATGATGGCTCATCTTCAGATGCCTTTCCTACAAAGAGCCGTGTTTTCTTGCCCCAACTCTCTTTGGCACATTCTTCTTGATGGTGCTTTCAGATGCCTTCAGCTTGACTGAAGGTGTCAGGAGTGTGTGCAGGAGCCAGGCCCTGTGTCCAGTAGAGCTTCGCAGGACTGGAGCTTTCCTAAGTTTGTTCTCAAGAGTCAAGGCGCGGCCGCACAGGTGAGGCCGATTGGTAACTCACAGTGAACAGCACCTGGTGGCAAGAGCCGGGAAGGGATATAAGGGCAGCATTTCCCTTTGGCTCTTGGCCACAGCAACATGCTTCCTGCGTTTGGCTTCTTGACTCCTTGCTTCCTGATCCTCGGACCCTTGGCTTCCTGACTCCTGGCTTCCTGACTCTCGTTCCTGCTCCCACCCTGCCGTCTTGCCCCAGGTCCCGCCATCCTCCACCAGGACTTTGACTGCCTGTAAACCGGACCGTGGCAGAAGGTGGTCCATACTTCCATTCAAGGAGTGATGAGGGTCTGTTTAACCTGGCAAGTCTCCACACCAACACAAAAGTGTGGTGGGTCCTTACCTGAGAGATGTTGTTTGCAGATGACGCTGTCTTCACTGTACACTCTGAGGAAGCTCTCCAGAGACTCATCACCTGTTTTGCTCAAGCTTGCAGGGAGCTTGGCCGTACCATCAGCCTCATGAAGACCAACAACCTGGGTCAGGATGTCGCTGGCACTCCACACATCAGCACTGATGACCATATGCTTGAGGTGGAAGGCCATTTTGTCTACCTGGGTTCCACCATAACCAGAAACCTCTCCATCAATGCTGAGCTGGATAAGCCTCTCCGAAAGGGTATGAGAGAATGAGATGCCCAACAAGATGGTCTGCCAGTCTTGTGTGGTGAGCACGCTACTTTATGGAAGTGAGTTGTGGGCAACTTGAAACTTACAGGAATTGTGACACCACATAGATTGGATGGTGATTAAGAATGTGGGGAAACTGGGGGGCCACTAGGGGGCGCATTGGAAGATGGCCGACAATACCATCTCTCCGACCCACACGGGGTAATTAAGAGGCTGTTATGGGAGTAGGCAGCCTCCCTTGTTGCCCCAAGGAAATGGGGAACACTGCCCTTGCCTGCTGTGCCCATAAATCACCCCCTAATTCGAAAGAAGGGGGTGAGGGCCCTAGGCAGAATGCCCCCGTGTGGACCTCGGCTCTCCTGGACGCTGTCTCTGATCGTGCACTAGTTGCAGCAATTTGGAATAATTAATTACAAAAGAAGCAAATGCACATATTTCAAGTGAAGAAGGGGAGTGAAGTCTGCTAATTTAAGTGACCTCTGCGAAAGAAGACGACGGGCTGGAGAAACAGGAATATTTTACGATGAAGATACACCAAAGGCGGGGTATGTTGACAACGGGGCTGAATGGGGGGGGGGGCATTTTTTACTTTCCTTCTATGTGATTTACAAGAACCCCTCCTCATTCGAACCGTTGGTTGAACTGACCCAAGCAGCATGATTAAGGTCTGTGTGGAGATAAACTTTAACCAAAAGTATGCTTTATGGAGACCGAGAAGCAATAAGAGCTTTTGGGAATGGTGCAGCAATTAATTCGGAGTCGCCATCTTGCCAAAGGATTTATAGCCGGGAGGAAGAACGAATTTGTTTTCAGACTGCATTCCTAGTGAATCTCCTCAGAGGTTTTGAGAAAGGAGGCAGATTGGTGAAGATTAATGACTCTAAGACTGTTTTGATGTATGGAAGTGACGTTATATGGAAAACGTCTGGATATGGCTACTGGATAAAAAAAATAATATCCACGCAGGATTACAAACTGCTCTAACCAGCTTGCGGAGACTATCAGAGGTCACAAAGAGAAAGGAAAAATATATGAAAATAACAACAAGAGATGTGGAAAAATAAGAAAGGACTGGATAGTACTGTGAACATCAGAAGATTAGATTTGTGGACATTAAAACAGCAGTAAGAAGCAAGAAGTTGATTGGATCTCTTCGGAACTTGAAATATGGGTACCCCCAACAAAAAATTAAAATTCGGCTGTGTAATTTGGAATTTATGTAGTTTGCTTTGATTTGATGTGATTGGTCGGTTAATAAAAAATTATTCTTTAAAAAAAAATGTGGGGAAACTGAACTGTGATTGCACGAGCCTGTTTGTTGAGTACGCACATTAGATCGCATTTGCCCTGCAACATGGACTTTGTAGTGTTTAAGAAGGAGACCAGCGGTATTGGTAGCAGCCAGTGGGAAGGGCAGCTGTCATGCGCCTGACCTCCCAGAAGTGGAGCGTCTGCAGTTTTCCGAGAGGGAGATGGGGAGTGACGAAGCACCAAAGACTTCGGCATTGTGCAGCTGCCAGTTTTGCATGCTCCATTATTGACAGAGAATATTTGAGCGAGGCTGCACTGCAGCATGGGATCTGTAGTCTTTG
Organism: Podarcis erhardii; assembly: GCF_964252035.2. Taxonomy (NCBI): domain Eukaryota; kingdom Metazoa; phylum Chordata; class Lepidosauria; order Squamata; family Lacertidae; genus Podarcis; species Podarcis erhardii. Next base: position 6,655,121 of record NC_138513.1, on the reverse strand, counting down.
AAATGTTTGATGAATTCTTAAATCTGGGACTCATTCAGACTAGGGTTTCTTGCATTGAGTGAACATGTGGTACAAGGTCATGCATCTCCTCTGTGGTGTTCACTCCTGTCCTCCTGCAGTGTTTTTCGCTGGTCATCAGTGTTCCTCAAACTTGGCTCCCCTGCTGTTCTTAAGACTACAACTCCCATCATCCCTAGCTTCCAGGGCCCGTGATCAGTGATGCTGGGAGTTGTAGTCCAACAACCTCTGGGGAAGAACCCAAGTTTGAGAAAGGCTGAACGAGGCCTACCTTTAAAAAAACAGCAACCACCCACCCCATAATATTCCCCCCCCTCCCCAACATTTCCAAGTAGCAAGTGATATTGCTTCCCCGTTTATAAACCCTCCGTTTATTTTTATTTTGTTCGCTCGGCCTCGCAGCGCCCCGACGCGGCCTCTGAGGCGGCGGGAGGCCTGGCCGTTGCCTTAGCAACCGGCGCGGCCTACTCCGGCCCAAGGGAAAGGCGAGGCCTGCGTGGATTAGATCCCGCCCGCTGGCCCGTATCGAATCTGCGCCGGCCCCTCCGCGGCCGGGGCGGGGCCGAGAAGGCGCGAAAGTGCCGCGGCGGAGCGGGCGCCGCGTCCGCCTGCTTCGAGGCGGGGCGAGCGGCCTCGCCGGCCGGGGATTTCATCATGCTGGGGGCCGGGCCTCGCCGCCTCCGCCGCCGCCGCCCTCCTGCGCTCCATGCCGTGGCCCCTTAGCGTCCTCCGCGCCGCCTCGCTCGGCCGCCTCACAAGCAGCAGCAGCAGCAGCCGCCGCCTCCTTGCCTCCCTCGGCCTCCAGCCCAGCCCCGCCGGCCGGACCCTGGTCACCAGGCGCCCCGGGTCCCCCTCCGCCGCCGCCGCCTCCTCCTCGCCCTCCCAGTGGACCAGCAACCCCGGCGCCGGCATGGACGGGCCCGCCGCCGAGGCGCTGCTCGCCCCGCTCAGGCAGGCGGTGCGGCAGCAGGTGAGGCTGGACGGGGGGGGGGGGGCTTGTTTGGAGGGGGGGTCCTTTGTCCATCAGTGGGGGGGGGGGGAATGTCTGCCTGTGTTAGAAAGAGGAGGGGGGACTCCGCATAATCTGGGTCGGGGGCTTCCCTCTTTTGCATTCCAGGATCTTGGCCCCCCCCCCAATCTGGTTTTATAAAAAATAACATTTATTTTAAATAATATTTATCCCCCCCCCCAATCTGGATGAGGGCCTCTAGAATCTGTGCATCTCTCTCTCTCTCTCTCTGTATATATATATATATATATACACACATATATATATATATATATACACACACACACACACACCATATACAGTGGTACCTCGGGTTACATACGCTTCAGGTTACACACTCCACTCAGCCAGAAATAGTACCTCGGGTTAAGAACTTTGCCCCAGGATGAGAACAGAAATCACGAGGTGGCGGCGCGGCGGCAGCGGGAGGCCCCAGTAGCTAAAGTGGTGCTTCAGGTTAAGAACAGTTTCAGGTTAAGAACAGACCTCCGGAACGAATTTAGTACTTAATTCGAGGTACCACTGTACACCCATATAAACATAATACACAGATATACACACACACACACATATATCTATATATATATGCCCATAACACATAGGGATAAATAGATGCGCATACATATAAATAGGGATGCACACATATATCTGGAGATACACACAGAGAGAGAGAGAGAGAGAGAGAAAGAGAGAAAGAGAGACATACATAGTTACAAACAGGGTTATGTCTATATCTTTCCCCCCTTTCAATAGGCTTCCCCTCTGTGCAGTCTGGATCTGTGTAGTGGGAAAGAGGTGAATAATCGCACCTGACAGCAATACAGTCAGGCTGCAAAGACACTTTACGCAAGTGTAAGGCCCTGCTGGGTGCAGTGGGGCTCGATTCCGAACAACCGTGCATATAGGATTGTCCTGGGAGTCTTCTGATCTGAGGATACCCAGTGACAAGATGCAGCTGCCCCTGGTTGTCCTTTACGCTTGGAACTCTGGGTGGGATTTGCTTGGGATTCTGGATCCTGGGTGTTTTCGGGGGATCCTAACCAACCCTTGATTTGCGTGTGGTGATGTGGCATCCTTTCAAAACTTGATTTAGGACAGGTGCTTCCTCTGGATCCTTCCTTTGTTTGAAGCTTTCTCATCCTAGTCATCTTTCTCTGTTCCGACTTGCGTGTCACTCTGCCCCCCATTCACAGTGTAGCTGTAGAATTAAGAGATACATACAAATGCTTAATTCCTGGTTATTCGCCAGAGCTTTCCCCTGTAGCTTTGAGGTGTGTAGGAAGCCACCATTGCTTTAGAATAACCCCCCTTTAGTTACAGATCTGTTTCTACCTAAAGTTAGATTCATACTAACATTCCTTAATTCTGTTTGAGGAAAGTCCTCATGTACATTTGAATTAAAGTGCTGTGTCTTTTTGCAGCATTCCTGTTCTCATAGAGAGCCAGGTGTGTGTGTGTGTGTGTGTGTGTGTGTGTGTGTGTGTGTGTGTGTGTATGGCAGTGCATCCTTTCCCCAGGTTCCTGAGATTTGTCTTGTGTTACAGCTAATTTCTCTGCTGCATTTTCTTTCATATAACTAGGTTCCTCTATTCCGTTTGGGTGGGTGAGATTTACCTGAACATAGATTTGGATCTTCTGTGAGATTCCTGCCTTCCTCTTTATAAACTCACATGCTTCTCTGCAGTTCCTCTCCCACTGTAATAAGCTGAGCTGAGAACAAGATAGATATGAACTCTTTCCCCCTGCTGTCCCATATACCGTGGATGGTCTTTCCTCTCATTTTCTTCAGCTGTTTACTCTCTAGAGGAATGTGTTTAAGGTCCCCTTTCCCTCCTACAGTGTGAAATGATGATTCAAACCCATTTTTAGCAGAGTGGAGTCCACACAGAGAGCATCGTTTTCTTCTCCCGCATGTCTTACACAGCACAATGCTCTATACATATCTATTAAGAAGTAAGCCCCATTGGGTTCAGTGGTCCTAGGTTAGTGGGGAATTGCAGCCTTAGCTTTCTACAGAGTTGTTTCACTTGGAATGCATTATTCCTAATGAACCTAATTTACCCTGCCCCTTATGACACTCCTTTTGTAGACAGATGTGATACCTTGCAGTAAAGAATTGAATCTCTGCGCTCTCTGATTCAAAGATCTGTAGCCACTTTTGTTCATTTGAAAAGAAGCAAATTAAGCATTTTCTCAAGGTCTTTTGGGTAAGATCAAGCATAATATATGTTCTTATCAGTTTAATAGGCTGTTCACTGCTTTGGGGGCCTTTAGGCTGAAAAGCAGTTTATATAAACAAATTGTAGTCGTAATAATACAATGGTTGTAAGGATTTGGGGATATATTTAGACTCCCAGTAGGGATGAATGCCTATTGATAGACAGTGCTGCTTTAAAGCATTGTACTGTTAAATTTCCTTAACTTTTTGTGTGGGGGATTTCACATCGTGGAGATGAGCTTTGCTTCTCCACATACCATCTGACTTTCAGATCTGCTTGGTTCTTTCAATACTCTTTTATATCTTTGCATCCTGGAGGGTGTATGTCTATATATTCCAGTCTAATGCAAAATTGGATCTGTTTGGTTGTTTCACAACTGAGCAGAAGGCCCTGCATACCCAGATTATTTATATACCTGATCTTTAGATACATGGTTATTTCTGTGTAAATTCCCCATTATGCCACTAAGTTCACAGTCTATTCTTGCTTAGCTAGTCATGTAAAATGGACTCAGATGGGTGTCTTTACATAACTGGATGGGTAGCATCTTAATTAGTGTATGCTTCAGCTTTGTTTTTCTTGTGAATCATCATACACCATCCCAAATTACCTGGTTATAAGGAGATCTTGCTGAATCAGGTTCTGGTGGCTTGATGCAAGAGTCAGAGGTTATCCTTTTAAAAGGAATCTCAATAGCTGACACACAAACACAGAACGTTTTCTTAAACAGGAATCTTCCTGCTTTCTCATATTTGCAATAAGGAAATGCTGAAAGTAAAGCTTGGTGTGAGAAGGGACTTTTGCCAAGCGCAGAGAGTGTGCTGTGTGATGTGAAATTAGCCTGGCAGAGATTAAGATCTGGTGAATGAAGAGGAGGTTGTATGGACTGTTGGCTTGTCCCCGTCATTAGGGAAAGAAGAAACACTTTAATTACACCTCTGGACAGATCTCCTTGAGTGAGAAATCAGTCCTGGGCTGGGTTAATGTTTTCCTCCTGCAGCAGTGCCTGATGCAATAGGCTTCTGTGTTAGAGGGGTGGATCCCTTTCCCTGCCATAAGGGACAAAGCTGCAGTGAAATCTGCCACATCAGTCTAGCTCCGTTGCACTTTCTTTGGGTTGGGCAGGTTCTCTCGAACAAATGAATCCTGTCGGCATTTCCTTCCTCTCCCTCCCCCCTGCCTCCCCCCGCCTCAATTTCTGCCTTTTTCCTGTGTGCTTCGGACTTTCTCTTTCTTGACATGTGGAACTGCAAATGCTGCTGGCTTTTTAAAAATGCATGCTCTCCCCCCCCCCCTTTTCATTCCTGGTGACTGCAGATTTCAAATGTCTTTTTAATATTGCTTTCCTGAGGTTTTATCTCTCATCCGACCCCCTCTTCCTCCCTTCTTCTCCTTCCCTTCTTTTCTAGCTTAAAAAAACAACCTTCAGTTCCCTCCCTTCTGCCACGTTAGCCTGCAACTGCAGTGACTTCGAGTCAAACTTTCACATTCAGAATCAAGCTCGTTGTTAGTCTGGCTGCAGCAATGGACGCTGTCGGGTTTCTCTTTCGCTTCTTCCCTGATGAGTTTGTGGTCTGTCATGCTTGACGTGCCTGCCTCTTCTTTGATTAATCTCATAAGGATGGAGATTTCTTTCCACATCTGAAGCTCTTTCCCTCCTGCTCATATTTTCCTTTGCCCTCGACTTCTGCTCTTCCTGCCAGCTGCTTGTCGGTGGAGCGAACGGTTTACCAGCGTAGAAAGAACTTACTATAAAAAATGCAGTCCCATTTGAGACCTTCAATAAGGGAAATCTATTTAGGGGGAAGATTGATGCTAAACTGTGATTTGTGAAACTAGGAAGGTGATGGAGTTTATAGTCTTTTTTTAAAAAATGAATCTAATCCTTAAGGCATTCTGCTAGTCCGATGCCCTCCAGATGTTTTGGACAACAGCTGGCTGGGGCTGATGGGAATTATAGTTCAAAACATCTGGAGAGCACTAGGTTGGCAAAGGCTATCGTGGGATATATCCAGCTAAGCCCTTGCATTGGTTTCTTCAGCTCCATACAGCCTCTCTCCATGGAGTCAAGACAGTGGACTTATTGAGTGGACTTTTGTGTATGCACCTCCCCATATATGCACCTACCCACACCCCAAATCTGGGGAACTATGATTGTGACTCACCAGGGTTTGTACCCTTTGTGTATATATTCACTGCAAGACTCCATATGCATAATTTGTGACAATCTTCTTGGGAATTCTGAGTAGGGGTTCCAAGGTTCTACACAGACTCTATGGATTGAACCTGGGACTTTTGGAGTTGTATCCACCTAAGTTTCACAGTAATGTTGCCCTGCCCTGTTTTCCATGTAAGGAAAAACTAGTATTGAATTTTGTGTGGAAATTGAAGGGTGGGATATATGATCTATGGTGGTTCTTAGCCATGGGACCCAGTAGATACCATGTAGAAGGGACATTTGTCATAGCCTATCCTCCCAGGACTGTTGTGAATGTGAGATAAGAAATCCCGGTGAGAATGACTTTTCTACCCTACCGTATTTTTCGCCCCATAGGGCGCACCTAGGTTTTTTTGGGGGGGGGGGGAAATAAAGAAAAAAAAATATTCCCCCCCCCAGGTGCAGGGCTGGGGCGGGGGAAGCCCGAGCCTCCCCTGACCCCAGCCCCCAGAACAGGCAGCTCTCTGCAAGCCTTGGGAGACCGGTGTGACTTCGCATCGGTCTCCCCCGGCTTGCGGATATTTGCCCAAAGCCTGGGGCGTGCTGAACTCCCTCGGGCTCCCAAGGCTTGCAGATAGCTTCCTGAAGCCTGGAGAGCAAGAGGGGTCAGTGCTCACCGACCCCTCTTGCTCTCCAGGCTTCAGCGAAAGCCTACATTCGCCCCATAGGATGCACACACATTTCCCCTTCATTTTTGGAGGGGGAAAAGTGCGTCCTATAGAGTGAAAAATACGGTACATTCTTATCAGCCCACGGTGAAACCATCCTTAAGCCTTTATCAAGATGTCTGCAGTCAGTTACATTGCTGTCTTTCAAAATCGTACGGCTTTTATTGAAATGCCGTAATAACTTGCTTCTGTCAATTTTTTGTTTTGTTTTTGTTTACTGTCACATCTTTCAGAAAATCAATGATACCGAAATCGTGGACACACTTCCTAGAAAGTAAATTGCATTCACACAGTGGGACTTGACTTCTTGGTAAACGTACATAGACTGTGACGCACCACATGCTGTCCATTTCTTTGAGAGATTTCATCTCTCCCCCCCTCACCCTCCAAAAGGCAATTGTACTGGTTTAAGCATCATTGTGGGTCAGGTATCGCTTGGCCCTCAAATCCATGTGTATGTTGTGAGTTTAAGTGGCAGAAAAGTGCTGTTTCTGCTGGCAATTCCTCCCCCCCCCCCTGCTATGTTCATGGGATTTCTTCCAGAACTGAACCTGTACTGACTATTTGCAATTCTTTTTCTAGGGCGAACTTGTTCGAAAGTTGAAGGAAGAGAAGGCTCCCCAGGTGGATGTAGACAAAGCAGTAGCTGAGCTCAAGGCGCGCAAGAGAATCCTCGAAGCAAAGGTGAGCCTTGGAGGTCAATTTTTTTTGTTGACTTTTGGTTCCCGCCCCCGCTTATGCCAGAATAAATGACCAAGGTTTAGGGTTGCACTGACAAGTTACAATGAACTTCAGACTTGTGTTTCCCCTCTCCTTTTCTTCCTCCATTGTGCCTGCAAGGAGGTGGCTGGAAGTTTCAGTGTCCATTTCCAGATTAACCATAGTTCATAACCATAGTGATAGCATGCCAGATTCAAAGTGTTGGTGTCGACCTTTAAAGTACTAAATGGCCTCGGCCCAGTATACCCGAAGGAGCGTCTCCACCCCCATCGTTCAGCCCAGACACTGAGGTCCAGCTCCTAGGGCCTTCTGGTGGTTCCCTCCCTGTGAGAAGTGAGGTTTACAGGGAACCAGGCAGAGGGCCTTCTCTGTAGTGGCGCCCGCCCTGTGGAACGCCCTCCCATCAGTTGTCAAGGAAATAAACAACTATCTGATTTTTAGAAGGCATCTGAAGGCAGCCATGTTTAGGGAAGTTTTTAATGTCTGATGTTTTATTGTGTTTTTAATAGTTTGTTGGAAGCCACCCAGAGTGGCTAGGGAGGCCCGGCCAGATGGGCAGGCTATAAATAATAAGTTGTTATTATTATTATTATTATTAGTAGTAGTAGTAGTAGTAAACTTAAAGTTGTAAGTGGGGTTGCTTTCTTCATCTGTCGTTGAGGCTAACTTCATGCTTCTAAACCGCTCTCGGCTGCACTGGGTGGGGGTTGACTTGGCCCATCTTTGTAATGGTCAACCATGGTTTAGACCAGCCTTTGCCAACTCGCATCAGTCCAGCTTGGATGTATAAGCCTTGTATTTAGGCCAGGTATAGGCAAACTCGGCCCTCCAGATGTTTTGGGAGTACAACTCTCATCATCCCTGACCACTCGTCCTGTTAGCTAGGGATGATGGGAGTTGTAGTCCCAAAACATCTGGAGGGCTGAGTTTGCTTATGCCTGATTTAGGCACTCGCTGGGTGGCCACTGGAAACAAGAATTGCATGCCGATGAGTGAGCAGGTGGGCCAAGTGGGAAATGAGTGCTCTTCTGGGTCCAGCATAGAAAGCAAATGGGCTGCTGGAGAAGCCATGAAATACTCCTTCTCTCCTTGGTCAGCCCCCAGACGGCTAGCAGAAATTTTGGCAGACTGGTAACTTCTATGGATTTATTCTCCTGCTCTTGAGGGTAGGACTCGAGGCAAAGGCTTCAAGTTACAAGAAAGGAGGTTCCAACTAAACTTTCGAAAAAAACTTTCTGACAGCTGTTTGGCAATGGAACAGACTCCCACGAGAGGTGATGGACTCTGGAGGTTTTCAAGCAGAGGTTGGATGGCCATCTGTCACGGATGCTTTAGCTGAGATTTCTGCATTGCAGGGGGTTGGACTAGATGACTCTTGCGTCCCTTCCAACTCTTTAAGATTCTGTGATTTAGAAGACTGCAGTGCAGCAGTCAAATCATTGAAACACCAGCACGAGAGGACTAAAAAGCAACTGGGCCAGTTTAAAAAATAAGTTGGTGCAGCAGGAGGTTAAAGCAGCTTAAAAGCCACAGTGGAATTTTTAAAAAGTATCTAAACCTCGAAAAGAGGGGTTCTAGCTGAACCTCTTGTTGGAGAATTCCACAGTCTGGATGCCACTTGTGAGAGGCGACATCTGTGTTCCCATAAGCTCTCCTGCAGTGGTGAAGGAACACAGGGTAGCACCTCCTACGTAGTGTGGAAAGAGGCAGTCCTTCAAATAACCTGGTCCTAAGCCATTTATAGTTTCTTAAATTCTACCTTCTCAGCTCTACTGTACTGGACTGGGTCACATATAGAAAAAAACATTGCTTCCCCCTCTAATTTATTTCAAAGTCTCATGGGCAGAGACTGTCATGTCTTGGGGGCCATATAAACACCATTTGCATTTTTCTTCTTTTAAACATTTAAGTTTTTGGAATTTGGCATCCCTGCTATGTTAGGCTTATTTAAAATTTTGCATCGTTTCCCAATGTGTAAGTCACACAGTGATCTGCAACCACATTAAAGTAGGGAAATATAATCACATGGACATTATTAAAAACATATTTAGCAATGTTGTTGGTGCTGTATTATCTTTTAGGAGAGCCTGAGCTGATCAGTTTCCTTCTGGTGCTAAATAAATGCATGTTAGTAATAGGACTAACACTGAGATCCCTTTTTTTCAGTAGCACCCGTGTTATCAGGAAATTTCGCAAAAGGTGTCTATTGATTGCACCATGTCTATAGGCTGCTTTCTAAGCTGTTTTTGTAAGCTATCCTCCCCCAAGCTGTTGCCCCCCCAGATGTTTTGATCTGTAATTCTCATCAGCCCTGGGTAGTGCACCTGTGTTGGGTGGGACTGATGATCTTGTAGTCCAAAACATCTGGTGAGCACCAGGTTGTGAGAAGCTTCCCAAAACACTTAACTGAGGACTTCAGCTGAGGTTTTTCCATCACTGGCTCCTTGTCATGTGCGCTTCAGAGTCCTGGCTCCGATGCAGCTGAAAGCAGCATGCCCTATGACAGTGTTTAAAAATAGCTTTTACAGATGTTCGGCAGCTTCAGATACAAGCAGAAGACGTCCAGCACTATTCTGCTTTATGCAGGGCAGTGTATCTCTAAAGAGGGAGGTGTGTGTGCTACTGAGAGAGAGAGAGAGAATAATTGGATCAGGGAAGATCCATTTTAGTTGAAATCTATCATTCGTTTTTTTACAGGAGCTGGCTTTGCAGCCAAAGGATGATATTGTGGACAGAGCTAAAATGGAAGATACGCTGAAGCGAAGGTTTTTCTACGACCAGGCTTTTTCTATTTATGGAGGTACACAATTTATAATTGTAATTGTGGGCTCTTTAGAGCATGATTTCCTGTGTTCTTCACCATTTGTTTATTTTTGCAGTCTTAGGCCATGATAAAATGCACAATACAGGATGTAATGGTCAGTTTTAAACATAAGGCAAGCAGTAACATAGAAATCAGATTTAACAATAAAAATAATGAAGAATGTCAGAGATCTAGCTTACCATCTGCATTAAGCTGAATGGTGCTAAAAATTCTAGGTGGGTGTATGATACTGTCAGGGGACGCAGGTGGCACTGTGGTCTAAACCACTGAGCCTCTTGGGCTTGCTGATCAGAAGGTCAGCGGTTCGAATCCCCGCGACAGGGTGAGCTCCCGTTGCTCGGTCCCAGCACCTGCCAACTTAGCAGTTCGAAAGCACACCAAAAAGTGCAAGTAGACAAATAGGTACCGCTTTGGCGGGAAGGTAAACGGCGTTTCTGTGCGCTGCTCTGGTTTTGGTGTTCCGTTGTGCCAGAAGTGGCTTAGTCATGCTGGCCACATGACCTGGAAAAACTGTCTGCAGACAAATGCCGGCTCCCTCGGCCTGTAAAGTGAAATGAGCGCCACAACCCCAGAGTCATTTGCGACTGGAGTTAACTGTCAGGGGTCCTTTACCTTTTACCTTCTATGATACTGTCATTCAGTGCAATTTATTGCTTGGGTCTAATTCTAACACTGCTCCATAGTACATCATGAGGAAATTCTTTTTATGGGTTTAAACTTCATAGGAAATTCCCTTTGAGGAGAGCCTTTGCTTTACTTAAATCTATACAAATGTTATATCTGGTTTTTGTAGGTTATTTTAGACAGGTATTACTGCAACAGACCTTTTAATCTCCACTAGTGGAGCAAAATACTTGGGATGTAATCCTATGCACACACCTAGTGTGTGTCTCACTGATCTTGAGCTCAGTGGTGCTTGCATCCTAGTAAAAATTGCCAGAAGATGCTTCTCTCCATGCCAAAAGGAGGTTTCTCACGGTTATTGGTAGGATGAGTTAATTGCCTTAATCTGCAAAAATTGAACTGTGTAATTGCCAGCAGTAGTAAGGAGAAAACAATTATGTTCTATTTTATGGCACCAATAAAATGTTGCAAAACTTTTTATAATGCTCATGTTGTAGATTGCAGGCCGGAATTCTGTTTTTTTGCTTATTTATTTGGAATGGTGTGTGTGTGTGTGTGTGTTCACAGCTTGTCTCTCTTGCAGGTGTGAGTGGCCTGTATGATTTTGGTCCTGTGGGTTGTGCTTTGAAGAACAATGTAGTTCATGCCTGGAGGCAGCACTTCATCCAGGAAGAGCAGATTCTTGAGATAGACTGCACCATGCTCACGCCAGAGCCTGTTCTGAAGTAAGTAGCATGTCATCCTACTGTTTTATTATTATTTTATTTGAAGTTTTTTTCAGTTCTACAAAATAAAGTGAAAAAAGAGAGAGTGTTATATATGGTACCTCGGTTTACAAACTTAATCCGTTCTGGAAGTCCGTTCTTAAACTGAATCTGTTCTTAAACCAAGGCGTGCTTTCCCTAATGAGGCCTCCTGCCACCAGTGCCCTTCCACCATTTGGTTTCCGTTTGTAGACCGAGGTAAAGTTCGCAAACCGGAACACTACTTCTGGTTTTGTAGGGTTCGTAAACCGAATCGTTCATAAACAGGACTGTTCTTAAACTGAGGTATCTCTGTGTGTTTATATGCATGCGCTTGCACTTATATAGGTACTGCTATGGTGAGAAGGTAGATGGCTGCTCAGGATGTTTCCTGAAGTATAACCCTGTTATTTTGCGGAATGTGAATTCTACCACAGTAGTATTGCTTTTGGTTTACTGAATGTAAGCCGTTAAGTCTGTGATATATATATATGTTTAACGACACACTGTTTGGGTAGCTTTGCATTGTGAATTGGTTTATAAATCCGCCAATGAATAAAATAAATCTTGACGCCATGCGCGATGACGCTACTCTTGACCATTGCAGGACCTCCGGCCACGTAGACAAATTTGCAGACTTTATGGTGAAGGATGTGAAAAACGGGGAGTGTTTTCGAGCTGATCACCTCCTGAAAGGTATGCTGTGCTGTGAGAGCAGGACTGGTTTCGCGTGTCCCCCCCCCCCTTGCCTCAGCATTGATCTAACAAATGTTTTTAGAATGAAAGTTATAATCTCTCCCCTCTCCCAAGCGAAAGCCAAGTTAGTATAATCCATGTATTATGCTGGGCTGGCATATCTTCAGCACCGTATTTTCAATATCCTCCCTCCTTTCTCTGCAGCTGTCAGGACTAGAAATTTGCCTGGAAACAGAATGCCGTCTTAAGAGTAACTTAGAGAGTTTCTAATCCCTTTTTTAAGCCATCCAGGTTGGTTGCCATCCCTGCCTCTTGTGGGAGTGAATGCCACAGTTTAACTATGTGCTGTGAAAAGACGGTGCTTCTTCACATAGCACATAAACTCTAGAATTCGCTCCCACAAGAAATAGTGACAGTCACCATACAGATACAGATACAGGTCACACTCCTACCCAACAAGCCAAGAATATGAATGAGCTGTATGTGGGATGCTGGGAGACTCTTCCTGGCCACTTCAATTCCCCCTTTGCATAAGTGGCTGAACCAGGCATAGGCAAACTCTGGCCCTCCGGGTGTTTGGGACTACAATTCCCATCATTGCTAGCCAACAGGACCCAGTGGTCAAGGATGATGGGAATTGTAGTCCCAAGCATCTGGAGGGCCAGAATTTGCCTATGCCTGGAACAAACCAGGACCCAGCACTTAACCAGCAACTTCCTCTTATGGACAAACCCAGAAACTATGGCGTATAGCTTCAAAACAAGGCATGATGGTCACCAACTTGGGTGTCCTTCAAAGAGGATTAGACAAATTCATGAAGAATAAGGCAATCAGTGGCTACTAGCAGGTTTGGTGAATTTCTGTTGCATCTGGTTGGCTACTGTGAAAACAGGATGCTGGACTACATGGGCCTTTGGCCCAAACCCAGCAGCTTCTACTTTTTGTTCTTATTCTGTGAAAATGATACTAGAAACATTAAATTGTGCCAGCTCTGGGAGGGCTGAGGATCTTCTCTCCCTGAACATGTTGGAAGAAAGGGCAGAGCCAAATTGGTTTCCCTGATTCGGTTGCTTTCAGACATTTATCTTCAAAAACTCTTTCTAGATTGACACTTGAGTTGAGGAACCCTCTATGCACTATAGTAGGGACGCGGGTGGCGCTGTGGGTAAAACCTCAGCGCCTAGGACTTGCCGATCGCATGGTCGGTGGTTCGAATCCCCGCGGCGGGGTGCGCTCCCGTCGTTCGGTCTCAGCGCCTGCCAACCTAGCAGTTCAAAAGCACCCCCGAGTGCAAGTAGATAAATAGGGACCGCTTACCAGCAGGAAGGTAAATGGCGTTTCCGTGTGCTGCGCTGGCTCGCCAGATGCAGCTTGTCACGCTGGCCACGTGACCCGGAAGTGTCTGCGGACAGCGCTGGCTCCCGGCCTATAGAGTGAGATGAGCGCACAACCCTAGAGTCTGGCAAGACTGGCCTGAACGGGCAGGGGTACCTTTCCCTTTACCTATGCACTATAGAGAAGCCTGGAGGGTTTTTGAGCACAAGTCAGACCAGTTGGGCCTCAGGCTCACCTTGAACTGGGAGCATGGGACTCTCTCCTATAGCTGCGCTTTGCAGAAGGAAGTCACTAATGATGGATATGATAGACATGTTTCTCTGAGAAACCTATCATTACTGATCTCCGCTTTGGGGATCTTGGGGGCTCCTCGGAGACCTATTTTTGGAAACTGCTCATCTAGTTCTTCGAATCTGCATTCTGGTGGGCTTTGTGGTAGGCCACGAACGCTTCTTTCTGCCTTCTCTTGCAGCTCACTTACAGAAACTGATGTCGGACAAGAAATGTACAGCTGAGAAGAAGACTGAAATGGAGAATGTTCTGACTCAGGTCAGTTATGTGGCTGTGCCAACGGAAATGGAGGCGCAAGCTTTCAATTACTTACTTTGGGTTCCCTGGGAAGAATTAAGACACTGGACGAACTTGGAAGTTAACATCTCACAAATGAGTTTTCTGCAGGTCATAGATCAGTGGCGAATTCGTTTGGTGGGGTGGCTGTGTGCTTTGCGTTGCGGTGTGTAGATTGTAAAGGTTTGTTCCACATACCTGCTGGGAATCTATTACAATTGCACAGTGGCGGGCAATTGGTTCCCTGGTTCTATTACAGGCAAATTCAGAGCTCCACATGTAGCGTGAAGCCTATCAAGTAAGAAACTTTCTCCTCCCCTGTTTCTGACCTTTGAATAATTTCTAGTCCTGCTTGTCCAAATCTGTGCAGCTGACATTTGTGAAACTTGCTTCTCCGTTGATTGAGCAAAGCTGAAAGGGAGCTCTTGGCTGATCCATGCCTATATATGTTTTCTTTTGCTTTGGATAAAACAAGGTGGATGCTGGGATAATAATAACAACCTGGTGGGGGAACTGAGATTTGTCAAGCTGTAGCTGTGACACCTCCCTGTGTTGAGCGTGGCCCAAGATTCAGTTGGCTTGTGGCACTTGGCCCTGGCTCACTTGGCCTATTCATTTTTTCATTGGCCCAATGTGAGTAAGAAGGGGAAGGAATGGATATAAGCAGCTGGAGCCCCTGTGGCCATGTCTGCTTCCCCAAAGAGAACTCATCATTTCTCAAAGCAGGTGCAAGAGGGGTGTGTGGCGGAAACACACAGTGGGACTTGATAGCTGCAGTGTAGGCAGTCTAACGCTTGCACTGCTGTTGCCCATCCTCTCCTGATTGGGTCCTCCTGTAGAAGTAGCTGTTGGCCAGAGAAAGGGAAAGACAGACCACCCTCCTTCTTAGGAGGCATTTGCAGCAGTTCATAACCTCGCAAGAGAAGGAAAAGGGGTTGTTCCTCCTTGTACCCATTGTGCACTAATCACAATGTCCTTCAACTTGCAGATTTGGTTTCCTGATCCTCATAAACAGCTGACATTGGGTTGGGGCATGAAAATATAGGATTGTGGGCTTTTTAATTTACTTTCTGAGGCAGGGAGAGGGGGAACCTGTGGCCTTCAAGATCTGGTTGGCCTTCACTCCCATTAGGCAACCTGGTCAGCTGTGAAGGATGATGGGAGTTGTAGTCTGGCAGCATCTGAAGGGCCACAGGTTCCTACTCTTTCCCTGCCAGCCCTCTTCATAGCACACTTTGGGAAACGTGTGACAGTGTTTCTGTTTGTCTGTGTTGCTCTGGCCCCTTAATCCCATCACCAGGATGTCCTTGTAAGAGGCTGCGCTGGCAAATCCGTGCTTGTTGCTTCTCCCAGTAAAATGCCAGGATTAATGCTTTGCAGTTTCTCATAAGGGGCTGGTGTCTTTTTAGAGACAGGGTGGATAGAGTTAAGTCTTTGCTGCAGTTTCCTGTGTTAAATGCCTTTCATGTTTTGCTCCTAGTTGGACAACTACGGCCAGGAAGAGCTTGCGGATCTGTTTGTGAACTACAACGTGAAGTCTCCCATTACTGGAAATGACCTAAGTCCTCCGGTGTCCTTCAATCTTATGTTCAAGACCTCTATCGGGCCTGGAGGAAACATGCCAGGGTATATTAAGCATGGATGTTGACATATTTATTGTGACCTACTGGGCTTGGCGAGGGTGACTGGCTCATGCTACAGTTGAATACATTCTATTGTGTTCTGCTTATACCCTCCCCGAGAGGAGGTATTGGAGATCTTCAGTTTGTTTGGGGTGGTGTGTGTGTGTTGGTGAACCTACTAGTGATGGAGGCGGGACTGGGGTAGTGATGTATAAAACAATTAAGACTGCTTCCCGCACCCCAAACCCGCAGATTCTCAAGAGTAGTGGTGTTTCCCCACATGCGATTTGGGAATTCTAGGGTTGGAAGATTTAGCAAGTCATGGAGCTAGGAATGAGCTAAATTCAAAAAAATCGCTTGGGAATCGATCCTGAGCCATTGACAGGAAATATTTGCACCAGGCCATGGTAGTCAACTCAGCTCAATATGGGGTGTTTTTGTTCTTATCCTAATATAACATAAAGGTGACCAAATTTACTGCTGAGTGGGTTATTCACAGTGTCTCTCTTTGACTAGACCAGCCTTGCAATCTTTAATTTTATAAGCTTAGAAAAGCATCACAGAGTTGGAAAGGGTTCCGAGGGTCATCTAGTCCAACCCCCATCAATGCAGGAATTTAAGCTAAAGCATCCATGACAGATGACCACCCAACCTTTGCTTAAAAACCTCCAAGGAAGGAGAGTCCACCACCTCCCGAGGGAATCCATTCCACTGTTGAACAGCTCTTGCTGTTAGAAAGGTCTTCCTGGTGTTTAATTATGTGGCCATAAGACAGATAAGCAGCAATGATGCCTCCAGCTGTCAGCTACTTGTATCATAGGGTGCAGTAAAACAAGAAAGTGAAAATTGGTTTAAAATCGAACAGTATTTAGTGTTCCTGTTCCTAGAAAAACAAGCACAGGAGCAGGAAGACACTGAGAATATGGAACCAGATGCAAGCCCTGATAATAAATTTGGGGGTGGGTTGGGGGTAATTATTGAGGCTCAGAACCTTTCCCCCTCAAGCCAGCAAAGGGAGTCTGAGCAGTCGGAGGAGAGATGCTGGTTGTACTTTTTGATTGCAAGACAATTTGCCCCAGATAAAAAGTTGGGGAACCAGGCCTGTCTTCTCTCAGGAGAGTTATTTTCCTGCTTCTCAGCTGCTTTCATTGTTGGATTTCATTTGTGTGTTTTTTTAAAGTTACCTGAGACCGGAAACTGCGCAGGGGATCTTCCTGAACTTTAAACGCCTCTTGGAATTTAACCAAGGCAAACTTCCTTTTGCTGCTGCTCAGATTGGGAATTCCTTCAGGAATGAGATCTCTCCTCGCTCAGGCCTCATTAGAGTCAGGTACTGTAAGCAATCTTCTATGACAGAGTTTGTGACAGACTTTCTCTTTCTCTCAACTTATAAGGGAATGGAACCATGGGTGTTTCTTCCTAAAATGTTCCCATGCAGTCACCTCTCTACATGTTGATTTCTAAAAAGACCCTGTTGCAAAATCATTGGAAATATCAACAGAACTGTCTGTGGCATATCATAAATTTGTGAATATTTGTCATTTTTACTTTGCTTTCCCACATTGACTTTAACTGGATCCCCAGAAGTAGAAAATTCCACAATGCAGATATTTGGTGTGGGTTTTTTTGCGAGGGAGGGGAAATGGTTTTAGGTAGACTGGTTACTGTTGCAACTGTCTTGAGATTTTCACTGCACTTATTTGTTCTTTGGGTGGCTTTTATATATTCTCTGTTCTGTTTGTTCTCTTTACAATTGAATATATAATTTTATAATTTATAATTGTATAATTTATAATTGAATATATGGTGCCAAATGCTCTCAGCTTTAGCATGAACTTTGCCCTTGGGTTCCCTATCCCAGTGTCCACTGGGTGACTCCCGCTCTCTGAGTCTGGGACGCCACGAGGCATTGAGATGGCTTGACATGTGTACGTGGTGTTGTGCAGAGCTTGTGGGTTATCTCACCTTTATGGGAGATGCTATAGTGGCTCTCAAACAGAATAGCTACTAAACCTAGGACATGCCTTTGTCTTTTAGAGAATTCACAATGGCAGAAATTGAGCATTTTGTGGATCCCAGTGAGAAGCATCACCCTAAGTTCCAGAATGTAGCAGACCTTCACATCCTCTTGTACTCTTCCAAAGCCCAGACCAGTGGGCAGTCAGCTCATTCCATGCGTCTGGGGGATGCTGTTGAGCAGGTATTGAAAGTGTGTTTTGCAGTAGAAGCATGTGAAGGAAATGTGGAAGAGAACACCATGAATTCTGCTAGATACTCACCTTTGTGGAGAACTAGATGAGGTCTGTGCATTGCAATTTCTGAACAAGAAGCAACACAGATTAATTCTGTATTCACTCTATAGGTTTAGCCTTAACTATGATGTAAAGTATCTGGTATCTGAAGAAATGCGCATGCACACGAAAGCTCATACCAATAACAAACTTAGTTGGTCTCTAAGGTGCTACTGGAAGGAATTTTAGTTTGTTTCAACTACGGCAAACCAACACGGCTACCTACCTGTAACTATGATGGAAAGTCTCAGCACCTTTCCAGAACTAAAATCCTGATTTTCCAAGACAGAGACATGTTGGGTTTGCCGTTACTACACGTAGGAATCTTCACCATGTTGACAAAAAATTGGGCTTCTGATAACCATTGTTGAGATTTGGTTGTGGGCCCCACTGCTCAGCTGTGAACAAGCCCTTAAAACACCTCAGCATCAAAATCCTGTGGAATTGATAAAGATTGGTGCTAACCTAACTTTCCTTATTCAACACATGGAGGATGCTGTTGAAATTTCATGGAAAAGGGCCTGGTATTTTGTACCACAACTCAAGCAGTGTTCGAAACTCCCTAGGCACCAGGTATGATTTGCGACTGGCGCAGGTCCAGTTGCAACCATGTGAAGATCTCTGGTTGTTGACTGTGGAAAGCAAAATGCCACTCAGAGGAGAATCTGAAATACTGTCCTTGAAGCTTGAATTTGTTTAATTCTGGATCGTTCAATTCGAAGTTTGAATGTGATATATACCGCTTTGAGATTTATAAATATAACATATAAAGCGGTATAGAAATGAACAACAGCCACAATAACAACTGCAATAGAAAAAACTCTGTTGTAAAAAAAGAGGCACCTAGACAATCCATTGTGGCAACCGCAACCTAAGTTTAAGATGGCATTTGGCGATTAGCTTATACAGTACATCTGAGCTTCTAACAGTGAACACAAGGTGTGCAGCACTGTTGTCGTTTAGTCGTGTCCGACTCTTCGTGACCCCATGGACCAGAGCACGCCAGGCACTCCTGTCTTCCACTGCCTCCCGCAGTTTGGTCAAACTCATGCTGGTAGCTTTGAGAACACTGTCCAGCCATCTCGTCCTCTGTCGTCCCCTTCTCCTTGTGCCCTCCATCTTTCCCAACATCAGGGTCTTTTCCAGGGAGTCTTCTCTTCTCATGAGGTGGCCAAAGTACTGGAGCCTCAGCTTCAGGATTTGTCCTTCCAGTGAGCACTCAGGGCTGATTTCCTTCAGAATGGAGAGGTTTGATCTTCTTGCAGTCCATGGGACTCTCAAGAGTCTCCTCCAGCACCATAATTCAAAAGCATCCATTCTTCAGTGCATATTTACTTAAGGAAGCAGTTTTTGGCTTTTGGAATCCCATCTCTCTCTCTCTCTCTCCTTTCAGGGTGTAATCAATAACTCGGTGCTCGGTTACTTCATTGGCCGCATCTACCTCTACCTTGTCAAAGTCGGCATCTCTCCAAACAAGCTGCGCTTCCGACAACACATGGAGAATGAAATGGCCCACTACGCCTGCGACTGCTGGGATGCAGAGTCCAAAACATCCTACGTAAGTGATTTGATAGCTGCAGAGGCTTCTGTATTAATCGAGGGGAGGCGGGGAGAGGAGAGAGTTTGGCTAACTCATGCGGTGGTGTGCTGAACAGAGGCGAACCCTTTTTTCTTCTTTCAGGGGTGGATTGAAATTGTTGGCTGTGCTGACCGCTCCTGCTACGACCTCTCTTGCCACGCCAGAGCCACCAAAGTTCCTCTTGTAGCTGAAAAGCCTCTGAAGGAACCCATATCCTTTCAGAAATAAAACAGTTCTAACTGACGGGGAATCGGGCTGGAAGGATGTGCGGGTTCACCTAATGGGTTTCCGTTTGTGAGGCTGTTGGGAGTAAATTCAGGAAGCTGTCTTGAAGCCAGGGTGGGTAAAAATCAATGATATTTTACATACACACACAACACACACAGATATGATTCTTTTTATTTAAAACAGATTTTTAAAAAAATTTAAATCGGGATTTTAAAATAAAATGCTTTTGCGGGAAACATCTTTCTAAAGATACAGTGGTACCTTGGGTTAAGTACTTAATTCGTTTCAGTGTCCTTAACCTGAAACTATTCTTAACCTGAAGCACCACTTTAGCTAATGGGTCCTCCTGCTGCTGCCGCGCCTCTGGAGCACAATTTCTGTTCTTATCCTGAAGCAAAGGTCTTAACCTGAAGCACTATTTCTGAGTTAGCGGAGTCTGTAACCTGAAGCGTATGTAACCCGAGGTACCACTGTAGTTTTCTGTTACATTACATTAGAGTCCAAAGCCTATTCATCTGGAAATAAGGATTTGTTTTAAGTTTCTCATGTTCCTCCTGTTTCCTTGGGATTCCTTAACGTAACCTGCACAAAACAGCCAACGTCGTTCAGTTCGAAGCAAATAAGGGAGCCATTGGCAAGGCTTACAAGAAGGACGCCAAACTGGTGCTGGAATACCTTTCCATCTGCGATGAGTGCTACATCAATGAGATGGAGAAACTGTTGAACGAAAAAGGGTAAGTGTTTGAGCCTGAGGGAGGTGAATCAGGCACTTTCCACCCACCAGCTTGTGCCGCGATGCTCAGAATCGAGCACAAATAACTTGCGACTGAATTGTCACCCAGAGAGTGCTTTGGTTCCGGGGCTTCGCTTTCTGATCTCAGGCTATCTCGGGTTTTGTTGACGATGCGGCTGGCAAACTGTCATTTGTGTCAACTCTGTAGTATGTCTGCAGAAATCTATTTTTCATAGATGAAATTTGCTCTTGGATCACAAGAACCAGTAGTACATATATCCTCTTCCAGCACACCCAAGAGCTTTGGCAAGGGTGAAGGAGCATGTGAAAGATCTGAAAAAGCCTGAGCAATTTTTACTTAAAAATTTGGATTAGAAGATGAAAGGAGACCGAATTGGCCACCAATCAGCAAAGGCTCCCAGTTGACCCTCCTTTTTCTTCATTAAAAAAAAATCACAAAATCCACAGAAGTATGCTCATTTGCCAAGGGGTCAGCAAACTTTTTCAGCAGGGGGCTGGTCCACTGCCCCTCAGACCTTGTGGGGGGCCGGACTATATTTTGAAAAAAATAAATCTGATTCAAGAGCACCACGAGCCCTGGTGGCTGCTTACCTGTGTCCTGCGAGTGACAGGGGCTGGCGGTGGTAGTGGAGGGATGATGAGCAGCGCGTGAAAGGGCTCTGGAGAGGGGCTGCTTAAAATGGTGGCTTCTTGATCGCTGCTGCTGCTTGCTCCAACAAAGCCCAGCCCCCTTCCTCCTCTAGGCAGGGCAGGGAGAAGCTGGAAGGGAGGGGGCGCTGCTCTGCCGTGTGAGGGAGAGGGAAAGAACGCGTGTGCTGGTGATCCACGCGGTGATTCCTGGACCATCCGCGGGCCGGATCCAGAAGGCAATTGGGTCTGCTCCGGCCCGCGGTCCTTAGTTTGCCTATCCATGACCTACATCCGCATTAGAGCAATACCTTTATTAGGCTAATCAGTATGTTGCAAAATTGATTTGACTGGGTCTTTCCCCCTCTATATTCTCCATCTGCAATACTTTCCTCCAATTCCCATAATCCCCTTCATTTCATGGATTGCGTTTCCCTACTAGTTCCTTTTAAAAAGAACAAAACATAACAAATTTCTCCCCAAACACTCAGAACAAAAGGGAGAAATAATTTGATTTGGCCTTGGCTCTGTATTTTATGAGACGTGAATGATTTTATTGTACACCACCGTAATATTTTGAGTTGGAGGTTTATAGTAATTCTTATAAATACGTAACCGCCATTTTTATTAGCATTTGCTATATTTACTTAATTTCTATAATCCCTAATGTCAAGATACAGTATTCTAAACTTCCTGAGCATAGTGATCGTAGAGGTTAGGGGTTGGCAACCAAGTGCCAAGCCTGTGGAAATGATGTTGGACTGTCTAAATTCATTGAATGAAGATTGCAGAGAAGGATTGCCTGCTCTTCCTCAGCTGTTTACTTTCAGGAAGTCTATACCCAGTCAGGATGTTGTTAGGGATCCTTGAGCTGACCTGGTTGTTCATTCATAACTATTTTTTGGAATGCCTTTGATGACCTTCAACTTCTGACATCTGCTGGACCTGCTTTTTGGACTAGAATGGCACTGCTGTTGCTGTTTTCCTTTAACTCCACAGCGTCCTCTGGAAGGAAAAGAGCCTGGTATTGATTCTGAGTCCCCTTTTCTTCTTTTCAGGGAATTTACTTTTGAAACGGAAGGGAAAACTTTTCAACTAACAAAGGACATGGTCGGCGTGAAGAGGTTCCAGAAAACCTTACATGGTAGGTCTCCCTGTGATGTTAGTTTCTGTTTGCCGCTGTATAGTGCTTTGGAGTCACAAGACTCTGTTTACATTCCAGAGACATTCCAGGCTGTTGGAAGTCTCACGGGAGACGGATGTGTCATTACTGTTCCTTTGTTTTTTTCAGTTGCTCTCTGCCTTTCACAGAGAGAGGATGTATTTTTCTGTCTGCGTAGCTTAGAAAATAAAGCATAGCGATGTAGCCATAAATCTCATCACTTCCGCGTGTTGCCTTGATTCTCTGCTGAATGGGAATGTGCCTAGAGCCTCATCAAAGGCTCGGGTCGTTAATCACGTCAGTGGGCGATTCCGGAAGATGAGCTTTATCAGCTCGGTTGAACGCAGATTCCAACATGTATCTGCTGCTATAAAATAGTAAAGATCACAGCCAGAAGACTGTCCCCTGCCCCAAATCAGTGGGAGACTTCCTTTCCATTCACTGTAGCACATCTAATTGCAGCCTTATGCAGTGTTTCTTAAATTTGGGTCCTGCAGCTGTAGTTGGACTACAACTCCCATCTTCCCTAGCTACCCAGGACCCCAGCGGTCAGGGATGATGGGAGTTGTAGTCCATCAACAGCAGGGGACCCAAGTTTGAGAAACGCTGGAACGGCTGTTTTTCATCGGCAGCGTGACAAGCACTGAAATGGCTTCCTTTTGGTCAGGGGGCACAAACCACCATTATAAATGTGATCAGACGCCATTCACTTGGTTTGACTGGCATGCACAGTTCCCATGGCAGTGCCTTACCTCTGCTGGGGCCACTAGCGTTGATATAATTCAGGCTTCCTCAACCTTGGCCCTCCAGATGTTTTGAGACTACAGTTCCCATCATCCCTGGCCATTGGTCCTGCTAGCAAGGGACCATGGGAGTTGTAGGCCAAAAGCATTTGGAGGGCCAAGGTTGAGGAAGCCTGATCTACCGAATTTTTCGCCCTATAGGGCACACCGGCCCATAGGGTGCACATAGGTTTTTTTTGGGGGGGGGGAATAAAGAAAAAAAATATTTCCCCCCCCCCAGGCGTGGGGCTGGGGTGGGGGAAGCCCAAGCTTCCCCCGACCCCAGCCCCCAGAACAGGCTGCTATCCACAAGCCTTGGGAGCCCGGCGGGAACTCCTGCCGGGCTCCCAAGGCTTGCGGATAGCTTCCTGAAGCCTGGAGAGCAAGAGGGGTCAGTGCTCACCGACCCCTCTCGCTCTCCAGGCTTCAGCGAAAGCCTGCATTCGCCCCATAGGACGCACACACATTTCCCCTTCATTTTTGGAGGGGGAAAAGTGCATCCTATAGGGCAAAAAATACGGTAATTGCTCCGTACGGTGAAATTGAGAGAGTAATGTTTGTGGGCGTTACCGTGGCAACCTTGGAGCCCTGTCGCTGTTGGGCAGAATTGTTATGAACACGAAAAGCTTCCAACCTGAGTTGGCCTAGCAAAACATACCCTTTTTTTGCCTATCTGTTTTCTAGTGGAAGAGATTGTCCCCAATGTGATTGAGCCTTCGTTTGGTATCGGAAGAATCATGTACACGATATTTGAGCACACGTTCCGCATCCGGGAGGGAGATGAGCAACGGACGGTAGGATTTCCCATCTGTGACTTTGGTCTGGTTTCAGAGTTGATGCATGTCGATGGCTTCCTATGGAAGGCTCTGCGGATTTTGTAGCCTCAGCATTATAGGCTGGATTTGGGCATTGCAGACTTGGCTTAGAGCCTGCTCAGCCCCCAGCGGCCTTGAGTCATAGCTCTTTCTCTCCGCTCCCTTTTTCCCATCTGTAAAATGGGAATAAAAGTGACCTCATAGACAAGCAGCAATTGTGTTAGGCTACCTGACACAATTAAGACTTCCTGCACACGATTCATTTCCAGGTATGCAATTCATGTTTCTTGGAGTGTGCAAACAAGTGTGACAGCTGCAAGCACATGACTACCTGATCAGTTTGCTTGGGGCACGTGAAACACTTGTACCCCAACTCCACACTCCACATGTCATGATAAGCATTTTCCTACTCAGAATATTTCTCTGTAGGAAATCTGAAATGTATGAAATAGCTCTCTAACTCCGGAGTGTTGTAAAAAAAGTTAGGCTTCCAGCCTTATTTTTGAAGGTAGAAAACATATAATTTGTTTTCTGTTAAATGGTCATATGTTTCTATGCACATATCCAATATTTGTATACAGTGGTGCCCCGCAAGACGAACGCCTCGCAAGACGGAAAACCCGCTAGACGAAAGGGTTTTCCGTTTTGGAGGCGCTTTGCAAAACGAATTTCCCTATGGGCTTGCTTCGCAAGACGAAAATGTATTGCGAGTTCCTGCGGGTTTTTTCCCCCTTTTCCCCCCTTTTCCTAAGCCGCTAAGCCACTTATCAGCTGATCGCTAAAAGCCGCTAAACCGCTAATAGCGCTAATCCGCTAAGCTGTCAATGGGCTTGCTTTGCAAGACGAAAAAACCGCTATACGAAGAGCCTCATGGAACGGATTAATTTCGTCTTGCGAGGCACCACTGTATATGGAAGGAACAATTTGGTCACCTGAGTAGCTTGTATGAACACAAACATAGGTTCTAGCTTTCTGTATTCAATTCCCCCCAATCCTCAGTAGCTTCCATTCTGCCTATTTTTCTGTGCCCTTTGCCCCACTTAAGATTGAGGTTCAGCTTTTCTTTTCCCATTAATTTGCGTGGGTGAAGGAATCTGGACTTGGCAAAAAAAGAAAGAAAAGATAAGCATCTGCAGCCGAAGGTCCAAATTGCAAGATCAAAATGAATGTTCTTTTCACTACTTAATCAGAGCACAAATCAGAGTCTTCTAGTCACATAATTCATAGCATACGTAGAGCAGAATTGATTGGGGCGGGGGAACCTTCCAGTTTACCCCTAATTCCCATCAAATTCAGATGAAGACTCTTCCACTCTGGATCTGTCGGTTTCCCCTGCCTGATCACCTGTTTCACTTTTCTCTCTCCACCAGTACTTCAGTTTCCCTGCTGTGGTGGCGCCGTTCAAGTGCTCTGTCCTTCCCCTGAGCCAAAACCAGGAATTCATTCCGTTTGTGAAGGAACTATGTGAGTAGCTCCCGATGCTTCCAGGCTGCCCTGTGTTAGCAAAGCTGCAATTGCATCAATGATTTGGGAGTGTTCAGTAGGAAAGGGGATTGACCAGTTTGTTTCTTTTTTATTATTTTTTTTAATAAATATTTATTAAGGTTTTTCACAACAAATCAAAATCAAAAACAACACACAAAAAACAACAATCAAAAACAGCACAACAAAAACAACAAATGCAAAGAAAAAATTATTACTTGCTTACTATCTTTATAACCCTCTTTCCTGACTTCCTCACATTTCCCTTCTCTGTGTTCCCCTTTACACAATCAATTTTAGCAATTTCCTACCCTCTTTCCGATCTTATTCAATATTATACATTTCAGCCTATTATGCCTTTAATTTCCTTTTCTTTTAAAACCATTTATCACATGTTCTTTATAACTTAATCCTTTGTATCATTTGTTTGGTCACAACATAATAATACTCTGGTCTTACCCCTTCTTTTCCACATCATTTTTACATATTTCTTATTACCAAATCCCTAATGCCATATTATTTTTATATCCAACATCATTTTAACATTCAAACATTTTACAATGTTTTTGGAGGTTTCTTTTTTTACACGATTTGTTTCACTGATGTGACTTCATTGTGCTTGAGCAGAGGTGGGGAACCTCAGGGGCAGGGTCTGAATGAAACCCTTTGGGACTCTTTTATCTGTCTCTCAGGACTCTTCATCCCAGACCTTGCCCCTCACTGGCCTTGCCTTGCCCTATCCTGGGGTGCTTTCAGCTGACCAGCATGCATGCCTGAACTGTGATCATGCCTCTTGCTTGCTGGATGGAGAGATGTGTGGATGCAGAAAGCACTGGCACAAGTGTGGAATGTAGCCTGCAGTTGCACCTGTTGCTCTGCTTTCTTTTGCCTCTGGCTACATCCATCTGCAGGGACGTGGGTGGCGCTGTGGGTTAAACCACAGAGCCTAGGGCTTGCCGATCAGAAGGTCGGTGGTTCGAATCCCTGTGACAGGGTGAGCTCCCGTTGCTCGGTCCCTGTTCCTGCCAACCTAGCAGTTCGAAAGCATGTCAAAGTGCAAGTAGATAAATAGGTACCACTCCGGCAGGAAGGTAAACGGCGTTTCCGTGCACTGCTCTGGTTCGCCAGAAGTGGCTTAGTCATGCTGGCCACATGACCCGGAAGCTGTACGCCGGCTCCCTTGGCCAATAAAGTGAGATGAGCGCTGCAACCCTAGAGTCAGTCACAACTGGACCTAATGAACAGGGGTCCCTTTATCTTTTACCTTTACCGTACATCCATCTGCTGGCATGTGGCCCTCAGGAGGTTAACTCAGAGGGAATGTGGCCCTTGGGGTGGAAAGGGTTCCCCACGCCTGTGGTTGAGCGTTCCCTGACAGGAAAAAAACCACAAATGGCCATGGAAACTGGTTCATATTTAGGATATACGCTTCCCTTTTGGCTTCAGGTGTCCTTTGCTCAGTTATTAGAGCACAAGACTCCTAATTTCGGGTTGTGGGTTTGAGTCCCACATTGGGCAAACGATTCCTGCAGTGCAGGACTAGATTAGCCTCGGAGTCCCTTCCAGCTCCACAATTCTATGATTTTTTTGCATTACAACCCCCCCCTTTTTTTTTTGATTACGAAGAAATTTTTTTGGGAGGCCCCATTGGCGAAAGTGCTCCTTAGGTTACAACCTGTTTTGGTTTACAAATGGACCTCTGGAACGGATTATGGTTGTAAACCAAGGTACCACTGTATTCTAGTTCATGGCAACGACACTGAATTTAGTTTCCAGTTACAGCTGTCTCTCTCCGTGCGTATATGTGGTTTAAATTAGACATTCCACCTCATTCTCAAGGGCTGCACAAATATCCAACCCTTTAAATAAAACAAACTTGGGCTTGAGTTTGATCAGCTGAGGTTTCCAGTCATCCTTCTTTGGGGGACTCCCATTTCTTCTCTTCTCCCATTTAAATTCTCTATAAAGCCAGCCGACTCAATAAAACAATGCACACCTTTGTTTCCTCTCGCAGCCGAAGCCCTCACAAGAAACGGGGTCTCCCACAAGGTGGACGACTCCTCCGGATCCATCGGCCGGCGCTACGCCAGGACGGATGAGATCGGCGTGGCTTTTGGGATCACGATTGACTTTGACACGGTCAACCGGTCGCCGCACACGGCCACCTTGCGAGACCGCGACTCCATGCGCCAGATACGAGCTGAGGTAGGCTGTGCCCTTTGCGTTGGGGCGGGGGGCAAGTTGGAGGTTCGAGGCAAGCAACTGGAAGAGAAAGGTGTGGAAAGTCCTGCTTGCTTTGAACTGTGGCCCAATTGGGGCCAGGATCGGTGTGGGCGCAGGTAGAAGCAGAAGGAGCTAGAAACACGCCATGTTGAATGAATAGAATGAGACAAGTCCCCTCTTACAACCAGTGGTGGTTGGGAGATAGTATAAGGCAGCTGTTCTGTGTTCTCATCCTAAGTCAGGTCATTAGTCCATCTAGTCCAGTATTGCTTACACTGGCTGGCAGCAGCTCTCTAGGGTTTCTGGCTGTGTCCATTTCTGGGCCAGCCTGAAAATGCTGGAGTCCTTCTGCGTGCAGAGTGTCTGGAGGTGGTTGGAGGATGGATGGCAGATTGAGGTTGAATCCTGACAAGACAAAGTATTGTCTTTGGGGGAACGGGGCGGGCAGGTGTGAGGGACTCCCTGGTCCTGAATGGGGTAACTGTGCCTCTGAAAGACCAGGTGCTCAGCCTGGGAGTCATTTTGGACTCACAGCTGTCCATGGAGGCGCATTGTGTGTCCAAGGGAGCTGTCTACCAGCTCCATCTGGTACACAGGCTGAGACCCTACCTGTCTGCGGACTGTCTCGCCAGAGTGGTGCATGCTCTGGTTATCTCCTGTTGGACTACTGCAATGTGTTCTATGTGGGGCTACTTTGAAGGTGACTCAGAAACTGCAACTAATCCAGAATGTGGCAGCTAGACTGGTGTCTGGTAGCAGCCGCTGAGACCACATAACACCGGTCCTGAAATACCTACATTGTCTCCCAGTACGTTTCCGAGCACAATTCAAAGTGTTGGTGCTGACCTTTAAAGCCCTAAATGACCTCGGCCCAGTATACCTGAAGGAGTGTCTCCACCCCCATTGTTCAGCCCTGACACTGAGGTCCCGCTCCAAGGGCCTTCTGGCAGTTCCCTTTGTGAGAAGTGAGGTTGTAGAGCAGTGTTTCCCAACCTTGGGCCTCCAGCTGTTTTTGAACTACAATTCCCATCATCCCTGACCACTGGTCTTGCTAGCTAGGGATGATGGG
Source organism: Podarcis erhardii (assembly GCF_964252035.2). Lineage (NCBI taxonomy): Eukaryota > Metazoa > Chordata > Lepidosauria > Squamata > Lacertidae > Podarcis > Podarcis erhardii. The sequence continues at coordinate 6,626,846 of NC_138513.1, read as the reverse complement.
AGTTGTAGTCCAAAAACAGCTGGAGGCCCAAGGTTGGGAAACACTGTTGTAGAGAACCAGGCAAAGGGCCTTCTCAGTAGTGGCGCCCACCCTGTGGAACGGCCTCCCATCAGATGTTAAGGAAGTAAACTGCTATCTGACTTTTAGAAGACATCTGAAAGGAGCCCTGTTTAGGGTAGTTTTTAATGTTTGATGTTTTATTGTGTTTCTTATTCTGTAGAGAACTGTCCAGAGTGGCTGGGGAAACCCAGCCAGATGGGCAGGGTATTCTTATTCTTATTAATAATAATACCTCTGAACCATGACCCTTCTGTGTTCATGGGAGAGCAAACACCATCTGCAACATGCCTGTAACTTGAGCCTCAACAGATACCTTTATTTCAAGGGTAAGGATAGGATTTTCCTGGGCTCCATATTATAATCCAGAAATATCCTGAGAAAAGGGAATCAGTGCCCACGCAGTGAGGCTGATGGGAGTTGTGACCAGTGAAGCAGAGAATGCACACAAGAATCTTAACTTGTGGTCTGGTGTGTGTTTATCCTGTCCAATGCGCCTTTGAAGGCATAGCTCAGTCGATAGAGCACATGACTCTTAAAGCCCCACATTGGGCAAAAGATTCCTGCATTGCAGGGGGTTGGACTAAATGACCCCCGTGGTTCCTTCGAACTCTACAGTTCTAAGAAGGAGCCCCCACCCATTGCCGGGTGCAACTGGCTGGCTACATTCTGCAACGGTTCAGTCTCAAGGGGACTAAGCCCCATAGTTCTTCTGAGAAAGTTGATTAGCTCTGTGTTGATCCTGAAATCTGAAAGTGCCCTTTCTTCTTCCTGCTTCCAGATCTCTGAGCTTCCCACCATAGTTCGGGACCTTGCAAATGGCAACATAACCTGGGCTGATGTGGAGGCCAAGTATCCACTCTTCGAGGGACAAGAGACTGGCAAAAAGGAGACAATAGAGGAATGAAACAAACTCCCCGGAAACTTAACAAGAAGTCGACTTTTTACTGTTCATGTTAATATGAAATTTATCATGTGTATTATTCAAAACAGGGACTGTCTGGTTATCTCCCCCTTCACTTCCAATTGCTGCCTAATTTTAACTCCCAGCTCCAATAAACACAGTTAAAAGACTAAAAACACTGCCGCATTAAGCTTGCTCTCTCTGTCTCCTTTCTCCTTGGTGCTGTCACCATCAGATATTCAGTGGCCTGGTTTGCAGATAATATTAAACCATGGTTTATATTACTTTATGGTTCATTAAACCATGGCTTACCATGATGAATGAGCCCTGGTTAGCAGCTCAGCTATGGTTTGTTTACTGCCAACAATCCATGGTCTAAAGCTGTGGTTACTAGCTCGCAAAACCTTGGTTTGTTGTAGCAAAGGTATGACATGATGTGGTTTATTTGGTCACTCCACCCCAGAAGCTGACCAAGCTACAAAGTCAGAAGGTAAGAGCAGATGGGGGGGGGGGGGAACCCAAGCTTTGGAGAAGCCATACTTAGTTCATCTGTGGGCGAATTCCATGGTTAACTCGTGACTTGTTAAACCAACCATAGCCATGGAAAAAACCCAGTGGCATAGTGCTATTTGTTAACCAGGTGAGGCTAGTTTTGGACTGTTTTCTCTGAACTATAAAGTATTGGGAGCAATGCTGTGTGCTCCTTTGCTCAACCATCCCTTTACCCAGTCTTATGTAAACATCCATTTAATTATTTTACAGATAGGATACCCAAAATAGAGCTCATCTCATTACCTCACAGGGTCACTGGTTGAACTGATGTGTAAATCTAGGGTTTGTTGTGTTTATGCTGTGTACTGGGATCAGTGCATTTATCATTTATCCTGTCCCAAACTCTTTAACACACTTTCTGAAGCTGGTATCATGGTTACTGTGGATTTTATTCATAGTTTCTGATTCCTCTGTCTCCTTTCCTTTCTAAACTCATCACACCCTCCACACTGATTCTTTCTGCTCTAGAATCCTAGAATCCTAGAGTTGGAAGAGACCACAAGGGCCATCGAGTCCAACCCCCTGCCAAGCAGGAAACACCATCAGAGCACTCCTGACATATGGTTGTCAAGCCTCTGCTTAAAGACCTCCAAAGAAGGAGACTCCACGACACTCCTTGGCACCAAATTCCACTGTCGAACAGCTCTTACTGTCAGGAAGTTCTTCCTTATGTTTAGGTGGAATCTTCTTTCTTGTAGTTTGGATCCATTGCTCCGTGTCCGCTTCTCTGGAGCAGCAGAAAACAACCTTTCTCCCTCCTCTATGTGACATCCTTTTATATATTTGAACATGGCTATCATATCACCCCTTAACCTCCTCTTCTCCAGACTAAACATGCCCAGCTCCAAACAAAACAAATTCCTTCCAGTAGCACCTTAAAGACCAACTAAGTCAGAACTGACTTAGTTGGTCTTTAAGGTGCTACTGGAAGGAATTTGTTTTGTTTTGACTATGGCAGACCAACACGGCTACCTATCTGTAACATGCCCAGCTCCCTTAGCCGTTCCTCATAAGGCATCGTTTCCAGGCCTTTGACCATTTTGGTTGCCCTCCTCTGGACACATTCCAGTTTGTCCGTGTCCTCCTTGAACTGTGGTGCCCAGAACTGGACACAGTACTCCAGGTGAGGTCTGACCAGAGCAGAATACAGTGGCATTATTACTTCCCTTGATCTAGATGCAATACTCCTATTGATGCAGCCCAGAATTGCATTGGCTTTTTTAGCTGCCGCGTCACACTGTTGGCTCATGTCAAGTTTGTGGTCAACCAAGACTCCTAGATCCTTTTCACATGTACTGCTCTCAAGCCAGGTGTCACCCATCTTGTATTTGTGCCTCTCATTTTTTTTGCCCAAGTGCAAGACTTTACATTTCTCCCTATTAAAATTCATCTTGTTTGTTTTGGCCCAGTTCTCTAATCTGTCAAGGTCGTTTTGAAGTGTGATCCTGTCCTCTGGGGTGTTAGCCACCCCTCCCAGTTTGGTGTCATCTGCAAATTTGATCAGGATGCCCTTGAGTCCATCATCCAAGTCGTTGATAAAGATGTTGAATAAGACCGGGCCCAAGACAGAACCCTGTGGCACCCCACTAGTCACTCTTCTCCAGGATGAAGAGGAACCATTGATGAGCACCCTTTGGGTTCGGTCAGTCAGCCAGTTACAAATCCACTGAGTGGTAGCATAGTCAAGACCGCATTTTACCAGCTTCTTTACAAGAATATCATGGGGCACCTTGTCAAATGCCTTGCTGAAATCAAGGTAGGCTACATCCACTGCGTTCCCTTCATCTACCAGGCTTGTAATTCTGTCAAAAAATGAGATCAGGTTAGTCTGACATGACTTATTTTTCAGAAATCCATGCTGACTATTGGTGATCACAGTATTCCTTTCTAGGTGCTCACAGACTGTTTGCTTAATGATCTGCTCCAGAATCTTCCCTGGTATTGATGTCAGACTGACTGGGCGGTAATTATTTGGGTCCTCTCTTTTCCCCTTTTTGAAAATAGGGACAACATTTGCCCTCCTCCAGTCTGCCGGGACTTCACCTGTTCTCCAGGAATTCTCAAAGATGACTGCCAGTGGTTCTGAGATCACATCTGCTAGTTCTTTTAATACTCTTGGATGCAGTTCATCTGGCCCTGGAGACTTGAATACATCTAAACTAGCCAAGTATTCTTGTACTATCTCCTTAGTTATTCTGGGCTGTGTTTCCTCTGCTGAATCATTTGCTCCAAATTCTTCAGGTCGGGCATTGTTTTCTTTATCGGAGAAGACTGAGGCAAAGAAGGCATTGAGGAGTTCAGCCCTTTCTGTGTCCCCTCTAGAAGCCCAAATGACTATTTCAGATGTGCAGGTGTAGCAGATAATAGAGGTCTATATTCTTCAGTTTCCAGTGGTTTGCTGAAACTGGAATGGATCTTAACACATATGGACTTAAATTGAGTTTTCAGCGTGTCAAACTTTGTAAAAAAACTGTTTCAATGCAAATATCCTTCAAATTCAAACTCACACTAGAGCTTTGATAGTCTTGAGTTTGCACCTCGAGATTTTGAGGTGGGTTTCAAGCAGGTAAATGCCATAATTTGGGGGAGATTTTCCTTCCCTCTTGGGAGTGACACCAGTTACAGATTAAAACATGGGTCTCAACCCACCTTCAGGGCGATTGACTAGATGGCACAAACCTCCTCGAACCTTCCAGTAGCTTAGTCCTTATTCTTGGTGATTTCACACTCAGGTTTGTTCTTGTCCTAGTCCAGGGGTCAGCAAACTTTTTCAGCCGTGGGCCGGTCCACCGTCCCTCAAATCGTGTGTGGGGGGTGTCGGACTATATTTAGAAAAAAAATATGTGAACAAATTCCTATGCCCCACAAATAACCCAGAGATGCATTTTAAATAAAAGCACATTCTACTCATGTAAAAACATCCTGATTCCTGGACCGTCCATGGGCCGGATTGAGAAGGCGATTGGGCTGTATCCGGCCCACGGGCCTTAGGTTGCCTACCCCTGTCCTAGTTCATTAATGGGGCATAATACTACATTGTGTGCAGTTCTGCGTTGCAATTGGCTAACAAGCTGTTTTTGGGAAATGTAAGTTTTGGATGTAATCATGCAATTTAACTTGATTACTTCCAGTACATTCTTCAGCAACAGTTTCTCATTTATCCCAGCAATCAGCCCAATGGCTATGTTACTTATTATCTATTTTATTCATTTCATGAAATTTATACACTGCTTGACTATAAAAACAGGCAAACATTCAAGTGGCTCATAAAAAACGATAAAATGATCGATAAGAAAAATATCAATGAGAAAAATTAACAATCTAAGACTTTCAGAAAGTTAGAATAACAATGGACTAAAAGCAGATAAAAACTTTGGTTGACTTTCTAAATATCTGGGTAGGCTGGTCTAAACAAAAATGTTTTAGGTGCTGGTAGCAATAGGCAGGGTGTTCCCAAATGTAAGTGCTGACACAAACTCCGAAACAGGAATTTGCCAAAAACTCAACCTCATCAGCTTCTTAGTTCTGCAAAGTCGTGAAACTGAGCCTTTCACTTATGTGCCAACATCAACATCCATTATATGCCAACTTCCCCCCTTTCTGGGGGGAATTCAGTGCTCCTCTGCTCTCTAGTAACATTGCAATACAGTGGTACCTCGGGTTAAGTACTTAATTCGTTCCGGAGGTCCATACTTAACCTGAAACTGTTCTTAACCTGAAGCACCACTTTAGCTAATGGGGCCTCCTGCTGCTGCCGCGCTGCCGGAGCACAATTTCTGTTCTCATCCTGAAGCAAAGTTCTTAACCTGAAGCACTATTTCTGGGTTAGCAGAGAGTGTAACCTGAAGCATATGTAACCTGAAGCATAAGTAACCCCAAGTACCATGGTACAATTTCCACTAATGAACTGTTTTTCTGAGAAGTGGATTTCAAGTATGTGCACAAACACAAAAATTAAAGACAGCCGACCAAACAAACAACCAACAGTTGCACAAAGTGAAGCAGCGCCCAGCATATATGAAGGAAAATCTCTGTTTAGCATGCATAATTATTTTTTTAAGAAGCAGCATACTCTGAAAAAACAAGGCCAAGCTAATAAACACTCGTTAACAGTAATAACTAGTAATATAAACTACTTGATTTTAAAAGGTGCCCCTGGATATTTTTTTTAAAAAGACTCAAAATGTTCAATTGACAAAGCAAGCAAATAAATTGTCTTAAAAGTTTCCGTCCTATTTGACAAAGGACGCCTGAAGTTGAGAAGTGTATTAAATCTATATTTCCAGCAGAGGGAGCTGCAGACCTAAATGTATAACACTAAGCAATAAAAGAAACATTACAGGAGTCCTGAATTTTGAATTTGAGAACATATACCCGAAGGCTGGACTTCCTATGGGGATTAAATCCTTAGCTCTTGGGTCCTTGCCCTGCACTGCAAAAGCCGGTCAGGGCTCAATATTAAACATGTGCCAGTAACAAATATGTAAGTCTCTGAGCAGAGATGGCACATGCTGACAAGGTCTCACTCCTGACAGGAACCATGCTGCGTCATTTTGCACTAACTACAGTTTCCAGGAAGCCCCACGTAAAGACTATATTGCATTAAAACTGTCTTGAAACCACCAATGCCTGAACTACTGTAGTCAAGCTATCTCCGCCGAGCAGTCAAAAGATAGACTGGGAGATACTCTGGAAAACAGATCTGAAATTTACGGCATGTTCTTTACTGAAAGAAAAGTATATGAAAATGATGTACCCCAGTTAAATGAGCAAAAATGTGTAGAACATGTACAAATATATGCTGGAAATGCAAATACAAATAAGGTACCTTTTATCGTATGTGGTGGACCTGTAAAGGAATTAAAAAATTCTGGGAAATGATATACAATGAAATGGAAAAAATGTTCAAAATAACTTTTGCTAAAAAACAACAACCCCAGAAGCTTTTTTATTAGGAATTGTAGGTATCGAGATCCCAAAGGACCAGAAAAAAACTGTTTATGTTCGCAACAACAGCTGCACAGACGCTACTAGCCCAGAGAGGGAACCATGACTAGAGAAGAATGGCAAACCAAGTTGATGGACTATGCTAAAATTAACTGGGAAACTTAGGAACCAAGAAGACAAGAACTTTAAAAAAGAATGGGAAAAGTTTATAATTTATATACAAGATCATTGCAAGCAGGTTAAAACATTGGCAGGATTTTAAACGCACTTGTAATGGAATGTGTGGATATTTTAGAAAGATTAAAAATTGGAGAAGTATTGATATGCAGTGGAAAACAATATCAATAGGATCCATGGAAGCGATGGGGGGAAGTAAGGAGATTCAGAGTAAACTCGATATTTGAATTTGGAATTGTTTTTGTTATATAGAATTTAGTTTCTTGGTCTCCATGATCACTGCAGATGGTGACAGCAGTCACGAAATGAAAAGACGCCTGCTTCTTGGTAGAAAAGCATGACAAACCTGGACAGCATCTTTAAAAGCAGAGACATCACCTTGCCGACAAAGGTCCGTATAATTAAAGCTATGGTTTTCCCAGTAGTGATGTATGGAAGTGAGAGCTGGACCATAAAGAAGGCTGATCGTCGAAGAATTGATGCTTTGAATTATGGTGCTGGAGGAGACTCTTGAGAGTCCCATGGACTGCAAGAAGATCAAACCTCTCCATTCTGAAGGAAATCAGCCCTGAGTGCTCACTGGAAGGACAGATCGTGAAGCGGAGGCTCCAATACTTTGGCCACCTCATGAGAAGAGAAGACTCCCTGGAAAAGACCCTGATGTTGGGAAAGATGGAGGGCACAAGGAGAAGGGGACGACAGAGGACGAGATGGTTGGACAGTGTTCTCGAAGCTACCAGCATGAGTTTGAACAAGCTGCGGGAGGCAGTGGAAGACAGGAGTGCCTGGCGTGCTCTGGTCCAGGGGGTCACGAAGAGTCGGGCACGACTAAACGACTAAACAACATTCTTGTAAATCAAAAATTTATTTCAAAAGAAGGAAAGCCCCTCCAGAAAGGCAGGGGCCCCCATGAGTGGCATCTGAGGCTCTCCCAGGCCACTGCAGAAGGAAATGAGCACAGACAATGTCCTGATGTGCTTGGCAGCGCATAAGAAGCATGCATTCCCGGGAAAGCGATAAGAGGGGAAGGCGGTGTATTTCTTGGTTCAAGGAGCATCGTTGGAGCCAGGGGGATCAAATGCTACCGATCTCAAAGGGGAACATCGCAAAACAGGCAGCTGTACCTTGGAAATCCAGGTTTGCTCAACCGTAATCCCTTTTCAATTCCTTTATTTGCTCAGCCTGCTCCTGTCCCCGCTCAGGGGAGGGATGAACTCTTCCATATGCATAAGAGGCTCAAGACGGTGCAGTGCACTCCTGCCAATGCGCTCCTTCTTTATTCATGCGCTGGGCGACTGTGTATCATGTCTGCTGTGTGCTTTAATCCGCAGCTGGCTTCCGATCGGAGTGCGTGCAACTGCGCCTGTTCAGTCCTCGCCTCCTTATTTTCGGAGAAAGCCACGGAAGGATTAAATGTATCAACGGCCAAAAAGGACAGGCGCTCCTCCGAAAACAGGAGTCCGCTGCTCAGAAGGAGATGGCGATGGCTGAGTCAGGCAGCAGGCCATCTGTGTTAGGAAGCCTCAGGTGGCCTGTAGCAGCTCTTGGTGCTGGCTGTTGCTGCTCCACCCAGCAATCTTCAGTCTCTGTCACCAGCACAGGCATCCACACACGTTTCCTTCACAACAAGGTGGCATTTATGGAAGCAAAGAGGAATAAAAGAGGCCCAGAGGCAAAAGCTTGGGGGCGGGGGGCATGTCACTTGTGTGACGTGTTGTCCCATTGTTGCGTGCATGACATCAAGATGTTGGGAGGAGCCGAATGCGGTGATCACGTGCAGGGCCGGAGTTAGGTTTGATGAGGCCCTAAGCTACTGAAGGTAATGGGGCCCTCTATATGTCCAGCTGTCCTTTGTTAACAACAGATTGTTGCTGTTTTTTGGGTTTAATATATGCTATACGGTCATTTATGGACCTAATGGGTATCTAAAGCCATTTGCGCATAACAAAATATGTATTTTATCCAAGTAATTGTTGCACTGAAATACAATTAAGAAGAAGTATATTAATAGTGAAATACAATTAAGAAGAAGTATATTAATACAGTGGTACCTCTGGTTAAGAACTTACTTCGTTCCGGAGGTCCGTTCTTAACCTGAAACTGTTCTTAACCTGAGGTACCACTTTAGCTAATGGGGCCTCCCACTGCTGCCGCACGATTTCTGTTCTCATCCTGAAGCAAAGTTCTTAACCCGAGGTACTACTTCTGGGTTAGTGGAGTCTGTAACCTGAAGCGCCTGTGACCCGAGGTACCACTGTAGTGAGATCATTATTAAGCTCTAACCTAGAATGTAGGCACTCTATATAGAGAAATGAGCAAACCAGTGATGTTTTAGGGAGCAGGCTAGCAGGTGGGGCTGATCATTTACAACATAGGAGCCAACACAACACAAAACACTTGCTGTATGTAGGTTTTATTTTATTTGTTTTCTATCTTATATTTTGGAAATGTACATCCAATTTTTTTTCTCCTTTAATTTTCTGGGGGCTCCCAAAAGAGTGGGACCCTAAGCTATAGCTTGTTTAGCTTATATGTAAAACTGGCACTAGCCACATGTCGCTGGCCAGAGGCTCCTCCTCTTCCTGGTGCTGCTACCGGCAGGCGGTTGCTTCCACCCTTCTTCTCCTCTGGGGGAAGAAGGAGGAGAAAAAGCCGACCACTGGAGCCGCCCAGTCTCCTCCACCCCCTCAACATTGGAAGGGCATGGCCCCCTCTCAAAAGATATCAAGGGGACCCTAAACACCTCAGCTCCCAGAAGCTGGTACCCCTGGGGAGCCATAATTTGCTTGCTCTGCTTGGCTGCAAGAGACCAGGTACTTCCTGAGGGAGTGGAAGGCATCAGGCATTGTTAAGAGAGACAGAAGATCGATCTATAGATAGCAGGCAGCAGCAGCTACAGGCACTTGGAGGCTTCTGATTGTGTCCACCAACTTCTGTGTGGCCAGCTCTAAAATGTGGCGCCTATCATAGAAATTTGGTTCACAGGCACCTTGTCTTTTATTTTTAAGAGGTCAACCTGGGGACGCGGGTGGCGCTGTGGGTTAAACCACAGAGCCTAGGACTTGCCAATCAGAAGGTCAGCGGTTCGAATCCCCGCGACGGGGTGAGCTCCCATTGCTTGGTCCCTGCTCCTGCCAACCTAGCAGTTCGAAAGCACGTCAAACTGCAAGTAGATAAATAGGTACCGCTCCGGCGGGAAGATAAACGGCATTTCCATGCGCTACTCTGTTTCACCAGAAGCAGCTTAGTCATGCTGGCCACATGACCCAGAAGCTGTACGCCGGCTCCCTTGGCCCATAAAGCGAGATGAGCGCCGCAACCCCAGAGTCGGTCACAACTGGACCTAATGGTCAGGGGTCCCTTTACCCTTTACCTTTAAGAGGTCAACCCAAGTTGCTTTCTGTTTCCCCTGCCTTATAGACGTGCAATCTCTCCCACTCTACTGGCCACTAGACGTCATGAACTATAACTCCCAACAGAGTCGATTACAATTATCTACATGCTACTCAAATGCAGACCGCTAATATGGCTTTATTCCACTTCATCTGCTCAATGACCATTCCAGATGTTGTTGGGACTCCCAGTTGCCATCAGCCTGAACGTTCAGGGCCAATGATGAGGAATTATGGGAGCTGTAGTTGTCTAACCTCTGGACATCCATCCTTGATTTCATCAAACACCCTAGTTAATATGTGAAAGTTTGTAATCCTACTCAAACCGTAAAGTGACTGGGGCTCTAGAAAACTTGTGGGGAAAGCCAGCAAGATGTATTTGCTGTAGTAAAATATGACTAAATTCTAAATTGACAAGCGCCAAGGAAATAAGAGTTTCCTCCCTTCCTAGATGATGGATTATGATGTTCCCAACGTTAATCTAATGTTAATCTTGTCCAACGTTTGTGCTCAGAGGACAAAATGTTTCCGAACAGTTTAGTCCTCTGCGTTATCTATAGAACATGATTGAAGTTACATAAAGGCAACCTTTATTTTCAAACATGAGACTGTTTCCGTAAGCAAAGGAGCCAGAATGGGACAGAGCACGTCGCTCATCGAATATTCTCAGTTGGGAGGGATTACACAACTGATCTGCTGGCTTTAGCGATCCTGGGATTTCACCCTCTTGATGCGCTCCATATTTATTTGCTTGATATCTGACTGCTTGCACCGCTTGCAACAACCTGTTGCGCAGCTGATTTATTTTGCAAATCAGATGGGGAATTAGCAAACGAGATTCTCTTGACCCCCTTTGATTGAACAAGTCATCCATTTGCTGTGTTTTGGATGCTAATTAGTTCTCCCTGGGCCTTTTGTTAAACTATGCACAATCTTTACTATTCACAAACTGAACGCGCCCTTGAGGGATGAGTCAAACTTTTGCATAAGAACATTTTGGAAAGTGAAAAATGAAGTGCTTTTTTTTGGGGGGGGGGAGGAATTATATTCACATTTTTTGCAACCAGGGTGAGATTTGTGCTGGGACTTGTTTTGAGTTGGATTTCTTCTTCTTCTTCTTAAGTAACGGAAACACCGTTTACCTTCCCGCCGGAGTGGTTACCTATTTATCTACTTGCACTGGCGTGCTTTCGAACTGCTAGGTTGGCAGGAGCTGAGACAGAGCAATGGGAGCTCACACCGTCGCAGGGATTCGAAACGCGGACCTTCTGATTGGCAAGCCCAAGAGGCTCGGTGGTTTAGACTGAGCTAGATGCATCAGTGGCCTCAGATGATGTGAGGATTTTTAACGGCAGTTTTCGTTATTGCTTCCATAAACGTAAAATGAAATTTAAAGGTAAAGGTAAAGGGACCCCTGACCATTAGGTCCAGTCGTGGATGACGCTGGGGTTGCAGTGCTCATCTCACTTTATTGGCCAAGGGAGCTGGTGTACAGCTTCCGGGTCACGTGGCCAGCATGATTAAGCCGCTTCTGGTGAACCAGAGCAGCACATGGAAACGCCGTTTACCTTCCCGCTGGAGCGGTATCTATTTATCTACCTGCACTTTGATGTGCTTTTGAACTGCTAGGTTGGCAGGAGCAGGGACTGAGCAACGGGAGCTCACCCTGTCATGGGGATTCGAACCGCCGACCTTCTGATCAGCAAGTCCTAGGCTCTGTGGTTTAACCCACAGCGCCACCTGCATCACTTAAATGAAATTTACTGCCACACTATAAATGTAAGACACTTTCCAGATTTTTCAACTGACGCTGGTTCCCAACAAAGAAACCTTGGGAACTATAGTTTTATGAAAGGACTAGGAATCCATGGCAGCCTTGCAAAAGGGGTGGTTTGGAGACGTTCTTCATCTATATTAACATTTCCTAGAGGTGTTGTCTGTTGAATCTCAAAGAGCGGCCCTGTGGCCTTAAAGACATACACATGTATTAGGGCACAAGCTATTGTGGACTGGAGTCCCTTCCAGAGTCTATAAAAATAACCCTGTTAAGTCTTGAAGGTGCAACAAGGTTTCTTGCTGTTCAAATACAGTGATACCTTGGTTCTCAAATGCCTTGGTACTCAAACAATTTGGAACCCAAACGCTGCAAACCTGGAAGTGTTCCGGTTTGCAAACTTTTTTTCAGAAGCTGAACGTGTCCCGTTCTGAGTGTTACACTTCTGATTTGAGTGCCATGCTTCCATTTTGAGTGTTATGGATCCAATTTGAGTGTTGCGCTTTTGTTTTGAGTGGCACACTTCTGTTTGGAGTGTTACACTGAGATCTGTCTGTTTTTGCTATTTATTTTGCGTTTTTGTTTTTGTGGCTCTTGTTTATTGCCTTCATTTTATGGATCAATGGTTTTGTTAGATAGTAAAATTCATGTGAAATTGCTGTTTTACGGCTTGTTTTTAAACGTCTGGAACGGATTAATCCATTTTGCATTACTTTCCATGGGAAAGTGCACCTTGGTTTTGCAACGCTTTGGTTTTGGAACAGACTTCCAGAACGGATTAAGTTTGAAAACCAAGGTAACACTGTATATCGCACTGGTGAGCCTTTAGTTGGCTAAACAAAAGAGTCAGAGATGGTTCTCGCATGGTGGAAGCATGCACGACACTGGAAGCCTTTCCCCTGTTTCAGTCTAGGTTCTCCTTTGCACTTTACGGTGGTACCTCGGTTTTCGAACTTTATCTGTTTCAGAAGACAATTTGAAACTGAAAACTCAATAGCCGACAGCTAAGCCTAGCAGAAGTTGCGTGGCATGTTCGACTTCTGAGGTGTGTTCGAAAACCGAAGCATTTACTTCCGGGTTTACAGCGTTTGAAAACCGAAATGTTCGTCAATGGAGATGTTCGAAAACCGAGCTACCGCTGTACATTTAAAGCACCACGATACCACTTTAAACAGTCATGGTGTTCCCCTGGGAGGTGTAGCTTGTTAAGGGTCCTGAGAGATGTTTAGAAGACCCCTGTTTCCCTCACAAAGATGACGACGACAAGAATAATAATTTATATTTATATGCTGCCCATCTGATTGGGTTGCCCAAGCAACTCCCAACAAAATATTAAAAAACACAATAAAACATTTTCAGATGTCTTCTAAAAGTCATTGAGTTATTTATCTGTTTGACATCTGGTCCTTAGGGCAGTGTTTCCCAATCTTGGGCCTCCATCTGTTTTTGAACTACAATTCCCATCATCCCTGACCACTGGTCTTGCTAGCTAGGGATGATGGGAGTTGTAGTCCAAAAACAGCTGGAGGTCCAAGGTTGGGAAACATTGCTTTAGGGGTACAATTACCCCATTCAGGACCAGGGAGTCCCACCCCCCCCGCCTACTCCCCCAGAAACAGTAATTCTGTATTGTTGGGATTCAACCTCAATCCATTAAGCTACAATTCCGAGTTTGCTGGGAAGTGCAATCAACAGTTAAACTACTATGGGAATTGTTGCGCTGGAAGCGGAATGGTTATTTTTATTATATTTTTATTTTTAGACTCATGGCTTTCTTCCTTAGTTCTGAGTCTCTGGCACAGATCCTGACTCACCCGGGCAGCTACCTGCAGCTAACCTTGGCACTGAATATTGCTGTCAATGGTCAAGGACCATTTTGCATTGAGGCAAACGAAATCCTCTTTGCCTCTTTAGCAGGACAACGCAGGCAATCAGCTTCCCAAGCAGTTAGCACCATAGATACCACTTGGTAAATGGGCAGCAATGTTTGTGTATACAGTAGTTCATTTATTTTTTTAAAAAATGTAGATGCTGCATCTGTGCCATCCAAAGTGCGTGCCAAGAAAAATCAAATTCTGGCCAATCCTGTATAAATTATGCAAACGGGGCACATTTGTATAAAACATCAACAGTTTTGCATAATCTATTCCGTTCTTGCTAGCCATGGAGGGGAAGAGTTAAGGAGTTATGCAAGAGAGTGAAGACACAGGTCCCCTAGCTGATGAAAGTCTAATACAGTTGTTGTTTAGTCATGTCCGCCTCTTCGTGACCCCCTGGACCAGAGCACGTCAGGCACTCCGGTCTTCCACTGCCTCCCGCAGTTTGGTCAAACTCATGCTGGTAGCTTCGAGAACACTGTCCAACCATCTCGTCCTCTGTCATCCCCTTCTCCTTGTGCCCTCCATCTTTCCCAACATCAGGGTCTTTTCCGGGGAGTCTTCTCGTCTCATGAGGTGGCCAAAGTATTGGAGCCTCAGCTTCAGGATCTGTCCTTCCAGTGAGCACTCAGGGCTGATTTCCTTCAGAATGGATAGGTTTGATCTTCTTGCAGTCCATGGGACTCTCAAGAGTCTCCTCCAGCACCAGAATTCAAAAGCATCCATTCTTCGGCGATCAGCCTTCTTTATGGTCCAGCTCTCACTTCCATACATCACTACTGGGAAAACCATAGCTTTAACTATACGGACCATTGTTGGCAAGGTGATGTCTCTGCTTTTTAAGATGCTAATACAGTAGGACCAGCCAACTGTTTTTGACTCGAACCCCCATCCTCCCTCACCACTGGCCAAGCTGGCTGAGGCTCATGGGAACTGGAGTCCATCATCTGGAAACCACTGTTTTGGCTACCCCTGTGGTATTGTAATAACCCCCGCTTTGGCGAATTCATGTTTTGAAGGATCTCTTCGCAGTTAGAAAAAGGCAGGAAGCTATAGCTGGAATCTGTGCCCAAGGCAAATTTCTGCATCCTTGCAGCAAACACTCAAAGCTGGGAGAATTTGCCCAACTGCAGCCTTTGGCAACCTGGTTGGGTCTGATGGGAATTGTAGTCTGGAGGGCACCAGGTTGGGGAAGGCTGGCGTACTACCCAGCCCAAATCTACTCTTTCCCAAGTCCCAACACATTTTTCAACAGCAGATCTGAGCAATTTGGACGGGGAACCTATGTCCCTCTAGCCAGTGTTTCCCAAACTTGGGTCTCCATCTGTTTTGGGACTGCAGTACCCATAATCCCTGACCCACTGATCTTGCGAGCTAGGGATGATGGGACTTGTAGTCCAAAAAGAGATGGAGACACTGCTCTAGATGTTGCGGGGCTACAACTCCCATCACCCACAGCCCAAAAGGCCAATGGCCATAGATGATCCACTGTTGTGGGTACTATGCTTCTGAATGTATGTGCTCCTGGTAACGGCAGGAGGGGAGAGGGCTCTTGTGTTCAAATCCTGCTTGTGGATTTCCCACAGGCATCTGGATGGCCACCATGAGTAGAAGATGCTGGACTAGATGGGCCATTGTCCTTCTCATAAGTTCTTATGATGGGAGTTAGAGAACCAAAGGTTCCTGATCCTTGATTCCAAATCCAGAAATTTGGTCCATCTCTGCATTACACTGGGAATTCACGGGTCTAGACATCTTCATGATAGTCTCAAGCTTCCTCACTCTCCACAGACAGAGATGCCCTCTGCTCTTTGTTAACTACGTGGAGACCTCCAGAGCTTCTCCCAAGACCAAAACCATCCCTGCGCCATTTACAGCTATACAGCGCTTCCTGGCTGTGGACCTTCTGATGTCGCTGGAGGTATTTTCTCAGCCGGAACTGCTTCCCGCACTCGCAGCACTCTGTCACGTGGAGTTTCTGGTGTTGGATGAAGTTCCTCCTCTGGGAAAACGGCTTCCTACATTTGGTACAATTGCACGGCCCCATCCAGACGTGGGTTGTCCGGTGTCGGAAAAGGTTGCCCTTCTGGTTGAAGGTTTTCTCGCATTCCGGACACTGGCAAGGGGCCTCCTGAGTGTGGATCCTCTGGTGTCTAACAAGGTTGGACCTCTGGTTGAAGCTTCTCCCGCACTCTGTGCACTTGAAAGGCTCGCTCACGTGTGTCCTCTGGTGCCTGAGAAGCTTCCGGTTCATCCTGAAGCTTTCTCCGCACACACCTTCCGTGGTGTGGATTTTATGGTGAAGAAGAAGAAGAAGAGATTGGATTTGATATCCCGCCTTTCACTCCCCTTCAGGAGTCTCAAAGCGGCTAACATTCTCCTTTCCCTTCCTCCCCCACAACAAACGCTCTGTGAGGTGAGTGGGGCTGAGAGACTTCAAAGAAGCGTGACTGGCCCAAGGTCACCCAGCAGCTGCGTGCGGAGGAGCGGAGACGCGAACCCGGCTACCCAGATTATGAGACTACCGCTCTTAACCACTACACCACACTGGCTCTTACTGGTGCCTGGTAAGATTGGATTTCTGATTAAACCCTTTCCCACACACAGGGCACGAGAATACCCTCTCGCTCTTCCTTACGGAGATACCTTTCTCGCCTCTTGCAAGGTCGTTGGCGAACTCAAGAACAGCTGCGTCTTTACTGCTGAGAAATGCGGTAACGTTTTCCTCCTGTTGAGTTTCCAAAGGATATTCGTTCCCTGGACCCATCTCATCCTTGACCAAGTCTCTCTGGGCTTTCACCAGAGTGGGATGTGGGTTGCAGATGCTCTTGTATCCAGAACCCTCCAGAGCTTCTGCTTTGATGCACATTTTCCGAACATCCCCAAAATGATCTGCAGAAGCCATGGGACCTTCCAATCTGCACCCTGTCTGAGTTTCCAGAGCTGTGGGAGACATATTTGGACTTTGCTGGGGGCCTTGATAGGCAGGTTCTGGTGGTCCATCTTCACAAGGAGACTCAAAGTCCTCTACCATGGCCACCCTCCATTTATTAGTCTCCTCAAGTTCCTCTTTCACCTGATTTCCCCAAGATGAATGGACAACCCTCTTTGGACCGCCTACATCTCCACAAACAATCTTCTTCTGGGACCTTGTTTGGACAGGACTTCTCTGTACCTTACCCACCTTCGGGAAGGTTGCACCCGCTTCCAGAGTCAAGCCCGCTTCTCTTTTCTGAGCCATTTGAAACAGACGCAGCCTGCTAGTCCCATTTACATGGCTTTGTTAGTTTCTGTTTGCGCCACTGTGCAGTGCTTTGGAGTCACAAGACTCTGTTTACATCCCACACATTGTTGGAAGTCTCAGACAGGAGACGGATGCGGCGTTACTGGTTTCTTGTTCCTTTGTTTGTTTCAGTTGCTCTCTGTCTTTCACAGAGAGAGGATGTCTTTCTTTTCTGTCTGCGTAGCTAGAAAATAAAACCTGGGGATGCAGCTCATAAATCTCGTCACTTCTGCTGCTTTGAAACTCTGTGGAATGGGAACGTGCTTGGAGCCTTATCGGAGGCTCAGGTCGTTAATTATCATTGGAGGGCGATTCTGGAGGAGCTCAGAGGAGCTCGGTCGAACGCAGGTTCTGACATTTTTGGTTCCGGGCCCAGAAGAACAGAATGCAGCTTATCTGCTCTGCGTGTCAAGACAGGCTTCCAACAGGCTTCCTCTTACATCGCCCGTTTTTCATGCGGTTCCTCCGATGAGCGCCCAAACGCCTCTTGGTGTCCAGTCTCTCTCCTCACTCACCACATACAGATGACCCCTCTTCCGCCACAGATTTTCCAGTGAGTCATTGGGGTCCCCTTGTCAACAAAGCTCTCCCCTCAATCTGTGCGCGCATCCAACCTTTTCACAACATGGATGCTGTGATCGCCTCGGGGAGTCAGGCTCTTCGCACAGCAGGAGAAGATGCAAAAGTCCATATTTCATGAACATCTTACAGTGAGCTCCTCAGCAGATTTCCAGCTAGAAACGCCTGCCTCATGCTCTCTGCTGGAAAGAACGTTTTCCCTTCCCCGAGCAGCTGGATCTTGTGCAGGAGCCTATCCAACATTTCTTGCAAACATGCACGATTGGTGCAACAAGCAGAATTTCTCGTCTGCTTAATTTAAGGGATGCGGGTGGGAATCTGAGTTTAGAAGAGCAGCGCCTAGGAATGTTTTTTTACCCCCATTCTCCAGCTTGGAAATCCAGGCATGCAAACGCAGGCAGATAAGAGAGGAAGAGCCTCTACCCCGGGAAACAGTTTTTCTTTCTTTCTTAATTTGATTTAGCATTGGAATGGTCTCTGCTCGCAAGGCTTTCAGGGAGTTGTAGTTCACCGGCGAAATGATTCTCTCTCCTCAAAGTTTTTTTTTTTGTGTGTGTGTGTGTCTTTGAGATCTGGAGCCCGTTTCAGAATTTTGTTTTATTAGGCCACGACAAAAGTGGCGTCTCTCCTCGCTGATCAAAAATTAAAAAGATTAAGAGTCAAAATCCTTAATCCAATAAGAGCCAGCTAACCTTAAATTGCACATTTGTAGGGGTTGTTTGTAATTTTTAAAAAATGAATTTAATGTCCCCTTTAATCAAATAAGCAACTAACCATGTCTATTGCTGGTTTTATTGGATGTTGAAAATAAACTTAATGCATTTAAAAACAAAACATGCAAGTCAGTTATTGTTGCCTTTTTAATTTGTTTCTGTTAGGGATAAACGATACATGTTACAGAAATGTGCTCTTTGATCGTGTGTTACCTAATTTTTGATTAAAAATGGTTCGCAGAGGTGATGGGAAGAGTTTGTGAGAGGGGGAAATTGTATCGATAAGTTTGGTATTGAAAGTGTGTAGTAGGATTGTCTTATTTACAATAAATCGCGGTTAAAGCATTTACCAACTAGATTGGTAATGGTAAAAGCAGAAATCTCTGATGCAGAGATTTCCCCCTCCCAAACTCCTGGACCATGAATATCACTTTTATGTACTGAGTTGAATAGGATCCAAAATGCAGCAGTCTGATTGGTCCTAGAACAATAAGCTCCGGAATGCAGCAGTCTGATTGGTCCACAGGAGCCACCCAATCCAGCTCCAGGTGGAAGTGATTGGCAATCTGATTGGCCTACAGGAGAATCCCAGAATTAGCCAATCACATGGGGCCCATTGTGTAAATAATGTATATAAAGCAGACATTCTGGGGGAACTTCCATTCCTCCTAACCACTATGAGCTGAATAAAGAGCATGAAATCCACTCTCAGCTCCAAGCATATTTCAATCACTATCCTGCGGACATCTACACAGAAGTAAATTTATTCAGTAGAACTTACTCCAAGAAAAGTACATGTTGGATTGCCACCTAAGAGATGCATGAACATAAAGCAATCCTTGTGCTGTTAAAAGGTGCTAGACAGAAAGGAACTTTAGAAGACCAAAAAATGTTTCAAAGACTTGAAGTTGAATCCTGACAAGACAGAAGTACTGTTTTTGGAGGACAGATGGCAGGCATGTGTGGGGGACTCCCTGGTCCTGAGTGGGGTAACTGTGCCCCTGAAGGACCAGGTGCGCAGCCAGGGAGTCATTTTGTACTCACAGCTGTCCATGGAGGCGCAGGTCAGTTCTGTGTCCAGGGCAGCTGTCTACCTGCTCCATCTGGTGTGCAGGCTGAGACCCTACCTGCCTGCAGACTGTCTCGCCAGAGTGGTGCATGCTCTAGTTATCTCCCGCTTGGACTACTGCAATGCGCTCTACATGGGGCTACCTTTGAAGGTGACCCGAAAACTGCAACTAATCCAGAATGCGGCAGCTAGACTGGTGACTGGGAGCGGCTGCTGAGGCCACATAACACCAGTCCTGAAAGACCTACATTGGCTTCCAGTACATTTACAAGCACAATTCAAAGTGTTGGTGCTAACCTTTAAAGCCCTAAATAGCCTCATCCCAGTATACCTGAAGGAGCATGTCCACCTCCATCGTTCAGCCCGGACACTGAGGTCCAGCTCCGAGGGCCTTCTGGCGGTTCCCTCCCTGCGAGAAGTGAGGTTGCAGAGAACCTGGCAGAGGGCCTTCTTGGTAGTGGCACCTGTCCTGTGCAACGCTCTCCCATCAGATGTCAAGGAAATAAACAACTATCTGACTTTTAGAAGACATCTGAAGGCAATCCAGTTCTGGGAATTTTTAAATGTTTGACTTTTTATTATTTTTTATATTTTGCTGGAAGCTGCCCAGAGTTGCTGGGGAAACCCAGTCAGATGGGTGGGGTATAAACATGATGATGATGATGATGATTATGTTACCTGTTTAGGGACATTTTTAATGTTTGAATTTTCATTGTGTTCTTAATATTCTGTTGGGAGACGCTGAGAGTGGCTGGGAAACCTAGCCAGATGGGCGGAGTAAAAATTAATAATAATAATAATAATAATAATAATAATAATAATAATAATAAAGCTTTTGAATCACCCCAAATGCTTCCTTAGGGCAGGTGCTCCAAAATCACAACACACATGGAAAATAAGAGAGATGTTGTATTGCCAGGAGACCTTTCAGGGACCTGCGGTAGCAAAATTTCCCTGCTACAAAGCAAGTGGCAAATCTTATTTTTAAAAAACAAAATATATGATATAATTCAATATAAGGTGCTCAGAGTGATTGGGAGTCATCCAATCTGAACAGGGAATTCGTTAGACAAACAAGTAGCGAATACTCAAGCCTTCCTGTGAAAGAGAACTACCTGAGTCAAGCATCTAAAACGCAGGAGCCAGGAAGGACTTCCACAAGCTCGGTGCCACTCCCGAGAAGGCCCTGTCCCACAATGCACAGCTCACCGGTGGAACTCATTGTCACAGGATGCAACAATGGTCACTAGCTCAGAAGCCATTAATAAATGTTTGGCCCCATTCTGTGGAAAACAGGCCCAGCGAGTTGTTTTAAATTGTTTTTAATATTGTGTTGTAATGCTGTGGCTCACCCTGGGACCTTAGGGCGGCGGGCGGCTAATAAATAAATAAATTGCCATCCTCAACGGCTGTTAGCTGTGACAGCAAAAAGTTTCAAAATGGAAGATCAGAGCCGGCCCTACCATTTGGTAGAGCAGGGATGGGGGACGCTTGGCCATCCAGATGTGGTCTCCAACATCCATCTGCCCCAGCCAACCAGCGTGGCCAAGGAGAGGCACAATGGGCGGAAGAGTCTAGTAACATCTGGTTGGGGGTAAGTTCCCCTTTCTCCTGGTGTCACTGCCAGGTGTTTTTGTGTGCCGTTGAAAGGCAGCAAATTGATAGTCGCTGAAAATGTATTTTTACTGCCAGGGAGCGGGAGACACGTTTGTAGGGTTTCCTTACAGAATGACAGGGCCTGTTTGGGGTACTACTACCTTGGCTTGCCATGCAGATGGGTCCTGTTTGCTGCTTCATTCCAGGCAACAGAATGTCTGAGGTTCTGCTTTTCGGAGGCAGGGGCCATTGTCATTTGGTGGCCACTGTCACCGGAGGGGCTGGGATTTTTGCTCTAATCCCACGAGGCCCATTTCTTCTATTTATATGTCCTTGGGTAAATACAAAAATAATATTTCTCCAGGGCAGCTTTGTGGTCACTGCATGGATTTGGGAGTGCTTATGACTTCAAAGCAGCTTTTGATCTCCCAGAAGATGGGGCACCAAGGAGCTTTCATCATCCTTAGAGGGACATCCTCAAAGCACGGAAAATGGTGCCCAAATCTGACTAATTTAAGGACATGAAAGGGTTGGTTCTTTCCCAACCTCCTGCTGCATAAAAGTAATCTTTTGTCAGT
Source organism: Podarcis erhardii (assembly GCF_964252035.2). Classification (NCBI taxonomy): domain Eukaryota; kingdom Metazoa; phylum Chordata; class Lepidosauria; order Squamata; family Lacertidae; genus Podarcis; species Podarcis erhardii. The sequence continues at coordinate 6,605,348 of NC_138513.1, read as the reverse complement.
TCCCAAGTGAAAGCATCACTAATATTTCGATATTTGCTCCCAGTATGAACCATATATGCAGACAGACTGCAAAGAGGCTATAATCTACCCCACTGAGCCACACTTCCCAAATTCACTTTGTCAAGCTACATTTAAAAAAACACAACCATATTTTTCCATGTATAGGACGACCACTATTTTTTTGAACCCCAAATTAAGAAACCAACATTTTAAACATCAAACAGAACAACTCTGAGCTTTTCTCGGGGAGGTCACCCAAAGTCATTGAGCTTTCTTGAGGGAAGTTGACCAAAGCTGAGCCTTTATTTTTATTTTTGCAGAGGTCGCCCAGAGTTAGGGTTACCATATCTCAAGAGCATTCACCATCCCTGTATAAGCCAAGCACCATTTTTTTGTTGTTGTTTAGTCATGTCCGACTCTTCGTGACCCCATGGACCAGAGCACGCCAGGCACTCCCGTCTTCCACTGTCTCCCGCAGTTTGATTAAACTCATGCTGGTAGCTTCGAGAACACTGTCCAACCATCTCGTCCTCTGTCGTCCCCTTCTCCTTGTGCCCTCCATCTTTCCCAACATCAGGGTCTTTTCCAGGGAGTCTTCTCTTCTCATGAGGATGCCAAAGTATTGGAGCCTCAGCTTCAGGATCTGTCCTTCCAGTGAGCACTCAGGGCTGGTTTCCTTCAGAATGAATCGGTTTGATCTTCTTGCAGTCCATGGGACCCTCAAGAGTCTCCTCCAGCACCAGAATTCAAAAGCATCAATTCTTCTGCGATCAGCCTTCTTTATGGTCCAGCTCTCACTGCCATACATCACTACTGGGAAAACCATAGCTTTTTTTTTTAGCTTTTTTATATAGCAGAAAGCATTGTCTTATAAATGGAAAAATATGGTCATTTTGGAGGTTGCGTTGGAAGGTGACGAGGTGAATTTAATTACACTTGTTCCTGGCAGAAAGAACATGCCACATGTGCATGTATGTTTTATATCTGTTTTATTACATTGGCTTTACTCAGCTTTCACCTGTGGCTCCGAGAAGCTGTCAGCATGCGACAGCAGCCACATTCTGGAAAATGGCTTTGACTGGCCGGCTAAACCAGGTGAGGGTAGCTGATGGGTCTCAAACCCTCTGTGGGTTAAGGACCTTCCCCTGCATGCGAAGACAGGCTCTGGTAGATTGAGTGGATGAGACCAATAGTGGGTCCAACGGCCAAGAAGGAGCAGGTCTGTATGAGAGAATTTATGAAGAGCCCAGTTGGATCAATGACCCATCTTGTCCAGTGTCCTGTTCTTACTGGGGCAAACCAGATGCCTGCCGGAAACCTGCAAACAGGATTCAAATTCAAAAGCAACTGTCCCCTCCTGTAAAGGTAAAGGTAAAGGGACCCCTGACCATTAGGTCTAGTTGTGGCCGACTCTGGGGTGTGGTGCTCATCTCGCTTTAGTGGCCGAGGGAGCCAGCGTACAGCTTCCGGGTCATGTGGCCAGCATGACTAAGCTGCTTCTGGAGAACCAGAGCAGCGCACGGAAATGCCGTTTACCTTCCCACTGGAGTGGTACCTATTTATCCACTTGCACTTTGATGTGCTTTTGAACTGCTAGGTTGGCAGGAGCAGGGACCGAGCAACGGGAGCTCACCCCATCACGGGGATTCGAACCGCTGACCTTCTGATTGGCAAGCCCTAGGCTCTGTGGTTTAACCCACAGCGCCACCCGGGTCCCACGTTCCCTTCTGTAGTTTCCAGCAACTGGTATTCAGAAGCTTGTGACAGCTGGCATGGCCCTGATCCACTGAGGGATCTACCTTTCAGAGCCAGGATCCAGGAGTTTGTGGTCCAGCACATGCATGAGTGTCTGGATTTGTGCCTGCGGGTAATGCAGACCTAGGCTAGACAAATCCCATCGCCCAACAATAGAAACCCTCTATAGATGGAGAACAAGTGTCCTGTTTTCTAATTGTGAGAACTCTCTCTCTCTCCCCGCCCCCTCCCCGAATCACACAAAAGATATAATGGAGAAGGACTTTTATATCAGTGATTGCATTTTATAAGGACATGATTGTACTAAGGGAATGAAAAGGACGGGGGAAGGGAAAATGAGGCTGAATACGCAGGAAGAAAGTAATTTATCCTGTTTACTGAAGTGGTGAGGTGTTTTTCAATTTTTTGGGGGTGAGGAATGGTAGTGTTGCATTCAGTTGAACATTTATAACAGATTGAAAAGCTTAAATAATAATAATAAAAAGCCCAGATGGGCCTGTGGGTCTATTTCTGCACACTTAAAGTAGCTCTGCATTTCAGAGCCGGCCCTACCATTGGACAGAAAGAAGTTGACATCTCAGGCAGAGGATTCTGGAGATAGTGATTCTCACTTTGGAACCCAAACACTGCAAAGCTGGAATTAAGTGTTCTGGTTTGCGAATTTTTTTGGGAAGCTGAACTTGCTCTGTTTTGAGTGCCACCCTTCCGTTTTGAGTGTCACGCTGAGGTCTGTCTGTTTTTGCTTTGTATTTTGCATTTTTGTTTTTGTGACTGTGTGGAACCCAGTTCAGCTACTAATTGATTGATTGTGTGACTGCAGTACATTGTTTATTGCTTTCATTTTATGGATCAATGGTCTTGTTAGATAGCAACACCCTAGTGGTCCCGGGCCCTAAGGAAGTTAGATTAGCTTCAACCAGAGCCAGGGGCTTTTCAACTCTGGCTCCGGCCTGGTGGAACGCTCTGCCTCATGAGACCAGGGCCCTGCAGGATCTGATTTCTTTCCGCAGGGCCTGTAAGACAGAGTTGTTCCGCCTGGCCTTTGGCTTGGAGCCAATGTGATTCCCTCCCTCTCCTTCTTTTTTCTTTTCCTTCTCCTCCTGCAATGAGGCTACATTTTAATATTTTAATGTTTCAATATTTTAATGTATTTTAATTTTGTTTTTAAATTGTAATCATTCAACTTGTTTTTATTATTGTTTGCAAGCCGCTCTGAGCCCAGCCCTGGCTGGGGAGGGCGGGGTATAAATTATTATTATTATTATTATTATTATTATTATTATTATTATTATAAAAATCATGTTAAATTTCTGTTTTAGGGGTTGCTTTTAAAAGTCTGGAACGGATTAATCCATTTTATATTCCTTTCTATGGGAAAGCGTGGGGACATGGGTGGTGCTGTGGGTTAAACCACAGAGCCTAGGACTTGCCGATCAGAAGGTCGGCGGTTTGAATCCCCATGACGGGGTGAGTTCCCGTAGCTCGGCCCCTGCTCCTGCCAACCTAGCAGTTCAAAGCACGTCAAAGTGCAAGTAGATAAATAGGTACCACTCCAGCGGGAAGGTAAACAGCATTTCCATGCGTTGCTCTGGTTCGCCAGAAGCGGCTTAGTCATGCTGGCCACATGACCCGGAAGCTGTACGTCGGCTCCCTCAGCCACTAAAGCGAGATGAGCGCCGCAACCCCAGAGTCGGCCACGACTGAACCTAGTGGTCAGGGTGCCCTTTACCTTTACCTTTACTATGGGAAAGCGCACCTTGGTTTTGGAACGCTTTGGTTTTGGAAGGGACTTCCGGAACGGATTAAGTTTGAGAACCAAGGTACCGATGTATGAACCATCCGGGTTTCCTTTGCTTCCGGTTTCCCTTTCTCCAGGGCGCTTCGTCACATTGCTGCACCCCAAGCTTTGCGAAGGTCTCTTCTGCTTGAGTCTTAATTGATTCTGAAGTCAAGCAGTGTGTGGAAAACAAGAGACCTGATTAGATTGAACTGGGGCGCTTGAGAGCTCTTGGGGTAGAAGAGGCTGCTCTGGCAATTTGTGAAATGGAAGAGAAAGAATTGGGGCTGGGTTGTTGTTTTTTTGGAAAAAGGATTATGTGGGAAATGTACATTAGAAGTGCAATTTCCTCAAGTGTTCCTGAAGGCCTTTCCCCCTGCTCCGCTCGCTCTGCCTGCGGTGCTGTGTAGGCAAAGTCCCTTGATTAGCAGGGGAAAAACACCGTTTCCCTGGAAAAGTGAAAGGCACCCAGAGATCTGTGGATGATTCAGTGGCTGCAAGGCTGGTTTTGGGTGGGCAATAAGCAGAGACGCCGTGATCCAAAGTGGCAATTATATTTCCATTAAAGCCAAGGGTTCTTACGACGTGTGGCTAAAGGACCCCTTCCCCCTCACGCTTCTATTCCTCGTTCTCTTAATTGGAAATCAGGGGAAGAAATGCAGAACGCTCATTAGCGGCTCAAGAGCATTTGTTCCGCAGGTGCATTTCCGTACATTGACATTTGTGCCACCGGAAAGATTGGGGGTGGTTCAGAGCGAAGGGAAACTGAACAGTGATTGCACGTGCCAATTTGCTGAGTACGCGCATCTGATCGCCTTTGCTCTGCAACATGGACTTTGTAGTGTTTAAGGAGGAGACCAGCGGTGTTGGTAGCAGCCAGTGGGAAGGGCAGCTGTCATGTGCCTGCAGTTTTCTGGGAGGGAGATGGGGAGCGATGAAGCACCAAAAACTTTGGCACCGTGTGGTTGCCGGTTTTGCATGCTCTTTTATTGACAAAGAATATTTGAGCGAGGCTGCACTGCAGCATGGGATCTGTAGTCTTTGAAATGTGTTTGATGGATTCTTAAACCTGGGACTCATTCAGACTAGGGTTTCATGCACTGGGTGAACATACGTGGTGCAAGGTCATGTATCTCCTCTGTGGTGTTTACTCCTGTCCTCCTGCAGTGTTTTTCAACAGTCATCAGTGTTTCTCGAACTTGGCTCCCCTGCTGTTCTTAAGACTACAAATCCCATCATCCCTAGCTAGCAGGGGCAGTGGTCATGGATTCTGGGAGTTGTAGTCCAACAACAGCTGGAGACCTACATTTGAGAAACACTGATAGTACTCTTCCCTCAAAAGTTAGTAGCTCCAGAGAGGGAAATATGTAGGTACCTGATCCCCAGATCCCTCAGGATCAAGGTCTGTGGTTGCCCTGGAAACATGAGGATTTCTGTGTTGACTTTCTGCCTGCAGAAAGTCTTGGAAAAAGCTATCCAGCTTATCCTTGTTGTCTGAAGCATCTGCAGCTGTCTTATACCTTGTCAGACAACCGTCCATCTGTCTCGGTACATTGTCTACATTGACTTGCAGCATCACTTCATGGCTCCAGAAAGGAGTCTCTCCCGGTCGTACCAGGAGATGCCAGGATTCGAACCCGTGGTGCTCTACCACTGAGCTATGGCCCTCCCCTGTCAGGAATGCTGTCCTTCTCAGCTCTCTGCACTGAGCAGGATGTGGGGGAGAATGGATGGCATCAAAGGTTCCTTCTGACTCTTACAATGCCCCATAGTTGAGTGATACATTTCCTGTAAGAAGGGATAATTGTTGGTGGCTTTCTGCCTTCCTTGATCATTTCTGTAGATGTAAGTTAACAGATGGTTCATCTCACTGACCTTGAAAATCTGCATAAAAGCTGAGAGAAACAGAAGGAGGAGGAGGAGGAGGAGGAGGAGGAGGAGGAGGAGGAGAAGAAGAAGAAGAAGAAGAAGAAGAAGAAGAAGAAGAAGAAGAAGAAGAAGAAGAAGATGATTGGGGGGAAGCCAACTGTTATTCAACTGATATTCAGCGATTCAACTTCAGATAATTAAAGCCAAGCAAACAGAATAATTGCAGGAAACAAAAGATTTTCCTTCCCTTTTACTGCACTTTTATTGAATGGGAAATTAGAGCAATTATATATTTTAGGATTGGGGTTCTTCTATTTCGTTTTCTTTTTTGAAAATGTTGTACAAAAGGCTAAGTGTAATTATGGAAATTCTTTTCAGTGGTCAGAAAAGGCCTGTCATATGAAATTGCTCCTTGCATTGTGTCATGAAATAAATTAGCTCCGCTCCCAAGTGATACCTCCGCGAAACCAAATGCTGCTTTACTGAGATGAACCAAGGATGAACAGCAGTCGCAGAGTAAACGTTACTTTTAAATAAAACACACACACACAAGAGCTGTTGCTTCATTAAAAGAAAAGAAATGTAATCATATGATAATATAGTCTGCCTGCGATTATCTAACCAGCACCCAAAGGGACTGCTGTTGAAAAGATTGAACCTGAAAGCAATTCACAAGCTATGGTAAATAGGTCTTCAAATATCTTATAAAAAGTAAGACACATGCCCCCTTCCAGAGGATTTTAATTGCTGTTATGTTGTTGTTGTTGTTGTTGTTGGGTTGGGGGATGAATGTTCAGACCCCTGTGCTCTCACTTCTGGGGTGCCTCAGGGTTCTGTCCTCTCCCCCATGCTTTTTAACATCTATATGAACCCGCTGGGAAAGATAAGCAGGGGGTTTGGGCTGGAAGTTCACCAATATGCGGATGATACCCAGCTCCACCTCTCTTTCAAATCAGAAACAGCGAAGGTGGCGAAGGTCCTGTGTGAGTGTCTGGAGGCGACTGGAGGATGGGTGTCGGCTAACAGATTGAGGTTGAATCCTGACAAGACAGAAGTACTGTTTTGGGGGGGACAGGGGGCGGGCGGGTGTGGGGGACTCCCTGGTCCTGAATGGGGTAACTGTGCCCCTGAAGGACCAGGTGCGCAGCCTGGGAGTCATTTTGGACTCACAGCTGTCCATGGAGGCGCAGGTCAATTCTGTGTCCAGGGCAGCTGTTTATCAGCTCCATCTGGTATGCGGGCTGAGACCCTACCTGCCCATGGATTGTCTTGTCAGAGTGGTGCATGCTCTGGTTATCTCCCGCTTGGACTACTGCAATGCGCTCTACATGGGGCTACCTTTGAAGGTGACCCAGAAACTACAACTAATCCAGAACGTGACCGCTAGACTGGTGACTGGAAGTGGCCGCCAAGACCATATAACACTGGCCCTGAAAGACCTACATTGGCTCCCAGGTCATTTCTGAGCACAATTCCAAGTGTTGGTGCTGACCTTTAAAGCCCTAAATGGCCCTGGCCCAGTATACCTGAAGGAGCATCTCCATCCACATAGTTCTGCCCGGACACTGAAGTCCAGCTCCGAGGGCATTCTGGCGGTTCCCTCTGTGTGAGAAGTGAGGTTATAGGGAACCAGGCAGAGAGCCTTCTCGGTAGTGGCACCCGCCCTGTGGAACACCCTCCCACCAGATGCCACGGAAATAAACAACTATCTGACTTTTAGAAGACATCTGAAGGCAGCCCTGTTCAGGGAAGTTTTTAATGTTTGGCATTTTATTATTTTTTATATTTTGCTGGAAGCTGCCCAGAGTGGCTGAGGAAACCCAGCCAGATGGGTGGGGTATAAACATGATGATGATGATTCCAGATGTTTACACAGAGTAGATACTGTGTTGTGAAAAGCTAAACATGGACCAGCAGTTACAGATAGGTAGCCGTGTTGGTCTGCCATAGTCAAAACAAAACAAATTCCTTCCAGTAGCACCTTAAAAACCAACTAAGTCACTTCTTGGTATGAGCTTTCGTGTGCATGCACACTTCTTCAGATACACTGAAACAGAAGTTTCCAGACCCTTCTATATAGTGAGAAGGTGGGGAGGGGTATTACTCAGAAGGGTGGTGGGAATGGGTGATTGGCAGATAGCTGTGATGAGCCTGTTGACGACTCTTAACGACTGCAATAGGTCTTACAGGAAAAAGCAAGGGGTGAAAAGGTGAAAAATGGCTTTGTCATGTATAATGAGATAAGAATCCAAGGTCTTTGTTCAGACCAGGTTTCTCCATGGTTTTGAGTTTGGTGATAAGTTGTAATTCAGCAGCTTCTCTTTCCAGTCTATTTCTGAAATTCCTTTGTAGTAAAACAGCTACTTTGAGATCTTGTATAGAATGTCCTGGGAGATTGAAATGTTCTCCTACTGGTTTCCTTAGAATAAATGTTCTCCTACTGGTTTCCTTAGAATAAACGGACATAAATCGGACATCAGGAATCACAAGACAGAGAAACCAGTAGGAGAACATTTCAATCTCCCAGGACATTCTATACAAGATCTCAAAGTAGCTGTTTTACTACAAAGGAATTTCAGAAATAGACTGGAAAGAGAAGCTGCTGAATTACAACTTATCACCAAACTCAAAACCATGGAGAAACCTGGTCTGAACATAGACCTTGGATTCTTATCTCATTATACATGACAAAGCCATTTTTCACCTTTTCACCCCTTGCTTTTTCCTGTAAGACCTATTGCAGTCGTTAAGAGTCGTCAACAGGCTCATCACAGCTATCTGCCAATCACCCATTCCCACCACCCTTCTGAGTAATACCCCTCCCCACCTTCTCACTATATAGAAGGGTCTGGAAACTTCTGTTTCAGTGTATCTGAAGAAGTGTGCATGCACACGAAAGCTCATACCAAGAACTGACTTAGTTGGTCTTTAAGGTGCTACTGAAAGGAATTTGTTTTGTATGGACCAGCAGATTACTGCAGTTCCCCACGGAGTCACTAGGTGGTGTGTTGCTAACGTTGAAATTCCATAACCTTATCCCTTCATGCCATTCTGGGATATATTTGGATTAGGAGTGCCAGTACTTGGTGTCTCCGAAAATTTTTACACATGACTTGGGAGGACAGGCGAACTAATACCAGTGTACTGGAAGAAGCAAAGTTCACCAGTGTTGAAGCAATGATTCTTCAACATCAACTTCGTTGGACTGGTCATGTTGTGCGGATGCCTGATGACCGTCTTCCAAAGCAACTACTCTATTCTGAACTTGAAAATGGAAAGCGTAATGCTGGTGGTCAGCAAAAGAGGTTTAAAGACTTTCTCAAGGCAAATCTAAAAAAATGTAGTATAAGCACCAACAATTGGGAAACACTGGCCTGCGAGCGCTCCAATTGGAGAACAGCCTTTCCCAAAGGTGTTGTGGGCTTTGAAGACACGCGAACTCAGGACACAAGGGAGAAATGTGCTAAGAAGAAGGCACACTTGGCAAATCCACACCGTGATCAACTCCCACCCAGAAACCAATGTCCCCACTGTGGAAGGACGTGTGGATCCAGAATTGTCCTCCACAGTCACTAACGGACACATTGTTAAAAACTGTGTTTATGGAAGACAATCTTACTCAGCTACGAGGGATCGCCAAAGAAGAAGAAGCTATGGGTTCCAAGCAGAGGTGAAGTAACTCAGTGGCAGAGCCCGAGACTCTAAATCTCAAGGTTGTGGGTTCGAACCCCACGTTGTGCAAAAGATTCCTGCACTGCCGGAAATTGGATTAGATGATCCTTCTGGTCCCTTCGAACTCTACAATTCTATGATTTCATGAAAGCCCTGATAATGAGGACAAGATGATGGGGCAACTGGATTGGCTCTTGCCATTGCGCTCTCACCATGTCTGTCTCAATATGTTACCATTCCTGTGTCTGCAATGTTCTCCAGATTTAAGTCTCCATTGCAGGCTTGGGGGTCCTGTAATACACAACTCCAAGATGAAGCAGACATTCTGTTTCTTACTTCAGCTCCAAAACTGCAAAAGTCCTAAAAGAGGGGGGAAAGGGGGGATATTATAGGGACAGAACTACCTAAAATGTATAGAGACTTAGGTGGAAGAAGATTGGAAGAAATTTAAAATTTACTTACACAAATATTGTAAAATTTTTGAAAGTTAATGGCATTGAAATGAACTGAAGGGGTTCTAGCAACGAGGTTAAAAATAAGATTAGATGGATAATTAGACAAATTAATTGGATATGAATTTGCTGAATTAATTTGTAACAGGGATACAAAAGAGGGGGATGTGAGGAAGTCAAGAAAATAAGTGAATCAAAGATGAGAAGCAAAAAGAGGGATTTTTGTGTTTTTCTTTTTTCTTTGAAATGTGCTTTTTCTTTTCTTTTTTGAAATTATTTTTTCTTCATTTTTTATGTATTTTATAACTTTGTATTTTTATGTATTTGTTCTTGTTTTTTATTATGTTTGTTGTTTTTCTAAAACTTAATAAAATATTTATTTAAAAAAAGAGAGACTTATTCATCTATGCGACTACAATGGCAAGAATGTTACTCACCCCCAAATGGAAAGAAGCAGAAGTCCTAGCAAAGGAAGAGTGGATACAAAAACTTATGGAATATGCAGAAATTGCAAAACATACCGGAAGAATAAGAAATCAAGTTAACAAAATTTTTATACAGGAGTGGAAAGGGTTTATTGAATATTTACAGCTAGATTGTAAACAGATCAGATCCATGGCAGGATTATTGTAATAACTTGCAGTTTTATAAGAGTATATATTTAAACTAAATGAGAAAATTAAGTTAATTTGGATATGCAGAGGATATTAAAAATAAATTTAAGGAACCGCAGAAAGAGGGGGAAGGATGTCGGATTTTGAAACATTAAAACTAGTGAAATGTGTAAAACTAGTGAAATGTATAAACTTGAAGAGTATAAATAAATTTGAAAAACTGGAAAAAAAAGTGAAATCTCCCCAGTCACACTGGGTGGCTTCCAACAAAATTTTTAAAATACAATAAAACATCAGACATTAAAAACTTCCCCAAACAGGGCTGCCTTCAGATGTCTTCTAAAGGTCAGATAGTTGTTTATTTCCTTGATATCTGATGGGAGGGCGTTCCACAGGGCAGGTGCCACTACCGAGAAGGCCCTCTGCCTCGTTTCCTGCAACCTCGCTTCTCGCAGGGAGGGAACTGCCAGAAGGCCCTTGGAGCTGGATCTCAGCTTCTGGGCTGAACGATGGGGCAGGCAAGTGGTTGCATGTTGCAGGGCACCCAGGAGTCCTGAAAGCAAAGAAAAAAGAATTTATTTTTTTTTAAAAAAGAGGCAGAACGTTTGAGACCAGCGCGAAAGACCTGGGGCTCAAAGTGTAACAACACCTTAGGTGTTTGTCGGCCACAGCAGCTGTGGAGCATGCTGGAAGCTGACACCGGGCATGCTCATCCCATAATTCAAAAGGCTGCCTTTGAATTGCTCCTCTCTGCAGGTTTCTGTACTTCGCTGTTCTTCAGCATTTTATTTTCTCTCCGTTGCTGTCTTTCTCTGGAGATAATCAATGGGACCTTGACTGCTGTCTGTTATTGGAGAGGAGAGGAGGGGATGATTTTCTCTGTTTCAATCTGAAGCTTTGTCCCAAGTTTAAAGCGGAAAATATCTCTAAGAAGGAGGTGCTCTGAAGTTGCCTCTCATAAGCTGGGTACCAAACTGAACAAGAGCACAACTCATTGGCTCAAGATCTTCCTTACTGTGGTGAGATGCAATGCATTTCTACTTAAATCACCAAAATTATTTCTCAAGTTGCAGCTACAGACATACATGCAAATTTTATGCAAATGCTGTCCTCTTTTCGGGTCCTGCGCCAGCGGCACCTTAGTTCAAAGCCACGTGGGGGTTGTAGGTGGGGCGTCATTAAGCCCCACCCACTCCACCCTGATTGGTTCCTTGGCTTGCATCAGAACTTTCAGTACTAGATATCATGGGTTCCATTTCTCCAGAGAGGAGCATCTTCTGCTAATTGTCATTTTCCCCCACCCCCTGGAGATCTAAGGCAGCTGCTTCGTCACCTCCCCACCCCATCCACAGCTTGCTTGAATGAAGATAAATCAGCTGGAACACAATTAGCCATTCTGACGGAGCAGTATTTATTCTTTTACATTTTTAACGAGACTCTCTTCTTGAAACGTCCGGGCAAGAATCAACGTGTCAGGCATTAAGATTGCATTAAACAACAACAACATCATTTCACAGCTATTCCCTACCGCTGAGCAGCCATAAGTTCAGGGCCTCTTTTACAGAGTAGCTTTCATTTGGAAGAAAGAGAACGAAAGGCTTACAGTGTTTATTTACAGTTGTGCAGGGTGAGTAAGCATTGGAGGTGCAGGGTTTTCACACTTGAGATATGTATTTCGGGGGCCCACCTTAGTTCTGCAAGATGTTTCCAGTTGTGTTGAATATTGTGATACCGGCGTCCTTGAGCCTGGCAAAGCCGTATTCTCTTCCAAGGGCTTCAGCTTGGAATGAGTGAACTCACATCCTCTAAGTGTCCCAGTTTTTCTGAGGAGTGTTGGATGGTATGGTGCATAGCTGTCAACTTACAGATTTGAAAATAAGGGACCAGCAGCCTCGAAAATAAGGGATCAGCAGCCAAAATAAGGGATTTTAGTCAACCAGCAGCCAAACGAAGCCTCAGGTGGTGGTTCCCACAGCACAGCAACCCGGCAAAGGGGATGCAGCAAGGAAAACCACCATCACCTCTCTGCTGGGAAGCACTGAGCAAAGGCGAGTCCCCAGGCAATGCGGCTGATTTGATCGGCACAAAGGATGCAAGCTCCACCCCCCAGTCGTTCTTACACTCCTTATTGGGTGAGCAACGCAGCCAAGCAACACAGTTGGAGCCTCCCTCCTCCCTGGCCGGCAGGGAGGGAGGGAGAGGAGCTGCTGCCTTTGAAACCCGGGAAATTTAAGGGACATCACCAATGCGGGACACGGCGCTGGGATAAGGGACTTTCCCGCCAAATAAGGGACGGTTGACAGCTATGGTATGGTGAACCTTGGTTAAAGAATCATAGGATCAGAGAGTTGCAAGGGACCTCAAGGATCATCTACTACAATACAGTACAGGTAAGCTGAGTACTGTGCTGCTGAAAAATCACCAATCCTCTTATATCCCCAACCAATCAACTCCCAGCAATCTTCAGGGAGGGCTGAGAGAAAACTGGAAAACTGCTGCGAGCCATTGTAGACATCACAGAACTAGATGGACTAATGGTTTGACTTGATAGAAGGCAGCTTGATGTAAGGTGGTTCCTATGTATTCTGCTGGAGACTGCCTCATGGAATAATAGAATCGTAGAATCATAGAGTTGGAAGGGACCCCGTGGATCATCTAGTCCCACCCCCTGCAATGCAAGAATCTCAGCTAAAGCATCCATAACAGATGGCCACCCAACCTCTGCTTAACAACCTCCAGGGAAGGAGAGTCCACCACCTCCCGAGGGAGACCATTCCACTGTCAAACTACTCTTCCTGTCAGAAAGTTCTTCCTGATGTTTAGTCAGACTCTCCTTTCTTGTAACTTGAAGCCATTGGTTCGGGTCCTAATTTCCAGAGCAGGAAAAATAAGCTTGTTCCCTCTTCCCCATGACAGGTCCTTGAGATATTTGAAGACGTCGACCTTTGAAATACACTTGGAGTCGAGAGTGGATTTCATGCTCTTTATTCAGCTCATAGTGGTGAGGAGGAATGAAAGTTCCCCCAAAATATCTGCTTTATATACATTATTTACACAATGGACTGCACGTGATTGGCTAATTCAGGATTCTCCTGTAGGCCAATCAGGTTGTAGATTCCATCTGGAGCTGGATTGGGTGGCTCCTGCGGACCAATCATACTGCTGCATTCTGAATCCTATTGTTCTAGGACCAATCAGACTGCTGCATTTTGGATCCTATTCAACTCAGTACATAACAACCTTACTTGGGGCAATTGCACACAGAGAGATGCTTACATAGGAAGACAATAATGACATCATTTATTGTAGGAAATACATGACTTGGATAGGAAAGTTTCTAGCCCAACAAGGTAGTCTGGAGAAGAACAAAGGAATCTGGTCAACGACTGTGAGAACAGGCTTTTATGTTTTTAAGCCAGGCCACTATCAGGAAATTCTGCCCTTGGTATGTTCATTTTCCACCTCTCCGTTTCGATTCTCTGGCCACCATATCTGCACAAACTTATTATCCCAAAATACAGACGTGCTTTTACACTTGCAAGACTGGATGTTTCTCCATCTGCGGTACTTGAGGGTCGATTCCAAAAGATCCCGCCTGAGAAACGTCTTCGCCCCTGTGGAGATGGTAGCACCAAAACAGCGGCACATGTCCTCCTGTCTTGTACTCTCTACAAAGGCCTGAGGAATGAGATCATCACCCCACTCGTACTAACCATCCCAGGACGCCCAACCACTGCCACCATGTCCTTTCTTCTATCAGATCAAAATGAGCAGGTAACAGCAAAGGTTGCTAGGTTCATAGCAGGGGCAATCAGAATAAGGGCCACTAACTGAGGGCTGATTCAGGACTTTAAATTGAGCTCTTATATCAAACTTCCTTTTCTGCATATACTGTACAGTGGTACCTCGGGTTACAGACGCTTCAGATTACAGACGCTTCAGGTTACAGACTCTGCTAACCCAGCAATAGTGCTTCAGGTTAAGAACTTTGCTTCAGTATGAGAACAGAAATTGCGCGACGGCAGCGGGAGGTCCCATTAGCTAACGTGGTACCTCAGGTTAAGAACGGACCTCCAGAATGAATTAGGTTCAGTGGCGTAGCGTGGGGGGTGCAAGGGGTGCCAGCCGCACCGGGCGCAACATTTTTGGGGGCGCACTCGGAGCTCTCTGCCCCTACCTGGTCCTGGCTCACTCTCTCTCTCACAGTGCTGGCTGTGCGAATCTGATCCGAGCTGCCGGGTCGCCGCCCACTGTGGAGGGGGAGGGTGCCAGGCGTGCATTGCGGAGCGGAGAGAGAGCGAGGGAGGGACTATCTGGGGGAGGGAAAATGCAGCGGCCGCCCAGCGCAGAGCTGAGCGCAGGAGAGAACTACATCCGACCAGCCCAGTTTTGGAGGGAAGGTGTTAGTTGCGGCGGAGCCCTGGCGCCCCGGGAGGCTGGCCGGGCCGGTAATGGGGCTGGCCGGTGGTGCCGCTGCCATCCTGCGGACAAAAGGGCTGCCGCCCCCGGCCGAGCCCCCCCCCCCCGCGAAACCAGGAGCAGCTCTCTGGTGCTCGAGGGCTTCGCAGGCCCTTCATCTCCCCTCCATTGGCGCCTCAGCCCCCAGCCCTGCCTGCGCGGCTCCTGCGTCTGGGGGCGCGCTCGCGCGGATGGGGTGCCGCTCCCCGCTTGCAAATGGTGCCCGTAAAGTCACATCAGAGACGCCCCCGGGACCCAGTTGCTGCCTTCTTCCCCGCCATGTGATTAAGCCTCGCACTACTTTGTGGCAGTGGTGTAGCGTGGGGAGTGCAGGGGGGGCCGGCCGCACCGGCCGCAACATCTGGGGGTTAGGGTTAGGGGGCGCAAATCCACGGGTTAGGGGGCGCAAATTACTTGCCTTGCCCCGGGTGCTGACAACCCACGCTACGCCACTGATTAGGTTCTTAACCTGAGGTACCACTGTAATGTTTTACTGTTGCTATGGCCATTGGCTAATGCGAATAAAGTTTTATCTTTGTTAATGGAAAAATCCGAGGGCTCCCTTGGACAAAAACAAAGACACCAACCAGGATAAATTGGAGCAAAACAGCAGCCTGTAGGCTTGGCCTTTATTGATCTGTCGCAACAGGGTGCTCCCCTCACTTGCAGGAGAGAGGAAGGACCCAGAAAAATGGTGTGCAAGGCCTTATAAAGACTTTTGAAATTGCCACCTTGTAGATCAAGACCACCCCCAGAAACATCAAACATACATCACAGAAAGGAGGGGTTGAGGGAGGAGTTGTGGTGGTAACCTGAGTGTCCTGTCACCTGGCTGGTTCCCCCTTTTGCCCTCCCCATGAGTACTTTCCAGGTGACAGAGGGGAGTTTGCTGTTTCCTGCCCCCAGAGGGAAGAGCTGATTATTGTCCTTTGTTCCAGTCAGTGCTGAATCCAATCCCATATGCAAGTTCTTTGTGATCTTGATGGTCTTCTGTCTGGGACCATCAGGGTTGGCATAGCAACTGGGCAGGGGTCCTGTGGATGTGCTGGTATGGTCAAGGGATTATGGCTGCACTGTATCAAACCTTCCCCATTTTGTAGTTCTTCCTTCATGGAGTAAAATAAAAGTGGAACAGTGCAAATCCGATGTATAAATTCTATGAATTTATAAAGAAAGTGTAGTGTATGTAGTGTGTGAAATTTGTACAAACTGAATGATGGGGGGGGGTGTTCCTGCAACATCTTATCTATCTAGCTGATACGGAAGGGGGGGGCATGTCTTCTTCACCTTCCTCTTCGCTACAATATATCAATTGTCAATATTTCCAATTGTCAATGTCAAAAGGGACTAAAATCTATAAAATTCATAGAAAATCAACGTGCCAGTTTGCTCAATTTCTCTAGGACTCCATCACACCTCCCCTGTCCAGCATAATCCCTCAAGCAAGGTGTTAAGACCCTAATCCTGTCAAATCGCTCTGATCAGCCTTTCCTCCAGGCAATGTCAGGTGGCAGACTATGCATATTTGAGACCATTGTTTTCTCATCCCCAGGAAGTGTTTACCTGTGCATATCTCCAGCTCTGCATATTCCCCCCTCCCTCCTCCATATGTTAATCTGTGTAACCCAACCTCCCTTTAATATATTCATGATGTAATCTGTGTAACCAAACCTCTCTTTAATGTATTCATGACGTGTTTTGCACTGTATTCTGGGACATGGAGGGAGTTTCAAAAACTCATGTCACCCCTTTCTCACTGTTCAATCTCGCCTTGAACCTGTTGCGCAATAAACTTGGATCTTCTGCAGTTTGCTCCTGTCTCCGGCTGAGCTCATTTTCCTCCGCAGGGACCCACGGACTTAGTCCGATGAGCTGGGTGGCAGAGCAGCCTCGCACCCAGATTTTAGCCGTAACAGTTGGCGCCCGAACGTGGGGCATGCGGTTCTCCCGCATTGCTGACCGGGGCCCCCGAAATCTTCAGCCGGCACCAGGCCATTTTGCCTGGGAAGATCCTTTGGACCCCCGGCCATCTTCCGGGCGGTAATCGAAAGCCCCAGAAGTTCAGCCGGGGAGCAAAGAGGGATCCAGCCGGCTTATTCATCGATCCCGGGATCATCATAGAAGACGCGTGAGTATAAGGAAAAGGAAAATCCAGTGCACTGGTGGGAAAGGGGTGGAAATCTCCTGGCAACTGAATTCTCTGCCCTCCTCTCTATTGCTCCTTCTCGCCTGTCTCTTGGTCCAATTGGTGAGAGAGACCGTGGACTGCTGCTCGACCCAAAAGGGGGGTTCTGAGCTCTATCTCTTTCTCTATATTTCTCTAGCCAGCCGCACCAATTGGGAGCCCGAAAGTAAGACGGAGAGACCCGACTTGAAAGATAGCCGACTCTCCGCAACGGGTATCCCAGTTGAAAGCAAGGGGTTGGAGTTCTTTTTCCGAACTTCCCGAGCGTCCTTGCTAGGGGGCAGGAAGGGGTCTGGCTTTCTGTATCAATCCCAGCCGCACTGGTCGGTGCCACGTAACACGTGTATCGTGCGTGAGCCCGCTTCCAAAATCAAGGGGGATTTTCAGTTCGAAATTCTATCCAGGGATCACCCGATCTGGCACCGCACGGCGCGGGCGTTCAGTAGGGCCCCTTTTCCTGAGATTGTGACGATAGGTAGGAGGTTGCCAGGAGGGATAGCCCATGAGGAATTGGGCGGGATCGGCAGAGTGGAAAAGGACCCCAGGTTATTAAATAGGAAATAGGAAAGAATAGAGAAAGGAACCGAGTGGGTAGAGCTCGTTAAAAACATATAACTAAGAAATAAGACAGGAATAGGAAGAAAAGGAACCGAGTGGGTGAAGCTCGTTAAATTGTTAGGAAGTCGCCAAGCAACAAGGAAAAGGAAAACCCTAAATAGACCCCTGTACAAGTTACCCAAATCCTAATCAACCCCTCTCTTTCTCCCTTCTCTATCCCCCCCCAAAAAAAAAGAAAAAAAGAAAACAACAACAAAAAGCAGCAACAACAACGCATGCATATATAAAGGGGTACCCAGTCAACTAAGCATTGTGAGCCCTGCCAGTTTGGTTAACTGGTGGTGTTTGAAGAGGCAAGGAGGCTCTTAAAACCATGTGGGACCTTCCTACTAATTCCACTTAATGAAGCTAAAGGAAGCGGCCCCACTCCTTGCAATAACCAACTAAAGGATGAGAATATATATGTTTACATGTTGTCTGTTATGTGTGTTGTCTGTTCCTTCTGTCTCTGACAGACTGCCCTTAAGCGCGCATAGTTTAAACTGCAAGCTTGCTTCAAAATTTTAAATTTAAGGAAGTCATGCTGGACCTTATCAGTCCTAAATAAGACAAAATGAGAATGAAGGGTGCAAATGTTTACCCCACCTCTTGCTTTGCCGCAACTTTTCAGATCGGGAGTCTACAGTCTATTTTGGAATGTGAATGTTTCTAATGTTTCTGGAATGTGAATGTTTCTAATGTGAATTAGATGTTTCTGCTGCAAAAGCGTAGTTGAGCACAACTGCTCTCTCAAGCTAAAATGCAGTGTATTTATTTCATGAAGCACATGCCTATGAAAGTATGGTTTTCCTTCTAAGAAAAATATCTGAGTCCAGTTTTAACTTTGATTTGGTTGGACAGAAGAGTTATTGTAAGGCTCCTGATATCAGGCCTCTTTTCTTAGAAAATGCCCCCCCCCTGTTTCATTCTGTCTCTTTCAGGGTTTTTTTTTCTCTTCTTCTGTGCCAGGTAAATTTACTCCCGAGTAAGCTTCCTTTAAAGGAAACTGCAAAAGGGGGGGGGGCATAGATTAGGCTTACTATTCCTCTGCAAATTCAGGAAAATTGTCACTTTTGTATTCCCTTTAAATCAAATCTATGGCTGTTTTAACTATGCTTTATAAGAGATCCTCTCCCTATCTTAGAAAAAATGTTCACTTCAATCTTTCTTTAAAGATCATTTGTCTAGGAACTTGCACTCTAAGGAACTTGCATGTCTAAGGAAGTAAACTCAAACTAATCTCAAGATCTGCTAAAAGGGTTCTGTATAAAGTTGGGTACTTTTATTTTCCTCTTCCATAGTACATGATAGAAGCATTGATTGTGCTCTCTTCCCCAGTAGTGCCTGTGTACATAAGTATGTGTGTGTAGTACAAATCTTGCTGTGAAATCTTGCTGTGAACCCTATATTTTGGAGGGTTGGACTAGATGACCCCAGGGTCCCTTTCGACTCTCCCAATTTGTGGCTGTGTGGAAGGACATGTGTCCGCAAGCATTGCAGGGTAATTCTTAAATTCTGGTGTGGTGATGGAGTTGAAATTCAGCCTAGCTTTGCTCTTTAGTTTTAAAAGGTGAGAGGTGAAGCTGTGATGTTTTGAAGCACAACTGGTAATATCAAGCATTTGAGTGATTACAGTGTTTATCATTTTGTCTACTATTTAAAAATCAGACTTCAAAGTCAATTCAAAGTTTAAACACATACAAATACATATGGGCCTTGACCAATCCTGTAAATAAAGGGGCAGGAAAAAATTTGTCTGCAAATGGTAAGGCCGAAATAACTTAAAATGTTAAAAAAAAAAAATCCTATGAATTCTGACTCTCTGGCCATTTTTTCCCATATATAAGGGCATGGCATTGTTCCGCGAATGGCCAGAGGGATATTAGCCCTTTCCTGTACATAAAGGAAGCAGTCGCTTTGCTTGGGCTGAAATTGCTAGCTTTTGTTGGTGAATACTTCAATTGCTGAGTTTCTCTTTTTTGTTTTAAATCTAACCCTCTTTTAAAATCTACTCCTTACCCTTCCCTTATTCAAATTCTAATTTTGCCAAAAGATGCAACATTTCAATAATATAAAAGGTTTGCTGAGACATGAACTCCACACATGCACAGAGACTAGATCAGCTAAAAAAAAAAAAAGATAGGAAAAGAAGAGAGAGAGAGGAAGGAGGGGGAACTGTAGGGGGGGGGGAAGAGGAGGTTTATGTAAAACTTGGAACCATTGAGAGAAATCACCCTTAATGTGTCCCAAGTTTGAAATCTTAACATGCCAAATTCTTTTCACAGGTAAATATCAAAGAATTCCACCCCTCAATGGGATTTAAATCACAGACTTTGTTTGTGTGCATTTTAGGAACAGCATTTCCTGACAGGCTTCTCACATGAAATAATTTTCCCTTTTAACAGGATATGCGAACCCCGATAACAAAGTGTTTGTCCCTTTCTCCTCCCACAACAACTTTCTTTCTGTTCTGTGAAATCCCTGCTGTATTAGTGACTTCCATCTCTTTGTGGCTTTGACACTTTTAAAGTTACAAATAATCTGTTTCCATTTATTTAATCCGTTTTTCCATGATGTCTATGAAATTAATCGAAGCATAACCAAACATTGTTTGTGGAATGGTATTTGTTTACCTTTTGCCTGAGCATTTCTTATTAATTCTGTCATTTTGGCTAGTTCAAGGTACTTGCACAACTTTAAATTGCCATTAAGTCATTTTCCAGTATTTTGCTATTAACATTCTAGCCGATGTTGTCACATCAAGAAACACTCTTTTATTTCATTGTTACTTCAGATTTCTTAAAATTCTGTGTCTTAGCATTTATTTATTTTGGTTCCTCATAGGTCATTGTGTGTGTGTGTGTGTGTGTGTGTGTGTGTGTGTGTGTTATTATTATTTTAACTGTGTCTTTTAAGTCCACCCTGCCCTTACAGGATATCACTTCTACAAGTGTGTTACTACAGATCCGATGAAAAGCTTCGCCACCACAACAGAAGACACCAAAGTTTTCAAAGTGGCCACAGCTATCTCTTTCAAAGGATATAGACTGCCGGGGGAGTGGGGCTGACAAAGCGGGGTGGAGTTGAATTACAAGGACATTTTCTGACTTTTGAACCTCAAGATACATACATAAAATATCCCAATTGTCTCAAGATATGCAACTGATATTTAATTAGTTTGTTTTGTATTATGTGTTATTACGTAGGAATGTTGAAATGTGTCTGACAGTGTGTCATTTCCACAAATGGGGCTATTTTTGTGGCTATTTTTGTGTGTAAGTGTTTTATGTCTAATGTCTTATTCCTTACACCCCAGTGGAGGATCCTCATACATTTTATGCCTTTTAACAGATCAGGCTATTATGTAGCCCAATGTTTAGACTTAGATAAATTTATAACCATATTTCGTTGTTTCACCTGGCACTCTGCCAACTTCCCTACCCATTTTAAAAATGTGCTAAAACTCACTTTACCAAGGAGAAGCTTCTAAGATACATGAAGGTGGATATGCGTTGGTTTAGCAGGAATGATCCCTTATACAGTTAAATTGACTTATTTCGACAAGTGCCCTTTTTAAGAATGGTTTTCTTTTAACATTGGTTTGAAGAGTTGAGAACCATGGGGAAAGATAAATTCAAATTGGACTCAGTTTGAATTGGGCAAGTGTATCCAGGCTGCAATTAGCTTTTGGTCCTTAAAGTGCAAGTGAGCAACTTCCCATGACTGCAAGACCTGAGCCTACAATAATAAAACCCCATAGGAAGGCCAAGGCAAGGACATTTCCCTCAGGATGTGTCCAAACCTGTGCCAGCTGTGGTGAGTGCCAGGCAACATGGTTAATATGAAAGCCCTAAGTGGATTCACCAGGGATTGCCACTACTGTGACACCATGCCGGTGTGAGACCAAGAAGAGCTACCTTGACACCTGAGAACACAAAAATGGCGGGGGACAAAGCAAACTGCATTTTTTTTTCCTCAGTCAGTAGTGGACCTTCCTGCTAAATGTAAAGCATAGACCACTATTGAACAAAATACAACAGGTGTTCCTTTATGCGATATCCTATATCCAGCTATCTGCACTACTATACTTGCAAATGGCCTTAAGAGGCATGATTTGCAAGTCCCTTAAGCCAGGGATTTAACCTGGGACATTCTGTGTGCGAAAGAGATGCTACACGACTTAGCTCTGGGCCTTCCGCAACAAATTAGTGAAACCAAGTCTTTATCATTGATGTGCCCATAAATTTTCAGAGATCTTTTGAAAGAGACACTGCCTTTGCCAGCAGGCAAATACCTTCTCCCTCTCTCTCTCTCTCTCTCTCTCTCTCTCTCTCTCCTGTCCTCACCTTTGGAGAGAAATGTGGAAGACTTTTTTCGATTGCATCTTTCCAGTGCTTGGCACCTAAGGCCCGCAGGTACTTTGCTGACATTATTAGTTAATTAGTCTGCCAGCTGTGTTGGTTGTGTGCCTTCATTACCGTCTCCTAGCGATGGATGAGAAGGAACCAACCCCGCTGGTTTTTTATTAGGCTGATCAGCCAACTCTGAGATTCTGTTTGCATAATAGCAGAGTGGCATGGCACGGAGGCGGGCATCGGCTGCACAAATTCTCACAGTCTGGGAGCATGGGATGTGCTACGTGTGCAACGGACTCCTATTGACTCCTATCGTTGGCACTCTGTGTGGCGATCACACACAGGGCCCCCGGACTTTTGACGGTCTATTGACCCTGTGCCGCCACTGCGATTGCTTTTTCCGCTGCCACCACCCCGTATCTCAAGGGGACACACGGAGTCCAGTCAGTTGTTAACATAAACAAATAATCAAGTTTATTTTTAAATGCAGGAACAAGCTTATGGTTTCAGTTAGTTTTTCTTGACAGTTTCTTATTCTTAGTTCCTAACAACACCAAACTGATTATTCCAACTATCTATCTGACTCCACCTAACAATTCCTCTCAGTCTCTCACAATACAACTCTACCAACCCACACCTAAACCTCCCTTTTCCTTCTTCCACTCCCAAACCTCAACTCAACTCCCAAACCTCAACTTCAACTCAACTCAACTAACTTTCAAAACCTCCCACTCTAACTTTTATTCCCCCCCCTTGCATTCTCACTGGCCAATCACATCACACCTATTTTAACCCTTTCCTTATGACCCATCCTAGGAGGCAAACGCCACACTCTGCCTCTGCCCCACACCTGGCTTTTATGCGGGCAGGACGTAAAAACATAAGAAGAGAGTGCAGGATCTGGCCCATCTAGTCCAGCATCCCGTTTACACATTGACCAACCAGATGCGTGTAGGAAATCCGCAAGCTCAAGCACAAGAGTGACACTCACCCCTCCTGGTTTCCAGCAACTGACATTCAGAAACATCGCTATAAGCCATGGGTTGGCTTTATTCTACATTGTTGTTTAGTCGTTTAGTCGTGTCCAACTCTTCGTGACCCCATGGACCAGAGCACGCCAGGCACTCCTGTCTTCCACTGCCTCCCGCAGTTTGGTCAAACTCATGCTGGTAGCTTTGAGAACACTGTCCAACCATCTCGTCCTCTGTCGTCCCCTTCTCCTTGTGCCCTCCATCTTTCCCAACATCAGGGTCTTTTCTGGGGAGTCTTCTCGTCTCATGAGGTGGCCAAAGTATTGGAGCCTCAGCTTCAGGATCTGTCCTTCCAGTGAGCACTCAGGGCTGATTTCCTTCAGAATGGATAGGTTTGATCTTCTTGCAGTCCATGGGACTCTCAAGAGTCTCCTCCAGCACCAGAATTCAAAAGCATCCATTCTTCGGCAATCAGCCTTCTTTATGGTCCAGCTCTCACTTCCATACATCACTACTGGGAAAACCATAGCTTTAACTATACGGACCTTGACCTTATTCTACATTAATTTGCCTCCTCTTCATTGAAAGGTCATGCTTTCGGTGTGCTTAGTGAGAGTCAAGATCACCAGTGGAACTAAAAACTTTTAAGGTTCCCGAAACAAGAACAACAACAAGTCATTGCGCTAACAGAAGCCAGCACAATGGTGACATTGTAAATTGCAAAACAGAAAACTTAATAAAAATTATATACAAAAAACAAACAAAAACACTGTGGGGATTTTGAAGGCTGAGATTAAATGGCTTACAGCTGAATGTATCACTGCTTATTGTGAATAATTTCAGCAGTGCTGGAAAAAAAAATGCCTTTCTTTTCTGATTATTATTATTTTTGCCCTCCTTGCAAATCTGTTCATTTGCCTTGTCCTCACTTGTTCTCACGTCAGTTGCCCTCGCTGCCCCTCAGCGAAGTCACAGCGTAGCCAAATCTAATTAGCCAAACAGCATCGTGGTGACACCCCAAGGGATTGCATGATCCATAATGGGTTAAAACCCTACATGGGACTTAATCGGAACTCCCTCATTTACCCTTAGTGAGATCCATCTCGTAGCCAGATTTGACTGGCCGCTCTGTTCCCTCTGTGATACCTGATTGGCTGGGATCACCCATAGTCAAGGAAGCCAAAAGCAGAAACAGGCAGCAAGGGGTGATAATGCTGAAACAGCAGAAATTGGAGGAAACACCATTGCTCAACAAGATTTGTTCACACACACAAATCCCTACCTAAGTAGCTATTTTGACCCCAAAATTGAAACGAGAGACTATTTAAAGCAGCGCTCATTTTTCCTGATTTCAGAGTAGCCAGTGCTGGAAAAAAACAGCAGCCCAAGATAATTGCACTTCTTGTGGAAACTCACATTTTCTCTCCAGCCTTGGTGCTTTCTGATGTGAGAGTCCTTGTTTTTATTATTATTACTGCTCCTCCTTGTTTATTTCAGAGTCATAAGCCTTGCTCCACATCTCCCTAATTTAAAGTGGGCTGAAGCGGGGAGAGTGCATAATGTAGTCATCTTCACTGTGGGTGGACATATGCCAGCACACATTGTATGGGTAACATGTGTAAAAACTCAGAAACAAGGAACCTTAATTAATCTTGTTAGTGGCAGAAGTAACTGCTATGACTTAATTTCCACAAAGGTGGGTCCTGTACCATTAGTCAGAAGAGAGCCTTTCCACTTTCCTATAGTCTAGAGGAAAGAGAGGTGCTTTTGGGCTGATTCAAGTGTACACCGTAACTTTAGGTTTGTGCATAAGTGACTTAAAGTGCTCTGCTGTCCTTGTGCAACTTAAAAAACCAGCAGAGCTTTGGAAAGTGACAGGGGAATGTACTGTGGGACAAACAGATTGTGGAAGAAAAATATGTATTCCTGTGACCCACGTGCGTTGGGCAAATAACAAAAGAATTGGCTGGGTCCCTGGATTCAAAATTGTAGGAGTGCAAATATCCAGAGTGTGGGATCAGGTGGAATTACTATGAGGAATTATAAAATATGCATCAAGCCATTGTGTCCACAATGAATGCATTGGGTTGACTGGGTTTGATTCATTGACAATAATTTCTGACCAAATCCCACAACCCTCTGCATCTCTGGCCATTTTCTCTACTGTCCATCTCTCTTGCTTCACAAGTCACGTACACAGCCCAGTTGCTTCCAGTTGCTTGCCAGGAAGGCACCCTGGGCCATAAAGATAGTGGGCAAGCTTCTTTGATGAAGCCTTTCTGATATGTTAATCCCAGGATGTTAATCTTAGGGCCAGGAAACAGATCTCACATAAAGGTGATAATGATCGCTGTCCTCCTGGCCACCCTTCTTATCATGTATATTGCTTGTTTATCACCTCCAGGGTTGCCAAATGCTCTCCTTTGTAGTTCTGTTCTTTGTTTACCCTGTGCCTAATTAGTTTTGGTAGTCTAACTTTCTCCCCACGTGGGGTTTGTTGAAATGCTCAGAAGAAATCTGATTGGTTCTTACGAACACTCTGTAAAAAGTTCTTTTGTGAATAAAACGACCTGGGCCAGGGGCTGGAGGGAGATAGAGAGAGATTATTATACGCACCCTTCTCAGAGTCTTGCTGGTTCAAGCCTCTGGGTGTATTCTTATTAATCAGAGTTCAATCCTTCCTTTACTTTGGGAATGCCTCAAAAATGTGGAGTTAAACTCACTCTCCTACAAGAGAGAGCCTCCAGGAACAGAGTTTAAACTCACAAAAGCTAAGCAGCAGTATAGTGTTAGGAATAAAGGTTGTTAGAGCCCTTGATCCCATTTATGTCATGCAAACAGTGCTCCTCTCTTTCTGCTCCTCTTGCAGTGACCACACATTGTTAAGTAAGTTTAAAATGATTTACTTACTAAACATTCCAAAGGTCTGATTCATAGTTTTATCCAAGGAGCAGCAAGGAGGACACAGGCGAAAAATGGTCGGGTAGAAAATAGAGAGTGATAGCTTCAAACACATTCTCTAAGCTTGCAAATTGCCTAGACATGTCTTCCTTGGTCAATTACAGACCACGGAGGAGAGAGAACAGGAAGAGAAGACTTCACTTCCTCCATCATCAAAGAAAAGGGGGCATGACCTAGCTTAGCCTAGGAATCTAACTCTGTGCTCTTAACCCCTTCATGCACTAACTAGCACTCATGTTTTACTGCAATTTCCCACACAGATGGATAATGGCAAGACGTGCCAAGACTCCACAAGTGAATGGATGGATTTAACATAGAAGTGTAGATTGTTGTAGATTCCTTTTATGCTAAGGTTCATGATCTGCCATGGCCTGATGATGATTGGCTTGTGGTAACATGGAGGCGGGCTTTTTGTCGGTGGGACTGGGCAGGAGATTGCTAGTTCTAACTCCACCCATACAGACTTCCGCTTACTGTGGATTTGATTTCGCCACTCCTCAAATAAAGACAATGCCTGCTGTTAAAAAGGTAAAGGGACCCCTGAGCGTTAGGTCCAGTCATGACCGATTCTGGGGTTGCAGTGCTCACCTCGCTTTACTGGCCGAGGGAGCCGGCGTACAGCTTCCGGGTCATGTGGCCAGCATGACTAAGCTGCTTCTAGCGAACCAGAGCAGCGCACGGAAATGCCATTTACCTTCCCTCCAGAGCGGTACCTATTTATCTACTTGCACTTTGACGTGTTTTCGAACTGCTATGTTGGCAGTAGCAGGGACCGAGCAACAGGAGCTCACCCCGTTACAGGGATTCAAACCGCCAACCTTCTGATTGGCAAGTCCTAGTCTCTGTGGCTTAACCCACAGCGCCACCCGCCTCCCCCTGGCTAATTGTTGGTGTATCCCATGCTCAAATTTTTTGAACCACCTCCTCCATTACTTACAGCTAGGCAGTGCCATCAGTACACAAAGAATGATGGATGTGTGTGTGTGTATGAACAGAATGTGCCAATTTTAGCATAAGAGAAGGGAAATATTAGAGTAAAAATAGGGAATGATTCAGCCAGGTCCCACTCCTTTTTCAGTTCCACTGTTTTCAATGGGGTTGGTTGGGTGGGAGAAGGGAGAGAGAAGGAATGGAGGATATGTTTAGCTCTTTACCAGTGAGCCCTGGCATTGAATCCCATTGGCCTATCGGGAGTTGCGAGGGTCTTCTAATCACCAAGGAAGTGATAGAATCTTCCCATCAACTAATAATAATAATAATAATATAATAATAATAATAATAATAATTTATTATTTATACCCCGCCCATCAGGCTGGGTTTCCCCAGCCACTCTGGGCAGCTTCCAACCAAATATTAAAAACAATACAGTGTCAGACATTAAAAACTTCCCTAAACAGGGCTGCCTTCAGTTTTCTTTAAAAAGTAAAATAGTTGTTTATTGCCTTGACATCTGCTGGGAGGGCATCCCACAGGGCAGGCACCACTACCGAGAAGGCCCTCTGCCTGGTTCCCTGTAACCTCACTTCTTGCAGCAAGGAAACCGCCAGAAGGCGCTCGGCGCTGGACCTCAGTGTCCGGGCAGAACAATGGGGTTGGAGACGCTCCTTCAGGTATACAGGACCGAGGCCGTTTAGGGCTTTAAAGGTCAGCACCAACACCTTGAATTGTGCTTGGAAACGTACTGGGAGCCAATGAAGATCTTTCAAGACCGGTGTTATATGGTCTTGGTAGCCACTGCCAGTCACCAGTCTAGCTGTCACATTTTGACAGTAC